>NC_139692.1:33579881-34179881 GCF_964106915.1 Podarcis gaigeae
CAGCTGCATGTGGAGGAGCAGGGAATCAAACCCGATTCACCAGATTACAAGTCCACCACTCTTAACCACTACACCACACTGAATGAATGGTGTCATGCATTTATCCTTTCTAGGGCTGCAATGGTGGTATAGACATGCAATCAAGAAACGAAACAAATGAGCAAGTTGCTCATGTCCCATCCATTTCAGTAGGTCTACTCTGAGTGTAGGACTTATAACTGGACACAACCCGGAGTCTCCAGTCACACCCAGCGGGGGAGTGTTTGAGATTATATTGGAAGGATTGGATGGTGAAGCTGTAGCGCGATACCCGTGACAGAGAGGACCACTTTGCATGGGAAGGTATTTCTGTGCAGGTTGCCAGGGATCACGGGAATTTCTGCAAAGTGTCTTGTTTAGTTTGCACCGTTGAAAGTAATTAGCAGCAAGTGTAGCAGTACTGCAGCTCACATGCTGCATGTAATTGAATTTCCCAGCTCGGATTTGTGTTAGACGGCAGTGCTGTTAATATGGTATAGATTTGCATTTCCCATAATTCCTCAGCCAATTTAGTACACTTGGCTGTTGTTGTGAAACAGGGATGGGGAACTTCTGGCCCCAGGGGCCACATGGGGACCGGATCTTCTGAGCGCTCCATGCCAATAGTGGGTGGGGCCAGGGGCAAAAGTGGGTGGAGCAATGGACATAGATAAAACTTAGGCTACTTTGTACACACACACACACACACCTCTCTTTTATCCTCCATTCAGGCAAGCAGGTGCCTTTGTCAAAATTCAAGGACACATCCCAGAAAATAGATTCCGCAAGCCCGAAGTCTGCCTGCCCCTGATTTAGGCCGCCTGGCATGTCTACGTAATTTGCACACACTCGTGCAAACATCGGGTGATGCCGGCTCTGTGCACAAGATGCAAATTTCTGTTCTGTTTCCTTGCTTTTATCAGAAGAAGGAAACGGAATGGATTGCCGAGCCAAGGGCTACGCTTGCTTACTCTGTGGCTGGACGAATTCCTAATAGGGCAGCGGATAAAGAATCCGAGAAGGTTTTATTGCCTCCTCGGACAAATGTTTCCTAAGCCTTGAGTGACAGACGGAGCCTTCAGCCAGTCTGGGCAGGAAGTCAAAGCTTGCATTTAAGGGAAGGCGGCGTTGACTGTTCAGCAGGGAGGGGTGAAACGCCACTATTTAGTTGGCATTAAGAAAGAAAAGAAACAAAACCAAACCAGGAGCTTCCTGACTGGCTCAGACAGGAGTGGACAGAGACAGCCAGTCTGATGTGCTATTTATATTATATTCTATAGATCCCCATTATGCTTCTTAAAGAAAAAGAAAAAGCTTGTTCCCATCTCAGGGAGGTGGGGAAGGAATGCTGCTCACCCAGAGACAAAACATTGCTAGTATTTCATCCTCCTCAAGCTCTGAAGTGTCCATGCTTGGAAATAAAAGTCATTGGCAGGCTGTCATCCAAGTAAACTTGTACTGATGACTAGGGGAAGCGGAAGCTTATGGGAAGAGGCTGCTTTTGAAATTCACCACATCGGTTGGTGGAAACTCAGATCTATAATCTAGGCGCCAAATGGCTCCTTAAACCAAAACAGAATGCTTAGTTGCCATTTGGGGACCAGGCAGCTAGAAAGCTGTATTTTTCAATACGACGTTTTGGTTCCTGAAATTCATTCTGATTGTGCAGATACAGATAGAATTCTACAGGGTGTATTGCTAGTGTGTGAAAACAGTCAAAATCCAAGGACGCACCTCCAGATGGTGGTGACGTCAGGCGCCATCCTGGGACCCAGGCATCTTCACTTGGTTGCAGGTGGCTCATAGCCAGGTGCAAAACGCGCCTGGCAAATTCCTAACACTTGCACAGTGGATAGCGGGACCAAGGCCTGGATCTCGGGGAAGGGCCAAGCAGGTTGTCAAGAAAATGGCTCACCTGCAAGTCATCAAATACCCCTGTCCTAACACCTCCCCACCTGTTGAACTGTCTCAGTTGCCTCCCAGTCAGTGAAGAACCATCCCCTTCTGGAAAGGTGCTTGGGGATAAGTCCAAGGGCAAGATGGCTCCGAAAACTCCTCCAAGGACATGGAGGCAACAGGACCAGCACAAACAAAATCTTGCATGCCAAGCCTCTAAAGGACACCAGCTATGCAAATAGCTATGCCTGCCCTGCTTTTCAAAAGGAGAAAGCAGCTTACACCTGGTGACATATTGCAGATCTCTGCTGTGCCTTATGAATTTGCAGCCCCGTAAACCCATGCTGGAACGTTGCACTGACTTCTTATATAAAACCTTTAAAACTTCCCACCATGCTGAGATTCTGATTTTGCCAAGAGACAGCCAGGACTCCTGGAATCTTCTGCATGCAAAGCATATGCATTTCGACTTGAGCGTCTCAGAGAGCCATGTTGTAGGAGACCAAGGTTCAAAAGCAATCCCCCACTCTGCCATGAAGCCCATCCTGGGCCACTCACTGCCACTTGGCCTGACCTACCTCACAGGGTTGTTGTGGGGATAAACGAGGGGTTAAATAATGTCAGCTGCCTTGAGTTCCTTGCAGAAAAACGTGAGATACAAATGCAACAAATAAATTGCAGCCTACAGTGGTTGTGATATAAGAATTGTCTTATACCATGTCTATCTAGTGCACTACTGTCTGCCCTGACAGGCTCCCATGGTCTCAGGTGACAAAAACTGAGCCTGGGGCCTTCTATGTGCTAAACCAGTATTGGAGGCGATATGCCTTTGAATCCCAGTTACTGTGGGATTCACGAGTGGGCATGGCGATTGTCCTCCTGTCCTGTTTTATGCTTTCTAGAGATATCTGGTCGTTGGCTGTGAGAACAGCTGGTCTGAAAGAAAAAAGAGACAGAAGAAGAGGGCAGCAGGCAGGTGGAAAAGGGGCAGTCATACAGTCAGAATGTTGTTGTTGTTGTTTAGTCGTTTAGTCGTGTCCGACTCTTCGTGACCCCATGGACCAGAGCACGCCAGGCACTCCTGTCTTCCACTGCCTCCCGCAGTTTGGTCAAACTCATGCTGGTAGCTTTGAGAACACTGTCCAACCATCTCGTCCTCTGTCGTCCCCTTCTCCTTGTGCCCTCCATCTTTCCCAACATCAAGGTCTTTTCCAGGGAGTCTTCTCCAAAGTATTGGAGCCTCAGCTTCACGATCTGTCCCTCCAGTGAGCACTCAAGGCTGATTTCCTTAAGAGTAGATAGGTTTGATCTTCTTGCAGTCCATGGGACTCTCAAGAATCTCCTCCAGCACCATAATTCAGAATGTGGCCCCCAACAAATTGCCCGTGAAGGGAATGTGTGGCCCTGGAAAGGGGAAGAAACATTGCCTACTCCTATTTTTAAGGGATACAGCCTGGTGTCTCCGTTGCTGGTCTGGGAGGAAGTGAAGTTTCTTGCCGCACCAGTGTGGTGGTGTTATTAGAGGTGAAAAGGCACCGCTCTCCAAGTTCTGCTCCCTCCACCATCAATGAGGCAGAGCTGGAGCGAGTGGAAACTCTCTCAGTGCTGCAATATCCTGTCATGAATCCTGTTCAGGAGGTGATGGAAGAGGGGTAACATTTATAATAAATTCGGAAAATGTCACCGAAAATGATCAAGGGGACGGAGCGACTCCCCCTTTTAAAAAAATTGTTCATTTGTTAGTTGCTTTATCTTGTCCATGGCAACCCAAAAGCAACATGCAGTCTTTCCCCTAAGTTTGCCGCATTTGGGAAAGTTTGCCGCATTTGGGACTTCCTGGTTTAGAGAAAAGGTGAGCAAGCGGCGACATGGTCGAAGTTTGTAAAATTACACATTGCATGGAGAAAGCAGATGGAGAAATGTTTGTCTCCCCATAATGCTAGAACTCGTGGATGTCCAATGAAGCTGAAAGTTGGAAGATTCAGGGCAGAGAAAAGCAAGGGCTTTGTCACTCAGTGGATAGTTAAACTATGGAACTGCCTCCCACAGGAGGCAGGGATGATGGCCATCAGCTTGGATGACTTTAAAAGAGGACTGTAGCAATGCACAGAGAACAAGGCTATTGAAGGCTACTAGGCATGATGGCCTGGGACGTGGGTGGCGCTGTGGGTTAAACCACAGAACCTAGGACTTGCCGATCAGAAGGTCGGCGGTTCGAATCCCCACGATGGGGTGAGCTCCTGTTGCTCGGTCCCTGCTCCTGCCAACCTAGCATTCGAAAGCACGTCAAAGTGCAAGTAGATAAATAGGTACCGCTCCAGCGGGAAGGTAAATGGCATTTCCGTGCACTGTTCTGGTTCGCCAGAAGCGGCTTAGTCATGCTGGCCACATGACCCGGAAGCTGTACGCCGGCTCCCTCGACCAATAAAGCGAGATGAGCACCGCAACCCAAGAGTCGGCCATGACTGGACCTAATGGTCAGGGGTCCCTTTACCTTTACCTTTAGGCATGATGGCTGTGCTCTGGCTCCACGGTCAGAGGCAGCAATGCTTCTGAATATTAGTTGCTGGAAGCAGAGGGTTATTGTGCTTAAATCCTGCTTGCCCACAGGCATGTGGTTGGTCTCTGTGAGAACAGGGTGCTGGGCTCGATGGACCATTGGCCTGAACCAGCTGGCTCTTCTTAGGATCTTAAATTGGGCGATTTTTAATGTTCAGGTGTAATCTTTTGGTTGATCTCCCTAAGTTCAGTGTGGCATAGGTAAAGGTAAAGGTACCCCTGCCCGTACGGGCCAGTCTTGCCAGACTCTGGGGTTGTGCGCCCATCTCACTCAAGAGGCCAGGGGCCAGCGCTGTCCGGAGACACTTCCAGGTCACGTGGCCAGCGTGACATCGCTGCTCTGGCAAGCCAGAGCCGCACACGGAAACGCCGTTTACCTTCCCGCTAGTAAGCGGTCCCTATTTATCTACTTGCACCCGGAGGTGCTTTCGAACTGCTAGGTTGGCAGGCGCTGGGACCGTAGACCCACTGAAATGAATGAACCCATGTTAGTCATCTCCATTAACTTCAGTGGGTTTTCTTTGAGTAGGACTAGCATTGGAAACAACCCCCAGTGTATGATATTATTTATTTTATGTGTTGTAAACGATTGCCGTTTTTTCTTGTTTCCTGCTGGGGAATGTTTACATGCAAGTTGGGCTAGAAAATATGTTAAATAAGGAAATTTATTCCTGACCTGGATTCTCTCATTCCTCAGGCTTGTTTGTGTGCAGCAGCAGTGCTAGGAAAAAGTAGGCAGGCCTGATTTGTTTAGTTATTTAACTGTATTTACATCCCACGGTTTTCTCCATGCAGCTCAGGAGAGCATACATTGATTTGTTCCTCCCCAATTGCATCCTCACAACAACCCTGTGAGGTAGGCTGGGCTAAGAGATAATACAGGAGGAGGAACCATGCAAGATCAGTCCGACAGTCCACCAAACCAGCGTCCAGTGTCTAGCTGGCTTTCTCTGGGAAGTCCACAGGCAGGGTATAAAGCTGACATACTTGTTTCCATTGATGCTTCCAGCATCAGGTATTCATTGCTGGACTATTCCTAAGCACAGAGGTTCTATTATGGCTGGTAGGCATCAATAGAATTTTCCTCCCATTTGGAAGCACAGCTTGTAACTACTAGAAGCCGTTCATTCAGTTTAGTGGGCCCAAGCCTGTGGAACTCCCTCCCACCTGAGATTAGACAAGCAACCTCCTTTCTGAACTTTGGTTGCATGACTGAAACTTGCTCCAGCTGGCATTTTGAGCTTATTATTTGAAAATAAAAGTTTAAAAATATATTTATTGTTATTCATTTAATCAAGAACATATACAGTGGTACCTCGGGTTACATATGCTTCAGGTTATATACGCTTCAGGTTACAGACTCTACTAACCCAGAAATAGTACCTTGGGTTAAGAACTTTGCTTCAGGATGAGAACAGAAATTGTGCTCCGGCGGCACGGCAGCAGCAGGAGGCCCCATTAGCTAAAGTGGTGCTTCAGGTTAAGAACAGTTTCAGGTTAAGTATGGACCTCCGGAATGAATTAAGTACTTAACCCGAGGTACCACTGTAATTTATTGACATATACAAAAGTAAGGGGGGGGGGAACCATGCAACTGTATGAAAATTAAACACCCCCTACCTGCATACAAATTTGGGTCATTTCATTCACAATTCCTGGGGGGAGTGATGATGTTGGAGGTAGTAGCAATTTTTTAAAGAGGGGAATTCTGTGAGCTGTAGTGTGTTAAGTGTGCTGAGTGTTGTTAGGCACCCTATTCTCCCTCAGAGCTACAATTCCCAGAGTTCCCTGTGCAGAACGATGTGTTTTTAAACCAGTCCCAAGAATTGCAGCTCTATGAGAGGAATGGGGGTCTGCCAACAACTCTCAGCAACATGAGCAAACTTCAGTTCCCAGAATTCCTTGGGGGAAGCCATGTCTAAGCAGACATGGTGTCATAGTTCTTCAAATGCATGATGTCAATGTAAAGGCGACTGGGGTTGTGGCGCTCATCTCGCTTTCAGGCCAAGGGAGCTGGTGTTTTTCCACAGACAGTTCTCTAGGTCATGTGGCCAGCATGACTAAACTGCTTCTGGTGCGACGGGACACCGTGGCGGAAACCAGAGCACATGAAAACACCGTTTACCCTCCCACCGCAGCGGTACCTATTTATCTACTTGCACTGGCGTGCTTTTGAACTCCTAGGTTGGCAGAAGCTGGGACAGAGCAACAGGAGCTCACCCCATCATGGGGATTCAAACTGCCGACCTTCTGATCGGCAAGCCCAAGAGGCTCAGTGGTTTAGGCCACAGTGCCACCCCGGTCCCCAGGTGTCAATGTAGCCCAGGCTGGCTGCCTCTGTCTTAATCCAAAGGCAATTTCCAGGGTGAGGGAAGCCGAGTTAGGTCATATTCACACCATACATTTAAAACATTCTTATACTGCTTTAACATGAGAACTATAGTTTATTAAGGGTTGTGAAATCTGTTAGGAGACACACACCCCCCCACAGAGCTACGATTTCTAGCAGTATTTTTCTTATGAGTGAGTCTGTGGGGGTGCCTCTATCCGCACCTTGAACAAAACTGGCGATGATCAAATTGCCCTGGGAGGGAGCCGGCTCACAACCCAATTGCTGGCCACCTTTTTCTCTATCTCTTCAGGGAATCATGGCCATTTAGCCATTGGGGTCTTCTTCCTCTTTTTCTCCCACCACTCCGCCTCCATTCTTGCTAATTAAAATGTCAGTCGATGGCTGGGATTATATACTGTTGTTGCATTAGCCCAGTAAGTGGTTGACATGAACGGCGCATTTCTTCCCCTCCCCCAACTGGCTGGACAATCCATAATTCGCTGAGCTAAAAAACACATCAACTGCACCACATCTCTGGTTGCTAATAACACTTCAGTTGTGTGTTGTCCAATTTCCTCCCGAAGGGGGAATGTTTGCTGCTCTGATACTTTGCAACAAAGTTGGGAAACCTCATGTCAAGGGGGCAAATGTGGACCTCCAGTTCTCTCCAAATGGCCCTCGGAACTCTTCCTAGACAGCACCCATCACTGGAGCCTGCTTTGAACTTTGGGTGATTTTACTTGCCTGGAAAGGGTCCTCCAGCTCTGAGAGGTGTGTTTGTGTAGAAAGCGGCCTACTGTACAAAGGTAAAATTTGCATAAGTTGCTCCACCCCTAGCACGTGGCCCTCAGAAGGTCACCCAACAGGGTGAGCGGCCCTCTAGCTGAGAAAGGTTTCCTCAGCCCCGCTGTAGAGAGACGGCTCTTTGTGAGTTGAAATTTTCTGAAAAACAAAATGACAGTTTCTGTGCCCTGTTGTACAGGTGGGTGGAGGTGGTGGTGGTTTCAAAAAATCCCCCAACTTTAGGAAGTTGTTCTGTGAAAGGGAGGCTTGCACAGCAAAGTTATTATCAATCAGAGCTTGGGACACCCAGCCCGGGGGGGTGGGAGTGGTGCTTGCCTGGCCAGCTTGGTACGAAACAGAGAGATGACTGTTTGCTTGACTGAAGACAGATTGCAGATGGCAGTGTGAAAAGGCAGCCTTGCAAGTTTCAGCCAAGGGCCTCAAGAGCTATAGCAACGGGGTCATTTTGCCCCGGGGCCTTGCTTCAGCAGAAGGGGCTTCTCAGAAAGACCCTTTTGGCTTACTTTCTCTTCATTTCTCCCTGTTTGCCCTCCCCTCTTTGCACGTCTAAAATCTTGCTTTTATTCTTCATGCAATCATTATTTGGCTTGGCAAATGGGGGGATGGAGAATGGTAACAAGAGGATCCCCGATTCAATCTCGGGTTGCCAGACCTTTAAGCTGACCTGAAGACTCCAGATATGCTTGGCCCCCTTCTGGTGGCAGGGAAAGGGGTTGAATCTCCAGGTGAGCCTGAGTTACCTCTAAAGATTATATATATATATATATATATGAATATGCATGGAACTTGCAAGCTTTAGCCTGGCAGAAGCCGGCTGCAAATTATTGCATAGTCTTTCTGGGTGGTCTGCCCTCCTCTGCTCCCTCCTCCCCTCTCCCAATTAACCTCCATCTCCTGGGCTCAGTAGTGGGAGGGAGCGCAGAAGAACAACCACAAGGGCCCTCCCCCGTGACATCACCAGGGGTCACCCCAAAGTCTCAAGTTTGGGCTCTCAAATCTCAGGATGTGAGATGCTCCTGACCTGGCAACCCTCGCTGCATCCCTTGCAAGAGGGATCATCCCTGACCTTTGGCTGTGCTGACTTCTATGGCTGATGGAAGTTGGGGTTCAACATCTGTGGGGAGGACACAGGCTTCCCTTCCCTGGCCCTATGATGGAAACTTAAACAGCCCTTCTTTAAACACATAGATAGTCCCTGTGTCATGATTTGCAGAAACTCACAGGAGGGAGGGGCTTTAAATTACAACCCATGATTATCTCTCCTTCTGGTTCGTTAACCATCTCAGTGTAAAGCTTGCATCTTATTTCATTGAGGAAAGAGGTGCTTTCAACAACAACACCCCCTTGCCATTAAATGGTGCAATCCTAATTGCCCTTGTCTGGATTTAAAAGCCCTCTGGGGCATCAACAGCCCCCTTTTTTCTGCAGGCGGTCACAGCTTTCTTTCACTCCCCCAAACCCTTCTTTCACAAAAGGGCTGCCTCCCCCCCTTGATGCTTTCATGTCAGAGGCAGATGAAAGAAAGCGCATTTTCACTAATGATCAAGATCTGCTTCTCCAAGTGTCTCTTTCGAGTTTGATTCCAGTGAGGGCCTTTGAACAGTTGTTGGCCTCATAAGGATGAAAGGGATGTATGTGTGATGCCATAGCGGGAATTTTTCTCCTCTCTGTCTACATGCCAAGGGTGGGTTATCATCCTCCCTTATCTGTGGATGTTTCCAGGCTGTCAGCATTTTGTGAGATGCAGCTCAGCCACATTCTGGTAATTCTGGAAATGTAGGTTTGTGAGGTTAAAGTGGATTAAAAGCACGTTGTTTGCCCCCACGCAATGAACCCATTCCCCCCCCCTTTTTCTTTCAAAATGATTTTTCCCAATGGGGAAATGTACTGAAAAACGTGGAATAAACTAACGGTGAATCTGAAGAAACACCCCACAAACAAGCTAGGACGGATGCTTGTTGCCATCTGACCTCCTCACAAGCAAATTGGAACAAATGCTCAATAAAGGATATGTGCAGGCTATCCTTCGTTATAAGAATTTTAAGGACTCAAATATAGAATATTCATAAATGCACACCTATCTAAATATATGAAACATGTGTCTGAAATAGTACGGGAGAACAATCCTGAAGTCATTTTGACTGTCCCAATGACCTCAAATTTTCCTCTGCAGTAAGGGAGGCAAATGGGGAAAGCCTTCATATTACCTTTTTGCTTACAAATCCTGTCTTAAGGGCTTATTTGTGCATGAATAGGGTGAACCTGTGACCTGGATTCAGGAACTAAAGTATTATTAACCATCACAAAAGAAAGGCCAGATTTCCCAGGGAATGCAATCAGTAACCATTATCAGATATCCTGGCAAACAGGATTTCTGCTATAGACTGCCGCCTTCTGTGATGTATGCATGATGTTTTGGGGTGGTGGTCTTGAGTACAGGGTGGGCAATTTCAAAAGACTGTACAGGTATAAGGGCTTGTGCACCATTGTTCAGGGTTCTTCTCCTTCCTGCGTGTGGTGAGTGGGGACCCTGTTGCAATAGTTCCTTGAGTAAAGACCAGGCTTACTAGCCACTTTGCTTCTCAAAATACAGTGGTACCTCAGGTTACAGGCACTTTAGGTTACAGATGCTCTTAGGTTACAGACTCCGCTAACCCAGAAATAGTACCTCGGGTTAAGAACTTTGCTTCAGGATGAGAACAGAAATTGTGTGGCGGCAACGTGGCAGCAGCGGGAGGCCCCATTAGCTAAAGTGGTGCTTCAGGTTAAGAACAGACCTCCGGAACGAATTAAGTTCTTAACCCAAGGTACTCTGGCTGGCCTCTGTTATTTTCTCCTATCCATAGCAAACCCACTTATACGGTCTCCGGAATACCCCATAAGGGAAAAGGAGCAGTTTTCCTTATGTGCAAGCAAATCGGGGTGAATGCTCAGTAAACCGGTTGTCTGAAGGAACCCTGTGTTCCTTCCCCTAGTTGTTGGTTGTATCTTGGCTTCTCATCTCTCTTTTCTGAAGGCTTCTCCTATAATGATTGTCATTTGAGCACTCTTTCTGGGTGCACTCTGACTTGGGGGAATATTGCAATGGTTTTGCTAATTATAGTGCTGCCGCTTCTAATGCACTTTTCATACTGCAGTACCTGTTGAATTATGGAGCCATGGCTTGTTGACTGATGCCTATCCATATAACATGCTAACATTTGACTTCATCAGTAGGCGTGGTATGACACCACAATGAACATCACTGTAAAATGTCAGTACTTCTCCCCCGCCTTACGCACATGTGTGTTTCCCCGCTCCCCCTAAAAACAGCAGGAAAGAACTGTATGCAGGTCTGCCACTCCAGATTTCATCACTTTAATCGCATGACTTTCCAAATTAAGTGGGCTGCAAACAGATCCCCCCCCCCCCCGGAATCAAATAACATGGAAATGACCAGTGCTGTTTTCCTAGGAAAAGAGGTGTCACTATGAACACCTCCCTTGTTCTCTTATAATGGGAATGGCGCCCACCTGAGAGGTGCAGGGGGTGGGGGGGAGCCCAGGAAATGAGCACTAAACTGGTGCCATATTACATTAGTTTTCTCAAAGGGCTTTTACGTCATGGGAAATCTCAAATATAATGTAAAAATCAACAGTTGGGGAAATGGAGTAAACTGCTATGTGAATGCAACCTCTCTCCTTCTGTAGATTGGATAGATGAGGGGTGTGTGTGTTTTTCTAGCTCTCTGAATGAGTCACCGTACAGGCAGGTTCCTAAAGAACTGGTGGAATTTGTGGCATTGGTAGAGAGCAAGCAGTCCCCTAAGGCCTGGTTTTGGGGTATAAAATCCTATGCAGCTTAGGATCAGGATACCTGAAAGATCATCTCACCGCCACACCCAGTCGATCACTGCACCCAGCAGGTGAGGGCCTCCTGTGTATAGCAATTTTTCAGGAAGCTTGTTCCACACAATGTAGGAATTGGGCCTATTCTTCTGCACCACTTCCCCTTGGGAATCCCCTCCCCTTGAATATAAGACAGGCACTGTCCTTTGTTGTATTTTGGGTGCCAACTCAAGATGTTCCTGTTTCAACAAGCCTTTTATATAGAGATCTTTCCCAGTCTGCATCTGTACTGGGATTATTTTAAAGATGTCTTTATTGTCTTATTGCATGTTATTTGCCACTCTGGGCTCCATTTGGGGGGGCAGGGTATAAATTTAATAAGCAATCATAATAAAGCCTAAGGCTTTTTTATATATATAATGCAATCAGTGTGCGTGGTGCTTTAGAGTAACAAGCAGAATGCATGTTCTCTGCTCCAAGGTGCTTACAATCTAAAATATGGCATAGAGAAGAGCGGAGGAAGATGAATGCAAGAGTGAACCAGGTGGGAGAGGGGAGATGCTTTTGGTTCAGTTACACATACCAGGGCTTAGTTTCAGGAGGAATAGAGGACTACACAGTTGTTCCAAAGGCTTCATAGGGGAAATTTTTGGTTACTTGGAGGGGAAAGAGCAAACAAAGGATTTGAGGAAGTGGTTTGAGAGAGAGGTGACGCTTGCCGTAATTTACTCCAGACTTAGATACAGCTAGTCTACTGGGGTGGCCAAATCTTCCCCCCTCCCTTGCCCCCCATGAACTGGATGCACTGTACTGAAGGTAAAAGCATGGGTTGGCTTCTTTAGGCTAGGCTTTAAAAGTTGCTTTAATTTTTTAAAATTTAATTTTTAAAGTCTTTTTTTTTAAAGCTTCGTACATCGCCTTGAGTGTCCTTTTAAAAATAAAAGTACTGAATAAAACAAAGCATGCTTGATGCAGGAAATATAACTGTGACATCTGTGATTGTTGCTGTATGTATGAGGCTGGGTTATTTTTAGTCATTTCCAGCCACTTAGGCTTTGATTAAAAAGGCAAAAGGGGACAGGTTTGCATATAATTTGTGCTAGGCTAATTTTATGTATAGGCGTGAATTTAGAAATAATTCTTGTAACTTAATTGGAGATACAGGATACATTATTTGTGTGGGTATAAGCCCAATGTGCTTGCTGTGACTGGTTTGCTGTCTGTTGTCTAGGTGCAAATTGCTGTCAGTCTTCAAGGCCTCTCCTGCTCTCCCTTCTAGGGTTCTGTACCTTTAAACCAGACTTGGACCAGGCAGCTCTCCAAAGGGCAGCTTTACTCTGCAAAATAGGGTGCATGGCCCCCCTATATGAGTCGACCAATCCATGTTGGAACTGGGGCCAGCACCCTTGATCTCTTGCAAATAGTCACCAGGGCAGTCCTGTGTGAGGCATACAACAGTAGTCCAGCTTTGAGGTTACAAAGGTGCTAACATTTGCTCTTTTTATTTTTTTCACCTAAAAGGCTCACCGTTGGTTAAAATACAGACATACCTTGCTTTTTGAACAGCTTAATTCTTGACGGTTTCGGCTCCCGAACACCGCAAACCCGGAAGTGACTGTTCCGGTTTGTGAACTATTTTTGGAAGCCGAACATCTGATGGGGCTTGTGATTGGCTGCAGGAGCTTCCTGCAGCCAATTACAAGCCGCGCTTTGGTTTCTGAACATTTTGGAAGTTGAACGGGCTTCCGGAACGGATTCCGTTCAAAACAAAGGTATGACTGGACAGTGGTACCTTGGGTTACATACGCTTCAGGTTACATACGCTCTTAGGTTACAGACTCCACTAACCCAGAAATAGTACCTCAGGTTAAGAACTTTGCTTCAGGATGAAAACAGAAATTGCATGGCGGCAGCAGCGGGAGGCCCCATTAGCTAAAGTCATGCTTCAGGTTAAGAACAGTTTCAGGTTAAGAATAGACCTCCGGAACGAATTAAGTACGTAACAAGGGGTACCACTGTACACCTGAAGTTTCTTAGTTCGCTGAAAAACATCAGTAAGGAAAGGGTGTGTGTTATCTGTTGGGTGTTTTCGCTTTGTTGCCCTGGGGTCAACCAGCTGAACTTCTAATGGATGAGTGAATCCCATCCATCACGTCAGCAATATCCGAAGGGGAGGAATCGGGGAACGATGGGAAGACCTTCTGTGTATTAATGTAGAAGGAAGAGCTGATCTCTCAACGCCTTGTGACCTGGTTGGCTAGCTGTGTCTTGTCTGATGGAAAATCTGCCTGACAAGGAAGAGTTCAGCTGTCACTCTCGCTTAGTTCCAGGAGTAGAAAGAGGTGTGGAACAGCAATTGTGTGGTGGGTGGGCATATGCCGAGCTGAAACCTGCTGTTAATAGTTATCAAGGGGTCTCCTAGGAAAAGGGTGGCTTGCTTTTTTCCAGCTGAGGGCTGCATTGACCCACAGTTGAGTCTCTGAGGGTCATGTGTCAGAGTGGGTGTGGCCAACTTTATTATTATTATTATCATTATTTAATTAGAGTGGGGGGGTTGTTTTGGAGTGGTCAAGACCTTTTCACATCGTAGCAGGGACCTATGGGAGTGGTCAGTTATTATTTTTAAATGATTTCAACTCTTTTTTTCTTTATTTTAAAGATAAATGGGGGAGGTTGGGTATTGACCAGTAAGTCAATGAAAACCAATAACAACAATAAAAACAACAACAATAAACAGTTTACAGTTACAGTGGTACCTCGGGTTAAGAACTTAATTCGTTCAGGAGGTCTGTTCTTAACCTGAAACTGTTCTTAACCTGAAGACCACTTTAGCTAATGGGGCCTCCTGCTGCCACTGCGCTGCCGCTGCATGATTTCTGTTCTCATCCTGAAGCAGATTTCTTAACCCAAGGTAATATTTCTGGCTTAGCGGAGTCTGTAACCTGAAGCGTATGTAACTTGAAGCGTATGTAGCCCAAGGTACCACTGTATACCCAAATTAAAATAACCACCAACCCTAGCTAAACATTTAACCAATGCCAACCCGACAAAAACATAACAGAGGAACCAAAATTATAACAATTTAAAACACTGTAAAACCTTTTAGCCAGTTGCCCCAACCCAAGAGTTGTTCCAGCAACGTCCCTCCGGCCTTCTAGGAACCTCTTTTAACTGTTCAAGGTGAGTCTAGGCTCTGCCCCCTAGCCAGGTGGAAATGGGCCTTGCAGCAGGGAGCGGTCTGCCTTCTAGCACTCACGGCGGCAGGTGTGTGGAAGGTTCCTTAGGTTTCATCCAGACTGACCCCCCCTTCCCCCCAAAATGCATTTGAGTCAGCCAAGCTACATCTCCCATCATCCCTGGCCATTGGCTGTGCTGGCTGGGCTTGATGAGAGTTGCAATTGAGCAGCATTCACAGTTGTATTGGGTAACTTGTCAAAACACATCCATATCTGTATGATGGTGGAAGCAGGTAGAAAAGGCAGCGAAGGAGCCCTGGAGGTTGCTTCTGCTTTGCATCAGCAAAATGTCAATGCCACTCTGAATTCCCTTCCTCGCTAGGCTCTTTGTAAATTTGTTAGCCGAACCTTGAATAGACCTCCTCCTTCCTCCCCTCACTACACGCTTTTACCTAGATTTTTGTCTCGTGGGCTTCAGTGCCTGTTTTTTGCCCGGTCAGCTTGAAAGGTTATCCCCGGTCAAAGTAGGAGTGTGTGTGTGTGTGTGTGTGTGTGTGTTCATGTTCATGCCCCCACCCCCAATTGCTGATGCTTCAATCTTTGCATTTGGAGAAAAAGAAAAGGTTTCTGGAGAGCTCTGTGCATTAATGATGATGACATTTGAAAGCCTTTTTTGTTCCAGCACTTAAGTTAGCATTGACCCCTGGAAAAAGGAACAAGCATGTTTACGTGCAACTCTAATGTTATGTGTACAGGCAAATTGTCTCCTCCCTCAATTAAATCTAAATTGCTCATGGAAGCTCTTTGCAGGCAGGGAGACTGCACATGAAACATGGTTGACCCAGTGCAGGGCAGCTGTGAAGAAGGCAAATTCCATGCTACAGATCATTAGGAAAGGAATTGAAAACTGCTGATATCATAATGCCATTATACAAACCTATGTTCTGACTACTTGGCATACTGTGTATAGTTCTGGAAAGGTTTAAAACAAAAGCAAAATGACCCAAGGGGTTAATGCTGACTCCCCTGTGAGGAAGGGTGGCAGCATTTTGGACTTCTTGGTTTGGAGAAAATGGTGACATTATAGAGGTGTGTAAAATTATTCATGGCATGGAGAGAGTGAATAGAGCAAGGGTCATCAAACTTTTTCAGCAGGGGGCTGGTCCACTGTCCCTCAGACTTTGTGGGGGGCTGGACTATATTTTGAAAGAAAGTAAAAATGAACAAATTCCTATGCCCCACAAATAACCTAGAGATGCATTTTAAATAAAAGGACACATTCTACTCATGTAAAACACGCTGATTCCCGGACCGTCCGCGGGCTGGATTTAGAAGGCGTTTGGGACAGATCCGGCCCCTGGGCCTTAGTTTGCCTACCCATGGAATAGAGGAAAGCTTTTCTTCCCCTCTGCTAATGCTAGAACCCATGGACATTCAATGCAGCTAAACGCTGGAAGGTTCAGGATCGATAAAAGGAAGGACTTCTTCCTGCATCACAGAGTTAAACTGTGGAACTCCCTCCCACATGAAGCACTGATGGCCACCAACTTAGATGCCTTTAAAAGAGGATTAGACGAATTAATGGAGGAGGAGGCGGCTATCAATACTGACTAGCCGCGGTGGCTGTGCACTGTCTCCGGAGTTGGAGGCAGCAAAAACAAGCCTTCTAAGCAACACCAGTTGCTAGAAACCGAAGGACAGGAACGTGCTCTGTTTGCAGGCTTCCAACAGGCATCTGGTCGGCCACTGTAAGAACAGGAGGCTGGGCTAGATGAGTTGTTGGCGTCATCCAGCAGGCTCTTCTTATGTGGTCAAGGGCCATGCACTTCGGTGGTGCTACATAAATGAAGTTTGCAAAGTTGCCCCTGAAAGATCCATGCAACCACGTGTGGTTGGGCCCTTTCAGATCTGCCCTTTGATGCCTCTCGCAACTTCTGACTTTCTGAGGACTCTCCTCTCTGGAGTCACTGACATAGTTGGGGCTTGAATTTGTGTGCTCTGCGCTATTTATCGTTTGCCACATCTTGGAATACTCAAGCGTCTCTTTATTAAAAATAGTTTCTGGCAAGGACAGCTGGGAATTTGAAACAGCCTGACTCAACCTGTGGAACTTGAAAAGGCTTTAAAAAACCCAAAAGCCCACACCTCTGTCAACATGATTAGTTGTCTGACATTTATGAGGAGAGTCACTGTTACCTTTCCACCAGTGGGGGCGTGCATCACATGAGATTCTCCAACATAATACAGTGGTACCTCGGGTTAAGTACTTAATTCGTTCCGGAGGTCCGTTCTTAACCTGAAACTATTCTTAACCTGAAGCACCACTTTAGCTAATGGGGCCTCCTGCTGCCGCTGCACCGCCGGAGCACGATTTCTGTTCTCATCCTGAAGCAAAGTTCTTAACCCAAGGTACTATTTCTGGGTTAGCGGAGTCTGTAACCTGAAGCGTATGTAACCCGAGGTACCACTATATTTTGTTGGATTTCTTAAAAAATAGCTGCCTTGATTTGCCTAACAGGGATAAGCTGATAGGTCATAATGTACCATAAAGCAACAAACAAGTAAGTAGCCAGGGAGAATGGGAGTTGTAGTTCAGCAATACCTAGAGGGCCTTCGGTTCCCCACACCAGATTTGGAAAGCTAGAGGCATATTCCAGGCATAATAATAATAATTTTATTATTTATACCCCGCCCATCTGGTTGGGTTTCCCCAGCCACTCTGGGCCGCGTACAGCACATAAAAAACATAATGAAACTTCAAACATTAAAAATCTCCCTGCCTTCAGACGTCTTCTAAAAACCAGATAGTTGTTTATTTCCTTGACATCTGGTGGGAGGGCGTTCCACAGGGAGGGTGCCACTACCGAGAAGGCCCTCTGCCTGGTTCCCTGTAACTTCACTTCTTGCAGTGGGGGAGCCTCCAGAAGACCCTTGGAGCTGGACGTCAGTGTCTGGGCTGAGTGATGCGGGTGGAGACGCTCCTCAAAGCCATGCTGGGTGAGGGTGGCTTGGGGAGAGTCCCAGGGGACAGAGAGAGACTTGAAGACCACAGCACCTGTGCCTAAAGTTCCCCAGCCTGTTTGCTATTCTTGCTCTCTTCACACACGTCATGCACCGATAAAGTTTTTGTTTATTGCTTTGATAGTGTGCCTTTCCTCCAAAGAGCTACGGGTGGTGGTGTACATGACTCACTCACTCACCATATTATCCTTACAACCCTTTGAGGGATGTTAAGCTGAGAGCTGGTGGCTGCCTAAGGGTCACCCAGTGAACTTCATGGCTGAGGTGGGCAGGTGGGATTTGAACCCTGATCTTCAAGGTCCTAGTCCAACACTCTAACTGTTACACTGGCTTAATGCTCATTTTTGTGCATTCACACAAGGGATGTATTCCCCCTCACCTCTCAGAGCTTTTGTAACCAAAGGTTACCCGAGGGGTTACCTTTCCTCATATGAACCTGTCCAGTTGCTGTCCACCTCTGCCCCAGTGGATAACCTCTTCCGCTCACCTAAGAGTTGTTTTCTGGCTTAGCGAATTAGCATTTGCGAGAGGAAAGTGACCCCCAAATTCAGCGCCGTTCTTCGCTTTGAACACTGGCTCCAGTTACAGATAGGTAGCCGTGTTGGTCTGCCATAGTCAAAACAAAAAATTCCTGTGTATCTGAAGAAGTGTGCATGCACACGAAAGCTCATACCTAGAACTAACTTAGTTGGTCTTTAAGGTGCTACTGGAAGGAATTTTTTGTTTTAACATGGCCTTATAGTCTTTATTTGATACAGCATGTATCTTCCTCAATCATGCTTTTTATATTTTAATTTTATATTGTGAACTGCCCTGAGATCTATGAATGAATTAATGTAAATAATAATAATAATAATAATAATAATAATAATAATAATAATAATAAATATCAGCCTCTGTAATCCAGCTCTCAGTTCTACCAGTGTATGTGAGGCGGGTGGCACCAGAGGTTAACCCTCTTCTGCTGTTCCCCTCTATCTTGGGAATACCTTCTCCCCCGAAACATCTACTCATTCCATCTTTGGTTTAGGTGCCAGGTGAAAACGTTTTCTTTCATTTCCTTTTTGCTCAGGCTGTTTTATGCGCTTGAGGGTTCATGCTGGCACTCTGATCTTACTTTATTGCTCTGCTTTGTCTTGTTTTACTGTAAATCCGTTGACTTGTTTTTAAACTGTGACTTTTATTGTTTTGTCATGAGCTGCTTCAAGAACATTTGCTGAAGAGCATCCTGTAAATATTTCAAGTGAGCGAAACAGAGATGCAGAGGCAGGGGGAGAGAGGCGGCCAGAACCCCTGAAGGAAAATTGAATGTAGCAAGCCCAGCCAACCAAATCAATTAATAAGGCATTTCCAAAAGGCGAGAACAGGGGTGTTGTTGCAGAAAACAGGAACAGATTGCGCAAAATAGAGGCTGTTCCTGGTAAACAGTGACAGTTGGGAGCCTGTGTGACTCACACATGCCTGCCTTCCCCTTCCAGCATTGCGGAGAGGTGAATGTGTGTTTGAGGCCTCAGCACTGAACCAAGAGGTCTCCGTTGTCTGTTCCAGCATACAACAGATGTTTCTGGACATCTTTAGCCCAGAGTCCTTCTCAGTGCCGACTAGTTACTCCTAATTCTTTATGTCTGGCACTTACTGGTTCTTCCAAGGCACTCCAAACCACAATAAAATGTTTGGGGTTTCTCTGTTGCTTTATGGTGGATCAACCTCAAACCGATGCCAACCAGTGGCTTTCCTGATCACTGCCAAGAGTTTCCCACTAGGCAGGAGATTCTGTCCGTCCCATGGCCCATTAGCAAAGCTGTCCACAAACCTTCCTTTCCAGAGTCTCTTTAGCCAAACTGAGTTAACCACTTCCCAAGGAAGAGTAGGCTTTGTGATGCTGATTTATTTCTGATCTTAGGAGAGCTACATCAAAAGTTACCGTGGCCTGGAAACTCTCTTGAAATTCTGAGTGTCTGTTCTGACCATCAGACAGCAAAGGACGGGTGAAGAGAGAGTTTCCCCATGTGCGTTGAGTTGCCTGCTCACTGTGTAACCACGTTGTACTCATCTAGGGTGTCCATGAGTCAAGGCCGGACTACTGTGGCTGTCATTCCCAAAATAGGGCCCCACTTCTCCCCAAAAGGAACACATGAAATAAAGTACCGCAAAGTAAGTCGTACGGTAATTTAGCAAATTTATTATGGGATAATTTTTTGTGGACTGGAGACAATACTAGGGATGGGGACAGCACCCACCCAACCCATGGCCTCAATTCCATGGGTCCTGAATCAGGTTGGCTTGCCTTGGGCCGACCTAGGGATCACTCACTGTGCCCTGGATTCAGTCTCAAAGGAGTCTCTTAAATATACAGCTGGGAAGGGGGTCAATTCTACACCACCCAGAAAGGAGAGTCGGGCACTGGCTCCTACCTTCTTTTGGAAGATGAAGCCAGAGGTCAGGGTAGGTCTCGATTTAAAAGTGCTTATATTGATGTTTAGAGCCCTATACAGCTCTAGACTGCATTACGTCAAAGAATGCCTTTCCCCATATGAACCAACCCTTGTGATCTTCATCAGATGTCCTTCTCTGTGTGTTCCACCTGAGAGAGTGTGAAGGAAATGGGCCTTTTCAGTGGTGGCCCCCTCATTTGTAGAAGGCTCTCCCAAGGGATAAATGCCTGGTGCCATCCTTGTCCATCTTTAGGGGCCTGGCTAAATAATGTTGTCTCTTACAGTGATTCTCACCTCTTGGTGGAGTGGGCCACACTTGTTCATATTAATAAGTTGCTGTATGAGCATTTTATATGTTCTATATTGTTCGTCGCTCTGATTCCCCACCCAGCCACCGGTTTTAAATAGCTTTTTATGTGTTGCATTTTACCTTGTCAAGTTGCTTTGAGAATTTTTACTGTATAAAGCGACTGATAAATGCAGATAACAATAAATGATGGCAATACTCTTTGCATGCTTGGTTGGGGAATGAAGAGGGATGCATCACGGTGACGAAGCTAGCCTACTGCACAAAAGATAACATTCATAATCATTCTTCTTCCAGTTTTCGCCACACGAATGCCATATGGCCCTTGAAAGGCAGTCCAGAAGGCAATGTGGCCCTCGGGCTAAAACAGGTTCTGCTTCCCTGCAATAGCTCTAACTGGGTGGCTGGGTGGGTGTCGAACAGGACTGCCCATCTCTCACTGTGTCTTTCTTGCCTTTGGGCAGTTTGCCAGAAGGTGGAATGGACCAGTCATGAATGGTGATGCCTTTTGTCAAGATCCTCCCTCCCAGCTTCCCGACTGGAGGGAATTCTGTGAGCTGCACGCCCAGGCCGCTGCAGTGGACTTTGCCCAAAAGTTCTGCCAGTTCCTGAAGGAGAATCCACACTACGACACCCCCGGGGCAGAGACCTCCTTCTCCCACCACTTTGCCGCCAACTTCTTGGACATCTTCAGCTTGGAAGTCAACAGGGTGTTCGTTTCCAATTCCCCCACCAAATACAACATCGTGCCATTTGTCGGGCTTCAGAACTGCCACATGCCTTACGGGCAGGACCTCCTGCCGAGGAAGGAGCAGGCCTCCACAGAGTCCCTCGACAGCATGGACAACCCCGTCTCCTCCGGCAGGTATCTGAGCCAATCACAGCAGGTCCAGGCCCGGAAGGTCTCCTCCTATGGCCAATCCCGGAGTTCGGAGGATGTCTCTGTCCATGCCACCTCCAAGCCGAAGTTCAAGAAAGGCTTTTCCCTGAGGAATATGAGCTTGTGCGTGGTGGATGGCATGAAGGAGATGTGGCACAGGAGGTCTTCCCCGGAGCCCGGTGCAGAAGCCACACAAAGCAGGCGGTCCGAAAGAGAACACTGCCCTCCCGGGAACAAGGAGCATGGCGATTCCAGGGAGAAATGGACCCACAAGCTGCGCCTTTCGAAGGGGCAGTCTTCCAAGGTGGATCTGGTGGACATTCAGAGGGAAGGGACCCTCCGCTACATGGTCGCTGACGATACGAACTGTGTGGGGAGTTCTCAGTGGCAAAAGTGTCGGTTGTTGCTAAGGAAAGCTGTGAAGATGGAGGGAGAAAAGTTCCTTCTCGAGTTTTACGTTCCTCCCAAGGTAAGGACTTTCGTAGCTAAAACCTGCCTTTCATATGTATGTATTGGCTTTGTTTGTTTGCTTTTATTTCAGTGGGGTGAGCGTCGGATTGCAGGTGCAGAGAAGCCAACTAACCAGAGGACAGAGATCGGGAAGCCGAATGCTTCTCTGCACTCAAAGTGAAATTTCACCCTAAGAAGGGTGAAAGGAATCATCATTCTGTAGTCTACTTCCAGTTGAAATGGCTTGTATCTGAGTCTTCTTCTTTGGCGATCACTCAGGGATGCGGGTGGCGCCGTGGGTTAAATGACAGAGCCTAGGACTTGCCGATCAGAAGGTTGGCGGTTCAAACCCCTGCGACAGGGCAAGCTCCCGTTGCTCGGTCCCTCCTCCTGCCAACCTAGCAATTCAAAAGCACATCAAAGTGCAAGTATATAAATAGGTACCACTCCAGCGGGAAGGTAAACGGCGTTTCTGTCCACTGCTCTGGTTCGCCAGAAGCGGCTTAGTCATGCTGGCCACATGACCCGGAAGCTGTATGCCGGCTCCCTCGGCCAATAAAGCGAGTTGAGCGCCGCAACCCCAGAGTCAGCCATGACTGGACCTAATGGTCAGGGGTCCCTTTACCTTTACCATAGTTGAGTAAGATTGACTTCCATGAACCTGATCTTAACAGTGAGTCCGTAAGTGACTGCGGCGGCCGATTCTGGATCCACACGCCCTTCCACAGTGGGGACATAGGTTTCTAGGCAGGAGTTGGTCACGGTGAGGGTTTGCCAAGCATGCCTTCCTCTTAGCATGTTTCTCCCTTTCGTTCTGAGTTTGTCCATGACACCTTTGGTAAAGGCTGTTCTCCACTTGGAGCACTCACAGGCCAGTGTTTCCCAATTGTCAGTGTTTATACTACATTTTTAAAGATTTGCCTTGAGAGAGTCTTTAAACCTCTTTTGTTGACCACCAGCATTATGCTTTCCATTTTTAAGTTTGGAATAGAGTAGTTGCTTTGGAAGACAATAATTAGGCATCCGAGCAACATGACCAGTCCAAAGAAGTTGATGTCAAAGAATCATTACTTCAACATTGGTGATCTTTGTTTCTTCCAGTACACTGACGTTAGATCAACTGTCTTCCCAAGTGATGTGTAAATTTTTTCGAAGACACTGTTGATGGAATTTTTCAAGGAGTTGGAGATGGCACTTACAAGTGGTCCATGTTTCACAACATACAGTAAGGTTACTTGGGTGCCGATTTTAAATAGTAGTTCTTACAATGACCAGCTGGCATAGAAACAGCTCGGGGACAGGAGGTGCCTGATAGAGCTGGCTTTTCAGCTGAGCTCATGGAACAAGCCCCTTTTGTCATCTCTCCCACAGCCCGATGGAATGACTGGGTGCTGCCAGGTGGCAATTGCGACTGACCATGAAGGCAGAGCATAGCCATTGTGGCTAGCAGGCCGGCGACAGCCTTCTCCTCCATGAATTTCTCCAATCCTTGTTTTTAAAGCTATCCAGGTCGGTGGCCATCACTGCCTGCTGTGGGACTGATTTCCATAATTTAACTAAGGGCTGCATAGTTTTGTATTATTTTTTGTTCGCATTGTATTGTTTTGCTGATGCTCTTTGCCACTCTGGGCTCCTTTTGGGAGGAAGGATGGAACGGAACCCTAATGAAATCGATAAATATACATAATCCAGTATACTGAGTCAGGCCCTTGGCCAGTGTTGTTGGCTCAGAAGGCCGTGGTTCTGCAAGGTCCCAGGCCAAAGTCTCTTCCAGTGCTGGAGATCCTTTTACTGGAGTATTGAGCCAGTTTGCTCCCTTGAGTACCCGGGGGCCCATTTCCTTCCTAAAAGGCTGCATGTAAAAGCAAAAGGAATTAAGGCCAGCCAGGCTGGTGCTTTGTCTTTTGTTGAATCCTTTCCTGTCTTATTTTTTCCACATCTTGTGTGTGTGTGTGTGTGCGCGCGCGCTTTATTATCCTTAATCGATTGTCTCTCTAAAAGTCTGGGAAGCGGCAGTAGATAAGAAGCTTGTTCATGCCTCCCCCCCCCCGCCCCCCGTAGCTTGTTTCCAGATGTCATTTTCTCTCACAATTGCTCCGTTATATATGCCTAAAAGTTTCCCCTTCCGCCTACACAGCAACCTGGTGCCTTCCAGTTTTGGACTACAACTCCCATGAGTCTCAGTCAGCACAGTCATGCTAAGTGACTTGTGAAAGGGGGTCCAGTTTCTTGTAGCGCTACAAGCTAAGCAGGTCTGGATCTAGTCTGGCACCCATGGGCACCATGTTGCGTAAGGATGCCTTCCTTGGGTGTCCCCAGGCAGGAGGCCCTTGGACCCTGCGGAAATTTTGTTTGGCCACTCCCTCTGGCCTCTGTGGTTTCAGTAGGCATCTGTTGCCCACAGGTTCAAGTATATATTTTTAGCCAGAAAGGCCGAGCTGCCCAGGGAATTCCAGTGCGGCCTTAAACATGTGGGAGGCAAATCCAGGCAATGATAAAAATAACAGAAACAATAGGGGCTAGCAGCTTGCTTTTTTAAAAAAAAAAGGAAAATACAAATTAGGATTTTCAGGGGAGCTGAATTCTATTATTGTTGGGCAAGGGTTACAGCTCAGTAATGGAGCGATGCTTTGCATGCAGAAAGGACCCACATTCAGTCCCCGATGGCATCTCCCAAGTGGGGAGAGCAGCTGTGTGAGAGGTCCCTGTCTGGAAACCCTGGAGTAGACCAGGGCTATGCAATGCAGAGCTAGACAGACCCTTGATCTAATTCTGTATAAGGAAGCTTCCT
Source organism: Podarcis gaigeae (assembly GCF_964106915.1). Classification (NCBI taxonomy): domain Eukaryota; kingdom Metazoa; phylum Chordata; class Lepidosauria; order Squamata; family Lacertidae; genus Podarcis; species Podarcis gaigeae. The sequence continues at coordinate 33,604,378 of NC_139692.1, forward strand.
ATGTCCCTATAGCCTTCCGGTGTCTTTCCACACACCCTGCAGTTTCTCTTGGTATCAAGAAACCGCTCTGTGACCGCAGCGGCTTATTTGCTGCTGATTTGTGGAGCGTGTTTCCTTTTTGGCCATTCTATGGATTTCTTGCTAGACCAGCTGTTGTGACAGCTGGGTGTGAAACAGACAGCAGCCGTACGCAGTTTCATGCCTGCAGCCTGTGTGCCTGCTCCGGGTTCAAGCATAGCCTTGCACGAAACCTTCCCTCGCTCATCACGGCGTCTCTGTAAATTGAGCCGAAGGGAATTTGTCACTCTGCAGGGGGGACCGGACAAGGGCGCATGGAAAATCCCATTTTGGTGAAGCCCTTTTATGGTGCCTGCTCTCTGGCTGTTGCCAAACAAGCAAGAGATCTTGTTTCCATTCATTCCCTTCTAACCTTTCTACCATCCCCAAGGAGGAGGTCGTGGACCGGTTGCTTAAAGCAGCTCTCTGGGCCAGTGCTTAATTTATCCCTAGGAAAAGAGAAGTGTGGACTGAAGCCCCCTCCCCTCTTTCACACACCCCTCCACACACACAAACTTTGCTAAACTAGGAGCTCTTCTCCCTAAAAACTCTGTTACTTTTGTTTTCCTACTACTTTGAGGCTATTCTGAGACCCTACCTACCCACCAGAGTGGTGCATGCTCTAGTTATCTCCTGCTTGGACTACTGCAATGCACTCTATGTGGGGCTACCTTTGAAGGTGACTTGGAAACTACAACTAATGCAGAAGGTGGCAGCTAGACTGGTGACTGGGAGTGGCCCCCGAGACCACATAACACTGGTCCTGAAAGACCTGCGTTGGCTCCCAGTACGTTTCCGAGCACAATTCCAAGTGTTGGTGCTGGCCTTTAAAGCCCTAAATGGCTTTGGCCCAGTATACCTGAAGGAGCGTCTCCCCACCACCACCATTCAGGTCAAGCTCCAAGGGCCTTCTGTCAGTTCCCTCACTGCGAGAAGTAAGGTTACAGGGAACCAGGCAGAGGGCCTTCTTGGTAGTGGCTCCTGCCCTGTGGAACGCCCTCCTATCAGATGTCAAGGAAATAAACCATTACCTGACTTTTAGAAGACCTCTGAAGGCAACCCTGTTTAGGGAAGTTTTTAATGTTTGATGTTTTATCGTGTTTTTAATACTCTGTTGGAAGCCGCCCAGAGTGGCTGGGGAAACCCAGCCAGATGGGCTGGGTATAAATAATAGATGATGATGATGCTACACTCAAGCAGTTCACAAAAAAGCATGGGGGTGGGAAACAACCGAAAGTATAAATACATCGAGCAAAGTGTTTTATACTAGGGGCTTCCACTTCTCCTTGCAGTACTCATCAACTCTGCCTAACCCTACCAACGTCTCCACCCGCCACTGCGTCCTGGCTTCTTGCAAATCCAGGATTGTGATGTGGCTCCTATGGAGACTGTGCGATGACAGCCTTACACTTCTATGTATATAGAAAGACATACTAAAAAGGTAAAGGGACCCCTGAGCATTAGGTCCAGTCGTGACCGACTCTGGGGTTGCAGCGCTCATCTCGCTTTATTGGCTGAGGGAGCTAGCGTACAGCTTCCAGGTCATGTGGACAGCATGACTAAGCCGCTTCTGGCGAACCGGAGCAGCGCACGGAAACGCCATTTACCTTCCCACCGGAGCGGTACCTATTTATCTACTTGCACTTTGATGTACTTTTGAACTGCTAGGTTGGCAGGAGCAGGGACCGAGCAACGGGAGGTCACCCCGTCGCAGGGATTCAAACCGCCAACCTTCTGATCAGCAAGTCCTAGGCCCTGTGGTTTAACCCACAGCGCCACCCGCGTCCCATACTATCTCCCTATAAAAGACATTTCAGAACAGTTTCACAATATTTTCATACTAAATGTGTGACTTCCTCTGACCTAGCAGGTGAAGATGTAGTAGATTGTTCAGTGGCATCGGTGTAGAACATTTTTCTGTTCTAGGTGGCAAGTGGCAAAAGTTTTCCTCTGGCAACTTGGTCAAAGTGTCCCATAGGGGCTCTTGTTACTTGCCGATGAGGAGATTGGTGTTCACCTGATTAAGAGGAATCACAGAATCCCAAAATTGTAGAGTTGGAAGATATCTATTTCATATTGTCCAAGGTTCTAGTTTCTCTATTTCCCGGCTGCTGTTGCATATAATTGACTGTGAAGCAGTTTGGCCAGGGGAGATGTAAAATGTCCTGGCGTTATAACACAGGTAAGTTCTACTTGACATTGCAAAGAGAAAAGGAGTGACATGTCTGGTTGCTGTTTTCGGTAGCAGCACTGCATTTATTGTGGTCACCCACTGAACGTTGCTGGATAGGCAGTTTATAAATGCTCAGAGACATTGCCCTCTTCAGCTAGCAGGTGCTATAAAAGAAATTAAAGATAGTACTCCTGTTGGGCATTTGGAAATAGAATATACAAAACAAAACAAAAACCACCAACCCACTCATATTTCATTTATGTTACCATGGAGGATACGATTTCAAGGGCTGAAAATGTGAGTCCTGGATGTGGATATTTATTTATTTATTTGTTGTCACACTCCATTATATTACCACTGTCCATCATCAACAACAGAGTTCAGAATAAAAAATACATTAAAAAACGAAAAACAACAACAGAGCTCAGTTTTGTATGAATACAATTTACTGGGCGTAAGCCCCATTGAATGAGTGGGATTGGAGAAAAATAGCTGCCTCCAGCAGATCACTCATTCTAATCAGACTGCTCAGGAGAATACCTTCCTGGGGGTGAAGTCCATCTTAGCTTACCTGTACCAGCCCCTCCCTCCCTCTCTCTCTCTCTCTCTCTCTCTCTCTCTCTCTGTGTGTGTGTGTGTGTGTGTGTGTGTGTGTAAAAAGCCTTTTATATTTCCTCTTACAATCTTTTGCCCTTCCTTAGCTCTTTGTGGCTGCTTTTACCTTTTTTATTAATGGGAGTTTTTGAATAGTTAATTTCTCTTTAAGGACTTTTTTAAAAAAAGAAGAAGTTTAGAAATGTAAAATTATTGCTGATGTTGGAACACAGCCGTGTGTGAAAATATGTAAATGAAATGTTCCCTATTCCTTCTCCTATTTCCCAGTGGGTGCTGTACTTTTAATTAAAAGATTCTGGCGTCGCTGGAGAAGATTAGGGAAATCGCATTTTTAATAACGTTGCCTTCATGTGAACAGCCTTCCTTCCTGTGAACAAGCCTCTGCTATCTCCTGAGGAAAACTATTATTTCTAAAACAATTGACATATACTTTTTTTGTTTTTTAACTCTCTTTCTCTTTTGGCCTCTAGGCTTCCAAAGCGAAGGTCAGCATCCCTCTGTCGGCCATTATCGAGGTGCGCACGACTATGCCCTTGGAGATGCCAGACAAGGACAACACCTTTGTGCTTAAGGTAAGGCACCTTAGGTAGAGAAGCCCCCTGTGGTAGCCACTGGTGCCTATTTTCTTTATTTGCAGTCAGCAGTCCATTAAACTAAGGTTACCAGATTTTTTCTTTTTTTAAAAAAATAATAATAATTTTTATTGATTTTAACATATAAATTATAAAATGTACCACAAAATTTATCACTTATACAATCTTTTTAGACTTCCATCAGCACCTCTGATGATCCACCGTTTTAACCACTTCTTATGCATTTCTTAACTTTATATTGCCTTTACATCTCTTAACAAATCATCCTCCCCTTCTCCATTTTTGCAATTCTTCCAATAATACTCCTCACAAAACTTCTTACAAACCTACAAACGTTGTCTGATCTTCACAAATACTTTTCAAATAGTCCGTAAATTTACTCCAGTCTTCCATGAATTTCTGGTCCCACCGGTTTCAAATCCTTCCTGTTAGTTTATCTAGTTCTGCATAGTCCATTAACTTCATCCTCCATTCTTCAATCATTGGTAATTCTTCTTGCTTCCATTTTTGGGCCAATAATATTTTTGCTGCTGTTACTGCATATAAAAAGAGCTTACATTCCTTTCTATTTATATCACTCCCAACAATGCACAGTAAAAATGCTTCTGGTTTCTTTATAAATGTATATTTCAACATTTTTTTCATCTCTTTATATATCATCTCCCAGAAGCATTTCACCTTTTTACATTGCCACCAAGGTTACCAGATTTTTTTCAATGAATCTGGGGAAACTTTTCAACTTCAATGGATTTTGTATGGGGACTGATTTGCAAATCCAGGGACCATCCCCGGGAAACGGGGACGTCTGGTAACCTTACATTAAACATGATTCAAACCCAGATCTCCAAGTCTGTCTCACACACCTCCATTTTTGAAAGCCTGTTGCAAAAGGAAGAGGCAGATGCACTGTTTCAAAGCGTTGTCCAGTTTTCGCCCTTCTACCTTCCTTGTGTGATGAGCGCTCCTTTTTTTTTTTTTTTTACCCTTTCATTAAAATTGCACCGCCTGCCTCCCTGTAAGCGCTGGGCTCCCTTTTTTGAAGAGCCAGCTCAGGGATGAAACGATGCCCTACGGGCAGACCGGGTTGTCATGGAGACCGGCCTAGCTGCTGCATGAGCAGTTCCTTGGCAAATCGAACTTATGCAAACTTCCATCCAAGCTCTCTGTCAGGGTGGACAAAAGGCACTTTCGTGATGAACGAAAACGTTGACATTTGCTTTGTGTTTGCACAAATGGATTTGGGGGAATGGATTTCGTTTGTTTCTGGTTTTTAGAGGTCCTCCCCCCCCCAATCCAAATTAATTTTCCAGCTTCCTGAATTTATAGAGAGCATTCATGGGATGAGGATAGGATGCAGAGAGGCCTGGAGATGAGAGATGAGGTGGGGCATCTTAATGGCTAAATTTACTTTTCTCAATCTTCCTGCCCCAGTCCAGCAACAATCATTGGTGAATTATTGCCTTTGCATCAGTTGAAATTCGAAGCCAAAATGAGACGTGACGTGGTTGGCCTTTGCATTGTTATTCTTTTTAACGGTTTATAAAAAGATTTATATACCGCGAAACGGACAAAAACCTCAAAGCAGTTTACAGAGAACAATATAAAATATTCATTAAAAATACCAGTAAACACCTTTGATTCCCTTAACACAGCATTCCTGTTTTAAAGATTCTGATAAATGTGCACAATTTAGGGGCTGGGAATCCAAGGGTATTTTTAGACCATCGAGCGCACCCCAGCTTTTAGAAAAACCGGAGGATGTGACACCTTCATGGTTCCTGCTAGTTCAAATTCACTTGTCTGCTAGACATATAGTTCATACAAGGGATTCAGTGAGATAGTTGGCATTCTTTGAAAACTTACATATTTCTGGGGGAAATCTCAAGAGTGGAATCGTATAATTTATAAAGGTTTGCGGTCATGTTCCATGAAATCTAATGTGAGTTTAAAAGCTTTTTGGGAAGATTACTTGGGACTATCAGTGATAAGTCTTTGCAAAGTGGTATGGCAGAAACCCCTATTGTTGTTATTATTTTTTCAAAGTTAAGGGATCTATGATAAAAGTAGTGCTGAGGTGCTATTCTACTCATGTGAAATTGGTTCACATGGACCCAGGGTCTTCCAACAAGTGTTGGAGAGGTCGTCTAGGGTTGGGTACTTCCTTTCACATGTGGTGGACTTGCTCCATGGTACACTCTTTTTGGATGAGGGTTTTTTTTAAAAAATAATAATAATTTTTCATTGATTTACAACACAAATATACAATTTTATCCAATCTTTGACAAACAAATTCTCTCTCTCTCTTTTTTTTTTTTTTTTTGGACTTCCCTCAGCTTCTCTGTCAATCATCCATCTCTGCCTCTTGGTTACGCATTCCTTTCTTAGCATTGTCATTAATCTTCCCTCCCACTACTCTTATTTCTTTTTAACAATACACCTCAGCTTTCACAGTGCTTCTTGAAATCCCACTAACGTTGTTTGAACATCACATGTGCTTTTTGGATGAGGGTTTTGCACCGCCCCCAATTCTTCTGTTGCCTCTCAGGTTATTCCTTAAAACCCCAGTCTCAACTCTGTTTTCTGTTTTTCCTGAGGACATGAATCAAGTAATTTTGTTGCTTTTAGCAGCAGCCAAAATAGAACAACTCCTCTATTTTTACATTAGAAGGTTGTTGGTGGTGTAAAGTTTGGAAATTGGCTGTGCGAGAGAAATTGACCCAAAAGAACAAGCTTAGCCGGAGCAAAAAAAGAGGATAAATTTGAGGAAACTTGGTCTCTTTTAACCTTTCTAACCCAACCTGTACTAGCCATCCACTAAATGACCATCTTCCTTTGGCGGGGTCAGACCATATTTCCAGATATTAAGATTTTATTATCCTCATGAATCTCATCCTACCACTGTATTTTCTTGTCTAGTGGATTTTTTCTTTCCGTTTTGCTTTTGCTGTCAGATATAATCCCTATGTTTGCACATACTGTGCTTAAAATATCTATTGCCTCTTCCCTTGTTTATTTCTTTTTATGGTTAGTATTATGTTAATATTGAAAATTAATTTAAAAATGCATTAAAAAAAAACAGTAACACCAAACCTTACACACAGAGAGAGAGAGAGAGAGAGTGTCCTGGAACCGTTTGAAAATTAAGGCGCAGCTTCTGATTGGCTGCAGGAGCTTCCTGCACTCAATCAGAAGCCGCGTCGGATGTTCGGCTTCCGAAAAACATTTGCAAACTGGAACACTCACTTTCGGGTTTGCGGTGTTTGGGAGCCAATTTGTTAGGGCACCAAGCTGTTTGACAAGCAAGGTACCACTGTATATACAAAGAAGATTGTCGAAATATGGGCAAAACCAGCAGTTTTTTTTAAACTAAGGGGTGCCCTTCTTCTCACTTGCCATCCCTGCTTTCTCTGCCTCAGTTTCCCTCTCTCTGCTTCAACTGGGAGAGCTGGAGATTCAAGACTGCCTGAGTAACTTGTCTCCACATCACCAAACCCTTCCATTTTACCCCAGGTTCATCTCTAGCTATCCACCTGTACCCCCTTCTAAGGTGGCAGGGAGCTGATTCTGTCCTCCACCTGCTTTGCAGTGTAGGGCATGCTAAGGGTCCCATTAATCCGTAAAATGCCTCTCTATACAATGCTCCCATGTTCCTCTCACTCCTCCAGTTTCCTCTGGCACTGTTCTTTTGTGCGTATGTGGGGAAGCCATTTGTCTCCGCACCTTCTAGGCTAGGATGGAGGAAGTTAGGGAGTCAAACCAAGTTTGCCTCACCACACTTTAAACTCCCTAGGCAAACCCCGACCCCTTCCCTCTCCTACCCAGGTTCCAACCTTTCATTTAGAGGAGGGAATGTCGTCCCTTCCCTCACCCCAGATGTATTTCTCTTTGGGGGCATGTTGCTCCCCTCAAAGCAAAGCCTCCCCTCTAGGCCACACACCTGAACATCTGCCTTTCTTTCAGCCGTATAGTAGAGAGAGAAATGCACACAGTGAAATTGTGTGTTCGAATTGCATGATGCAGACATGCACCTTCAATAATAAGGGACTTGTGAGACTCCAGGTGCTAGCTGATGGGAGAAACGCACTCTTTTCTTGATCTGAGGAATCATTTTATTTGTTCACACTTTTCTAAGGGTGAATCCTGGATCCCGTTGAGTCTTTGTACAAGTGTGTGGGAATGTGGAGAGATGAAGGATGTCTTTTTGTTTTAAGATACCACAAAGAATGGCTCCCCCCCCCTTGTGTTTTTTTCATCCAGGTAGAAAACGGTGCTGAGTATATTTTGGAAACGATTGATTCGTTGCAGAAACACTCCTGGGTGGCAGATATACAAGACTGCATAGATCCTGGGTAAGATGGCAGGGGGCGCTGAGATTGGGTTTGCTGAATGAGTGCCCTTGAAGTTCAGAAAAGCTTGTTGTGTAAATGGCGATAGGCATATGGCAGTACGGCGCTCATACTGCTCCACAGGGATTTTATTCAGAATATTTTTCAAGATTCTGATTTTCATTAGCCTCCAAATGGTACCCCCAAATTAGTGGTAAACATATAGGCATTTTTTTCAGTTTTAAGTATTTTATTCAATGTTGAATCTTCCATACATATCAACTCAAAAAAGACAGATTAAACAAAAAAAAATAATCTGCAATTCTCATCCTCCTCCTCAGAACATTGAGAATCAGTAACAAACACTTAGAAATACTCAGTAAAACCTTCAATAATCCACATATTTCTTCCATCTTAACATGAAAATATTTTGTCTATAACTGTATTCCTTAAACCTTATATAATAAGTTAACTTTGCCATTATTGTATAGCCGCACGTTTTATTGTGCCATTCTTTGACCATTGGGACTGTTGCCATTCTCCATTTGCCAGCATATAAAATTTTGGCAACTGCTAACGGATTGAGAGATCATTTCCTTATGTACTTTCCATATTGATCCTTCTACATAATTCAGTGGAAATGTTACCGGATGAAGAGAAACCACATCACCTAGGCCCTTCATTCCAGCTAGGGCCCTTCTTGAAGCCATGGAGGCTTCTGCTGGAGTCTCCACTCGCCTGAGACAGAAGGAGAGATGTTAGCAATATGGGGTTTGTTTATGGTACATGGTCTGGTGCGTCTAAAACAGCTGTACTTTCATTTGAGAGATCAGTGAATCTAGAACACTGACACTTAAAAAAAAAAGATGTATGCATATACTTGCAGAGAGTCACTGGTGCAATATCTTGTATCCAACTGCTTGCTCGTTTCTTCCAGAGACAGTGGGGACGACATCGAACTCTCCTCCTGCACCCAGGGGGCTTGCCTGCCAAGCAGAGTGTCCTCTTGTAGCTGCGAGTTCCTGGCTGGTGGTAACAAGACTTTTAAATCAGATTTATTTACTTTTTAATGTGTACACTCTGGCCCCAATAACCCATGCATACAAAAAAGAGGTTTTTCTATGATTGGAGAAGTACATTTGGGTGTGTGTTTTTTAGTTGAATTAAAAGGTAGTACAAGTTACAAGTTCAGGTTTGTAAGTTTATTGTCCTAGCCAAAGGCCATGACAAACTTGCAGCAATAGTATTAATGAAATAGTACAGAACATACATCCATAATATAGGAGAGAGGATACCAGAGACACATACAAGCTTAAATCTTATTTGATTTTGGATTAAATCTCCAAATCACCAAAACAACCTACAGCAATTTTATTTAACTCCCTTTTCCCTAAACGGCCTCGGTCCAGTATACCTGAAGGAGCGTCTCCACCCCCCATCATTCTGCCCGGACGCTGAGGTCCAGCGCCGAGGGCCTTCTGGCGGTTCCCTCATTGCGAGAAGCAAAGCTACAGGGAACCAGGCAGAGGGCCTTCTTGGTAGTGGCGCCCACCCTGTGGAACGCCCTTCCAGCAGATGTCAAAGCGATAAACAACTACCTGACATTCAGAAGACATCTTAAGGCAGCCCTGTTCAGGAAAGTTTTTAACGTGTGATATTTTATTGTATTTTTGGTTTTTATGGAAGCTGCCCAGAGTGGCTGGGGAGGCCCAGCCAGATGGGCGGGGTATAAATAATAAATTATTATTATTATTATTATTATTATTATTATTATTATTATTATTATTATTCCTGGTAGTTTGATAGAGTCTGTGTTGCTTGGGGTACATATGCCCATTTCTTATGTCCTGCTATAATCTCCACTCAAACAGATACCTTAGGATTTAATGAAGCTTTACCCCCTTGCCCCCAAATAATCAATAAATGCAGAATGTATACCCATTGGTGGCATAACACTTGTAACTAAGAATCTGAGTTTGAGCTTGATGTTTTCCTGCTCCCTCCTACTTCCTTTTCCTTTTGTATTGTGTCTCTTACAATGTGAAGCTGAAGGCAGGGACTATATTATCAATGATATTTGTAAGTTGCTCTGGGAACCTTTTCTGGCTGAAGAGTGGGATAAAAATGCTAATGACAACATGTGAATTGGAATCATAGCATGTAGAATTGGGATACACCCCAAAGGTCATCTGGTCCAATGCAGGAATTACTTTGCAGAAAAAGAGAGAAGTTGTTTGAAGCCTTGAGAATGGATTTTGGGGGGGTTTTTTAACAGCGGAATTCTTTTTCCAGATACCTCCCGGTTTCAGGACAGATGTGCAGGCTCTGCTGCCCCAGACACTATGCCAAATCCTGCCACTGTTGTCACAGCACCGCATGGTCGGATCAGGGACTCTGCAGGAGAATACAGAGCTCATGTCCCATTGGATAACTTCTTACAGACATTGGAGTCATCGGCTACTGGTAGCCATACTGCAGGTACCGTGTTTCCTGGAAGAAATGTGAACAGCTCTCCCCTGCTCCCATATCACCTTTTTCCCTGTTATTTGGAATTGTGTACTTTGTAATCTGTTGGCCCACTGTTGATACAGGTGGTTCAGTTTTGCTCATTTTCCAGACAGTGTGCTAATTTCATTTCTGGAGCTCTCCCTCCCGGGACAGCCCTCAGCTATGGCAAGTTTGGTGTGGCTTCCAATTTGGTTGAACAGGGGAGGTCTAGTGGGGCAGCTGAGTGAGGCAGGTCTTTAATACTGGGCTGGACAAATGAACAGTCTGACCTGGTATCAGGCAGCTTGCTATGTCAAATCAAAGTTTCGTGTGTGTGTGCGTGCATGTGTGTGCTCTGCCCAGATCAGTTACACAAGGTTTGCAGTTAAACAGAATAGCATGCATCCTTCAAACAGTTCAGATGGTTTGCTGGTGTTTGTGGGTGCGGGTGTTTGTGTGCTGGCCAATGTTCCTAATTATTTATATTCCACACTTGTACCAATTTTCAGAACTGAAGGTAATCCCAAAGCAAGATCACATGGTTCTGACTCATAGGTTACATTCACCTAAAAATGTGATCTGTGAATTTGGCAAAACACATCTGCCATACAAATACAACTTTCCACACTGGAGAGCCTGCATTGTGAAAGGACACCCTCCTGCAGATGTTTTAGGGTGGCCACATTGCTTCATTTCCAATAAATGCATATCCTATAAGTTCCTGATGAAATCCCTTAACTTTTTATAGCTCAAAGGTTCTGGTTTTAGTTTAGTTTCGCTATAGCCCCTCCCAACAGCAAGAATGTGTTAGCATTTGGGAAGCATTGCAGAACAAACTACAAGCAGAATAAATCCACCACTGGTGCCTTGCTCCTATGTCAAGAACATGCTGCATAACACACCTTCAATGAAACACCCACTTGCAGGGTCCCGTATCTCACTTCCTTGCAGTAGAATTCGGCGCAAAATATTCCAGCATTTGACTTCCTCCTCCTTCTTCTCTCAACTGGGACAGGGGAGGAAAGCGAGACGGAAGCGGAGCTCAACCTTCTGGACTTCCCTTGGTTCCATGGGACGCTATCACGGGTCAAAGCTGCTCAGCTGGTCCTGTTCGGTGGAGCCAGAAGCCATGGGCTGTTTGTCATTCGACAGAGTGAAACACGGCCAGGCGAATACGTGCTGACCTTTAACTTCCAGGGGAAAGCCAAGGCAGGTGACCATTATTCATGAATGGATGGATCTTTATAACAAAATTTATAACAATATACTCTCAGCTGTGGCCCTTCTTCAATGGGAGGTCTGGAGGGTGGCAACATGAGAAGAGACTTTCTATGGCAGCTCCCTGCTTGTGGAATTCTCTCCCCAGGAAGGCTCACCTGACACCATCATTGCATAGCTTTAGGTACCAGGCAATAATATGCATTTCCCACCAGGCATGAGTTTTTTTGGCTTTTAATTGTCTGGATTATCTTTTAGATTTTAATGCAATTTTAATGCATGCATTTTTAAATATATTCTAAGTCGCTTTGAGTTACCTTGGTAAAAAAGTGATCAATACATTTAATAAATAAAGCAAAAGTGCTGCTTGATTGTATGCAAAACCTCTAAGCAGTTTACAGACATAAAAATAAAACAAACATTAAAATTGTCAACAAAAGACAAGAGTTAAAATCAGTAATTATTATTATTATTTGAAATAGAATTAAAATTGGCAATAGCCCAAAGCAGACTAAAACACACCCGCGTGTCGGGGTAGGCTTGCCTGAACAAAAATGTTTTTAGCTGGCTCCGAAAAGAGAACAATGAAGGTGCCTGTCTGGGGTCTATGGGGGGAATTCCAAAGTGTAGATGCTGCCAAGCTAAAAGTTTAGTTTCTTACAAGTGCAGAATCAATATTATGTGGCACCTGAAATGGTGGGCATATAAGGGGCAAGGCAATCCTTTAAGGAAGTTGGTCCCAAGTTGTCAAGGGACCGTTTTGGTTTTATCCTGGAGCTACAACAGTTGTGTTTCCCTGAACTGTTAGCCTGCCTTGAGCATTTAAAGTTAAGATTTGGTGACTTCTTGGTTCACAGGAACCTGCCTTTATACTGCTGGCCCATCTAGCTCAGTATTGTCTACCCTGGTTGGCAGCAGCTCTCCATCTCCAAGCTGATCTGCATTGCCGCTGAAGGGTTTAGGTTGCAAATATTGTTTCGGGGGTTGAGAATAAACCTTCCGGTTGAAAGGAGTCACTGGAACTTGGCAACATGCCTGTACATAAGCATAAAATAGTAAAACAGCCAGAGGCTTAGAAACCACCAACCAAAACCACGATGACTACTTTGGCTTGTTAATTGCCTGGTGTCTGGCATGGAGAGCTTCATGAGTGCCAGTTAGAGGAAAGCAGCCAAAATCTAAAGACACGGCTGCCTTGCCTGCTCCCAATAACAGAGGGGGAGGCAGTGGGAATGCTGCAACGTGTCTTGCAGGCACAACAGCCCTTGATTCTTTGCCACTACTTGGGCTAGTTGAGTGAGGGATATGTGTTCATTTGCATGCATCAAGCAGATGCAAAGCTGGCAGATCAATGGAAGCCCCATGTTCTCCCATCCTGTTCTGTTGGCGCCACCTGAAATTTAGCTTACTGAAATTAAAATGAATTGTTAGTATGCTCACCCTACTTCTCTGAGCAGTGAGAAGTTCCAAGATGGCAGTGATCCCCCCAGGTGTGGTCTGTTTTGCATCGGCACCATCTTACTTCCGTTCCTGGTGCTACACTTGAATGTGTCTGTATTGTGTCAACCTTTCAAAAGCCGATTTAAAAACTTTGGGGGAATATAAAATTGGGATATAAGTATTCTAAATCTTTAAAGTTCCGGCCCAGAGCTTTCTTGGAAATAACAGCTCTTTCTGAAATAGGCACAAATAAGATTAAAAAAGACATTGGAAACACAGATCAAAACACAACAATATGATGCAAGTGGTCTTTAAGTATCTGAACGGCTGCCACACAGAACAAGCTTGTTTTCTGCTGCTCCATTGATTAGGACCTGAACCCAGTGGATTCAAATTGCAAGAAAGGAGAGTCTGACTAAATATTAGGAAGAACTATCTGATGGTAAGAGGAGTTAGACGGTGGAACAGACTGCCTTGGAATGTGCCAGACTCTCCTTCATTGGAGGTTTTTAATCAGAGGTTGGATGGCCATCTGTCAAGATCCTTTAGCTGTGATTTCTGCATTTCAGGGGGTTGGACTAGATGACCATTGGTCTCCCTTCCTACAATATTATTTTACGATTCTGTGGTAGCTGGTTAAAAATTCATTCATTCATTCACCTTCTAATCTCTTACAGCACCTGCGCCTGTCCTTGAATGAAAACGGCCAGTGCCACGTCCAACATCTCTGGTTCCAGACTATATTTGATATGCTGAGGCATTTTCACATGCACCCCATACCCCTGGAGTCAGGCGGTTCCGCTGATATAACACTCCGCAGCTATGTGGTGGCCCAGAGTCCCTTGCCAGGTAGGTTAAATCCCCATTCTTTCTGTCTCAACCCCAGCTGAGGCCTGCCTGAGCAAAGAATGAAAACCACAGATAATTCGTCTATGGTCAGCTGTCTTCATGGGGTTAGTCTCATGCAACAAAAGCTAGAGTCTCGTGGCACCTAGAAGACTTTAACCAGTGTTGTTATGGCTTAAACCTTTGTGGGCCTACAGTTCACTTCATCAAATGTATGAAATATTATCCTGCCACACATACAAACACACACTGTGCGTATCCGTGGAAGTCTGGATAACACTTTATCCCATCTGATGAAGTGAACTAGGCCAGTCCTCAGTGTGTAAAAAATATTAATGACCCATAATCAAAATACAGTAGATGGCCCAATGTAGCAGAAAAGATTATTTATGTTTGTCACCACAGCTGCGCAGATGTTATTGGCCCAGAGGTAGAAAGAAGATAAAGTCCTGACCAGAGAAGAATGGCAGATGAAGTTGATGGATTATGCCAAAATGGCAAAAATGACTGGAAGAATCAGAAATCAGGGAGAACAAAATTTTAAAAAGAAATGGGGGAAATTTGTAATTTATCTTAAAAACAGTTAAAATCATTAGTAGGATTGGAATAACACTTGCAGTTTAATGGTGAATTTAATGGATATAATGGAGATGTAAAATATTTGGATTATTATGAAAGATTTGGATTATTATGAAAGATTTGGATTATTATGAAAGGAGGAAATGATTAACAGTAGGACCCACAAAGGGGAGGAGGGAAGTCTAGGAGATTCTTTGGAATCTTGTTTTTATGATGTATGTTGGATACGTGATTGTAAAACTTCAGTTTGAAAAACCAGGGATCTGCATAGGTCAGGCCCACCGCTATGTGGCTGCTGGTGTCTGTGACAGCTAACTTCCTTTCCTGTTTCAGAGGTCAGCCCGTCCCCCGCTGTGGCCTCTCAGCAGCCCACTTGCAGAAATGACCTGCAGTCGCAACACTACTTCTCCAGCTTCGTCCCTGTCACCTTCCAGCCAGCCTCCCCTTCTGAGGGCACCACTTCCTCTTCCTCCTCCTCAGCCAGCCACTCGCTGTACCATCGGATGGAGGGAACCCTGAGCGCCCGAAGCAGGAGCAACAGCACCGAGCGCCTGTTCGATTCTGCCGCCATTGGGGCAGAGGATTACCACGAAAGCGAGGGCTCGCGCAACAGAACCAGAGCCGTGGAGAACCAATATTCATTCTACTGATCCTTCTGATGGGGAATGGTTGGTTTTCAGTGTGGCCCGGTGTCTCTCTTTTCCCTCCCTCCTGGGTGGGGAGATCTAATACACCTGTTGAGGTTTCTGCCTCTTCACTGGTTTACTGCTTCTCGCAACAGTTTTGGCATTCTCCTGGCCTCTCTGTGTGTGGCACCTCCATCTCTTTGACCTACAAAGGGTTTCCTTCCCTGTCTTCTTCCCATACTATGAACTGAAGGTGGCCCTTCCTATTCCTGTCTGGGCAAGAAGGATGGCCAATGATAGCAAGCTCCTGAAGCTAAAGGACAGAGTGAAAAACACACACACCCTCCTGATGGTTGCCACCTGGATATCGGGAGCATGATCCAGAAATAGGGATGCTCTTTCCTGCATCTCTATGGAGCCAGACCTCTTTACCTCTTATTTGTTCCCACCCTAATGGTCTCATTCAGATGGAAACAGGAAGTGTTTGTAAAACTTTAACTGCATTGGGACTGAGCCCCCTAGTAGCTAACTCATCACCAGGACCCAAGGGTTTTAGAGGGAAAGCTAACAAAGGAACTGTTTCTTGGATTGCTGCAGTCTTGTGTGGTGTGGGTTCTGTGGTCCTCTTCATCTTCACTGTAAATAGTTGGGCTCATGATAGTCTTCGTCTCCTCCTCTTGAAAAACTCCACATTTGGTACTGGAGTACAGTTGTGCGCAAAGGATGTATGGTGCTGCCTGACATTGATGCAAATCTGAGGCAGAGGCTGCCCAAGGAACAGGTACCAGTTGCTCCCTTTTGGTGTGGACTAGATGGACCTAGAAATCTGATTTCATAAGGGCTTCCACTCTGAGCATTCACTGTGGAGGAATGGCCGCACTGTGTTCACCTACTGTTATGGTGTATCCGCATGATGACATGCTCCTCCCATGTGTTTTTCCCCTGTCCAGCTTCCATTTTTGTGTGTGCAGATAATCCAACTCTTAAAAGAAACCCCACAGAAAGCCCCACAACGGAACAGTTATCTAGTTTCCCCAGGAGCAGCTGGCCTATTGTGCTGCTATTTAGTAGCTTCCTTGGCTGGATATGGCCTGTATTGATTGCTGCAGACTTTTATTTCTCTATATAGTCCACCTCTCTTCTCTAGGAATCAACTCTGTTACTTGTACCTCTTCCCTTTCCAAACAGTGTTCATTTATTTCTGTTTCTTTTCTCTCCCTGCCCACCCTGCCCCGCTCCAAAAAAATAATTAAAAAATAGAGAAGGAATTGGGAGTGCAGTGAGGATGGGGAAAGCAATATTTAACCCCTTCCCCACAAAATGTTTAATTTTAAACTACCTTTCAGAGTACATTGCCCTCAAAAGATGGTATATAAAAAAATCTAACAATATATAAAAACAACAAGGTATAAATCACTGTACACCCCTGTAAAAATGAGCACGGACAATTGCTGAAAGCCCAATAATCGATCATATGCAGATTGAAATTTATATATATATATATATATATATATATATATATACACACACACACACACACACACACACACACACACACACACGCACGCGCGCACACACACACACACACCCCTACCTTTAGAGCTCTCTCAAAAACCAACAAAGATAGGCTGGACTTATTTGCTAGGGAAAGGTTCCATAAAAGCAGGGATAGCTCCGTTGGCAGAGCATGAGAATCTTAATCTCAGGGTTATGGGTTTGAGCCCCACGTTGGGCCAAAGATTCCTGCTTTGCAGGGGGTGAACTAGATTACCCCCATGGTCCCTTCCAACTCTGCAATTTTATGATTGTAAGAAGGACCTGAGTCTGAAAGCAGAGTTGTTGTTCCAATTCTAGGCAGAAGAGCAAAGATTTGGTGCTGCTAAAATTGTCCATGTCTAGAAGCACTCCCATCAGGCAGTTCCATATATTCTTAATTTGCTTAACTGTACTCCAGACGCACAACATGGAATTGTCTCCACGTTTTGCACCACTTTCCAACAAACAAACATCCATCAGGTTCTAAGAATCCCAACTCAATCAATCTTGCAAATGTTATGTCTGGGCAGTCAGTGATCAGTATTTGGGGGGGCGGGGTTGGCACAACAGAAGCCACACATGACTGGATAATGGTTTATAACAGGGGGCCTGTGGCCTACTAAATGCTGTTAGACTACAGCTCCCATCAGCCTCAACCAGCATAACCAGGGACTGTGGATGATGGGAACTGTAATACAAGAGAATCTGGAGGGTGCCAGGTTCTCCGTCCCTAGTTCATAGGTTTCAGCTGGCAGATAGCAACGGACCAGTTGGTGCATTACATCCTGATTGCAGTTATGTCTGCTGTGGCCTGAAAGCATTGGTTGCATCTTAATTCCAGCAGCCTTTCAAGACTGGATTCCTGCATGTCATGTCCCCTGAAAGAAATGAACATGAAGAAAGGCTCTGATGCTGGTAGGTGCAGAACGCTGTCTTTTAATGTTTCATTACCAACACATCTCTCAATGAAATGGTCTCACTGCTATCAAAGGGAAATCCCACACATCCTATGAATGGGATAAATCTCAGATCAAGTGCAAAATTCTGCTACTCCATAAAAGTATATTTTCGGGTTCACAGGGTATATACTTCCGTCCCTGGCCTGCTTTTCTTTAGAACCTCAAGTGCAAAGTGGTATTGGAATATATGCATGTACCCTAGAGTCATACAATGGGTGACTAGCCTATACAAAGCTATACCTGAGCTACTACAGAGCAGAGATTTCAACCCCCCCCCCCAAAAAAAACCATTTCTGGTTTACTCACAAGCTATATTGACTTCAGCAGCCTAATTGAGGGAAGGGGAAAATACTGCCCCCCAATTATTACACAAGAGGAAGTCAGAGTCCCATGTCAATCTTTTTCAAATTATCTGGCGCTCTGCTAATAGGTTTGATCTACCTACTGCCCACCCTTGTTCTAATACATGCTTGTGATGGGATAGAGCCACTAGAATCCTGTAAACTGAGCTATAACAGATTATGGCTTAAACTTCAAGGAATCTCAGATTTCTGACCCACTGTATACAGTTACTTAATGAAGCCTGCCCAGAGCAGAAACAGGAAGCTGCAAACTCGACATCATAAACCTGTCCTTGTCTAGCTTGCAGAAATTCCTGTTCAGCATTAATATGTATAAATCAAACAACTTCAACCAAGCAGCCTCAGAGCTCAAATTAACTGAAGAGTCTTAAGCTAAAGGCAAAGAAATCTAGCCCAAAACAATGCCCATTAACTCCTTTGTAAGAGCGTAAGGAAAGAAGAGCCTCTGGGATGAGATGAAAGGCTTCTGTAGTTCAGCATCCTGTTCTCACAGTGGCCAACCAGATGGCCGCAGGAAGCCTGTAAGCAGGGCTCAAGTACAACAGCAACTGCAAGTGGTACTGAGACATACTGCCTGTCATGTTGGAAGCAATGTAGCCAGCATGATAGTCTTATCCTCCGCAAATACATATTTCAAAGCCATTCAAATTGGCGGCCACTACTGCATCTTTCAGCAGCAAATTACGTAGTTTAACTGCACAGTGTAAAGAACTCCTTCATTTTCTCTGTCGTCAATCTTCCACCCTTCAGTTTCATGGATGGCCCTGGTGGTTAGGCAAGAGAGACAAAAACCTTCCTCTATCCACTTTCTCCCTGCCATATATAATTTTATACACCTCTGTCATCTCTCCCTTGCTCTTTCCCCCCCTAAACTACTAACTAAGCTACACATCAACCCAGAATCAAAATCAAGTGGGATGTTGGAGATAAAGGGGGGGGGGGTCCCTGCACTGTTCCAGCACCTGTGTGTAAATACTGAAACTGAAGAAACTACTGTGTTGGGTTTGCAACACAACTCTAGTGCAATCCTGTTTATGTTTACTTGAAAAGAAGCCTTGCTATGTTCATTTGACCCTTGCTTCCACTGAGTCTGTTTGGGATTGCAGTCTGAACCAGGGAGATTGGAGAGATGTGTCACTTAGCAGCCACTCTTAAAGAAGTGTTTGCTCTTATTAGCCTGTCACATTGTCACTCACCTATCAGATCAGCTTGGCAAGATAACAGCAGTACTGTGGTTTCAAAACATGCCCAACTGATAATTGTGTATGAAAGCAGTAATTCCATATGTGAGGTATTCATTCCTTTGACTAAAAAAAAAAGTTCCTGTAGGAAGGAAGGAAGGAAGGAAGGAAGGAAGGAAGGAACATAGTTATAATAGGGTCAAATTAGAAGATTAATATTAGTTTAAATATAAACCTAAATAATTCCTATCAATATTACATGAGCACGTGCAGTAAAGATGTTGCACCAAAGGGAGTTTCCAGATGAGTAATTTGTGTTAAATTAACCAAAGTTGTCCTTAATTTGTAGGTGATCTTACATTTGTCCCACGCTGAAGAACAACTACTTGTCCCATCAGTGTTTCTTAGGCCAAACACCACAACTATGAGAGCTTTGAATGCAGAATGCAAAACCACCTTGCCTGTTTGTTTTCTTGGGACCGGTTCTCCGTTGGTAGCCTCACCACGTACCTGTTGCCATGGTTTTCTTTAAGATTTCTGGGAAACTCTTGACGGAAGTGGTGCCTTTCCATTCTTCACCAGGAACAGTTGTCATAGGCAGCTGCAGATTGCACCTCTTCCTTTAAAGAAAGTTCTGAATCGTGGCATTTGATCAGTAGCACCTTTTAGAGCAGCAAGCAAGTCATGGACACAAACCGCCATCCTATGAGATAAATGCCTCTTGACTTTCAAATCCAGAACCTGTCTTTATGTCTATAAATGAAGGCATTGCAGCCTTATTGTGCGGGGATGTAACATACTGGGAATTTTTTTTGCAACAGGGACACGTGGTACAATGTGATACAAAAGCAAGGAGGGAACCTTTGTAGATAACCTCATACCTGCTCCACCACCACCCCTCAAGAAAGGGATTAATGATGTTCAGAAGAGCTATAGTCCACTGCTGGGCCCTTCTTCATGGAGAATTATGGCTGGAATTGCACCCTTGTCCATATTGATTTCTTCTGTGCCAATCAGAACGAAGGAAGAAAATGAGGACCGAAGGAGCCGCAATTACAAAATGAAATGTTAATTTGTAAATACGATTTTTTTAAATGTGAAAAAAAGTTTTAATGTGCTGTAGAATAAATTAATTTTATTTACAAAACCAACTTGTAAAAGAACTGGAAAAAATAATGGTGTTCTGATCTTTCTTTGAGGGGTGCAGGGAATAAAACAAGCTTTGAACAAGCTAGAACATTGGAAGTACTATACGTAATATTTTATTGGTGTTGCTAAATATTATTTATTCCATTAATATGCTGCCCTTTATCAGAAGTTTCCAGGGCTGTGTACAACTTTAAAACCACATTACAGAACATCAATGATAAACACATAGTGGGAGACAGCCTAATAATAAAATAACCATCGTAATGACAGTCTGCTTTGCCTACACTTTCACGGGCCATAGATTATTTAATAGCCATTGGCCTGGGTGGAGATGAATGTTTTTGGCTGGTAATTGATGTAAAAATTGGGCTTGGGCTTGGGCTGCCCAACTCCCCATCGGACTCTTGAGTCCCCTAAGTCCATGATCAGTCAGAGAAAAATGGATGGAGGCAGGAGCCAGTGGAATGCAAGGCAGATATTAATTTTTCTGTTGCAACACGAGTTTCTTCCAAGGAGGGAGAGACATTGAACAAAAGTGTGCAGGAACCTTTAAAGACTTTTGACATTGCCCAACTCCCTTAGCCAAAGACCACCCCCCTATCATCATACGTACATCACAGGAGGCTGTCTACAGCAGAAATCCTGTTTGCCAGGATACCTGATAATGGTCTCTGATTGCATTTACCTGGGCAGTCTGGCCATTCTTTTGTGATGGTTAATACTTTAGTTCCTGAATCCAGGTCATAGGCTCTCCCTATTCATACACAAACACACCCTTAAGACAGGATTTGTAAGTGAAAAGACAATGGGAAGGCTTTCCCCATTTTACCTTCCTTACTGCAGAGGAATATTTGAGGTCATTGGGAGGGTCAAAATGGCTTCAGGATTGCTCTCCTGTACTATTTCAGACGTAGGACGCAGGTGGCGCTGTGGGTTAAAGCCTCAGCGCCTAGGACTTGCCGATCGAAAGGTCGGCGGTTCGAATCCCTGCGGCGGGGTGCGCTCCCGCTGCTCGGTCCCAGCGCCTGCCAACCTAGCAGTTCGAAAGCACCTCCGGGTGCAAGTAGATAAATAGGGACCGCTTACCAGCGGGAAGGTAAACGGCGTTTCCGTGTGCGGCTCTGGCTCGCCAGATGCAGCTTTGTCACGCTGGCCACGTGACCCGGAAGTGTCTCCGGACAGCGCTGGCCCCTGGCCTCTTGAGTGAGATGGGCGCACAACCCCAGAGTCTGTCAAGACTGGCCCGTACGGGCAGGGGTACCTTTACCTTTACTTTACCTTACTATTTCAGACACATAGCTTATATATGTTGATGGCGCCAGACGAGCCTCTTTGAAGAGAGCATTCCACAATTGGGAAGTCACCCCGGAAAAGGCCTATTCTCTTGTTGCCATTTTCTGAACCTCTCTGGGATGGGGGACATAGAGGAAGGCCTCAGATGACAAGCGCAGGGTCTGGGTCGGTTCATACAGGGAGAGGAGCACATATATGGAGGATTTTGACAAGAGGAGTGTCAGTCTTACCAAAAGATAATTGGTTTTGCAACAATTCTCCTAGGATTGGAAAGGAAAGAGTCAATATGTTACTTGCTTTCAGGCAAGATTTAAAGATCAGATTGAGAAACTGCATACATTCAGACCCTTAACAAGAGTGGCCATGACGCATAAAGACTTCAGTGGGGATTAAACTTCTAAGTGTTCCTCTGTTTCGTCCCCATGCTGAGAATATAGTAGCAATCTCTTACACTTTAATACTGATTAAAAGAACCCTATTGCCTTTGGAAAAGGATGGTTTTCAGTCTAGCATTGTGGTGCTTGAAAAAATGGCCAGCCATCATGTTCCATGGGTCTAAAATAAAGGGAATCTCTTTATTAAAAGCTGTTCATCCTAATAAATACTTTTAAACAATCATTTCAAAGCGTGTGCTAGTGCCCTCTGATGGCCAAAAATATGATTGCTTTAACAATTGCTAGTCATTTTACCATATAGAACGTGTCATTAACCTTTTTGCATCACTTTTGGCAGAAAATATGGGGTGTTTCATTTCCCAACTATTCAAAAATTTCAAATATTTTGGGAGGTTTGACTTGCCAAATCATGTCTGGACTACGAAACCCTGAACCATGAAAGCAAAATAAATTAAAGCACAGCTAAGGCAAATGTATTTAATCTACATAATTTTAGGACACAAAATTGGTATTGCCCTGGAGGCACGAGGTTGCACACCCAATATATCTTTCCTTTCTTACAATTGCAGCTATTAGTTAAGAAATGAGGCCCTTTGCAATAACATGGCAAGCTCAGGCATAACAGTGCTTTGTGTATTCCTGGGACTGTAACTGCACACATGTTCAGACTTTTTGCTTTCTGCAAGCTCTTTGCACATCAGCTTGTCTGCCATTCCCAGGGTATTATCTGCAAAAGATTCTGGAGCACATTCTAAAGTGCACAGATGTTCCATTCTGAGGTTTCTTCCAGAAAACCTGATTAATGAGCATTCATTTTGTTTGCACAGAGTTTACAGGGAGGTTAGATGATGCCAACTGTCTATAGAGCATTTATTTTATTTTTTATTTGTGAACATAACAGAAAAGAAAAAACATTGCCAGCTGATGTTGGACATGAGGCTGTTCCATCAGTCCTAACTTAAACAGATAGCTTAATATAGGCAGTCTATATGTCCAAATAGGTATCTAAATGAGACTGGTGATTATAAGCCATGCATTCAAACACAGACAAGGCAGTGAGATCTTTAGACAACTGAGTCGTGGATGCAATAATTTCTGACCAGAGAGAGGACAGAATCTTTATATAGAATTCATTCTAAAATTTATTTGTGATCTCATACTTTCAAATACATTTTCCCATCACTATCCTCATGGCAAATGGTCCAGTTTTGGGAGGTAAGCAGGTCTGTTGTGCAAGAGCACCAAATCCACTTTAATTGTGTAGCCTGAATTTGGTGATGTGTGATTGAAGTACACCTGCCAATACTTACAGTCTATTTACCATTGTATTTATATCCCACCTTTCCTTCCAGGAGCTCAAAGTGGCATGCACAGTTTTCCCTCGCCCCGTTTTATCCTCACTACAACCCTGAGAAACAATGACTGGTGCAATGTTACCCTGTGAACTTCGTGACAGAGTAGGGATTTAAACCTTTGTCTCCCAGGTCCTAATCATAGAATCGTAGAGTTGAAAGGGATCCTAAAGGTCATCCAGTCCAACCCCCTGCAGTGCAGGCATCTCAAACCAAATAATCCATGACAGATGGCAATCCAACCTCTGCTTTAAAACCTCCAAGGAAGGAGAGTCCACAGCCTCCTGAGGGAGACTATTCCACTGTCAAACAGCTCTTACTGTCAGACTGTTTTTCCATATGTATAGTAAAAATCTCCTTTCTTGTAACTTGAAGTCATTGGTTCGAGTCCTAATCCATTTTGGCTGGATAAAGCCACACTGAATGACCTTCCTCCCAATCTTTATAGTTTGCTCCTTGCATTGTGAGTGGCCAGATAATAACATCGGACAACAGTGGGCCTCTCACTTAATTTTGTTGTTGTTGTTGTTTAGTTGTTTAGTCGTGTCCAACTCTTCGTGACCCCATGGACCAGAGAACGCCAGGCACCTCTGTCCTCCACTGCCTCCCGCAGTTTGGTCAAACTCATGCTGGTAACCTCGAAAACACTATCCAACCATCTCGTCCTCTGCCGTCCCCTTCTCCTTGTGCCCTCCATCTTTCCCAACATCAGGGTCTTCTCCAGGGAGTCTTCTCTTCTCATGAGGTGGCCAAAGTACTGGAGCCTCAGCTTCACAATCTGTCCTTCCAGTGAGCACTCAGGGTTGATTTCCTTCAGTATGGAGAGGTTTGATCTTCTTGCAGTCCATGGGACTCTCAAGAGTCTCCTCCAGCACCATAATTCAAAAGCATCAATTCTTCGGCGATCAGCCTTCTTTATGGTCCAGCTCTCACTTCCATACATCACTACTGGGAAAACCATAGCTTTAACTATACGAACCTTTGTTGGCAAGGTGATGTCTCTACTTCTCAAGATGCTGTCTAGGCCTGTCATTGCCCTTCTCCCAAGAAGCAGGCGTCTTTTAATTTCGTGGCTGCTGTCACCATCTGCAGTGATCATTGAGCCCAAGAAAGTAAAATCTCTCACTACCTCCATTTCTTCCCCTTCTATTTGCCAGGAGGTGATGGGACCAGTGGCCATGATCTTCTTTTTTTGATGTTGAGCTTCAGACCATGTTTTGCGCTCTCCTCTTTCACCCTCATTAAAAGGTTCTTTAATTCCTCCTCACTTTCTGCCATCAAGGTTGTGTCATCTGCATATCTGAGGTTGTTGATATTTCTTCCGGCAATCTTAATTCCGGCTAGGGATTCATCCAGCCCAGCCTTTTGCATGATGAATTCTGCATATAAGTTAAATAAGCAGGGAGACAAAATACAGCCTTGTCGTACTCCTTTCCCAATTTTGAACCAATCAGTTGTTCCATATCCAGTTCTAACTGTAGCTTCTTGTCCCACATAGAGATTTCTCAGGAGACAGATGAGGTGATCTGGCACTCCCATTTCTTTAAGAACTTGCCATAGTTTGCTGTGGTCGACACAGTCAAAGGCTTTTGCATAGTCAATGAAGCAGAAGTAGATGTCTTTCTGGAACTCTCTAGCTTTCTCCATAATCCAGCGCATGTTTGCAATTTGGTCTCTGGTTCCTCTGCCTCTTCTAAATCCAGCTTGCACTTCTGGGAGTTCTCGGTCCACATACTGCTTGAGCCTTCCTTGTAGAATTTTAAGCATAACCTTGCTAGCGTGTGAAATGAGTGCAATTGTGCGGTAGTTGGAGCATTCTTTGGCACTGCCCTTCTTTGGGATTGGGATGTAGACTGATCTTCTCCAATCTTCTGGCCACTGCTGAGTTTTCCAAACTTGCTGGCATATTGAGTGTAGCACCTTAACAGCATCATCTTTTAAAATTTTAAATAGTTCAGCTGGAATACCATCACTTCCACTGGCCTTGTTATTTGCAGTGCTTTCTAAGGCCCATTTGACTTCACTTTCCAGGATGTCTGGCTCAAGGTCAGCAACCACACTACCTGGGGTATACGAGACATCCATTTCTTTCTGGTATAATTCCTCTGTGTATTCTTGCCACCTCTTCTTGATGTCTTCTGCTTCTGTTAGGTCCTTTCCACTTTTGTCCTTTATTATGGAAATCTTTGTACGAAATGTTCCTTTCATATCTCCAATTTTCTTGAACAGATCTCTGGTTCTTCCCATTCTATTGCTTTCCTCTATTTCTTTGCATTGCTCGTTTAAGAAGGTCTTCTTGTCTCTCCTTGCTATTCTTTGGAAATCTGCATTCAATTTCCTGTATCTTTCACCATCTCCCTCGCATTTTGCTTGCCTTCTCTCCCCCGCTATTTGTAAGGCCTCATTGGACAGCCACTTTGCTTTCTTGCATTTCCTTTTCATTGGGATGGTTTTTGTTGCTGCCTCCTGTATAATGTTACGAGCCTCCATCCATAGTTCTTCAGGCATTCTGTCCACCAAATCTAAATCCTTAAACCTGTTCCTCACTTCCACTGTGTATTCATAAGGGATTTGACTTAGATTGTATCTTACCGGCCCAGTGGTTTTTCCTACTTTCTTCATTTTAAGCTTGAATTTTGCTATAAGAAGCTGATGATCTGAGCCACAGTCAGCTCCAGGTCTTGTTTTTGCTGACTGTATAGAGCTTCTCCATCTTTGGCTGCAGAGAATAAAATCAATCTGATTTCGATGCTGCCCATCTGGTGATGTCCATGTGTAGAGTCATCTCTTGTGTTGTTGGAAAAGCGTGTTTGTGATGACCAGCTTGTTCTCTTGACAGAACTCTATTAGCCTTTGCCCTGCTTCGTTTTGATCTCCAAGGCCAAACTTGCCAGTTGTTCCTTTTATCTCTTGACTCCCTACTTTAGCATTCCAATCCCCTATAATGAGAAGAACATCCTTCTTTGGTGTCACTTCTATAAGGTCTTGTAAGTCTTCATAGAATTGGTCAATTTCGGTTTCTTCAGCACAAGTAGTTGGTGCATAAACTTGGATTACTGTGATGTTAAAAGGTCTGCCTTGGATTCGTATCGAGATCATTCTATCATTTTTGAGATTGCATCCCAGTACAGCTTTCGCCACTCTTTTGTTGACTATGAGGGCCACTCCATTTCTTTTACGGGTTTCTTGCCCACAGTAGTAGATATGATGGTCATCCGAACTTAATTCACCCATTCCCGTCCATTTTAGTTCACTGATGCCCAGGATGTCAATATTTATTCTTGCCATCTCATTTTTGACCACCTCCAACTTACCCAGGTTCATGGTTCTTACATTCCAGGTTCCTATGCAATATTTTTCTTTACAGCATTGGACTTTCCTTTCGCTTCCAGGCATATCCGCAACTGAGCGTCCTTTCAGCTTTGGCCCAGCCGCTTCATCAGCTCTGGATCTACTTGTACTTGCCCTCCGCTCTTCCCCAGTAGCATGTTGGACGCCTTCCGACCTGAGGGGCTCATCTTCCAGCGTCATATCTTTTATATGCCTGTTGTCTTTGTCCATGGAGTTTTATTGGCAGGGATACTGGAGTGGCTTGCCGGTTCCTCCTCCAGGTGGATCACGTTTGGTCAAAACTCTCCACTATGACCTGTTCATCTTGGGTGCCCTGCTCGGCATAGTTCATAGCTTCTCTGAGTTCTTCAAGCCCCTTTGCCACGGCAAGGCAGTGATCCATGAAGGGGTCTCACTTAATACACCTCAAGAATAATGAAAACGCCACTACAGGTATCGCAATAACCCATGAAGAAAAATGTTATAATAGTAACAGCTTGCAAGCTATCAATGAAATAGTAACTCTTGTACAGAACAAAAAAGGAATAAAAGGACAGGTCTACACAAATAGGGTGTCCATAAATCCTGCTTTACAGAGGACTGTTCTCGGTTTGAAAGCATCTAATTTCTGTTTCACGATAAATAATCCCAATAAGGGAGACGAAGGGCCTAGAAGTTACCCATCAAGAATCATAATGCTGAGATAAATTGTACTTCTACTTAACCTATTGTATTTCCCCCGCCCCAATATTATTATTATTTTTTGCACCTATTAGTGTGCATTAGCAAATGCAAACATTATGCAAACTGGTATCTTTCCCCCTTGTCTTTTTTGGTGACACATAAGTGGCTGCTCTATGCAAAACATTAGTAAAAGGCAATGTGAGAATAGACCTCAACCTTCAATTTCGCAGGGCTGAGTCAAAACATTTAATTGATGGGTTCCGCCCCAAAGCTGTGAAAAGGTCACAGGCTGCTGTGTGGAGGATGTAGCATCTGGCCTGATCACTATCTGGTCCATGGGCACTTCTGCCACTTCCTGGTTTGCATGCAGATCATGTTGCATCTTTCAGTTGCCAGGAAGCAGCGGTTGCTGCTGCACTCATGGCAGGCCAAGCACGACTTCCTCCATCTGCTGCTAATATCCCCAGGGGTTTCGCTTGCCCTGCATGGAGCAATTTGTAAGTGGAGCCCCCTGGAGGCTGTTGCATTGCTCATTTTGCTAACCCAGAGTGCAAAAAGAGCAATCATTCTCACAATGTTTCACACATATCGTTTCCTTCTCCCAGATAATTTCCTACATAATTTTTAAACCAAAAGAAACCCGATACAAAATTTTCAATTCAAAATAGGATATTGCTGCCCAAATTGTGTGTATGGTGGATTCACTTAAAGTCTAATCTACAGCAACAGTATTGTGCAGAATAATTCTCTTATTAGAAAGCCACCCGGCATTGGCCCGATTCTGGTTTTTAGAAAGTTAAGATTTCATCCAGTGTGGCTATAGCAGTTAGTGTGTAGGACTAGGAAACACAGGAGACCAGGGCTCAAAATCCCACTTGGCCATGAACTATGTATGCCACCTTGAGCTCTTTGGAGAAAAATGTGGTATCTAAATGCTACAAATAAATACCCCTGCCCCAGGGTTT
Organism: Podarcis gaigeae; assembly: GCF_964106915.1. NCBI lineage: Eukaryota > Metazoa > Chordata > Lepidosauria > Squamata > Lacertidae > Podarcis > Podarcis gaigeae. The sequence continues at coordinate 33,632,543 of NC_139692.1, forward strand.
GTTCGGTTTTTTTTGGACTAGTAGGCTAGGTGGCTGCTGTGTACTGTTGTAGTTGCCATATCTTGCTGTGATTTCAGCAAATTTTGTTGCCTTTAGGGTAGATTTTTCAACTGCTTTGTACCCACATGGACATTTGTACTGTAGATGTTTGAGAGCCCTGCCAAGGGCTATAAAGTGGTTGATTGGGTAGGTAGTTCAGGAGGGAAAGATCATGAATTAATCTATTTAAAATATCACTTAACTCAGCCTCCTTTAAAAAAAATTCACACACCACAAGCTCTGCTTTCCTAGGTTATAAAGGTTAGGCTGTTGCTGTAAGCGAAGAGACTCCACTGAAAGCTCCTGCTGGCAGTGCAGATCAAAACCAGCTAAAATCTGTGCTAGTATATCTATGATAGAGTGCAAGGTCACCACCTAAAAGTGCAATAGGTAACTGGTATTTTTTTAAAGTTGCCAGGCAATATGTTCATCAAAAGCGTGAATAGAAATTGTAGGGTTGGAAGGGACCCTGAGAATCATCTGGCTCAACCCTCTGCAAATGCAGCAATATGAAGCTTTAACGTTTGAACAATAAAGTTCCTAGAAGCAGCTGGCAACTAACAGTGACACCATTGGTATAATGCTGTGGTGCATTTTTTATTTTTAAAAAATTATCACTAGCTGCCAAGCCCTGAGAATAAAAGAAACAAAACTAATCCTTACGTTGTGTGAAGGATAATTAAATTTGGCATATAAAAAAAAAAACAAAATGCAAAAAAACAAAACAAAACAAGACCGCGAAGCATTCTGGGAACTCCCCCCTCCCCCATCGCCTCAGAAGCGACGCTAACACGCATTTCGAAAGAAAAACCAACCGCCGTTTCTGGCCTGTTTTTCGCGCCTTCATTAATATGTAACAGACCTCATGAATATTGCCGGAAAGGGGGCGGAGCAAAGGGGAAGGCGCGGGACAAGGAAAGGAAGGGAGCCCCGCCCTGCCCCTTTCGCAAGATGCCTCTATGACCGTCGCCCTCCGTGACGTCATCGGTCGGGGCCGCGGCCTTTTGCGCAGGAGAAGGCGGAGGGGAAACCAAAAGGGGGGGCCAGGATGGCGGCGGGGCCGACGCGGCCCTCCCGGCCCCGCAAGGAACCGCAGCCGCTGGTCATCCCCCGGAGCGCAGCGGACGAGCAGCGTCTGAAGCTGGAGAGGCTCATGAGGAATCCGGTGAGGGGGCGGGGCATAAGTGTTGGTGGGCGTGGCTACTTCTCCCCGCTCCCACCCCTGCAGTGTAGGCACCAGGGCCTCCAGTTGGGGATAGGTGAGGTGGGACCCCCCCCATTTCTCCCCTCAATAACTACCCTCTTACTCAGTTTGCTTCAATGAAGAGGTAGAGGCCCCCCTTTTATTTCCTCTTTTCTCTTATATTTGGCAGTCCTGATCTGCTCTCACCAGGCTTGCCGACTAATATATTTTTCCCTCCCCCGATTCCTAGTTAACTTGTATGAAGAAGGGAGTACAGTGGTACCCCGGGTTACATACGCTTCAGGTTACAGACTCCGCTAACCCAGTACCTCGGGTTAAGAACTTTGCTTCAGGATAAGAACAGAAATTGTGCTCCGGCGGCGCGGCAGCAGCAGGAGGCCCCCTTAGCTAAAGTGGTACCTCAGGTTAAGAACAGTTTCAGGTTAAGAATGGACCTCCAGAACGAATTAAGTTCTTAACCAGAGGTACCACTGTATTTGCTTACTCACAAGGGGAATCAAGTGCACGTAAGGGGGAAATTCCACGCACGTGCGCGCGCCCCGCTCCTCTCATAATACTGAAACCTGAGTTTATGTGATGAAGCTGGTTGGTGGTAGATTCAGGACAGACGAAAGGAAGTACTTCTTCACACAGTATGGAATCTGTGGAACTCACTGTCACAGGACGTGGCAGTGGACACCAACTTAGAAGGCTTTAAAAGGAAATGGGGAAGCTGATGGAGGATAAAGGCTGCATTATGGCTATATTCTACCTCTAGCGTGAAAGAAAGGCAGAGTGTCTCGGAAGACCAGTTGCTAGGGAACAACAGCAGAAAAGTGCTATCGTGCTCATGATGTGATCATGGGTGTCTCAGGGGTATTCTGTTAGCCACTGCGGGGAAAGAGGATTCTTGGCTTCTAGTCTTATTCAACAAGGCTCTCCTTATGTTCCTTTGCCACAATCCTATTGATCCCTATCCTTCCCCTATGCATTTGCATTATTAGGTAATGCTAGACCACTCATCAAAAATGATGGCAAAAACAAAAATGGAGGGTTGAATGGGAACTTTAGAGGTCTGGGAGAATAGAACAGAGTTTGCCTTGTGCCCCAAAAGTGAAACAAGTAGGGTGGGAGTTTCTTAGATCGGGTGGCACGACACAATATGAGTCTATACTCTGAGAGTGTCCATCTGCAGATAAGCTTAATACCTGGGTAGGTTTATATGATACGAAGTTGAAGGTGTTGGTGCCCTCATCCCATCCTGTTTAACCGGGCCCTTTGGCAGTGAGTGTCTCCTTCCTCCTTTGTCTTTCTTGGCTTGCATGTATGCATTTATTGAACAAATTTACCGTATTTTTCGTCCCATAGGACGCTCCGTCCCATAGGACACACCTAGTTTTTTGGGGGGGGAATAAAGGAAAATTTTTTCCCCTTTATTTCCCCCCCAAAACCAGGTCGGGGAAACCGAACCAGGTCGATGAACAGCAGGATGGCGGCACTGCGCCTCCTTGCTGTCCCCCGAGCTTGTGGGGCTGGCCAATGTCTGTCCGGCGGGCAGGGCGCTCTGCTTCAGGGCGCCTCTCGCGCCGGGCGGCAGGCTGCTATCCGCAGCATAGGGTGCCCTGCGGGGAACTCCTGCAGGGCTCCCCACGCTGCGGATGTCTGCCCGGTGCGAGGGGCGCTCTGCTTCAGGGCGTCCTTCGCACTGGGCAGCGTGGGGAGCCCTGCGGGGAACTCCCGCAGGGCTCCAACACGCTGCGGATGTGTTCCCGAAGCGCCGGGCGCTCTGCTTTCAGGGCGCTCCGGGAAGCAAGCTGCTATCCGCAGCCTAGACAGCCCTGCGGGAACTCCTGCAGGGTTGCTTAGGCTGCGGATGTATTCCTGAAGCCTGAAGAGCGAGAGGGGTCGGTGCGCACCGACCCCTCTCGCTCTCCAAGCTTCAGCGAAAGCCTGCATTCGCCCCATAGGACGCACCCAGATTTCCCCTTCATTTTTGGAAGGGAAAAAGTGCGTCCTATAGGGTGAAAAATACGGTATGTGTTGCCTTTCTCCTATTTAGGTCTTTGAGTGTAGTTTGAATCTCATTGGTTTTGTACTTGGTGGGAGTGGGCATCTGCCTATAGACCTTACAGCCTAGAGCACTCCAACAGACTCCTGTTACTTTGTGCTTGCCTACTCTGCAGGACTGAACAGAGCTCTCTAGGGTTGCTCTCCATTGATGCCTCTATGGCAGCATAAAAAGAGAAGGCATATATTTAAATGGGCATCCATTAAAATATGTATGTGTGTGTGTGTGTGTGTGTGTGTGTATATATATATATATTTGCTTTCGTAGAGTGAGACCTCGTCGAAACGTCGCCTAGACACCCCAACTTTTACACGGGAAGACACCCGAGGACACCAAAACCTGCATATATATATATATATATATATATATATATATATGCTTTCGTAGATTTTCACGGGTACAGGAATGCAGGTTTTGGTGTCCTCGGGTGTCTTCCCGTGTAAAAGTTGGGGTGTCTAGGCGACGTTTCGACGAGGTCTCACTCGTCATCTTCAGGCTGGTGCTTTCGGCTTCTTGTTACTGGAACAGAGCGGGATCTCAATGTTTGAGTTCCTATAAATACTGTAGAGGGGGTGTGGTGTCTAGCCTCCAATGTTCTGGGCAGAGAGGAAGTTCCCAGGCTAGTGTGCCTTTTCTTCTTTTGTTCCTTAATTACTTGAGAGATACCTTGAGTGATTTCTTGAGTGATATCCTGAGTACCACTTAGGTGGGTCATTAGGTGTGGATTAGTTGCTAAAGTCTTTGTGTCTTGACCTCTTGAACTTTGTGAAGAGTTTTCCTGAGAAGATGGCTGTATTGCACTTAGTTGTGCTTTGGCTTGGCTTCGTGTATAGGGGCGAGCTGTGGTTTTGTGGCTTGTGTCAACCAGATCTGTGTAGGGATTGCAGGGGGGTGCAGCATCCGGAGGTGCCACCATGGATTGGCTACTGGATGGTGTCAGTAATTCATCTGTGGAGAGGGTCTGGGTTTGGGTCTGGTGTGGTTGATTGGTGTTGGCGTTCTGTGTGCCTCTGGATCTGGTGTCAGTTTTTGTGGAGAGGGCTAATTTCCAGATGTCTGGCAAGCGGGATGTGTCGTCACGCTTGTTCATGTTGTGAGGGTGTTTCTCTATCTCGATGGCTTCCATGATTATTCTCTTGTGGTGATGTTCCGTGTTAAAGAGCAATTTGGAATCTGCAAAATTAATTTCGTGTCCTGTTTTTTCTTCTTTTTTGACGGCATTCTTGTGTTCTGCGATACGTGCATTTATTCGTCTGTTTGTTTGTCCAATGTACGTGGCTGGGCAGACTTTGCAGGGTATTTCATAGATCCCTTGGTTTTCCAACTGGATTTTATCCTTGGGGTTTCTGAGGATATTGGCTATTTTTTGGTTGGTGCAAAAGGCTGTTTTGATATTGTGTTTATGGAGGATTTTGCTAATTTTATCTGTAGTGCCCTTGATATAAGGAAGGAGGGCCATGCCATTGTTTTCTTCTGTGTCTTGGTTTTTGGGGGGTGTTTCCTTTTGGATTAGCTTCGTAATCCTGTTTTGCTGGTATCCATTGGCAATTAACACATTTGAGAGATTCTGTAACTCAGTTGTCAAGTGGTCTTTGTCAGCCAGGCGTTTGGTTCTGGAGATGAGAGTCTTGGCTACGGAGTTTATTTGTGCAGGGTGGTGGTGTGATTGTGCATGTAAGTAGCGGTTGGTGTGTGTTTTTTTCTGGTAGATAGTGTGTCCTAGGGAGCCATCAGGTTTTTTGTAGATTAGGACGTCAAGGAAGGGAAGTTGGTTGTCCTAGGGAGCCATCAGGTTTTTTGTAGATTAGGACGTCAAGGAAGGGAAGTTGGTTGGTTGGTTGGACGTCAAGGAAGGGAAGTTGGAATGACCCACCTAAGTGGTACTCAGGATATCACTCAAGAAATCACTCAAGGTATCTCTCAAGTAATTAAGGAACAAAAGAAGAAAAGGCACACTAGCCTGGGAACTTCCTCTCTGCCCAGAACATTGGAGGCTAGACACCACACCCCCTCTACAGTATTTATAGGAACTCAAACATTGAGATCCCGCTCTGTTCCAGTAACAAGAAGCCGAAAGCACCAGCCTGAAGATGACGAGTGAGACCTCGTCGAAACGTCGCCTAGACACCCCAACTTTTACACGGGAAGACACCCGAGGACACCAAAACCATATATATATATATATATATATATGGCTGCTTTTCTGTGCAGATGCCTTTTCAAACTGGTGTACAATCAAAATCAACAAAAAGATACAAGAAACAGCAATGCAAAGTTTTAAAACTACAACTCAGCATTAAATTTCTTTTTAACAGAGCCAGATAAAAACTTCTTCACCCAGGCCATCTCTCAGCTAATAAACATCATGCCTGAAAGGTCAATTGAAGATTATAGGCCTTTTCAAAAAGCCTGCAATTTGGAAATATCCGAGGGAAGGAAATTCCATAGCTGTGAGGCTACCATAGAGAAGGGCCTCTCCCACATGGCCACCCACCTTACCAGGGAGTTGGGACACTTGGAGAGCCTCTGAAGCGGATCTTTAAAACTGTGGTCAGCCCAACAAGTAAAAGTTACTTATTCTTACAACATAGTGCATGTTGACTCTGAAGTAAAGGTGCTTCCAGGCTGTCAGTGTTTTCAGGTGGGATTCAGCTATATCCTGGCAAGCTAAGGCTACACAAAGAAAGCTGATGTGAAGCTTTTGTGCAACAAAACTGCTTCCGTGAAAGATTGGAATTAACTGCTACAGAAAGTGACGGGAAGATGCATTGAAAAGTCTGGGTTAACACTTGCTTTGATGCAATGTGGTCTGGTCCCCCACGCAACATCTGGAGGTGACTTGAGTCTCCACTTAATGAGGCTTACTGCCAGAAGGGGACTGCAGTCCTTAGAACATGCTTTTAAATGTGCATTGCCCTGAACACTTTGTGTGTGTAGATTCCTAAATGCAATTAAATGCATAAATTCCACTTGTGTAGTTATTGCAGTGAGTGCTTGTGGAGAAGGGCAGGGGAGAGCTTAGTGTCCTATTCTTCACTTCCTATCTCATTCTAGTGCCTTTACTCATAAGTAACTTTAATCCTGCAGTTCCCTTCTGAACGCACATCTGTATATGTGGGGACAGCTACCTGACCCTCCTCTCCTAAGCACATTCAGCAGAGATCTTACCAATTCTGTCCATTGCTCTGAGCTGCTCTGTGTATGCATGTGTGTGCGCGTGCGCATCCATGCATATATGTATGTATGTAGCATGGGATTGTATTCAACAAGAAAACCTGTTACTTCATTATATTCTCACACATACAGAAAATAGGTTAGGGTGGTTAATCCCCATTCTGAGAGCCTGAGCCAACATTTGACTGGTTTTTCTGGCAGCAGGAGAAGAAAGAAAAAAATAGATAAGCTGCAACACTGGGGCAGGCAAAGAAGTGCAAACTTCCCAATCCAGCACTCTGATGGGGATGCAAGTCATCCCCTCCCCAGTCATCAGATTGATCATTTGATACATGGGGTAATAAGAGTAGATAGATCAGTTGAGGAGAGGGGAGGTCTGTGTGACCTATATGTACATGTGTGTGTTCTTTGTGTAAATGTGTGTGAGAAGGCCACACCCACCCTGGCATGTGATCCCCAGAGGGTGGCCAAGAGTGAATATAGCCCTCAGATCAAAAGGATTTATCACCCATGATATAGCTAGTGTGACACTTTATTGTCTGCAGCCAAATGCCCAATAAATTCTTGGGCAAAAAGATCAGTTCTGTTTTCCTTAATGTTCCCACTTCTGTTTAGATCCATGCTCTAATAGCTTTGAAGAATTGCTCTCTCCTCCTAGAGAAACAGTGTCACAGTATTGCTCATTTCTTGTTGCAGGATAAGACAGTTCCAATTCCTGAAAAGCTCAATGAATGGGCGCCCCGTCCGCCTCCAGAATTTGTCAGAGATGTTATGGGTAAGTAGCTATTTTTAGGTGGCTTCTTAGTGCTTCTAGAGGAATGTGCTTAATAGGGAAGGGAAATAGATGAGGATTGAGTAGTCATAAGATAAGGGGCTTGAAACTTTGAAGGGGATGAGGGGGTGTTCTTGCAGCCATCTTGCCCTTGCCATATTACCAATTATTTTTCACTGGCATTTGGGTGATTATTGATATGAGTCACACTTCTGAATCCCCACGGTTTGAAATCATGTGTGACGTTTGTGACCATAAACACAGAGAATCAGAAGAGTGAATGATTCAGGCTCTGAGATGTGTGCACACTTAAAAAAGTAATGTTTACACTGATGAGAAGCAGCATAGACAAATGGGGTTCCAAATCTGGGTCTTCTGTAGCCAGGGCTCTGTGTATCTGTCATGATCCTACAGGAGTGTTGCTTTCTGAGAACCCTGGTCTTCACTCTAGACGAAAAGCAGGTTTCTAGCCTGCATGGCTGAAAGGATATCCTTCAAAATGGTCTGTTGAGATCTAAGAAACCAGAGGAGTTGCTGGATTAATTTTCAGGTCCCTGTAGCCAAGATCTCTGTGTCCATCATAGCTTCTTAACCCTCACTGTGACTAATAAAGCTAGAATAAATATGCAAAATACTAACGTTTGGAAATTTTGTTCAATTCAGCATAATTTATGCTAGCATATAGAGTTTGTGTGTAACAGCAGAAGTTGCCTTTAGTGAAATGAATCCTTACTTGGAGCACACCTTTAAATGGAAGGCACTCAGAATGAGACTTAGTATAAAATAAGAAAGCTTAAGGGAAGTTCATTATTTTAAAGAGAGAATTCTTTTGTCCTAGCTAACTAAGTAGTTGGTGAAACAAAGAAGCCATGCTTGCCTCTTTGTTCTCAGAAGATACTTCCAAAATAAATTTGCCACTTGAGTTCTGGAGAAAGTTTGAGAGGGGAGACAGAAATGAAAGAGGATGCAGCTTTGACTTCCAAGGACAGAATCACAGAATTGTAGAGTTGCAAGGGATCCCAAGGGCCATCTAGTCCAACTGTCTGCAATACAGGAATCACAACTAAAGATTCTCTGACAGGTCACCACAGAGATCAAAGGGAGAGAGGCGGCTTGGAGGTTTTTAACCACATGCAGACCCTTCTAAGCAAACTGAGCTGCACCGCAACGTCCAGCAATGAATAAACATGCAAATTTGTGCTTTGTCTTTATAGCATGGTTTATACACAATCCCATTCCCACAGGTAAATCATAAGCTTTCCCACTGTGCTAGGGAGCATTACGAGCCTGTATCTAGACAACTACTGGTAATATTTGCCTTCCTATAATCGTTACAACAAACCAAAGGGGAAAGTGGTGATAGCATTTGCCCTGTTCCAGCCAAAGGAAGGGCAAGGAGAAAATGGAGCGAACAAGGTTTCTAGGTGTCCCAGAAGCAAGGTCCCTAGTGTGGCTGCTGGTTTCTCAGCAAGCTTTCTGTGTACATTTGGTCCCCCCCCCCCCCAATATATGAAAAGGAGAATTTCTTTTTAGGCTCAGACTAATTTCCTACTTGTATGTAATGTGATCAAGCCACTAGTGAAGCTGCCTTGCATAGAGTCAAGCCTGCCCTTGTTCATCTAGCCAACTATTGTCTCCTCTTACTGGTAGCATCTTTCCCATCACCTGCTACCTGAGATCCTAGGAGGCACCAGGGTCGCCGCCTGCACTTGTAATGCACCTGCTCTGTCAATAAGCTGTGACCCCTTCCTTGGCAGGTTCCAGTGCTGGGGCTGGCAGTGGGGAATTCCACGTCTACCGACACCTTCGCCGGCGAGAATACCAGAGGCAAGATTTTATGGATGCCATGGCTGAAAAGGTTGGGTGATTCCTTTGGCTTACCGTTTCTGAGTTGTTGTACTGCCTCCTTCCTTACAGACCCTATCAGGTGTTAAAATCAGTGGTAAAATCTTGGTAGTTGTGCCATCCTCTGAAGTTTGGGGGTGGCAGCCTGGGAGAGGGCATTCTCTGCAGCAGCTCCTAGGTTGCTGAATTGCTTCCCCGGAGAGGTGTATCTGCCACTTTCACTCTACAGTTTCCATGGAATGCTGAAAATGCACCTCTTCGCTCTGACCTTTGCACCTGAGAAAGGTGTTTTCAAAACCCACTTTATTCCCATGACTATAATTTGTTTCAGCTTTTTAAATATTAAATTGTTGCAACCCCCCCTGGGATTGTAATGACATGTTCCCTGTGATTTGTCGCAGCAAAAACTGGATGAGGAATATCAGAAGAAGCTAGAAAAGAACAAGATTGTTGCGGAAAAACAGACAGCCAAGCGCAGAAGGAAACGGTGAGGTCAAAGCTGTACAGGAAGCCTAGGGAAACAGGATCCAGAATGAGGGGAGGCAGGAAGGGTCAAGGGCAATAGTTCAATATTTGTTTACAGTCCAAAATGACTTAAGGGCCAGACTAGAGGTTCTTCCTTAATATGTAGCATGGAGCTACCTATCTTGTTTCGCCTTAAATAATTGCAGGCGCAGGGTGAGGAGAAGTTCTTACCATGGGAAAGCAGCAGGTTTGATCTCAACACTGTCCTGCTGGGATTGGCATAGTGGTCTGATTTTCCATGTGGCTATGAGCCTTAGCAGGGACGTGGGTGGTGCTGTGGGTTAAACCACTGACTTGCCGATCAGAAGGTCGGCGGTTCAAATCCCTGTGACGGGGTGAGCTCCCGTTGCTCGGTCCCTGCTTTTGCCAACCTAGCAGTTCGAAAGCACGTCAAAGTACAAGTAGATAAATAGGTACCGCTCCGGCGGGAAGGTAAACGGCGTTTCCATGCGCTGCTCTGGTTTGCCAGAAGCAGCCTTAGTCATGCTGGCCACATGACCCGGAAGCTGTACGCCGGCTCCCTCGGCCAGTAAAGCAAGATGAGCGCCGCAACCCCAGAGTCGGCCATGACTGGACCTAATGGTCAGGGGTCCCTTTACCTTTACCTTTAGGAGCATTAGTGGGGAAAATCTCCATTGACAGAAAAAACAGGATATGTAGCTGCCAGTCCTATGAAGGAATAATTCCAGTTTTTACCTCTAGGTGGCTGCAAGTCCACCTCTGTGCAGTTCCTGGAAACAGTTTCCTAGAGAGGCAAATTTCATCCTACCGCTAGGATAATTTGGGAACAGATAGCTGTTCCCTCCTGGTAAACAAGGCAAACATTTTTCAAAGCTGTTCACATGCTCTTCCATCAGCAGTGAAATAGGTTGGGTTCCAGAGCATTAAGAATTGGCATTTTAACAACTACACAGCTCAGTTCTCTTTTGGCTAGCATCAGGGTTGGAATCTGCAGAACGCTTGCGCAAAGGGCAGCTTGTTCATTTGGAGCATTTAATACTTGATTTACAGGCAGAAGTTGAAAGAGAAGAAAATGCTGGCGAAGAAGAGTAAGCTTGAACAAAAGAGCGAACATGCAGGTAATGTGAAAACACATCTTCTGGAGTTCAGTTCACCAGGAAACTCCTCCTGCTCTCAAGACCCCACTGAAATGAGTTGAGCTTCTGCAGCTTCTGCCTGCATCAAGATGTGGGTATCTTCCAGGGAAGTCCTTTGGGATTCTGTCAGGGTAGTCAGACCAAATGACAGCACAGCTCCTGATGAGAGAGAAAGAGGTTGCATAGAGCAGCCTTCCCCAACCCAATCCCTTTTTGGACTACAATTCCTATCAGTCTCAACCAGCACTGATGGGAATTGTAGTCCAGAACATCTGGAGGGCACCAAGGCAGTATTGGAGGATCAGAAGGTCCATGGACTCGGATGAGTTAAGGCAAAGCAGCTGCCCCCACTGCTGGGACAAAGAACTCTCAAATATCTGCAAAACCAAGGAAGGAGGAGCTGTTCTGTATAGTAATCCTAATCCTGGGTGCCTGAGGCAATGGGAGGACTGTTGCTTCCAAGTTTTTGTTGGGGTTCACCTAAGTGCGGCAATGTCTGTAGGAAGGGGAGGCTGTAGAGTTCGCAGCCCAGTGGGGAACATGACCTTGATTCTTGAAATGAGGAAGAGTTGCCCAATGTTGTTGTCCCTGCCAGTCTGAGTTGGAGAATTAGGAGGATTTTTCCTCCCTGAAACAGGCCTGCCAGAATTTGTTGGACACCAACTCCTATCATCCCTACCCAGCATGCCCAGTGGTCAGGGATGGGAGTTGTACTCTGGCATCTGGAGGACCACAGGTTTTAGGCCACATCCCTGGCCTAAAATGTACCTCGCCATTTTGAGGAAGGCAGGGAGAAAAGAATTGCCTTGCCTTTGCTGGGGGAGACCAAAAAACCTCAACTGTTAGCGGCCAGCCATACCTCTGAAGCTCACAAGCACGCCAGAAATGCATTTTATCTCCACCATCTGATCCACATAGCTATCCTGACCCTGAATATGATGGTTCCATTTACCTATCAATCCATAATATTATTCAGTTCTTTCTTCCCTCAAGCAAGTAGCCTGATCATCATGTCTTTTACCGGCTACAGATTCCGACCATTCCCCAAAGCAGCAGACCAGTGAAGAGGAAGACGAAGGTACTTCTGAGGAAGAGGATGATGCTGAAAAGCCCAGCTTCAGGATGAGAAGATGATGGCGCTGACTCTGTGGCTGGTATCCAGGTGCTGTTGAAGAGCCTGGCGTCTCAGTTGAGCAGGCTCTTCTGAGCTGTTTCAGACCTCCATCACGGCAGAGGTGTTGCCATAAGGACCCCACAGGGGTATCGACATCGGAGCCATGTGAAACGAGAACCTCTTCCAAGCTTGCTTCTGTAACTGCTGTGCAGTCTGCTTACAGGGTTTCTGAGGAAAGATGCCAGCATCCTGCCCCTGTGGGCCTTCTTGTTCTTCCTAGCGTTGCTCCAAAGTGGTGTCTCTCTGAAAGCTAATGCTTTATCCATCTGTGTTTTCAGGCAGACCCTTTCCCCCTGAGAGACCCAAGTACACAAATGGGTTTGTGTGGCCTTTGCTCTCGGACAGAGAGTGACTTGGCTTTTTCTATAACGGAACTTGAGACAAACTTATTTGGGAATTTCAGTTGGGGTTGTCTTCACATTGCTGCTGCAAGAGTTGGTTCACCAACACTGCGAGGAGATCGCTCTCTTTGTTTCAAAAACGTGATGTAAAACTTCTGCCCTAAAAGTTAATAAAAGGGGGACATCTGAGTGTTTTCTTGCCTGTTCATGATTGCTGTTTATATTGGGCAAATTAACAGTGAAAGAGAGAGAAGTGAGCAGAGAGGGATTGCGCCTGTCACTTAAAAATCTAAATATACCCACTGAGCCTAAAAAGCTTGGCAACCACTGCAGTGTGGTATGGAGACTCCCAGGATGGTGCAGAGATCTCACAGAAAAGCTGTTTTGAGAAGGGACTTCAAGGATGTAGGTGCAAGGATAAAATAGGTATAAAAGGAGAATTCCTGGACGCCAAGATCCAAGTTTGGGGCAAGAGCTCTTTGGCGAGAGAACATCAGCAGAGATTTAAAATCACAAAATATTCAGCAAAGTAAAGCATGGAAATATAGGCTGTTAGTCCTTTAAAATATGCTCTTTTGAGTTCCTTCCAAAGTCGCCCTTTCCCCCCAGCATAGAAGAAGACTACATGTTTGGCAAGTTGTGAACTTGCGAACACTCCAAAGGTCAGATTCATGTGCTTCAGAAAATCGAAAAGGGCATAAAACTTGGTTTAGTTGCAAAGTGGTGAAAATTCCTAAATTATTGGTATAGGAACTTGAGAGGCTTGTTACAGAGTCATGCAGCTAAACTGGAGCAACCAGCTTAGATGTCTACGCACTGAGCTCAGGTAGACTAGGAAGGCGAACAAAGACTTGATCACCTAGTCCCTCCCCAGGTGAACTAAGCCTGGTTTTAACCCCTCTGTGCATTAATTAGGTTTGAGTATGTTGGTTATATGAGGCTGGTTCTCCCACAAAGGAAAGAAGGAAGGTGGCCGGACTGAGGTGTTTCAGGAGGCAGTTCAAGGCACAAGGAAGGACAGGGAGAAGGCTTTGGACAGCTGAAGGCAGTGAAGCGAAGGTCACAGGAAGTGATGTGTCCAGGTATTAGGGCAGAAATATTGGACAAGGCCAGGTGTGTGTGAAGACAAGAGCAAGGAACTTGGGGGAGATCTAGGAGTGGGCTACAATCAGGTGTATCTGTTTAAGGAAAAGGGGATCATATGGTCCTACATTTGGAGATTTAAGCCTCTTGGTATTGTGATGGTAATCTTGTGCTTGTAAGAACAGAGGAAGGGGCTGCTGGATCAGACCAATGGCCCATCTAGACCAGAAACCTGTTCTCACAGTGGCCAACCAGATGCCTGGGGGAAACCCACAAGCAGGACCTGAGCTGCTGTGGCTTCTAGCAACTGATACTTAGAAGCATTACTGCCTCTAACGGTGGAGCCGTAGTTTAGCCATCATGGCAAGTAGCCATTACTAGCCATATCCTCCATGAGGAGCAACAGCATGTTTAGCAGCAGACTGAAATGGGGGCTTCTGTCTAATTGTCAGTGGTTTTATTGATTCAAGTGCAAAATTATAGGGGAAAACTGTCACAAGGAAAGACTGAGTAATGGTTTCAACTTCACATATTCTGCTGAAATGCCGCCTCCTGGTTCAGCGCTCCCCTCCTCACATCTCTTGATTAAACACTTAATTTTGTTGTAGTCTCTTGCAGACCAGTCGGTGTATTTACTCACTAGAAAGTCCTGCTGGGTTCAAGACAGGTTGCTCTCAAGATAGGTTTTCATAGGAGTGTTGTGTTAATCTCACCTTAGTTTCCTCTACTGCTATTTCCACCATTTTATGCTTCTACAAAGACTTGCTGTGACTAATTTAGTGGCAGAAAACACATTTACCTTTTCCTAGACTTCACAGCATGCAATTTGAAAATCATCCTCATTTCTGCATTATTAATAGAAGAAACCAAACAGCCTTCAACCTATTTGTAGAGTACATCCAAGCTCTCGCGTAGAACATAGTTCACATTATATAAATAATTCCGCTCCAGCCAACTTCTCATGTATTTTGGTGCTCTTAGAATGTTACCACCTCTGGAGTCCTGAGCCCTTTAGGGACAGAATCTGTGGGAAAACAAAATAAATGGCAGAGCTTGGGAACAGAGAAGGCTGGTTTTTCAATCCAGGGACAGTTTTAGAATTGGCAGTTCTTCAGGGGCTACAAAGAGAGCGAGTCTCCTTGGACTTACTTGACTAACAGTATCTCTGTTCTCCCCCCTCACACACACCTTTGAGCTGCTTCAAAGTGAAATAAGAATAAAAATGGGGTCCCTTCAAGGGGTTCAGCTTCTTAAGGAAGACTAGACCTTTGGAGAGAGTGTTGGGGAGGTCAGGAAATGAACAGAGACCAGACCAGGATATACAAAAGGAAAGTGGCTATAAGCCTGATCTTTATTAAAGCTGTTGCAACAGGGTGCTCCCCCCACACGCAGGAGAGAGGAGGAGAACCCTAAGCCATGCGCACAAGCCCTTATATAGACATTTGAAATTGCCCGCCCTGTAGCTTAAGACCACCCCCCAGATACATCATACCTACTTCACAGAAGAGGCGGTCTACAGGAGAAAACCTGTCTGCCATGTTACCTGAAAATGATAACTGATTACATTATTTGGGCAGTCTGGCAATTCCTTTGTAATGGTAAATACTCAGTTCTTGAGTCCAGGTCACAGGCTCACCCTATTCATATCTTAAATGTGCCCTTAAGACAGGATTTGTGAAAGAGACAATGGGGAGGTTGCCCATTTCCTTTAACCTTGCAAAGAAATATTTGAGGTCATTTAAGGAGAATGAAAATGGTTTCAGGACTTTTCTGTGGGTGTTGGACACGTGGTTTACATATTTGTATGTGTTTGCTTGGTACATTTATGAACATCTATTTTATATATATAAGACCTTAAAATTCTTATAACGGGTATAGAAAATGAAGGTGAAATGCTCTATTGTGTCAGGTCTAATTTTAGAGTTGAGGGGGGCAACCTGTGCTTTACTTTTAGACACTAAGCACTTTCATACTTGCTCTTTTTAAATGCCATGTCCATAAATAGTATAGAATAACAATACATACATACATACATACCCAGAGGTGAAAGAGAGGCACTCATCCTGTATGCTCTGACACACCCATCCCCAGAAGCAGAAGGAAGATATAAGAATGTAATTGGAACAAGTGCTGCAATTTGCTTTTTTCCTCTTCCCTCCCTGTCCCATTTTCCTTCTGCCTCCTACTTCTTAGTCCCTCCTTGCAGGTTTACAATCTAGCTTTAATGGATTGTATGTAAGCCACTTTGGGACCCCTTTTGGCTTTAGTGTGAGGAGGAACAAATGCTCTAAATAATAATAATAAAATAATAGGCAAGCCTATCCAGATGTTTCAAAAGTTTGTATTTGTTCTACTGTGGCTTTAACTTTCCACATGTTTCAAATTATGGTTGTAATTTTTAGATAACTTTATTCCTTTTTTTGTAAACCGCTTTGAGCTTTTTTCCTACAGTGAAGCGGTTTATTCATTTCAATCATAGAATCAGAGTTGGAAGGGATCGTGAGTGTCATTCTAGTTCAACCCCCGCTACACAGGAATCTCACCCAACACGGGGCTGGAACCTACGACCCTAACATCAAGAGTCTCCTGCTCTACTGACTGAGCTATATTCCTTTCAGAAAACAATCAATCAATAAATAACTGCTGCCGCCATAATCTTGAGAGCTATTGGTCTGATGCTCCAACTGCTCTGAGCGCTGAATTTAACAATTGGGGGGAGCCGGAGGAGCCCTCTCTGTATGCTCAGAGGCACTGCCTGTCATCCGGGAAGCTGGCAGGAAGAGAGCACATGGCTCTTGATGGGAAAGAGCTGCCATCAGAAGACTTAGGCTTGTTTCCAAGCACATTTAGGGAGGTGTGTGAAATCCCTCCAGCAAGATAGATAGATATAGGGAATCCCTCATATACTGTATGTATATATGTATATGTATCTCTTGCTGTATATGTATATGTATCTCTGTCTCGCTGTATATGTATACACACAGAGTTGATGGCAGAAAATGAGGAGGAATTAAAGAACCTTTTAATGAGGGTGAAAGAGGAGAGCGCAAAATATGGTCTGAAGCTCAACATCAAAAAAACGAAGATCATGGCTACTGGTCCCATCACCTCCTGGCAAACAGAAGGGGAAGAAATGGAGGCAGTGAGAGATTTTACTTTCTTGGGCTCCATGATCACTGCAGATGGTGACAGCAGTCATGAAATTAAAAGACGCCTGCTTCTTGGGAGGAAAGCAATGACAAACCTAGACAGCATCTTAAAAAGCAGAGACATCACCTTGCCAACAAAGGTCCGTATAGTTAAAGCTCTGGTTTTCCCAGTAGTGACGTATGGAAGTGAGAGCTGGACCATAAAGAAGGCTGATTGCCAAAGAATTGATGCTTTTGAATTATGGTGCTGGAGGAGACTCTTGAGAGTCCCATGGACTGCAAGAAGGTCAAACCTCTCCATACTGAAGGAAATCAACCCTGAGTGCTCACTGGAAGGACAGATTGTGAAGCTGAGGCTCCAATACTTTGGCCACCTCATGAGAAGAGAAGACTCCCTGGAGAAGACCCTGATGCTGGGAAAGATGGAGGGCAGAAGGAGAAGGGGACGACAGAGGATGAGATGGCTGGACAGTGTTCTCAAAGCTACCAGCATGAGTCTGACCAAACTGCGGGAGGCAGTGGAAGACAGGAGTGCCTGGCGTGCTCTTGTCCAGGGGGTCACGAAGAGTCGGACACGACTAAACGACTAAACAACATGTATATGTGTATGTGTATGTATCTCTTTCTCGCTGTATATGTATACACACAGAGAGTATATATGTTTATCTCTTTAATGAAAAACGAAAAACATGAAACCCCTTCTTGCAACACGCGCTCGTTCCTAACTCCTCTCGCCTGCCGGGAATCGAGACCTGTCTGAGGAGTAGCAGGGAGAGAAGAGGCTTGGTCACGTGCTCACTACTCCAGAGCGGTCACGTGGCGGGACCCTGGCGTTGCCTTGGCAGCGGCGAAGGCGGCTTTAGTGGGGCTGGGGCGGCGGTGCTGCTCCTCCTGCTGCTGCTGCTGCCTGTGGGGTAAGTCGGCAGGAGGGCTGGACTTCGGGGAGACGCCTTGCGATGGGGAGCTGCTCATTTGCATATTTGCATATTGCTATTATTATTGATTGCCATTATTATTATTGTTGTTATTATTTTATTTCCCTCCCCCCCCCCCCAGGTCCGAGGGCGGGTTACAATTAAAACACAGCATTCCTAGAAAAGCATAATATTGAAAACGGCTTAAAACAAACCAAAAGTATCTAATAA
Organism: Podarcis gaigeae; assembly: GCF_964106915.1. Lineage (NCBI taxonomy): Eukaryota > Metazoa > Chordata > Lepidosauria > Squamata > Lacertidae > Podarcis > Podarcis gaigeae. The sequence continues at coordinate 33,650,138 of NC_139692.1, forward strand.
TAATAATATAGGCGCATAAAAAGGTTTAATAATAATAATAATAATAATAATAATAATAATAATAATAGGCTCCACCATATTGCACGTTTGTGGAATAGGATCCGTCATAGTGGCGTTTTTTTAAAAGGGCTCTCAATACCTAAGATCTTGTTTGTAGACAGAAGAGTCAGGAGAGGAGAGTCAGGGCAGGGATTGGACTAGTGACAAACCTCGCCAACCAAATCTTAACAGCATGTGTGTATTCTATGTGCAGCAGATCCATACAGTGCAATGCAGTGTGAAATGATGCATAGTAAATAATGTGGATATGTTGTGTTATTAATACGTAATTAAATGTCTAGAAACCCTACGGTTAAGGACAATAATTCCATATTGCCTGTTAGGGGCAGTTTTTAGGCAGGAGTCTCCCAGAATTATCTGGAGATGGCAGTTTTTGAACCCGATACCTTCTGTATGTGATGCGGGTGCTTGTATCGCCAAGCCCCCACCCAGACACTGTGGGGACTTACCTCTGAGTAAATGCACATTTTGCACTACAAGGGTTGTAGTCAACTAAGTCCACCTCAGAGTAGACCTATAGAAAGTAATGGTTCTAACTTAGTCATGTCCATGATGACTTCAGTGAGTCTACTCTGACGAAGAGCTAGCACTGAGTACCACCCTAAGATTGTAAACTCCTTGGGGGCAGAGACCTGTTTGTTTCTTCCTATATAATTTTGTAAGTCTTCATTATGTTGTTAGTGCTCTTCCCCAGGGCATCAGTATACATCATGAGTGTACAGCTCGCTGTAACCTTGACTTTTGGCAGGAGCTGATGGGAGCTGGAATGCAACAGCATCTGGAGGGCTTCAGGTTGCCTTACGGAATTTTGTAGACAAAAATAGGCAGGTTGTTGCCTTGAAGGAGCTTGTTATTTAAAACAATAGGGGAAGTATTTAAGACAATAGGGGAAGTATTTAAGACAATAGGGGAAGTATTGAAAGATATGAGGAGCCATATGAGGGCGAGTCATGATCAAAGCTCAGTTACAGATGGGGGTGGGTATTAAAGGGTCGAGCCAAAAGCCATGTGGGTAAAGGTGGTTTTCTGATGATGGATTTGAAAGGTGGGAAATGCAGGCATTGGCACAGCTGCTGCACATGTTCAGGGACATAACGTTCATGTAAAAAAATATGCTGAGATTCAGGTTTTACTATGCGGGCTGTTTAGCTATAATAATAAACATTCACTCATTCAGGGACAGAGTTTTAGCCAGCTGTAAGAGAGCAAAGGTGGTTCCATTTAATGCTTGACAAACAGAAGACCTTCATTTGGCCTAGTACGTGTTCATGTGTGTCAAATGAGAGAGGGAGGAGAGCTCAAAGTGTAAACACAGCATAGTCCACATACAAGATGCTTTTAATTCCTATGGATTTCCATGGAAGAGTATTCAGTGCATCCTTAACTCTCTCACTTCATCAATGAAAAGGTACCACCCTAGATTCCAGGCATGATTCCATCCACCTTCACCCCACTGAAGGAGAGACAGGGGAAAGATGCCTGCTGGACATCAACTTTCCCCTTTTCCTTTTTGTACAGTGGAGCGGCTTCCACGGCTATGTGCATTTTGCTTACTCAGTTGAAGAACATAGGCTGCTGGATCAGGCCAGTGGCTTATGTAGCCCAGCTTCGTGTTGTCACAGTGGTCAACCAGACGCTTCTGAGAAACCCACCAGCAGGATTCAAGCACAAGAGCACTCCTCCCCTTCTTGTGGTTTCCAGCAACGGGTATTCAGAAGCATTAAAGTTATAAGGTAAAGGGACCCCTGACCATTAGGTCCAGTCGCGGCCGACTCTGGGGTTGCAGCGCTCATCTCACTTTATTGGCTGAGGGATCCGGCGTACAGCTTCCGGCTCATGTGGCCAGCATGACTAAGCCGCTTCTGGTGAACCAGAGCAGCGCACGGAAACGCCGTTTACCTTCCCGCCGGAGTGGTACCTATTTATCTACTTGCACTTTGAGATGCTTTCGAACTGCTAGGTTGGCAGGAGCAGGGACTGAGCAACAGGAGCTCACCCTGTCGCGGGGATTCGACAAGTCCTAGGCTCTGTGGTTTAACCCACAGCGCCACCCACGTCCCATTCAGAAGCATTACTGCCTCCCAATTTGTGTGTTTATAGCAGGAAACAAAATGTGCTGCATTTCAGACATTACGATGAACCTGCATTTTTCTACGGGAGTAATAGATCATGGCCTCATTCCAATGACTCATCATGCACCCTCCGTCACCAGCTAAACAGTGCTAGAGCTAATCGTCCTCTTAGCACTGGCTCTACATCCATCGATCTGCTTGGAACAAAAGATTTCACTCTCGATTGTGGCACAGGGCAGCCTCTGAATGCATAAGAACAAGGCTGGGGGCAGGGAGATCTGCGGGAGACATGGAAGAAGGGGCATGTATATCTGATTCAGCCAAATATGATACGGTTTGCTGCCTGCAAGGCTATTGAGTCCGGAGGAAGAAATGAACACACTTCTAGGGGTGGAGTGAGGAAGAACAGAGGAGTCTGGAACAATGATCTTTTAGGGAACAGTTGCTCTTAGACAGATAGGAAGCTGGTCTCCTATTGGCAGCACAAATGGGAAGAAAAAAATAGATTATTTGAAAACTCTGGAGTAGTGGCGGTTAGAGGCAGGGGGGAACGGAGAGAACAGAGATTCCCTGATATCCTGCAAATGTCCGTGGGGTGATGAAGAAGGGGTCCCAAGAGAGGGGTACTAAGAAAGGACCTCTGATTTGATGAGAAAAGAGATGGAGTGAAATTTACGGGAAGCATGCAAAGACAAATTCAAGTTTTGCATGGAAATATTACAGATTGTACCTCCTTCATTTCATGGGCTTTTCCTCCCCCATTTCCCCCTCTATAGCTGGGGGGGGGGGGGAGAGACTATGCATTAAAAAACTAATTCAAGGAAAAAGAAGATTGAGTCTGGTGCATATAAGGATATTTTTTCCCCCTCCCTCTCCCCTTGCTTACATTGTTCACTGCTCTTGGGGGAAAGAAAAGAGATGTAAGGCTTTCCCCCTGCTGCCTTTGAAGCAGAGATGACAAACAAGATCAAACCCAGCATCAGCCAGCACTCCTAAAGCACTTCCCCTCTTCGGAGTGCTTTGCTGACATGACTTGTGGCGAGACCAAATGCTCTCTCCAAGGCAACGCCCACCGAAGCCCGTGGAATTACAGCGGGGGCTCAGACTTAGCAGAGGCTGCATTCTCAAAATCAGGGTAGGTTTTTTTATTCCAAGACAATGAATAATTTGTGATAATCTGATGTTCTTCCAGCCTCCGGCTTTGTAAAGTATATAGTCTGTGAGTTGGTACTGCCGCTTCTTTTTGCAGGGGTTGGTGGAGTAAGTTGAGATTGCGAGAGGAGGGGGTGTCTTAAAGGTTCTTGTATTGAATGTAAATTAGGATCCAATAACCCAATAGCGGTTAAAATGTTAGGCTAGCACCTGGGAAACCAAGGTTCGAATCTACCCTCGGCCATGAAGCTCCCTGGGTGACATCAGGCCAGTTACTAACTCTCACCTACATGCCGACTTAACAGGAGTATTATGATCATAAGATGAGTTCAGAGCATTGAATTTATTGGAGAAAATGTAGGCTATAAATGTAATAAAATTAAATCCATGAGGGAGAAGGCATGAAGATGCCCTTTTGGTAGTCATGATGTGTGATGATCAGGCAGACATATTTTTAATGCATATTTGCATTATGTAAGCCTACCTGGGAATGCCACAGTCTGTAATCACTGTATTGGAGTGTGTGTGAATGTGCGTGTGTGTGTGTAAATGACAACATTGGCTCCAGCCACTGCCACACCTTCTGTTAGCCATGCCCACTGATGTAGGGCACCCACTCCTTGAGGCTAAAACGATTGCCAGTCCCTGCTGTAGCAGCTTCCCCGCACTATTTCAGTTTATAGCCTCTCAAAAGTGTAGGAGTGAGCTGTGCATTAAAACACAATAAAACGCAACAAAACTCATAGGAATTTCTCTGCTCTTTTCTAAGTTGGCTGTGATCCTCCTGAAAGCTCATCCTTGATTGTGATCCTTTACTGAAAATATGATCCTAGATCTTGGTTTTTGTGATCCTCAAAGGGAGGTCTAGTAACACTTCTGGGTGGTGATTAGGCTTGGACTTCAGTGAGTCTCCAGGGGGAAGGAAACCTGGAGGAAGCTACTGATCATATTTCTTTTCTTCCCTTTGCAAACCTGATATACTAGCAGGACCATTCAGAGGTCACCTTTTGCAGAGCTTGGAGATGAGAACAGGGCTATTGGAGAAGACAGTCTGTAAGGCAGAGTTGGGGAACCTGCAGCCCTCTTGATGTTGCTGGATTATACTGGTCAACAACAAATTTGTTGTCTGCGTTTTTTCAGTTGATTTAGGATGAATCTGATGCGCTGAATCCAAAAATCACATTGGTTTTGCTCAATCAGGTCAAGTTTTTGAACTATGGCCACATGTCTTTTTTTTACGTTTTTGTTCACATGTATGCTTGTGTGGAGCATTTTAGAAGAAGTTGGTGGGGGTAAAATGCCATGTCGAATAATTGTTTTGATTGGAAATGATTGTTTTAATGACAAGAAGTATTCAGGTCTGATAGGTTTACACACGGACCCCACCACCAACACGGCCGGGGCGGGGGGGGGGTCCCCAACGCCGCCACGCTCATCCTTAATTTTTTTACAAAAACCAGCCACGGATTAGGAGGGAACAAGGCCACGGCTGCCACGAATTCCTTGAAAGCACCACCAGGAAGGAGGAGGTTGAAAGACGGGGGGGGGGAGTGGAAGTGAGGGAAATAGAGGACACGAAAGGTTGCCACACTGCAGATTTGGGCCTGCCTCGGATCGGGGCCTCCCCTGCTTGCTAGCAAAGGGGAGTAAGCATCTCTTGGGCATGAGAGAGAGAGGGGAAGAATTAGGAGTCTCTTTGCCTCTCCCCCTGCAAATTTCCTTCCGCTGCAAAAAGGCAAGCTGGTCCCTGGATGAAGGATGCTGCTGCCATGTTTGGAAACTGTTATGGGATGGCCTTGGCTCTCTTTCTCCCCCCCCCCCCCAATTTTGCTTCTTGAGAGGAAGAGGGAAAGCTTGGACCCCTTCAACCCTAAGGATAAGCCCCCAACCCTTTCTTTAAACCGAACCCAAGTTCCTTATACTCTATAGGAGAGACATTGATATTGTTTTTAACATTAGTGACCATGTGATGATTTTAGCTTATGAATTTTATTGTTTAATGTTTTTATTTGTATTGGGGTACTTTTATAGCTTTGTTTAGAGTACGTAATGTTTTAATAATATAAGTGTTTTAAGTCTTTTTTTACCAGCTCAGTATATATTTTTTTAATTGTCAAATAATTCTGTGTACATTGCGGCAGCCTTTGGCTATGTGCAATAAAACTGACTGAGACTGAGACTGATAGTTCTGGGTGATTATGTCGAAAAAGGGATCAGTTTGAAGTCATAAAACCTTGAAATCTTCCATAAATTGGTGCGGCAAAGCATAAAGTTGGGGGATCAAAACTAAGTTAATCCTGATCTTCAATCAGCACATCATCCTGTAGCTCATTGTGATGAAATTCCAGTGCATATCTTCAGAGAACTTCCTGACATTAGTGACGAAGATCCCTCCAGTGTTGAAGGACATGAAGAAGAAGAAGTGGTTCTTGAAGATGATGCTCCACATCCATTTTCCCAAAAGGAGTTGAATGATCCAGTTCGTGACCTCAGCTTGTCAAAGAACTCTGCCGAACTGTTGGCATCCAGATTGAAGGGGAAAAAACCTCCTCTCTGACAGTGCTCGCATCAGCTTCTTCCGCAACAGGCATCAAGAGTACCTCCATTTTTTCTCGGAAGAGAAGGACTTGGTGTACTGTGCAGATATTGCGCAGCTTCTGCTCAAGCTTGGAGTGCCACAGTACGAACCCAAAGATTGGAGACTGTTCATTGACAGCAGCAAGCAATCACTGAAATGTGTTCTGCTACACAACGGCAACCAATTTGCCTCTATACCCCTGGCTCACTCTACTACACTGAAGGAGAACTATGAAGCGGTGAAGTATATGCTGGAGAAAATTGGTTATGATCAGCATAAGTGGTTTATTTGTGTTGACCTGAAGATGGTGAACTTTTTGTTGGGACAACAGTCTGGCTTCACCAAGTACCCATGTTTTCTGTGCATGTGGGATAGTAGGGACTGTGCTCAGCATTACACGAAGAAGGACTGGCCTGTGCGGGAGGAATTGGTGGCTTGCAAAGAAAGGAACGTCATTGACGACCCTCTGGTGGACAGAAACAGAATACTCTTCCCACCGCTGCACATCAAGCTTGGCTTAATCAAGCAGTTCACCAAAGCTCTGGACAAGGATGGTGACTGCTTCACTTACTTGTGCCAGGCTTTTCCAGGATTGACCATGGAGAAGTTGAAAGCTGGCATCTTTGACAGTCCTCAGATCCGTCAGCTCATCAGAGATCCAGAGTTCAGAAACTCAATGAACGAAGTGGAACTGGAAGCGTGGAAGGCATTTGTTCAGGTAGTGAAGAACTTTCTTGGCAACAATAAGGCCAGAAACTACGCAAAACTTGTCAACAACATGCTGACTGCTTTCAGAAACCTGGTCTGCAACATGAGCGTCAAGATGCACTACCTATTTTCACATATGGACCGGTTTCCCGAGAACCTGGGTTCAATGAGTGACGAGCAGGGGGAGAGATTCCATCAGGACATGAAAGAGATGGAAACCAGGTATCAGGGTCGCTGGGACGCAGTCATGATGGCTGACTACTGTTGGACTCTGAAGAGAGACCTCCCTGCCGCTGAGCATTCCAGGAGTTCCAAGAAACAGAAGTTCAAGCCCTGAAGTTTGAAAAATGGTGAAGCAACATGCAATTTACGTGTACTTACCTTTATCAATGCCCACCATTCAGTTTACAGTAAATCTGACCTGATGGAGAGAAACGGATGCCATTTCCTGATTCACCAGTGCAAAAATACCCTAAATCAGTTGTAGAAATCTAGACAACATTCAAAAAGTAAAAAATTGTAGCCCAGTGTTATAGAACTACTCCTCCTTGACCATTGGCCATATTGGTTGAGGAGTGTGCTCTTGCGTTCCTGCCCTGCTTCTGGGCTTCCCATAGGCATCTGGTTGGCCACTGTGAGTACAGGATGCTGGACTGTTCAGAGCTTTGATCCGATCCAGCATGACTCGTCTTATGATGCCTTTGGAAGTCCAAAACATCTTACAGACACAGGTTCACAATCTCTTATTTAAGGTATGTTGGATTGAAGCCATTAGGGCATAATAGGTTGTCAGCAGTTCATTGAATTATTCCCAGAAGAGAACAGTGAGCTTTTGTTAGGTGCGGTCATTGAAAAGAGCAGGGTAGAATTTATAGCTAAGTTCTGTCTCCACTTTCGGAGGCGGTATGCCTCTAAACATCAGTTGCTGAAATTTACAAGTGGGGAGAGGGCCAGCGGCGTAGCTAGGCGCTCGGGTGCCCTGGGGGCGGGATGAATTGTCCATGGGGGCAAGACAAGCTACCCACTGGGCAGAGCAAGCCAGGGCAGGGCTGTAGGGCAGCTGTGAGGGAGGCAGCAGGCAGAAGCAAGCCCCACGCTGCCATTTCGGGCAGCATGGAGCCTGCAGGCACCCGGACTGCTGCATCACTCCCAGGAGAGACGCATGGCTTGGGTGCACTACACGACCCACGGTAAGTGGTGCCCCCCCCCCCGTCCCCCCAGCTATGCCTCTGGAGAGGTCTGTTGCACTCAGGTCCTGCTTGCTGGCTTTCCAGAAACTTCTGGTTGACCTCTGTGAGAACAGGATGCTGAACTAGATGTTCTTATCTATAAAACATTCCTTTTTATTGATATCACACAAGTCATATCTTCCAAATAAAGCTAGCTGTTGTGGTGCAGGGATTGGATTGTGCCGAGCTGGCAAGATGAGCAGCATCTAAGAGGCCAAAAGATGTGGCAAATATTTATGGTACCCAGCATACCTACAGGGCAACTTCCAGCCCCTCACACACTACCTTGACTTCTCTGAGCTCACCCAGGTGACCTGTTTATTGAGCATTCCTTCTGATTTGCTTGCACAAAGCTTGATCTGTTTTAATTACACAAGCCTAAATTTACCAGTGCGTTCTTGAATCTCTCCCCTACATGAACCTGGGACCCTGCCCTAGTTATCCCCCTCAAATATAGACAGGGCAATTTCAGCAATGCTTCCTCTTTTTGAAATTCCCTCCGTGGGGACACTTGGCTAGCATCAATGTTGTTTTCTACTTTTAGGCACCAAGCAAACACCTTCCTTGTCCCCGTCCCCCCCAAAGCCATTGGTATTTCTAATAGTGTACTCCAAACTGTCCTTGGGAATGCTTTAATTTTTTAAAATTTTTAGAATCTTCCATGTTAAATATGTTTTCCTTCAGTGAGCCTCTTGAGAGCTTTGAAGCTGAAAAGTGGAAGATCAGTTCTATAAATGAAATTAGTGTGCTTCAGGGAAAATGAATGCACCAATACTTCATAAAAGTAACAGAGTACAGGATTCTTCCTATACAGTATTGTGGCTATCTTCATGTTGCATCTCTGGGGCAAATACATAATTTGGGGGTAAGGAAGCTGGGAATATTATTTGATCAGGCCCGTGGAATTACTATAGAATTCCCAACCTTGCAGCCCTCACATCTGATTTTCTGTTTGAACCTTGTTTTATAAGTGAGTGAGGTCCATCTCACTGTAGTCTTTATTACCTTGAGCTTAAATTCTTTTCTGTCTGCGTTCTCTCTCTCTCTCTCTCTCTCTCTCTCTCTCACACACACACACACACACACATACACACACAGTTCTTTTTCTAAAATTGTGGCTCATGAATGAAAGCTTTCTCCATTTCCACCCTATAAGTAGATGGAAAAGGGGAGGAGGCTTTGAATACTTGGAGCAAATACTAATGTTTTGAGGTGCGAGCATTGAATTTTAAAGAACCAATCCTTGCACAAGGCGGGGGGGGGGGTGGAGAGAGAGAGACTAAATGCCTTTGCTCCAACATATTGCTTAGCAACTTGGGATTTTTAAACTCTGGGGTAGATGGCAAGGAAGAGGGATTCTAGAGAACCTGCTCAGAGAAACTGGGGGTTGAGCAAATACTCTTCCTCTCTCTTGCCGAACCTTCCACCCCCACATTCTGCTCTCATTATGCAAACAGCGCTGCTCCATAGACAGCTACGTTTGCATATCTCCTGGCAGTAGTGTTTTTGCAGAATGAGAGTGTTTGGACAGGGATGAGTGGTTAAGGAACAATAAAAGGAAAAGGAGGTGTATGGGTGAGAGGGAGCAAGAGGGAGCTGCTTAAAAGGTAAGAAACCTCACCCCTTTGCTCTTTGTTCCTCCTGCCAAGACCAGCAAGGCAGCAGCAGGCTGTGGGCTCCAGGTTGATAATGTAACGGGAAGCTTCTTGATTTGTTTATTCCGTTCAGACTGAGGAGAAGGGAAATGGGAGCAACCGGGCAGAGTGTAGCACTGCTTATTCTCAAAAAACCACTATAAGCCAGAAAATCTGGCTTAACATTACATGCGAAGGTGGCCTACGTGTTCCCCTTCACATGTTTAAACTTCCTCACTTGAGCTTTTAAATCGCTTCATGATCTTGCTCCTTTTTATCTGCCTTTGTAGTTATTAAATTCACCCTTGGTTGAGCTGTTTCTTATCTCCCTGCTTCCTGTCCTGTCCTGTCTTCCTCAAAATATTCTGCAGACTTCTTTGTCTCACAACTTATTGAAAACTCATCTTTTCCTTCTTGTGTTTTACCTTTCCATGCACTGTTTCGCTTTTTTAATTTCTTTCCTGGTCCTGGGCTGACTGTTGAATATTTTGCATCCTTTCTCTCCTTCCCCCTTTTCCTACACTCTCCAACTTGTGGGGAGTTTCTCATTTTGCTCCAGCTACCCTCTCCTCTAATCTCATGTGCTTTTAAATTGCAAGCCAGGACTCGTTTTGCTTTGACTTCCGCACAGCGCCTGGCGTGTATCTGGTGTTTGCAATGCTGATTTTTTCTCAACCTTCCCACAGCTTGCCTTTCATGATGAGTTCCGAATTAAATGTCCCCGTGGATCCTCCCGCATCCACTTGTTGCAGTGAGCCGGCCGCTAAGGGCATGGACTACCGAGACTGGGTTCGTCGCAGTTACCTCGAGCTGGTCACATCCAACCATCATTCCGTCCAGGCCCTTTCATGGCGGAAATTGTACCTGAGCCGAGCCAAGTTGAAAGCTTCCAGCCGGACCTCTGCGTTACTCTCTGGATTTGCTATGGTATGTTTTCATAGCAGCTTGTCTGCAAAAATCTGCTCTGACCTCTGAACCGTTTGGTCTGTAGCTTGTGGTTAATAGCTAATGTGAATGTTCTAATGCTGACCCAGGATCAGAAGCAGCCTGAGGCAGAAACAAAAGCTACAGCGTACAAAAAAAAACACACCCCATGCATCTGCGCTCACACCATGTGAATAGCTGAGCATGAGACTCTTAATTCCAGGGTCTTGGGTTCAAGCCCCACATTATTAATAATAATAATAAAATTTTATTTATATCCCGCCCTCACCAGCCTAAGCCAGGCTCAGAGCGGCTAAAATAGTAAAATGATAAAACATTCTAAAATAATTTCATTATAAAATTAATTCAAAACAGATTAATGGCAACCATTGGGCTAGAGTTCTGTGAGGGTTGCCAAAGGAGGGGGTCAGGCTGTGCCCTGGCCAAAGGCCTGGTGGAACAGCTCTGTCTTGCAGGCCCTGCAGAAAGATGTCAAGTCCCGCAGGGCCTTAGTCTGTTGTGACAGAGCATTCCACCAGATCGGAGCCACAGCCGAAAAAGCCCTGGCTCTGGTTGAGGCCAGCCTAACCGCTGCTTATTCCGAATAGGATTCCTCGCAAGAAAAGGGAAAAGTTGACAGGTATGTGCCTAAGGCTAGTCAAGATTTTTAACACCTGTGCTAGAAAATCCCACCAACGCCTCTCCCATTCCCTGTCCTGGCAGTGAAAATAAAAATACAGCAATGGTAAATAGGTGATCATTTGATGCCCTTTAGTATCACCCCAAATCACCCCTGAGTCTTGCTCTACCTAATGGTAGGGCCAGTTCTGGTTCCTGGTGCTCTTGCATACATCTCCCCTGAATGTAGAAATAAAAGCAGCTTGTCAGTTTCATTTCTGTGTCTGAAAAAATTGGCTCCATGTGCCTTTTGGATGGCTTCAGCTCACATTATGAACACCAAGTGAGAGGGCTTTGAAAGGGGTTTAGACCTTAGTTGCCTTTGGCTGACTGGCATCCAACACCCTTCTAAAATGTGGGGGGGGGGGTCATTATGTATTTTATGTTTTTTTTATTTTGTGATCTTATGTTGTGAAGTGCCCTGAGATCTATGGGTAGACGACAGTATACAAATTTAATAAGGTGGGGCGGTTCTGTCGAAACGGCTCTGATCGGCCCCTTCCATCTGGCACAAATAGATAACTGAGCAGGGCCTGGCCTCTTTCCCCTGCCACAGTCCTGAAGGGAAGGGAAGAGAAAATGAAACGTAAGCAGTGTAGGAGGCTTCTGTCCGGCTGTAGTAGCATGGAACAGACATCACTTTGTATGTCATGTTATCTAAGAATATTAAGCCTTATGTGATCCTGCCCCCATGGGCGTTTTGAGGGGGAGGCCCCGAGTGCTGTCTCACGGTGCAGGTAGGACCAAAAGACATGGATGGCAAGAGAGATGCTGCGGTGACCTGCAACCCCAGTGCCATGTTTGTCTCCCTGCCTGAGAATGTGCAAAGCTACACCTGCAGCAAGCGCAAGCCTTACTGGTAGAGAAGTTAGACAACTTGAGGCCTGCCGACGAGGATGCCTTGGAGACGTCTATGCAGTGGAAACCCGAGGGTGTTGCTTGAGATGTGCTGCTGTAAAAGCTCAGTGGTGGAGTCCACGATTTGCATGCGAATGTCCTAGGTTCAATCCCTGACATCTCTAGGCAGAGTTGGGAAAGACCTGGAGAGCTGCTGCCAGTCAGTGCAGGCACTATTGAAGTAGATAGATCAGGAGTCTGACTCAGTATAAGGCAGTTTCCTATGTTCTTTGGAGCCAGGGTGTGTGCGTATTTTCATGCAAAAGGGCACTGTAGCACAGACTACTGCTAATTTGTATATTGAATTAACCTACTTAGAAAATGTTTTCCCGGAGAGACCTGACCCAGATGGTTTCTTGGTCTGGCACGATTGTGGAGTAGTTTTCAGGACACCCCCCCCCCCCGCTTCAGGGAGCCTTTCTGTATGTCTACTGAGGCACCCCTGTGCCAACTCAGCAACCTTCAAGATGCAGGAATGTTCTACAGCGCGTGCTGAATTCACACAAGGCGTTAGCCTGGACCTTGGGCTTCCTTGTAACATTGTGTGAACTGAAAGTGCACTCTAGCGCAGAGGTGCACCGGGTTTGGCTGGTCTTGGTAACCTGTCAAAATCTGTGCTTGCTAGCAACCTTGCCCCCTTAAATTGAAAAAAGAAAAAGAAAAAAGCATTGACTGGCTTTTGGGCAGCGGGGGAAAACGAGGGGGAATTGAATCAAGTATCCTGTGCAAAGGGTCATTTCACTTATGGAATAAAGGCGTCATTCCATTAATTACCACACATTGCAGGTGGTCGGTAGCCATGTCCTTTCAGCGTTGCGTACATAATAAATTTGTACCAGATTGAAGATAAAGTCTCGGATTTTATTATGCCCATACATCCCCCCCTTGCATGTGTGAAGTTAGCTTATCCATCAAAACTAGATCCCGAAGTTGTGACAGCCAAGCTTCCGAAAGGTCTCTATTTAAAGTCTTCCAGAATTTCATAATTATAAGGCTTGCTGCAGTCATTAAACGAGTTATACACTTTTTATTACTATTTGAAAGATCCCGAACAGCTTCCACATGGAATGAAAAGAGGGTGATCTTGGAATCTAGAGGCGTGTTTTGCTTAGTGATTAAAGCAGCTTCATAAAACACTTTTCCCAAAAAGGAAATGCCCTCAAGGGTGTAGCTACCACATATAGGGGGGAAACCACCTGTCAACTTTTATAATGATCAAGTCCCACTTATAACAAATAATAATAAATAAATACTCTTCCTCTGGACATAGGCATTCTAAATAGTAACTGTTTATAGATTTATTCCCTATTAATTTGTCCCCTTTTTAAAACCATCTGAGCTGTCCCCATGTCCCATGACAGTGAATTCCATGTTGGTTCATGCATTGAATGAATGACAATTGCTTGTGTGGATTGTTCTTGTGGGTTAGCAGTTGTCACAGACTGGTTGGATGCAAAGGAATAGTGGGAGGAACCAGATGGGGAACCCCCCCAGGGAAGAAAGCTCAGAGTCCAGGGATTGGTGGTGGGACAAGAATGTGTGGTCGGAGGAAGAAGACTGGGAAGAGGCGGTGTCGGAAGCTGAAGGGGTAACAGGACCTAGTGAGCTGGGAGAGTCCATGGAAAAGAGATGTCCAGAATCAGAGGCAAAAGTTGAAACAGGAGAGGAGGGAGGCCAAGAGGCAGAGATGAGTCAGGCTGGTGACGAATCACAGGTTTCTCCCTCTCCTGCTGTGACAAGCTCCCCTCCCCACTTCTATCCCAGAACCAGAAGAGGCAGAAAAAGGGCAGAGGAGAGGTTGGCTGCACGCAGGCACAGTCTCCAATTGCTTGGAGGGACTATCAGTCTCAGCAACTGATCCATGAGGCAAGACCTACCAGGGATGAGCTGCCATGCTCATCAAGCCTAACGCTCTGCCCAGTCTGTGCTAATTGTGTTCTTGCTATTAAGGAGCAACTTGACTGGTGTGATTTACTGCCGACTCTCTCCTGGGTTTTGTAGAGGCAAGCAAACACTGACGGATGTTGCTTTTCAGGTGGCGATGGTGGAGGTCCAGCTGGAGATGCAGTACCAGTACCCCCCGATGTTGCTGATTGCCTTCAGTGCCTGCACTACCATCCTTGTGGCTGTCCACCTCTTCGCCCTGCTCATCAGCACTTGCATCCTCCCCAACGTGGAAGCCGTGAGCAACATCCACAACCTGAACTCTATCAGCGAGTCCCCCCACGAGCGCATGCACCCCTACATTGAGCTGGCCTGGGGCTTTTCCACTGTCCTGGGCATCCTCCTCTTCCTCGCCGAGGTCGTCCTCCTGTGCTGGATCAAGTTCCTGCCCGTGGACTCCGTGCTGAGAAACGGCACTGCCATTGTCCAGAAGACCAGCCAGCACACAGGGTGGCAGGCAGCTCTCATCTCCACCATCATCATGGTCCCTGTGGGGATCATCTTTGTCGTCTTCACCATCCATTTCTACCGCTCCCTCGTCCGCCACAAAACCGAGCGCCACAACCGGGAGATTGAAGAGCTCCACAAACTGAAAGTGCAGCTGGATGGGCACGACCGGGGGCTGCAGGTTGTGTGATGGCCAGCGGGTGCCTTTCTGTTTGCAGCTCTGAGGATTTTCATAACAGGAATTAACCCCCAGGTGCCTAACGTTCTCAGATGCCAAAACGTTCTGGGCGGCCAGCTCTTCAGATCTGTGGGTGATGTTACTGTGTCGTTAAAACTGAACCCTTTACCTACATCTATGCAGTTGTTTGAAGATGGGCTTGTCCTTTAGCTTTCCACATTTTTATGTGGGTGGGAAGGGAGACAGATTAAGCAATTACAAAAAAATATATGCATCAGTTTTAGCGGAGTGGGGTCGTGTTTTTCTGCAGGAGCTTATATGCAAAGTGAGGAAAGGGGTGTGATTCTCTCACCGTCAATTGATTTACAAACTTCACTTTTGGAGAGGAGTTTGTAAATCGCAGTATGTGAACATCTATGGAAATCTGTGAAATGTGTCCACAGTGACTTTTTTTACATGGGGGGGGGGGCGGGGACTGTTTCTGGAATTGTGACAAGACCAGAAACTGGGCGGGGGGTGGATGCTATCAGAGATGAGGAGGTTTTCCTCTGTCCAAGTAGCTTCTATAGGGTGGAAAGAGTTCCCATTGAGAAAGCGGCTAGCGATGGCTCCATTGCCTCTGTGGAAGGGCTGGAGATTATCTGTCTTTCAACACAAAAACCACGTAGCAAAGAACAGAAGGGCTTTAAAGAGCACCATGTAGTATTTTACACAAGTAGAAATGCAGGTGTGAATGCATAACCAAAGTTTGTTGTTGTGTGTATATAAAAGGCTGTAGCCTAAAAATCTGTCTCCTAGCACAACCCCCAGTGCTCTGTAGAATGGGCACAGTGTCCACTTGTACATTGCATAAGTTTTGTACATTGCACAAGTTTTGAAAATAGACACAGAGCAGAGCTGGTCGGCCAGTACCCCTAAGCCCAAACAGCCATCATCAGCTGCTGCTCGAGCAGTTTTTCATGTTTGTGTGTGCCCAAAGCTATATCGGTGATGTAGAAACAGGAAGAAGAATCACATCATGGGGGTGGGACATAGGGAGGGATGGGGCCTCTTCTTCCTGGAAGCATTCTGTTCCCTGAAGAGCTGTCTGCTTTGACACTTAAACAGCATATATACAGGATACCACCCAGCACCACCCCCGGCCACCAATGTTCAGAGTGTGTTTGGCTAACTGAAATCAAAAATTGAGGGGCCATCCAAGCTTCTTTCTCATGCAACAACATGATCAACAAATGATTTGTGATGAAGTAGCCCTGTTGAGCTGGGATCAACTTTTAAGCAAACCCGCATAACATCTGCCAGCTTCTTGAGCCGTTGTGTCCTGTTTCACAGAGGCTTACGACATCCCCGGCGTTTCTGTATTGCAACAACAGGATAACTGTATGGTACGTGAGAAGTTTGCGGTCATTGGGAACTGCACCTTGAAAACAGGAAAAAGTGCTCTTTTGTATGCGTAACAGTCTTGTTCTGAAAGAAAATACAGCACCTTGGACCTTATTTGCTGTACAAACACTGTTGCCAATATGTTTAAATTAATCTGTATATTGGTAGTATGTCCTTAATGGCTATACCTCATTCCTCCTTTTTCATGCTTGGCTGCCTGCGGGACGCGCTAATCATATTATAACTAATAAGTATATTGTATTTACATCTCCTCACTCCCCCCCCCACGTATAAATTGTGAAATCTGCCTAAACTGCCAATTATTAAATACTTCTAAGCCATCTTTGAGATGCTTTAAAAAAAAATCTGTTACCTCTTTGAAGTCCTTTAGAGTCAGGGAAAGCTTGTGCAATTGTGGGGTACCCGAGCTCATTTCTGCACTTGGCCCAAATCTCAAGCCTGATATGGATTTGATCTTCGAGTTCTTCCGAAAGCCCCAGTGATGCAAGTGCGTGGGGCTCCCTTGGCAGCACAACAGCATGCAAAGTCTGAAGTCGCAAGCTTCCTTGAGAACAAGGCCTCCAGGAACTGGAGGGCTGCAGGTAGTACATATTGACTCTCTTAATTTTCATTGTAAACCACCCTGGGATAAATATTACAAATGTGGTATATAAATGCTGTCAATAAATCTGTAGCACAGTGGAGGGAAATCATAGAATCATGGCGTTGGAAGGGACCTGAAATGTTATGAAGCCCAACCCTTTCTCTATGCAGGGAATCTGCTCAAGCATCCCTGCTAAGTGGCCCTCCAGTCACTTTAAATCAGACTGGAGGGCCACTTAGCAGGGATGCCAAGTCCATCAATTTCCAAGGTTATTCTTCCCCACTTTCAAAGGCTCATACTGCTGGGAGGTTCTTCCTTAATGTTTAGTCAGAATCCTTTTCCTTGCAACGTGGACCCAGCTAAATTATGCTGCCAATTCATGGTCTCAGAGCTTGCGTACAAATCCCTAGCATCTAGTTTTCTAGACAATCTCTCCCTGTATTGTCCTGCCTAGGCTTTTAAGATCCACCAGCAAAGCAAGCCCTCATTATTCCAGCTCTGGGTGAAGCCTGCGGTGTTTTGATCTGAGTTAGGACCTTCTCAGCGTTGCAGAATTCCCTTTCTATGGTATGGCTGGTGCTGGCATCGCTTAGCTTTCAGCACAAGCTAAAGACTTTCCTTTTCTACCAGGCCTTCAACAACATATCCACCTGATACAGTGGTACCTCGGGTTACATACGCTTCAGATTACAGACTCTGCTAACCCAGAAATAGTACCTTGGATTAAGAACTTTGCTTCAGGATGAGAACTGAAATCATGCTCCGGCGGCGTGGCAGCAGCAGGAGGCCCCATTAGCTAAAGTGCTTCAGGTTAAGAACAGTTTCAGGTTAAGAACAGACCTCCACAACGAATTAAGTACTTAACCTGAGGTACCACTGTACGATGAAGTTGCATGTTTAATACAGAGGAGCATATCAAGGGAGTTGATGAAATTATTTTTGCCATCTTGTTATGCTTGTTAATGTCATATTGCACATTTCTTTTACTGCGCAATAGTGTATGTACTTTTTTTTATGTAGCCCAAACTAGGATCACCTGGCGATAAAGGGCAAAATAATAATTAAGAAGTGGGTTTGCGCCCTACTCTTTGGAGCAGAGGAAGGGTAGAAAATTTGATTCCATTCACATATATAGGCGAACCTACCTAATACATACTTTCTGAAACAGTACACGGATTGAATCACACTTCAAAATTTGCAGTTGTCAGAAATTTGCAGTGCAGTTCTCTGGCCAAGGAATATGTACAAAGGTGCATAAACTAGAGGGAATTGTGCTTAAAAATGTGTGTATTAGTGAAAATGACCTAGGAACATCTCTATCCCTTGCTGTCTTCCTCACCCTCCTTTGGACATGATCCAGTTACTATCTTTCAAGGACTGGACTTCAGAAAATAGGCAATCCACTCCAAGACATGTGTGGACGTGCTCCCAACCTTGTTTTCATATTTGAGTTCCTAGCAAAAGGGCTAAAACTCAAGTAGCAGAACTCATGCTTTTCATGAAGACCCACTGCTGGTTTCAGCAGAAAGTGCCGGATGAGGTGAAACGATGGCTTTCGTTTGCAAGCAGCTGCTACCCAACACTACTGGAGAAAATGGCTGCACAGATGGGAGTGGCCCTGGCAGGGGGGCCGTTAATGGAGAAACCAAAAAAAACAAAACTGGTAACTACCAAGGGGTGGACAGTTAGGAAGAATAATATTTTTCGTACTTTGCGATAGGCGTCAGTTCACAATAAAAATGGGTGCGTGTGAGAGAGTACAATGAGCTGGGTGACCTAGAAGCAAGAGCAAAATTCTTTTGCTGCTAATTAGTGGAAGCAGTGAACCATCCGAAGTGTGCAAAATCCAGAACAGTCTTTCTTGAAAGGCCATATTCCTGGCCGTAATGAAAACGGTTGACCTTTGAAGGAATAAATCATTCTGCCGAGTCTTGTGAGCAGCTGCAGGCGAATGACTTTCAGAAGAATCCCTTAAGTCTGGAAATGGGCATTGTTAGGGAGTGACCCAGGCCCCAAAGTTTTTTTGTGGCAGGACTTGGATCTGCTGCCCTTTTCCCTCTTCTTTTTAGCATTGATTTTTAAACGTGTTCAAAGTCATAAAGCATTGTAAGTCATGCACACACACAGCTACATTGCTACAAGAAAATGCAGGGAACAGAAGAAGGGGGGGGGGGAGAAGTGGGAGTGGAAGAGCAAGTACAATCCGACCCTCAACTTTTTATATTGCTCAGAGGTGGTGCCAGACCTTTCTGCATTGCTAAGTAGTGGGAACTCTCCCATTTCCTTCTTTATCCAAATTTTGTAAGGGCAAAATGCCAGCAGCGTCTCTGCAAGCTTCCCTGTTGTCTTTTAAGCGCATTTCCTTTCAGCATTATCTCATAAAGGCCACTGCTGCCAGCCTTGGTGCAGAATCACCATCTGCTTTGATGTCCCTCCCTTAACCCCGCTTCTCAGGTACCCAGTCCTCTCTCATTGTTGTAATCAGCTAATGAGGTCCTTCTCATCTCTGTCCAGTTTCCAAGGTCTCACACCCACCACCTCTCTGTCTTACTTAAAAGTGGTATGGAACCACAACTGCTCTGCAGACCAAGCTAAACCTTTTTGTAATGTTGTCATAAATTGTGGCTCATCAAGGATGTTCGGTTGTTTGCTGATTTGCACCTTTGATTAGTGGATTCTGGTAACATGATAGAACAATTCTCCTTCCCCTTGAAAAAACTGTACAGACTGCTGTTCAAGGCACTGAATTTCTGAAGCATGTCAAATTAACTTTCTACCCTTGATCTTTTGGAAAATAAATTGCTGAGAGTCACAGCTTATGTTCTGTCAAACTCTTAAGTACTTTTAAGGCTATTACAACTGCAGTAGCAAAGGCGCCAAAATCCATTCTTAAATTATTAATTGTAGATTTAAAAACCATTTTTGTAAGTTCACAAATCTCTGTTCATGTATCTAGGAATTGCAAAGCACGGTTGCCATTTTATGTCCTTCCATCAGGCTTGTGCCCTAATTTCTTGTTCCCAACCCTAGATTTCAGAGGAATAATTGCAGTTTGGGGGAAAGAAAGGATTCTCCCTTTGTAAAGTGATCTGTGAGAAGAGACAGAGTTGGCCACATGTCCTATTTTTAAGAGGACAGTTCTCTGTGTGAAGGGCTGCCTGGTCCATCAAAAGGGAGACCAGCAGAGGTCCTGATGTTTCCCCATAAACAGCACCTGGCCAGTGTAGACACACAAATGAGCATGTTCAAAGGTCAACAATATATTTGCCCTCTTTTAGCAATTCATTTTTTCTTTCTTAATTTGATGGCAACCCCAGTGGGAGCATGCTTTAACTCTGTAACTTCCAACCCCAGAAATTCCACACATAAGCACACCTCCAGTTGGTGCCACTTGATCAAAATATTTTTAAATATATTAAAGCAGGCATCTACCTATCTGCTGCTATTAGGTGTCTGAATTATAGGACTTGCACCATCACCTTGCATTCATGGGCAGTTACCAAGGTCCCAACACTCTAGCAGGGCCCACCACTGGTGCCTGTTCTGCCCCCGTCCCCCCGTAAACCCAGCCTGGTGCCCCCAGCACTGTCAGGCAACTGGATCTGAGCTGCTAGCATAATTTTCCACAGGACCCTGAATTATGCTGGGATACTGGACTAGACGGGCTCTTCTTGTTTCGTTAATAGTTAACTGAATCAGTAAGGGAACTGTTAGTTGTACCACCTGCATCCTTCGCCATGCAGGTGATCCTGCAGGTGGGGGGCTTTCCATAGCCTCAGCCTCTCTTCACCAGCAGATACTTTTAAATACTGTTCTTGCAATGCCTATTTTATTTATTCATTCTACAGCAGTCTCTCATAGCTGCCAGCTGAGTCATCATGAGAAAAGCAAAATATACCATTTGTGTGGTATATATATGGTAGGTATTCTTCACAATTTTGAATATAATTACATGGTGAATATTAAGCTGTGTTTCGTGTCTGCATACAAGGGGGAAAATACTGGTGCAATAGAGCGTATGATTTCATCAGCCCCTAGAATCTTGTTGTGGTTACTGTCAAAGCACAGGTGCTACCTGCTGTCTGGGGATCTTCCTATTGCAATTTAGTCAGCAAGCATGGGTGGAGCAGGGTTCCCTCAAGGTAGGAAGTATGTCCCATGCTGTCAAATGCCTTACATCCTTTTTATTTATCAGACAGCTTGGACTCTGTGCTGGATTTTTAAAAGACGTATTTTCCCAGCTTTCTAAAATTACGTTTGGGGGGAAAGAAGCATTAGTGTGATTGTACTGTATTATTTTTTATATAAACTGCCAATCCATGCGTGCAGGCAGAACATGGGCAACTGAGGGAGAATCTACAGTAAAGCACATTCAGTTTCCAGTTAATTGCTCTTAAGAGCAGAGCAGTAAAAGTGCTCAGTCCCAGGAGCTGTGAGTCAAGGCACAGTGCAGCCAGCAGACCCCAGGGGTGTCACTGCCTGAGAAAATCTACGCCTCTTACTTATGGAAATATAAGAAAAAGGATGCAGGTAGCATTCCATCCAATTGCTTACTAAGAAAAAGCTTGGTACCACCTCCCAGGGTTGGTGGAAACACAGGCAAGGGCCTTTTCCCACTGCAGGACCCAGGCTGTGGAGCCCACAACCCTGGGAAATCCCTCTTGCCTCCATTGGTATTCTGGTGCAGGCTGAAAACCTCTTCACTGCAGGAGGCATGTCTGTTGTTCCAATTTCTGGTTCCTTCACCTTTGCTGACCTCATCAACTTCATACGAGCTTCTTTCTCAATTTGTCTTAATTAACCATTAACTTTGGTGATTGTTAATTGCCTTGAGTGTTTTGTAAGAAATTCAGCAACATTTAAAAATAAAGGGTGTAATGGTTTAACTTGGTACGGGGCAACATCTCATAAACTTTTTACCTGTGGTGTTTGCCCTGCAGCTATTATATATGTGCAAGTTTCATGCACTTTTAATTAATCTCCTACATCTGGGGTACACTGCCCTTTCACAGGGAATGATAAAGCCCAAGAAGTCTTGCCGGTGTCCCTTGAAATATCAGTGTGCCTAAGAGCTGGTGGAAGAGGAGCAAGGGGTTCCTTGAAAGATCACTGAAAACCACAACTTTAGTAGAATTATCAGAAAAAGACCCAAGTTTATGAAAGGCCTTGAAGTTTAATTTCTGGGGATCCAAACAAGTTAAAGAGTTTCAGTTCCTCCACATGGATGCCTATACAGGTATTCCCTGGTATGTCAGAGCTGTTTTTAGGAGCTTTTGACCCAATTCTTCCTGTTCTCCTCCAAGACTGAACTCTGCAGACAATTCTCTGAAGGTGATGCAGATACGGCGGCTTTTAATATGATGGCGATAAATGGCATGTTTCCATCTGTAGCGAGCCGGTCCATACAGAACCACTAGTGATCTCTGAGGTAAGTGAATGGCGACGACAACCTCTTTAGACAAAACTGACCTGGTGGGGGAAGAAGGGTCAGTTCCCCACTTTGTGGTGCTTCTGAATCCTCCTGAAGAAGTAGACTCTTTAGGCCAATGCTCCTGAGAAACAGCATGGGTCAAAGAGCTGTGTACCTGCTTGCTGTCTTGAAGAAAGGCTGGAAATAACTGGATATGATCCTCTGAGTCGCAAGACATGGAGAGCACAGTTGCTGAAAGCAAGTTTAAGCTAACCAGGCGTTCCCCCCAAAGCCACCAGTCATCCCAATGGGGGTCAATAGCAGCCCCTCTCTCGGGGCCATAATCCAAGTTGCACTGCTCGACTGGAGAGAAGTCCTTGAGCACAGAATGGCTTCTCATTCGAGTCACAATCTCCTGGCTGAAGCTGGGCAAGCCAGCAAAACCGCCTGCTTTCAACTTGCGCTTCTTGAAATTCACTTTGGGGCCATAGTCCTATAGAAAGGAGGAGGAGGAGAAGAAGAAAAGGTTACTTGAGCTGGTACAAAGCACTGCTTCACTTTTTCCTGGTTCAAATCTTACCTTGACCATGAAGCCTCTAGGAAGCCTCAGACAAGCTGGTCCTTAGTCCACAAATGGCAGTATGAGAATAATAATGCTGACCCACCTTACAAGCACTACCAATGCAGTTTATTAAGTACAGCTGTCCCTTGATAGAAGAAATCTTAAGAATGACATCCAGCCCACTTGTGCAACATACTTTCACTTGCGCAAATAGGTTTTCCTGTCTCACCTGCTGGCGTGATGGTGGATATTTCTGTCTGTAAAGTTGGTTTCATATAACTAAAGCATCATATTTTCCCATCTAATCCCCATTGGAGCCTTAAGATCCTCTTCAGAAGCTGTGCTCTGGGGCTCTTGGCCTGTGGCAGGTAACTATCAGGGAAGCGGTGTTTTCAACAGTGACACTCTGGGTGTGGAATGCCATTCCCGGAAGTGGGTGGCCTGGCACCTTTCTTATGGTCATTCAAGCACCAGGTAAAGACCCCACCCCCTTAAAACAAAGTGATTTTACTGTTTTAAACCAAAACCACCGCTTTTGTGATTTTAATTAGCAGGTTTTGATCTCTCTCATTCCTGAAAATTTAAGACTGCATGCTGTTTTTATCATATTGTCACTTAATCATACTATCCAGAGTACTTCTGGATAGGCCTGGGTGATATCTGGTTTTCAACATCACAATATATATCCCCAGCTAAATATCACAATATCTCGATATATAATGATATATATCTGCGGTGGCGGAGGGCCTTGTGGGCCTCCCCACGGGGGCAGAGGCTCCTGCCATACCTCCCCACAGCAGCGGAGGGTGCGCCACACTTCCCTGCAGTAGCCAAGGGCCTTGACAAGGCTCCCTACAGTGGTGGAGGGCCTTAAAAAGTAAGGAAGTAGTAGATTTAATAAAAATATTAAATAAACTTCCATATATTCTATTTAATATATTTTCAACTTATTTATGAACTAAACTTGCTTCTACTTTCCTTGGAGTAAGCCCATTAAATTCAGTAGGCCTTGCTTGTGAGTAGACACACATTTGCTTTTCGAAAAACACCCTCACCATCATTCTCACAGTACCCAACCTCCCATTCAGTATAAGGCAGCCAGCTAAATCTTCTCCCCTCCATCCCCCCCCACAGAAGCCCCCCCCCAAGCCTTCATAATACCAATCTTTCCTTTTTTTATCAAAGGGAGGGAGGGAGGGCCAGCAAGCAAAGTTAGTCTCCTTTAATTTTTATTTTTTTAAAATCACCCTTTTTAATATGGAGGAAAGCTATTTAGGGGGAACCAATGACATAAACACCACCAGAAAATGAAAATGAAAACTCTTCCCCCTCTTTTTTTCACTGGTGAGGGAAGAGATAAATGCTTTCCAGCAGTGGCGTAGCGTGGGAGGTGCAGGGGGGGCCGGCCGCACCGGGCGCAACAGCTGGGGGTTAGGGTTAGGGGGCGCAAATCCACGGGTTAGGGGGTGCAAATTACTTGCCTTGCCCCGGGTGCTGACAACCCACGCTACGCCACTGCTTTCCAGTTCTTTGCCTCTTTGGTTGTCTAGCTGTGGGAGGGATTCCCCTGGATTATTAGTAG
This sequence comes from Podarcis gaigeae, assembly GCF_964106915.1. NCBI lineage: Eukaryota > Metazoa > Chordata > Lepidosauria > Squamata > Lacertidae > Podarcis > Podarcis gaigeae. The sequence continues at coordinate 33,674,180 of NC_139692.1, forward strand.
ACTCTGCATAATTAGCTGAGCTCTAAATGAAAAGATACTGGTGAAGCTGAAAGAGTTTGCTGGTTTGTAAGGAATTATCTTCATTTCTTGTCCTTAGGAGAAGGGAGAGGACAAACAGAGCAGTAGACACGGTACCTGCAAATCATCTGCAAGGTATATTGCTTTGTTGAAAGACTTATTTATGTTATTTCAACAATATGGTGATTCAATGCACAGCCCTACTTCTGGATGGCAATACATACATACATACATACATACATACATACAAAAATACTTTAAAAGAAATAAATTAGGCTGTGTATGCAGGAGTCATATTGGAAAGGCTGTATATGTGGCTATTGCAACTTACGTTGTCCCAGTGCTGGTCCAACACACTAACCACTCCACCATTTGAAGCAGAAAGAGGGAGATGAGGAGGAAGAGGGGAAAGCCATGCACATTTAAAAAAACCAGACGAGTTGGTTGTTGGAGTTGGGGGTGAAGGAATTTAAATTTGAGAACAGGACCTGTTTTCTTCGGCCAGACTGTGATGGCTTCCAAGCACTGCAGTCCATCAGCTCAACCATCTTGCATTCTTCATCTGCACTTATAAACCCTTCCAGTAAAAAGACTCCTGGAAACGGAAAGGCCCAGCCTGCAAATTCTGATTGCTTTTCTCCCACAGCAAAGCCAGTCAGTGGACAGTACACAAAATTTGCACTTATCTGAGAAAAGAAGAGACAGCAAATTAGACTTTTGCATTTTCAGTATGGATACTCAAGTACAGGAACAGGTAGCAGGAGTCCCACTTGCATGAGCAAATCTGTATTTTTTGTTGTTCTGTGACAGCGACAATGTGCTTTTGTAGAATTAAAAGTTGCTCCACAAAAACAATTGTTATGATTTCATTACCTTCCTTGAGGCTTAAGCATGATTTAAGGGAAGCCTCTGAGATACTAAAATTCTCTACTGAATCACACAGTGTTACTTTGATGCTTTTTCTGATGAAGGAGCTTCTTAACACCTGAAATAGCATATGATACTTATTATCCATCTGTTGGCATGATAAGGAAGTTAAAAAGTGGCAAGACAAAAGCAACAAAAAAAAAGTTCTTTTTTGAAAGGTTTTTGAAAGGCAAAGTGAGTAAGGATTGTTTTACTTCTGATTCTGTTATTAGTCATTTCTGACCACTTATAGTTAAAATAATAATCTGAAATAATTGGTTTCAAAACTTTCCGCATTTGGCATCCTTATAACACAGGTGAACATAATTACAATATAGATAAAAGGGATTATGCAAAGGAGTGGTATGACAAATAATTTTCATATGCACCAAGCTTGGTTTGTAAAGTTATTTTGTTATCAAGTAGATGATGAAAGAGGTTTAATAGAAAGCAAAATATGTCCCTTCAATTGAGAAGTAATAATTCTTAAAGAAATAGGCTTGACAATGCTATCCCACTGAATTCAATGGTACTTTCTCCCAAGGAAGCATGTACAGAATTGCAGCCCAAATGTCCTTTAGTTGTGACAGCCCTTCTAAATATTTTTGATCAAGTAAGTTCTGGTCCCCAAACCTCTGCTGCAAACACAGTTCATAATATGCATGTTATTTGGCAGTTCTCCTGTGACAAATAGGGCTTACAACCTAGAAAAGTGCATACAGGATTAAAACCCAAAGGTGTTATGCCACCAGTGGCAGACCTACATTTTGGGGGCCCTGAAGCTTGGACTGTCATGTGGGCCCCTTTGCAACCAGTGGCAAGGTCTGGGTAGCTAATGTAATCTTCAATGGGGTTGTTCCACAACAGATCACAATACCTTTATAACATTTGTGCTACTGACTCTCAAAACTGGAATTGTTGAAGTATATACAACAAAAAATCAATCAATTTGAGTAATGTGACTCAAACTGGTCTAAAGGGTAAAGGGACCCCTGACCATTAGGTCCAGTCGTGGACGACTCAGGGGTTGTGGTGCTCATCTTGCTTTACTGGCCGAGGGAGCTGGCGTACAGCTTCCGGGTCATGTGGCCAGCATGACAAAGCTGCTTCTGGCGAACCAGAGCAGTGCACAGAAACGCCGTTTACCTTCCCGCCAGAGCAGAACCTATTTAACTACTTGCACTGTGTGCTTTCTAACTGGCAGGAGCAGGGACTGAGCAATGGGAGCTTACCCCATTGCAGGGATTCGAACCGCCGACCTTCTGATCAGCAAGCCCTAGGCTCTGTGGTTTAACCCACAGCGCCACCCGCATCTACCAGACCCCAAAATTTTAAGCAACATGGACTAAAGTCACTTCTGGGGCTCCTCCAGAATTGGGGCCCCTGAAGCTTAAGCTTCATTAGTTTCATAGTAGATCTGCCCCTGTATGCCACTTGAGCATGTGGAAAACGTTATTTCAGAAGGGGCCCTTGACGGATGTTGGAATCTAATCACAAGTTCCTCACTTGTGCCTTAGGGGTAACGGTTGTATTGGACAGTAGCTTTGGCTTTTGTGTGCTGACATGATTGAAGGCACCACCCTTGGTGATGGTTCATGTCTGTCTTTGATGTTTACAGGTTGGTTGTTTTATAACTTCTGATGGAAGCCCTCCTTGTCTTTTCCATTGTAAAAGAAAGGCAAACAATAAAGGTTAAAGAATGCAAGCAGTACAGCCTATGACACTACTGATCACTGATGAGGGGAAGGCACTGTGCACTTTCTGCTGGGGCTGAGCATGAAGTGACAGAAAACTCCATGGGTTGTGAACATTATTGTTATTTTAAGTGGTAGCTTAGCATCTTGAGGTGTGAATGTGATCAAAACTAAGTTTAAATCTAAAATTTTAATGTCTCATCCCATTTGAGTTATGAGGGTTTGAAATTTCAAAAAATTGACAATTTTGGCCTTGTCAGACTACGCAAAAACCTTAAAAGCTCAGCCAAGAATTGAGATATGTCAAAACAAAAACACCAGTCTCTTCAGAACTTCATGGGCTCTAATATGATATGTCACATGATGGACTTACTTTAAAATTTAACACTGCAAAAAAGTTACAATTGAAAACTTCCAAAAAATTGTATTGATTATTTACTATTTCTAAGAGCTACCCAAATTTTAATCTTGGGATCTCAATGGGAACACATTTTAAAAATTGTCGTCTTCTTTCGCGATCACTCGTAGCCAAGTAAGATTGTCTTCCATAAACACGGTTTTAACAATGAGTCCATAAGTGACTGTGGGGGCCAATTCTGGTCCCACACGTCCTTCCACAGTGGGGATATTGGTTTCGGGGCGGGAGCTGATCATGGTGTGGAGTTGCCAAACGTGCCTTCCTCTTAGCACCTTTCTCATGTCTGCCCTATTAGGTTCTATTTAGGATAAATGAGTCTTCTTGGAGTAAAATATAACGGAATAAACAAGACTTTCAAACTCCCACATCAGTTACTTGGGGAATTTCTTTAACAAGTTATTCAATTGTAATGTATTTGAAAGCCTTGTCGGGCTTTCCTTTTAAAAATGTGTTCCAAAGCCGAGCGGTCTATTTTGCATGATAGAATCAACGCTTCGAAAGAATCCTCGTTACTATTTCATTTCATGGACATCAATGAACGGGAAGCCAGTTTCGCAGTTTTAACGACGCGCTGCGTGAAGAAGGGCTTTTTCCTCTTGAATCTCCCAACATGCAGCTTCGCGGGATGTCCGCGAGTTCGAGTGTTAGGCGAGAGAGGGAGGAAAACACTTTTCCTCTACCCACTTTCTCCATGATTGCCATGATCGTGTCACTTTTCCCGCGCCTTTCCTCCCAAACTAAAGGAGCCCCAAACCTTTCCTCGCAGCGAAGTGGCTCCTACGGCCCCTTTCCTCCCACCCACTACTATTACTGCAGCAATGGTGGGCCACTCTGCACCCCCTCAAGAGGCGCGCGCTCCTCGGCCCAAGGCAGGGGCTCCTTCCCCTTCCTCTTTCCACACACACCTCCCCGCTTCCTCCAAACCTTCCCCCTCGCCCCTGAATGCCCACCCACTTCCCCCACCATCACTCCTCCTCCTCCGATTCCGCGCGTGGTACCTGCGGGGGCGGAGCGGCCTCGCAGAGCAGGCAGCCGCGGACCCCTTTGCACCCGCAGCAGCCCCCGGGCTCGCCTCCCGCTCCCCTTCTTCCGGAGGCGGCAGCAGCAGCAGCAGCGGCGGCCGCCACCGCCGCCTCCTCCTCCATCCCGACCCCGGTAGCTCTTGCCGCCGCCACCGGCCTTGTCAGGAGGGCCTCCCTCGGAGCTTCCGGTTCGCCGAGCCCTGGCGGCGGCAGGAGCAGGAGCCCCTTCGCCCGCCTGAGGTAAAAAAAAAAAAAAAAGGCCCCGGGGCCGAGGAGGTGGAGAGCGAGGCTGGAGGGGGCGGGATGGCTGCGCTCGAGGCGCCTCAGGCGCGCACGCGGCAGGGAGGCTGAGGTGAATCGGCCCGTCGCCCAACGTTCCTCTCCCAAGGCCCCGCCGGACTGGTGGTGGCTTTAGCGGCGGGGAGGAGGGCGGACTCGATTTCCCAGTAGCGCCTTGCGCGGCGCGCCTGCAAGAAAAGCATTCTCGGGCCCTCCCGGGGCATGGCGGGAGTTGTAGTGCTGGGCTTTGTGTGTTTTAGAAGAGAGAAAAAAAGATGCCGTCGCGGGCCGTTTCTCCCGTTGCCACCTACGCAGAGGGGGGGGGGAGGGGGTGTTTTCTTGGCCGCCTCCTCACCTCAATATGAGTGGGGTGGGAAGAGGAAATTTCTGGGGGCCCCCGCCACCGTGTCTCTGTTCTCAGACAAGGGGAGCAGCTGCCGGCCCCTCGCCTTGGTTTTTGAGACAATGCCGCCCCTCAGAAACGGGCCGCGCGGGTCTTCCGCGCCCCCCGCACCTCGGATGCCAGCGCGAGGAGGTTTACCTCAGGGAAAGGATCCACCTCGCTAACTCCCGCCTCGGAGGTTTATTCCCCCGCCCCCGCCCCAGCTTTCCCGCCACACCGCCCTTTCCTGTTTAAGACATTTCCCATTCCCCTCAAAGAAAAACCCTGGGTTATCGTGGGAGCTGGGTGGTACGGCGGGGACGACGACACGGGTTTTCAAAAATGAAATTAAAGCAGCAGCAGCCCTGCCTAAATATGCGTGGCGGCAACCCGCGTTTAACCACAGAGAGCATTCATTCAGAGCGCACAGCCATTAAGACTGCTTTCCATGTAAACCTCAGTCTCCCTGCTCCCAGAATTGATAGGTAGTAACAGTAATGCATATGGCTTTGGTGTTGTTGTTTTTGCCCCCCCCCCTTTCATTCAGAAACAAATCCGAAGCTGCTTTGCAAGACAAGGTATCATATATGCAACAATTCACAAAATCTAAAAGCAGGATCCTTCAACCCTACTCACGAGTTGTAAATTGTACAAGTGAGACAGCAGACTTGCCCTGCAACACCATGCAATGGCATAGCGTGGGGGGTGCAGGGGGGGCCGGCCGCACCGGGCGCAACATCTGGGGGTTAGGGTTAGGGGGCGCAAATCCACGGGTTAGGGGACGCAAATTACTTGCCTTGCCCCGGGTGGTGACAACCCACACTACGCCACTGACACCATGGCCCAGTTTGCACATCATGGCAAATTGTAGTTAAGTCTCTGTTCCATGCAACAAGCCACAATACTTGTGTTCCATGCAACAAGCCATAATACTAGTGTTCGGTCCAAACCAGGAATTGTGGTTTGTTTTGCTTAAAGCAGGTGGTGGCAGTTCAGCTGCAGACACCCTTCAATGAGACTGATTATTTTGGCCCGTTCTAGCCTGACGAGGTCCAGTTTTAGGATATTATCTCCTTTGGTTTTCCCGATAGATGACTTTTATTGGGAGAAGGACAAGTACAGCCTTGTAGGATCCCTTTGTTCCTCAGCATCTTTTGCTATGCTTGACCGTGGTCTCCTGTGAGTTGGAGGCAATGTTTTGCAGTGGTTTCACACCTCAATACTGGTTTGGTTCCAGAGACTAGTACTGGGCCTCTGCCCCTTGGCAGCTGCTATAGGGCAGGATCTCCCCCCCCCTCCCCAATGCTGTTGAATGTATATATCTGAAGCAGCTGGGGAGTGTCATTAGGAGTTTTGGAATAAATTGTAACTAGGATGCAGATGACACCCAGCTGTATTTCTGAATCAGGAATTTGCACGTCCTAAACCAGTGCCTGCATGCAATTATGGGTTCGATAAGTCCTAATAAACTGAGTGTCCTAGTAAGATGGGTTAGTCCCAGGTCCAGGAATTAGGTTGTATACTTGCCCTGGATGGGGCTATCCCTTTCAAGGAATAGGTGCACAGTTCTGGGATGCTTCAGGGTCCATTACTGTTATGAATACATTTAAATAGGTACCTTTATTCTCTGTAAATCTCAACTTTTCACAATTAAAGAACCCCCAAAATTAGCACACGGTTTCTAAGTCCCTGAAGGACAGTTTCCGGATACAGGATGAAAGTTCTTAGAGATAAATCTGCAGATAGATACAAAAGCAGTCGTTAACTTGGCTGTATGTTAATATTTATACAAAGATTAAGTTTTTCTGCTTAGTATAATTCAAGTTACATAGTTTTTATTTTGAACACAAAGTAGCTGTAATAACATATTATGTACACAACAGAACCCACTTGTAGGCTTCTGTGGAGTTGATGTCTCCAGCTTGCAATTGAATGCAAGAGATTTGGTAATATAGAACTGTACTTTTCTTTCTATATTCTCACAGACAGATGGCTGTTTAAAGCCCTCAGCCTTTGGCTCCAACTGCAGATTACTTTGTTTCTGTTTGGCAGCACAATTTATTGCTACTGGATTCGGATTGTGCTCTCATTCTTTCTCTCTTTTTTCCACCAGGAAGTTTTCATCCAATATTTTTGGGTTTGCAGAAAACCATAAAAGATTAAAAATGTCCAAAATTACCACAGAACTTCTGTTGGAAAGGGCAGTGCCTAAATCTACAAGGCTGCGAAAAATCAAAATTCTGAAGTAAGTGCAGTCATATGTTTATAAAAGAAGAAAGATAATTGGTGCAGTTAGATTTTAGTAATTTGAGTTGCTTAAGCGATTGTAATATTGCTTTCACAGAAAAATCAGGGCATTAAATTAAATGCCTCAAATCATCGAAATGTAAAACTGAGCATGCATTTCCAAGCAGTGCATTTTACCAATAAATATTGGTAAATATTCATTTACCAATGAGGATGGAGTCCTTTTTCTGCTTGGTTACAGTCCTTAAGATGCATTTTCAAATGGGGCAGGTACAATTCAGGAAGCATTTTATAATTAAAAAACCCCAAAGTTTCCAGTTAAGATGGTGCTGCGATCTGTAAGAGTTCCTGAACAAGAGCCCTGCCCTCCCATCTAGTCCAGCATCTTGTTTCCAACAGCAGCCAGTTTGATGGCACCAAAAAGCTCACAAATAGGGCATTAAGGCAGCTACCCATCATGCTACCCAAATATGAGAGGTTTTCCTTAACTTTCATACTTACAGACTGTCAAGTTCCCAGATCACTACTTTATCCTTTTTAGGTTGTAGGATAGGGTTTCCTCCCTAAGTTCTTGATTACTTCACAAACTATTTCTGGCCTTTACTGTTCATTAGCCACCATTGCTGAAATACAGTTTTTGCTTGTATTGCTTTGAAAACTCCACATACTATTTTAGATCTTCTGGGTTGAATCTTGTTGCTGAAAATTTTGGGGAAGGGGAGCTGTGCTCTGCTGAGCCTAGTTGCAGCGTTAACCACTAATTAACAAATTAACCTCTGCTGGAGAGCAGAGATTTTTCCAACAGTCTATACTGTTGGGATTTCTTCCTCCCCGCTTCAGTCATTAATAAATTTATTAATATAAAAGCTAATGTGAAAGAGATTCATTCATTACACCATCATAAACAATGTACAGGTATGGATGTTCTCACTAAATTTATCATTCCAAAATTCAGTTTCTTTACATGTAGGTTTTCATTTCATTTGTGCAGGCCCACATATAATATGTAAGTTTAAGCATTACCTGTATAACTATATCTATCTCTCTATCTATCTGGCCTATAAAACCAATCGTAACAGAAATGGAAGTACTTTCTTTTCCTCCAGTTAGTGGCTGTTGACATTTTTGCTGCTGTGAATAAATATATAATTATCTCAACATTCCCACTTTATACTTACTATAAAGCATTGCAAAATGTTTGATGGCATGGGAGTCAGTAGTGTGCAGAACCTTTTTCTTCTTCAGCTTGTCCAAGTTGCAGATAACAACAGAAGACTTGGAACCACAATTATTTTCTCATCTCCGCCACCTCCAAGAGCTCGACCTCTCTGACAACTTGATAGAGAGGCTCCCTGACAATCTCAGTTTGCCAAACCTCCGTATCCTAAACTGTGACAACAACAACCTGGAAGACGTGACATCCCTGAAGCAGTTTCCACAGCTGGAGGAGCTAACCTATGTGAACAATGTATACCTGACAGTAAGTACAGTGTTTGACAATTAACAGGGTTTCTAAGCTTAAACCTGGAGAGCTCTGATGGTGATGATAATATTCCTGTCTTGTCTCAGGTGGTGAAAGGGGATGCAATGCCCCTCTGAGAAGCTGAGTGTTCTTCCTCCCCCCACTTTTTAAAAGTCAAGTTTATAGCTCTTTGAGCAATAGAGATTAAATGTATGCCATTTTTTGCATGCCTCATGGAGGGGGGTGAGTGGGACTGCCAATGTGTCAATCAACTCCCACACCTGTTCAGGCATTTCATTGTCCCTTGGGGTTATACCCAATGAAAGATAAGAGGTGGATCTGTAACATGGTCCAAGTTCATCCTGAATGCAAGATCTGCTGGAAAAGGGCGACCCAACTTTTCAAACCAAGGGGGCCACAAGAGTACTATGACACGGAACCCCCAGACCACACCCAAAGCCTAGTTAGTGTTTTTCCAGCTTTGGAAAGGTAGCTGGGAGGCAGGTGGCTCAAATGTTCACAAGGGCCTCAAGCGGCCCTTGGGCCACGCATTGGATCAGCCTGTGCTAGATAGACCCTGCAAGATAAAAAATCATTTTTGTTACTGTTGTGAGTTAGCTATTACTGTTGCATGGACTTTAGAGAAACTGAAATATGTTGACTTGACCAGTTAATTACCTTTTGTGGATTCACAATAATTACAGGCATTTTTCTGTTCTTTAAACGTTTGTTTCTTTGACACTTAACAGCCAAATGTTACTTAATGTTTTCAATTTTTTTAAAGGAATGCTTTAAAACCTAAAATCTCAATTGCTGGCTAACTCTGTTAGTTGTCACAGTAGGCGGGCCATACCAGGGCCGACCCAAGACATTTTGGCACCTGAGGCCAACCACAAAAATGGCACAGCCCTCCCACCATCAGGGAAGCAGGGGTGAGTGAAGATCTAAATCGGGAACAAGGATGGAAAAAAGATCTACATCAGAAACAAGGGGAACAATCAAATCAGCCTTACTCAACAACTGAAGTGGGAAACAAAGGCTACCATGCGGGGGGGGGGGGGGGAGGAAAGAGGCCCGCTCTGAATCAAGCCAGTCAGGTGCAGAGCCCACTAAAACCCAGAGGGCAACACCCACCATTTATTCCCTACGGGTGGGAGGAGCCCAGCAGTGTCTCCTATTCTCTGAGAGGCCACTGTAGAGGCACTATGAGGGGTGGGGCTGCCAAAGAGGAGGCAGATTTGGCTTCCAAGGAATTCTCCACAGCCATTGGTGCCACCACGGCAGCTACAACAGCAATGGGCAATGCATTCCTTGGAGGCCGAATCTGCTGCCCCTGTGCCGTCCAGTGTGGTTGCCTCACCTTGCCTCCTCAGTGGGCCGGCCCTGGGCCATACATAGTGTATATGAAATACTTGGTTTGGAGTACAGTTGGTGAGATTTACTTAAAGGGCATCTTGTAAGGCTGCTTTCTTTTCTTGCCTGCCCCCCAGCCCAGTGATGACTATAAGGTCATGTTTCTTCTGCAAAATCTCCGACAACTGAATGGCAAGGATATCACCAAGCTGGCTGGCCATGTGAGAGTTGTCAATAGTCGAGAGCTGACCAGTAGGGTAAGCCATGTGATGTTATATTTTTTGAGAGCATAAAAGAAAACTGCACATTATATATATATTTTAAAAGCTGTACGGTATACATAATAGAATTAGCATTGATGGAATTACAACCTTAAATAAAATAGATACATGTAATCAGTGCTTTTTTTCCCTAAAAAAAATGTTTAGGGGTACTCTCATTTTCCTACTCATATTGAAATACTGCCCCTCAATGAGGCCAAATTTAGATTCACAAAAAGTTTAGGGGTGTGCATACCCCTGTGTCCCCCCACCCCAGAAAAAAGCACTGCATGTAATAAAGGAAGGGAGAAATGGGTAAGAAAAGACAATCGCAGTAAGATCTTAACTAAATAGATCAGATCTGAAATAGGCACATTTTGGGGATCTTCATAAATGTAAGAGGAACTGATCCAAACAAAGGGGATGCTGCCTTTCATAGCAGGGTTAGCCTAGGACTGGGAGACCCAACTTATAATCCCCACTCAGGCATGAAACTCCCCCCCCCACACACTTTGAGCCAGGCATACTCTCTCAGCCTTACAGGGTTGTGATGATACAGTGGGTGGAAGGCAGCCATCCTGTGCGCCCTGGAAAAGAAAGGTTGGATATAAATGTTGGCATCCACCTGTCTCTAGAGATAATGGAAGAGTGTGCCATCAAGGGTAAAGTCAAACCGCTGGAGAGTTACAGTGCCTGCTGTGGCTGTAGAAACTAATGTGGGAGAAACATGTTTTATTGCAGCTGGGGCAGATGAAGGCACCCGGTTTCGCTTTTACAGATGCAGCATAGTGTTTCTTCTCTCTACGCTCCTCCCAGCAGGCATTTCTCATCTGGTCACTGCTGTGTCTGCAGGCATTTGGATATAAATGTAGTAACTTCTACAGCTTTGACTGCTGACTGTTGCAGATGTCTCCAATAAGTAGGTTTACATAGTGAGCAGACATGTTTAGTATTGTACTTTTAGAAATTTCATTACCGTATCTTTGAAGGGGTGGATACGCCAACTCCTGTGGGTTCAGCAGAGGTTTTGTGTGGCATCTATTTTCTTTCCTTTAAACGTAGGACAGGTATGATTAAAACCGAGGTATGATTAAAAATGAGGATAATGGCACAGCAAGCAGATAAAAAAAATTAAATGAGCTTAGCTTTAATCTCAGAGTTTTACCTCAGCTGCTCTAGATTCCAGTCAGGTGAGGAACATTGTCTTTACCTCTTTTGTTCTGCTCCATCCTGTCCCTTTTCTGGGTGCACAGCCTTATATATCATCTTTTTATTTCTGCTTCACTTAACTTTCACTAACTGCTATTGACATGAAGTAATGTTTACATTTTATAATTTAAGATTAAGTAATTTTTTTTACTGACTCCATCTTGACTGTAAATAACTTATCTTTATTGTTCAGTATTGCCTTTTCTATTAACCTATGGTTTATTCACATAGCCTTAAGTTCACTTCGGCATGTTCTAGACCTGCACCAAACTTGACTAATAGTGAAGGAGACACTTGAGCACCTGCTTTTAGCAAGCGCCCATCTCAGCTTTCATTTACCTGTCAGTTTGACCCAATTTGACCATTGGGTGGACAACAGATTGCAGTTTGTATCACCAGCTCTCATGTTTGTGAAGAACAGACAAATAGCTAAAAATGCCATGTATTGAAATAAAAATAATAACTGAACACGAGAAATCTGCCCATAAAACAGAAAGTAATTTACAGATTGAAAACCATCACCAAATGTCCCCATTTTACTTGGTATGAGTTTTCAATTGCTGTCCATCTCACCTGATGGAGCACCTGGAGTAAGGTCTGAGCCTAAAAATCTCAACACCTGGGCAGGTTAATACATTCAAAAGAAACCTAGGATATTCTGTATATTATTATTTTATATGTAAGTTTAATACGCTTCTCTCTTTGTCTAGGTCAGATCTCACTGGGGGAAAAACTTCCGGAAGCAGCTGCCCAAAACTCTGTCCCCAGAGCAGTTGAAATCAGTCAGGAAAAAATTTATCAAGTCTGCACAAGCCCATGTAGCATATGGACCCAGCTCACTCAGCGGCTTCACCCGATGGCGGGTAAATTCACCCCTATTAATTCTCTTCTGCCCTTTGTATATTAGGTCTTCATACAGCATCTGATACCTAACATAGAATCTTGATGGCATCTGCAGCTATGCAGATGAATTGTCAAAATATAAATCGGGGGTGGGGGGCGGAATCAGTTGGCCCAAAACAATAGCTCAGTGACTCTGAAATTTGCCTAGGCAAGAGGGTAAAAATCTGCATGCTTTGCCAAGAGGCCTTTCAACCAAGGATTGATGGATTGACTTGTGAAATTAACAGAAAACCAAGAACTTCAGACCGACTTCTCTACATTTTGCCTTCCTGATCATGGCAGGGCTTCCCTGTAAAATTCCTTATTTAAAAGTTGACGTTGCTGGTATGTTGGGATTGCTAAAAATGCAGTAGTGCTGAATGGTATTGATAAAGGGTATTAGGTTTCAGCTGCAATATCCTTTGTGGTGTTAGGTATGCCTAAACTTATTGAAATGGAGTAGGTATATGCATGCCTTATGATCTTGTTATTTTCAAAAAATGTTCTACTGACAGAAATGGAAACTAATGACTTTCAAGTAAATTGATTTGGAATTTGAGGCATAAAGCCATGCAGTCTCTACAGTTGAGAAATAGCTATTTTTATTGTTTATATTATGCCTACCACAGCAAGATAAAGTCTTCTTACATATGGAGCATTCACAGTCTATCTTAGATAAGAGTTCCATGTGACTTGAAAATGTGTCTGTACACAGCTTCATCCAAATAGATTTTTAGCCTTTGCAGCCTTTTGGGTTTTTTCATAGGCACCGCAAGGCTTGAACAGTAAAATTTGGCCCTGTGTTACTGTATACTATTGTGTAGCGTCAGATCATATTAGGAGGTGGTGCATCTCATAGCCTACAAGTTTGTCAGAACCACATGTCTGCTGCTGGCATTATCTTGCATTGGCAGGGCTTGGGCAAGAATGAGATGTTTAGAAGTAGTTTTGCAAGCATAGTTGAGAAGTGCACAATACTCATTAGATCAGTGTAGAGTAGAGCATAAAAAGTGTTTGGACTTTCATTTTTTCAAATTTCCCAGGTTTATCCAAGCTACCTTGCCATCTTATGTAATTGGACTGCCTGCTTATAACTTTATTCTAATAAGACTCCCACCCTGGGCCTCAGACAAGCTCAACACAGGCCTGATTATATATCCTGCTTTTTGAGGAACTTTCTCTTAAAAACAGTTTTTATAATCTTCAGCAATGTTATGCATTTGGTAGCCTTATGACTATTTTGATAATGCTAATGGGCAACAAAATAATAACTGAATAAATTGCAGGATTCCAGTCCAATTCTTACACTTTTTGCTGGGCTACTTGAAAGAATTGGTAAAAAATCAATGCACTTGAAAGTTGCCTGAGATGTCTTAACCATGGCCATATCACAAATCATTTGACAGTGAAAATCTAAGATCTTTCTTAAGAAATGGTTCCTTTAAGCCTAGAATGAACAAGCTGATTACCCTTGTTAAACAGTTTAAAGAGGAAACTATTCTGTCTTTTAAGGTCTCTGGAGAAATGCAGAGTTGTTGATCCCTCTTACAGGTATTATAAACTGCTTCTTTTCTGCATCTATCTTGTTATTAAAATTTGACCATTCTCCATTATCTTTTTCTATTAGGTGAAAATGATTGCAGAGGAATTCTTGACTTCACTGTTAAATCAGGAAGACAAGGCTGCTTCTAAAGTAGAAGAATCGGCTGAGGAGGAGGGGGAAGAGGAAGAAGAGGAGGAGGAGGAGGAGAAGGAGGAAGAAGAGGAGGAAAAAGATGAAGAGGAGGAGGAGGAAGAAGAAGAAACAGAAGAGGAAATTGTGGAAAATGCTTCAGATACTGAAAATAAGGTTGCTACTAAGGTCAGAATTTGGCAAGTGAATACCCTGACCACCTCAGTCAAATTAATATTCTTCCGCCAGTAGGTGTCAGTTAACATCTTTCTAGCTCTTGTCTTTGGAAGTTATTGGCTACTCTCACTAGCCACTTGGGGAAAGGCAATAGTTCAGTGCAGAAAAAGGACATTGATCAGTCAAAACATTGGCTTTGCATGCAGGTTTAGTTCTTGGCGTCTCCAGGTAGGGCCGCTTGCAATCCTGGAGAGTCACTGATAGTCAGTGTAGACAATACTAAGTTAGATGCCCAATGGCCTGATTCAGTATTGTTGCTGACAAGGAAATTATGGGTACAGTGGTACCTCGGGTTAAGAACTTTGCTTCAGGATGAGAACAGAAATCATGTGGCGGCAGTGGGAGGCCCCATTAGCTAAAGTGGTACTTCAGGTTAAGAACTGTTTCAGGTTAAGAACGGACCTCCAGAATGAATTAAGTTCTTAACCTGAGGTACCACTGTAATCCATAAGAGAGGCTTATAAGAGAGGCTTATAAAAAGGAGAATTCCTGGATGCCAAGATCCAAGTTTGGGGCAAGTACTCTTTGGTGAGAGAATCCCAGCAGAGATTTAAAATCACAAAATATTCAGTCAAACCAAGCCATGGAGATTGCTTGTTAAACCTTTGAAATATGCTCTTGTGAGTTCCTTCCAAAACTTCCAAGAGTCCACATGTTTGCAAGTTAAAAATGGTTTACTTACAAACTCTTCAAAGGTCAGGGTCATGTGCTTTTCCATGTAGCATGTAGAAAACTTACAGAGGCAGTAAAACTTGGTTTAGTTACAGTGGGGAAATTATCTAAATTATTGGTAGAAGAACTCAGGAGAGGCTTGTTAGAGCCACATGGTTTGAGCTTGGAACAACCAGCTCAGACCTCTTTACATGCTGAGCTTCTCAGGTAGACTGAGATACAATAGGCTCTATTACCTTCCTCCCAAAGTGAGTAGGCGTAACCTAGCTAAGTCTCACAGGACAGTTTACTCTATACCATTAGAATTAAGCATGTTGGTTAGATGAGGCAGGTTATCCCAAAAGTATAACATGGCTTCCTAATGGCGGAGCATATGCTTTGCATGCAGGAGGACTCTGGGGCAATCCCTGGCATCAGTGACTAAAAGGGTCATCAGGAGGCAAGAATGAGAGAGGTCTGCCTGAGACCTTGAACAGCTGCTAAGAGAGTTAACAGAACTGGACTAGATGGACTAACAGCCTGATATTTTGTCATACATTTCATAAACTGAAGCATTAAAGTTTGGCTGTGATGAACTTAATAAGATGGTCAGCCTTCTGTAATAAGAACGTAGCTTCCTCCTTATCACCTGGGCCCCACATTCATTAGCATATAAAGGGAGGAAGTTGGGAATTTCAGCCACAGAAATTAGTCTTTGACCTTGTTCACCATAATACATATTAACCGAATACAAATGGCGTGGAGGCATACTTTGTCCTCCCTTTTTTATGCATCCCTCCTATAGTCACTTAATAATAATAATAATAATAATAATAATAATAATAATAATAATAATAATAATTTATTTGTACCCCGCCCTTCTGGCTGGGTTTCCCCAGCCACTCTGGGCGGCTTCCAACAGAGATAAAAAATACACTAAAATGTCACATATTAAAAACTTCCCTGAACAGGGCTGCCTTCAGATGTCTTCTGAATGTCAGGTAGTTGTCCATCGCCTTGACATCCGATGGGAGGGCATTCCACAGGGCGGGCGCCACCACCGAGAAGGCCCTCTGCCTGGTTCCCTGCAACTTGGCCTCTCGCAGTGAGGGAACCGCCAGAAGGCCCTCGGAGCTGGACCTCAGTGTCCGGGCAGAACGATGGGGGAGGAGACGCTCCTTCAGATATACTGGACCGAGGCCATTTAGGGCTTTAAAGGTCAGCACCAACACTTTGAATTGTGCTCGGAAACGTACTGGGAGCCAATGTAGGTCTTTCAAGACCGGTGTTATATGGTCTCGGCGGCCGCTCCCAGTCACCAGTCTAGCTGCCGCATTCTGGATTAGTTGTAGTTTCCAGGTCACCTTCAAAGGTAGCCCCACGTAGAGCGCATTGCAGTAGTCCAAGCGGGAGATAACCAGAGCATGTACCACTCTGGCGAGACAGTCCGCAGGCAGATAGGGTCTCAGCCTACGTACCAGATGGAGCTGGTAAACAGCTGCCCTGGATACAGATTTGACCTGTGCCTCCATGGACAGCTGTGAGTCCAAAATGACTCCCAGGCTGCGCACCTGGTCCTTCAGGGGCACAGTTACCCCATTCAGGACCAGGGAATCCTCCACACCTGCCCGCCTCCTGTCCCCCAAAAACAGTACTTCTGTCTTGTCAGGATTCAACCTCAATCGGTTAGCCGCCATCCATCCCCCAACCGCTTCCAGACACTCACACAGGACCTTTACCGCCTTCACTGGTTCTGATTTAAAAGAGAGGTAGAGCTGGGTATCATCTGCATACTGATGAACACCCAGCCCAAACCTCCTGATGATCCCTCCCAGCGGCTGCATGTAGATGTTGAAAAGCATGGGGGAGAGGACAGAACCCTGAGGCACCCCACAAGTGAGCGGCCAGGGGTCTGAACACTCATCCCCCACCACCACTTTCTGAACACGGCCCAGGAGGAAGGAGCGGAACCACTGTATGACAGTGCCCCCAGCTCCCAGCCCCTCAAGACGGTCCAGAAGGATGTCATGGTCGATGGTATCAAATGCCGCTGAGAGATCCAGCAGAACTAGGAAACAGCTCTCACCTTTGTCCCTAGCCCGCCGGAGATCATCAACCAGTGCGACCAAGGCAGTTTCAGTCCCATGATGAGGCCTGAATCCCGACTGGAAGGGATCCAAATGGTCCGCTTCTTCCAGGCGTGCCTGGAGTTGTTCAGCAACCACTCGCTCAATCACCTTGCCCAAGAATGGAAGGTTTGAGACTGGGCGATAATTGGCCATCGTGGCCGCATCTAAAGATGGTTTTTTAAGAAGCAGTTTAATAACCGCCTCTTTCAGCGGGTCTGGGAAGGCTCCCTCACGGAGGGAAGCATTCACCACCCCACGAAGCCCATCGCCCAGTCCTTCCCGGCTAGCTTTTATAAGCCAGGATGGGTAAGGATCCAGGAGACAGGTGGTTGGCTTCACTCGTCCAAGCAGCCTGTCCACATCCTCGGAGGTAACAGATTGAAATTGATCCCACACAACTTGACCAGACAGGACTCTAGCACTCTCCCGCCCCGGCCCTGCTCCCACGGTGGAGTCTACTTCTTCCCGAATCTGAGCGATTTTATCTGCAAAAAAATTTGCAAAATCATTGCAGGAGAACATGTGGCCCGTACTGGGCCGCGATGTTACAGGTGGTTCCGCTAAATTGCGAACCACCTGAAAGAGTCTCCTGCTGCTGTTTTCTGCAGATGCAATAGAGGCGGTGAAGAAAGTCTTCTTCGCCGTCGCTATCGCCACTTGGTAGGCTCGACGTTGAGCTCTAACCCGTGTCCGGTCAGATTCAGAATGAGTTATCCGCCACCGGCGCTCTAGCCGTCTCAACGATTGTTTCATTGCCCTCAGATCCGTGGAAAACCACGGAGCTCTCCGGGCTTCATGCAATCGGAGAGGGCACTTCGGAGCCAAACAGTCAATAGCCCTGGTTAACTCCACATTCCAGCGGGCCACCAGGGAATCGGCTGAAAGGCCATCAACATGGGATAAAGCATCCCCAACCACTCTCTGGAAACCATTTGGATCCTTTAAGTGGCGGGGGCGGACCATCCGAATCGGTCCCACCTCCCTGCAGAGGGGATGGGTCGCAGAGAAGTCCAGTTGCACCAGGAAGTGGTCTAACCATGGCACTTCTTTCGTTTCGCTTTTACTTAGTGTCAGATCACCAACATCCGTAGAGGTAAACACCAGGTCCAAGGCATGTCCGCGGCTATGGGTTGGGCCAGACTTATTCAGGGACAGCCCCATGGAGGCCATGCTTTCCACGAAGTCCCGAGCGGCCCCTTGTAAGGTCGTGTCGGCATGGATGTTAAAATCCCCTAGGACGACCAAGCTAGGTGTCTCCAGGAGAACATCCGCCACGACCTGAAGCAGCTCGGGCAGGGAATCCTTGGTGCAGCGGGGAGGTCGGTACACCAAAAGGAATCCTGTACTGCCCCTATTGCCCAACTTCCAGAACATGCACTCAGAAAACTGGGTCTTCCCAATAGGACGCCTGGTGCAAACTAATGACTTCCTAAAAATCGCTGCAACCCCCCCTCCCCGCCCACATGACCTGGGTTGCTGTGCGTAAGAGAAACCTGGTGGACAAGCAGCGGCAAGGACAGGCCCATCTGCTTCATCCAACCAAGTCTCTGTTACACATGCCAGGTCAAGTCCTCCATCTATGATCAAGTCATGGATGGCAGTGGTCTTATGAATCATTGACCTGGCATTGCACAGCAACACTTTCCCTAATTCAGAAAGCATGCCGCATTCCAGCAGTGACTGGCCACTTTAGGCAGCATTGCTCTTTCTATGCCTGAAGTGGGGAAAGGGCTGTAGAGAGTGCAGCTGTTGGTGAGAGGTTGTGGGGTGCCACTATCTTTTGTCATTGTGTATCTCAGTGCCACCCTCCCACCCCAGTAGGTAGGACAAGGCTTGCAGAGACGGGAAAATCTGAAATGCTGTCAACACATCTCATTAAGATCCCCAGTGGATTTTGTTCTGTGTTTCAGAAAAACAACAGAAATGTTACTGGATTGTGGGACGTTGTAGATTGAAGTAAAAGTTGTCACTATGCTGTGCAAGCCACTGTGAAATGATAGCACAGCTTTTGAGTTTTGTTGTGAGAATGAATGAGCGAGCCAGGAGTTGCTTCTGTGTTCTGTTTTAATAGGGCACAGTAACCCCCAGCAAAAGAAAAGGGGCTCATTCCAAAGGAGGAGCAAGCAAGAGATCCCATTCTCGCAGCAGTTCCAGTGAGGAAGCCTCTCCCAGCCCCAAGAAGCCCAGTCGCTTGCAGGACGAGCGCAGCCCTGAGAGGGCAAAAGCATCTCGCCCACAGACCAAGGAATCCCAGGACGCTCAGGATTCTGAAGGGGCCCATCGGAATGGAGGGCGTCTTCCAAAAGCACACAGCCACAAAAGGTCCAGTCAGCAGAAAGAGGAGCACAGAGAGGAGGATGCAAGAGATGTTTGTAGCACTCCAATCAAAGACTTGGAAGGCGAGGTATCGGGAGAGTCTTCCAATGTAGGGCTTGCTGGGGCAAGAGGGCAACCTTCCTAAAACTGGAAATTTTATAATGAGTTTGTAGGCTTACAAAAAGCAATGAATGCAAGAAAGCAAAGAGCCCTGTACCAACAAAAATATATAGAGAAACATCAAAAATGATTATTTTGATTTATTGGAGGAGATTATCAATATCCTGACATGTTTTGAGTTACAAAAGCAGACTTGAATCAGGATAAACCATGTTTTTCCCATGGTAAAACAAGTACACTTTTCAAATCTTGAAAAGTAACTGATCTGTGACATCTAGCGCATGTATTGTTGATCAAAAGTACAAAATTATCAAGTTTATGTTATGTCGTTTCCTAATGTATTTATCCACCCAGGCTCGTTTTTGCTGGGGTGAGCTGTTTGACTTCAAATTGCAAGTGAGAACACACAGAACTGAGTGTTTCACTGTACAAAAAAATTTCCCTGCACCTAGTAAACTACATGTTTGGGAGAAGGGTTTTATACTGTTCTTTCTGGCATGCTAGTTTTTTGTGTGCAGGGAATTCTAAGGTTCATGCGCATATCTCTATAAGTTAATAGGAATTTCCTGTAAAAAATGCAGTGAAAATGCTATACTGTTAATTACAGGGCTGGACAGAAGATAGATCACATTTTGCTTGTGGCATATCAGAAAAGGTTTGTGACTCCCAATTGTTCAACAATAGCAGCAGCAAAACTACTTTTTCCACCTAGGTTAGGCTGTTTAAATGATGAAAGTTAACTAGCAGTTTCCTTTTGTACAAAAGGACTGTGGTTTCAGTTGGTTCTGGTAGTGAAAGCAAATTCTTAGATTCAGAATGTGCTCAGAGGCAGCCTGACTTTTAATTCCATTTTTGGGGGGTACCTAGTTCAGGCTTGTAGATCTTGGGGTTCTAGTAAAAATAAAAACAAGTAGGTCTGCTAAGCCTGAAGTCTGCCTACCCCTGGTTTACTACATGCCCTTTTATAGATCTTAATCCTTCCACAGATTAGAAGACTGTGACTTCTAGTCTCAGCAGACTGTGCATCCAACAAAAGATGATGGACATGATCAGCTCTTCCATTACAGTGGTACCTCGAGTTACAAACACTTCAGGTTACAGACGCCGCTAACCTGGAAGAGTTACCTTGAGCTGAGAACTTTGCCCCAGGATGAGAACAGAAATGGTGTGCCGGCGGCACAGCGGCAGCAAGAGGCCCCATTAGCGAAAGCACGCCTCTAGTTAAGAACAGTTTCAGGTTAAGAACGGACCTCCGGAATGAATTAAGTTCGTAACTAGAGGTACCACTGTACCAGTCACTTGACTGAAGGGGTGGGAAGGGTAGGGGGTGCTGCTAAATCTACGACACCCCTCTCTATCTCCCTCAGTTGGTTATTGATAAGACACAGCTGGTATGCTCTGAAGAACATGGTGTCCTGCATGTGCATCGGAAGCACGGAAGCTCTACAGTGCGGGTCTGGGTCACAACTATTTTAACATCCCAATGTTCTGCCACCTTACTAGTTTGATAACTTTCCTATCTGATGGACTGAGAGCAGGCAACAGCATGCCTACTGTTTCTTCTTAGAAGCTTTTTGTTCCACTTCAGGCAAAAGCCCCTCAGAACAGCTCATATATACTATGCAAGTTGGAAATGGAGCAGCCGCCAGCCAGTTTAAAACAGCACTAAAGGTAAAGGGACCCCTGATCGTTAGGTCCAGTCAGGGACGATTTTGGGGTTGCGGCGCTCATCTTGCTTTACTGGCCGAGGGAACCGGCATACAGCTTCCGGGTCATGTAGCCAGCATGACTAAGCTGCTTCTGGCGAAACCAGAGCAGCGCACGGAAACGCCGTTTACCTTCCCACTGGAGCGGTACCTATTTATCTACTTGCACTTTGACGTCCTTTGGAAGTGCTAGGTTGGCAGGAGCAGGGACAGAGCAACTGGAGCTCACCCCGTCGTGGGGATTTGAACCACTGACCTTCTGATTGGCAAGCCCTAGGCTCTGCGGTTTAGACCACAGTGCCACCCGTGACTCTAAAACAGCACTACAGACAGCTTAAAATAGTCTGGACAAATAAAACTGTCTTTGCATGGTTCTGGAAGGGCATCAGATTTAATGCATATGCATACATTCCCCAGGCTGATTAGGCTGTGAGAATAGTAGCTTGTCTTAGGACCACCCACAAAGAGCTTCAACACAAGTGGGGTTTTGAACATGGGTCTCTGTGCCTGACCACAGCATTCAATTTCTGCTCAGAAAACTCAAGTTCTCTCCTTTGTAAAATGAAGGCTATGCCTTTTATGCCATTGGCATTGAGCTTACATTTACAGTGGCCTGCTTTCTTATAGGAGACGATCAGCCTGGAGCCTGTCCATTTTCTACAGTGTCACAGTAAAGGCAACAACAGGGACGACTTTAAGACCCAGTTATGGGCCTGTGTCTTTGAGCCACCACTGGATTGTGGGACGAGAAAAGGTAAGCATGGCTGAGCGGCCTTGGCAGACTTAAAAGTAAAATATCAGAGAAGGAATTATGTTAATAGTTTCAAGGATTTCATAGTGTTGTAGAGTTGAAAAGGAACCCTGAGATCATCTAGCCCTAGCCCACTCCAATATAGGAATCACAGCTAAAGAATTGCTGACAGATGGCCACCCAACCTCTATTTAAGAACTTCCAATGAAGGAGAGTCTGCCATCTTCCGAGGTAATACATTCTGCTTTTGGACAGCTCTTGCCGTCTGAAAGTTCATTCTGAGCATTAGCCTGCCTGACCTGTTCCCTGTCCTTATGTTTTACTCATTTTATCATTCCAGTGGATTGTGTATTTCTGTTTCAAGTGTGCAGGCTAGTTATACCAATTTTATATAGGCAGAAGCTGCTGTCCACAATGCGACTGCAATTTAAGAGGGATAATTTATTGGTTAGATCTAGCCTTGTAATTTCTTAAGGCCCAGTTTACACACTGCTATTTGATTTGGTAAAGTCACGTTGCCATTTTCACATTGTGTACACATTGCTTGAAGGCGCCTTAAGAGGGTAAGATTTATTACTTACTTAATAAGTAAGCCATCCTGTAACATGAAGTTCTCAGGGCAGCTTACAACATAAAACATCTGCCTTGTACTGCGTCAGAGTGAAACAATGAAAGCCGCGCCTTGCTTCAGGGGTGGAGAAAACACAAACCTCTGAAACAGTGTTCAGAGGACATGCCACAAAATCAGTTAACACGTGATTAAAGCTTGGTTGCCTTGTTGAATCACGAGGAATGAAATCAAGGCCAGTATGAGTTTTGATGAAGGACTTGAAGGAAAGGAGAAAGCTGGCACCTCAGACAAGCTCAGGGAGGAAGATCTGTGCATTAGGGATAAGTGAGTGTAGGCTCTGTACTCCAGGGAGCCAGGACCATTTTGTCTGAAAAAAGCACTGAGATTTTGCTGTATTGTTCTAGGTAGTGTTTTAAGTTTCTAGTTACATAGAGCACCTAAAATCATTGGTCAAGGAAAATGATGCTATGTTTTATATAAATAAAAGATGGTGCTTTCCCTGAGAAGTTTTAAGTTGGTATGTAAGTGTGGACACTGTAGGTGGTGTATAGTTACTATTGGCCTCAGTTGCCCATTTGTCATTGGCTGTCACTGAGAGCAAAGCAGAGATAGTACAGCACTTGGCACAATAGAAGTACTGTGTAAGGGGCTATACCCACACAAAAAGTATTTCCACAGCTTCCCCACACCTCCAGGAGCTAAATGTCAAATGGGAACACGAGGGTTACAATTACTGTTTCTTTTTTAAAAATTTCAGATCCTGTGGTGAGTTCATCCAGAACAGCAGCTACCTGTGGTGGAGACTCTGTCTGTTTGGTGGACTGCGAGACGGGCATTGTCTTGAAAAAGTACAAAGTGACTGGGGAGGTAGGGAAACAAGAATGTCTTGCTTGATCATGAATGCCAGGTGTTGAGGGTTTTTTTTTGGGGGGGGGGTATTGGCTGAGGGCGTTCTTCATGCAAGAATGTCTCCTGATAGGAAGTGGAGATGGTGACTTAAAGCCCAGGTGCTGTGTTGAATTCTGTGTTTCCAAACATATTGTATTCTGCAAGCAAAAATTGTGTTACTGGAATCAAAAGTACAAAGCGAGCACATGAGAGCAATGAGTAGGATCTTTCCTGCCTTTCCTCCCCAGATATTTCCCTTCAGAATTCAGGTTACTAAATCTTTTATCAGAAACTGCCAACTCATTTTCATCTCTGTGACTAGAGGGACTTCCATAACAAGGGATGGGAATGAAAGTTGAAAATTCTGCAATGCTACTAAATATATAATTAGACGTTTTAGCATGCATTAGCTGTTGCTGTAGGAGCACCACCAATTCCAGGACTCATTTATGAGATGTTGCAATCTCTTTCTTACTGTTGTTTAATTTTCCTTTCACTGACAACATTCAGTCACAGCACCAAACTGTGAAGAAAACCAGGTTTGACCTTCCGAATGCACAAGCAAACCGTGGTTCTCTCCTTTCTGTTTCCCATCTGCTCAGCATCCTTATTTTTGTGGTTCAGGGATCTTTGGCGATAGAACCACAGCTGTGAGTTTGGCTTGTTAAATAAGGCTTGCCAAGCACAAATAGATACTCTCTGATGCCTAGAAAAGGGAGTATTACAGCTTGTAGTTAGATGGATGCTCTTTTATTTATCTGTCAGCCTTTGAAGAACAGAGTTGGCAGTTGTGGATTGACGATAAACTCCCCACATCTGCAGGGCTAATTGCCCTTTTGCTCTGCTCAATAGTTATAAAAGGTCTTCCCTAAGAGATAGGGTCTAGCCTTTTCTTTCTTCCTTTTTGCTAAACTGGTTTTCCAGGTTGCTGGTTTGCTAGGCCTTTCCAAACTGAGCAAAACCTGCCAAACCTCCAGTTTCCCAGGTTACTGTGTGGACAGGCTTTGTAGAAGATTAACGTTCCTATTCCTCTCCCTGTACGTGTATTGCTATGTATTGCTTTGCATGTTTTTGCTATGTCCTGGTTTCCCCCTCCCGCTTTCCTGATTTACTGTGTTTCATTGTTGCCCCTTTTTTGTGAAAAGTCTCTATGTAACTTGTGCTTCTTCTCTCATAACAAAATGACAATCAAGATTTATTTATTTTTTAAAAAAAGATGTTATACCCTACTTTTCATTGCAAAGGCACAGAGGAGCTTTGAGCATATTTGTACCTAAAGTAGGACATTTTGTGTGTATGCCAAGTGACTGTGTGGGACCAAAGTGTTTATACACCTTTTGTAGTGCCTCTGCCTCACAGCTTGCTTTACTGACGACACATTTCCCCTCTCCAGGAGTTTTTCACTGTCGCATGGACAACTCTGACTATGGTCACTAGTGATGGGCGAAAGAAAAAGCACAATGTTCTGGCTGCTGCTGGGAGACGAGGAATTGTGAAGTTAATTCATGTGACCGCTGATTACTGCTATGGAGAGATCAAGGCGCACAAGAAACCCATTGCTACTGCCTGCTTCAGTCCAACTTCTGAGACGCATCTTTTCAGTAAGTCTCCCTCCATGTTCACTCAGTCAGCCCTTGCCAAAAGGCCTTTTTTCCATGAGGCAATGCAAAATAATGCTGTCTTTGTCTGTTCCATAGTTTAGGACTGTTAATCCATTACAAATCTAAAGCCAGAATTTTGCAGCCATGAAAGCAGTATCTTTCAAGTTCACCTATGGCTGATAAAATGATGCAGATTCCATAGGTATCTGCTTGATCTAATTAATTTGAATTCAATTAAACATGCAACTAGCAGGTGCTGAACATGTGGTAACCATTTATCTCTGCACCATCTACATTTGCAATCTTGAGTGCAGCCATAGCTGTTTTAAGTCCATTACTTGCAGTGGGATGGAAACTGTTGCTGCCCAGCTGAAGCACTGTCACCAGATGAGGGCTGGAGTGGGCACAGTGCAGGAAGTCAGAACCATGTGAATAGGTAAAAGGTGAAGTCTACCTTCTCTTGCTGGAATTCCAATGCAAAAGGAAAAGGGAAACTTCCAAGTGAAACCTCCTGTAGGCACTAACTTCAGCAAAGCAGTGGCTTAATATGCCTTCCCATGCCCTGTTTATGACATACACTTTTAAGATGCAGGATGTTACAACATTTCTTAATTTCTTAACTCTTAAGTGGGGAAGGTCATCAATATTCTAATTTTTAACCACTGAGATGTTTTCTCTCTCTCTCTCCCTCCTCCTTCTGCCTCAAAGCCATCTTGGGTCCATGCCTCTCCCAGGACTCTCATTCCTCTGCTCAGTGTGGTTGTATTCACATTGTTACCCTGGGTTCTTTTATGATGAAGGGCACATTTTGGGTAGTTATTTTGAAGACTGCCTCTATCCTCACCAGGATGCATATTCTCTCTTCTTTCTCCCAGCTGCATCCTATGACAAGAAAATATGCATGTGGGACATTGGAGTTCCAGATTCCGATTATAATTTCAAAGAAAGGTAATGACACCATAACCAAAGTTAGCAAAAAGTGGTGAACTGTGAATGGAAGGTGGGAACTAAAATGTCCTTCATTTGCCAGACATCTGATGGTGCTAGAGACCATTGCCACACCCCTACGCATCGCCCTCGTGCCCTCTTGCCCAGACCGATACTTGGTGGCTGGCTGTGAGCAAGGTTGCTTTGCTTGGGACATTAGACTGGATGAAAAGCAGCAGAAAAACAGGCGAGTATATCATGCCTGGTGTTACCAGGGCAGGGGAGGTAGAGGAGAGTGGTAATTATACCACATAAGCACATTTTATACTGCTAGACCAATTACGATAATTTTACAAAGATTATGTATTTAGTTTAGCTTTCCTTGCTGGGCAGGGGTTCTCTAGGGCCTCAGTTTATTCTCATGACATCTTCAATAGTGATAATCTAGGAAATTGAGTATAGCACTGGCATAATTCCATAACAGGCAACTTACTCAACTGCACCCAATCAGAAAATAGAGGTGGCACACTTGCATAATTGTATCTATATGCAAATAAGCTTAGGCTGCTATTATCAAATCCAACCTCCCTATATGATGGCTGCAACTTCCACCTTGACGCTGAAGATAGTTTTGTAATTTATTGCCATAAATCAGGGGGCACAGGTCATGGTGCAGCTGTCGTTGATAACTCGTTAGAAGTGTACATAACTCACTATTGTGCTCCAGTTTGTTCTGCTAAAACAAATGGTACTTTTTAGTCCATTGGGTCAAGCTGCTCTGTTCAGAGTATTTGCTGACCTCAGTACATGGAGAGCAAAGAGAAGAAATAAGGTAGTAAATATAGTGAGAGAAAATAGAGAACAGGTAACATGTATCTTAGGCTAGGATTTCCAACTTGCTTCTTCTCAGAAACCGGAGAAAGTACTGTAAATAATTCTTGATTTCTTCTATAACTTCTGACGATTCACACCTTTTTCTCTGCCCTGTCATTACGTTGAGCACAGATTTATGGCTGATGAGGGATTTTGAACCAGGGTCTCCTAGTATTAAATCCATCTGGAGACCGTAAGTTCCTCAAAACATAGAGAGATGCCTGTTTGTCCACGTTGCTTTAGGACTGGGCTGTTCTGACAGGTCGTACTTTCCAGGGTCTAAGGCAGATGGCTTTTCCATCATCTGCCTACCTACCTCATCCTTTAAAATAGCCATACCATGTATGGAATCTGGGTTGTTCTGCAAGCAAAGCACATGTTCTGGCATTCTGAGGTCACACCCCCATAGATGCTTGCAATATAATTGCTATGGTTTTTCAAAACATGCTCCTCTGCTATGAGAACCACAAATTTACTTTTATTTATGCATTAAAAATCCCTGAAAACCGAAGACATAAGTTACTCTTTAATTGTACAGTTATGGTGCTTGCACAATAGTGTTGCACAATACTTTTTTTAAAAAGTGATCTTGCTCTACCCAATGTTCCAGACCTTATGAAGTAGAATTCCAGTTCCCAGATGATGAGGGGAATGAAACAGCTTCCCATCGTGTGGATGGTCTGGCCTTTTTGAATGAAGACATTGTGGGTAAGAAATTTGCATTCAGAGTTTAGCACCTCCTGCGACTGCATGCGTAAGGTGACATTGTTTCGGTGACCTGGTTCACATGTAACACTAAGCCAAACCTAGCTATGTGTGAATGAGCAAGTGTGTGGGTACTCAAGAGGAAAAATTGTGGCTGCTTTGCCAACTGCTGCACAACCTTGAACTAAGCCACATGTTCGAACCCAGAGTTGTCGTTTGTCTCTGTCCATACAAACTTTGAACTGTAGCCAAGGTTTGTTCTTGGCTCACTATTTTTGTTTGCCTGGAGGAAGCAAACCATGTAACAATAAGTCAAACTGTGGCTTAGTTTTGGATAGTGCAGCTGCAGCAGCAAGGCCAGAGGAAAGCAGCTGCAATTTTTCTTTTGATTATGATGGAGAACATAATACTTTCAAATAACTCTATCATTTTGATGGTTCCATTTTCTTTTGAGCTTATGGCCTAGCTAAACTGAAGAAGGGCTGTGCCTGCCTACTTTTTACAGTACAGAACTAGTTGCTTTCAGGTACTGTATGTAGTGAATGTCCATTCCGGAATACTGAAAAGAATAAGCTGTTAAAATCTATGGTGGCCTTCAATCTTGAATTGTTTTGTAGAAAGATGACAAAGGATGTTGCGATGCATTTAATGCATAGAAAAATTTGTGAATGTCTTAATTATAAAAGACATCACTTGATATGATGATGAGAGCTGATCTGAAGACTTAAGTGATTTTGAGTGATGATAACATTGGGTTGGAACTGCTAAGATTACTGTGATCCTTTGATTGGTGAACTAAAATCATGTGTGTAACCTGGAAGTGTGTATGAAAGATTGCTGTGGATGTGGTTCTTTGCAGCCTCTTTATTTTTGAGGTTGCCCCTATGCACATTTGTATTTCAATAAAGGCCTATCTTTTCACTTGAAGCCTGCATCCTTTTCTTCTGGGTGTCTGGAAGGAATACCTTCAGTCTAGAAACCGCTCTTAAATTTCTCCATCTACTCGTACACTCCCTCGTTCATACTTAGGCAGGGTCTTGCATAGTGTTATGTGAAGTGGGCCAATGTTTGTTGAGATGTTTTAGTTACACAAGATACAAGCCTTTGGCATACTTCCCCAGCTTGCTTTCTTCTTTTGCACTTAGAAACATCTTTAATAAAATGGAGGGGTTTTTTTTAGAAAAAGAAGAAACATTTTCTAGACAAATTGGCAGTAAGTAGACTCAAAAATCCCTTTGGGCTAATGCACACTTTTAAAGAAAGAGATAAAAGTAGACTAAATGCCAGAGAAGATTGGTTAGAAAAGTTTACAAACTATTTGGTCAAAGCTGATGACCTTCAGTGCCAGGGCACAGCATTGACTCCCTCCCATTTCCATGCCTGCCAAGTCATAAGAGATAAAGAGAATGTTGCACTTTGAAGACTTCTCTACAGAGAATGGGAAACCTCTTTCGTTCCTCATTTCAGGGTTTATGCTTTGTGAACCTGTTATCTTTATTGAAAGGCCCCAAGTCTTCCACATAGCTCCCCCTCCTTGGTGATTCTTATAGAACAGCAAGTATTCTGCACTCCATGTATGACAAGCTCCTCTCTTAAGTCATATGAAACCAGTCCTAAATGAGCACACGTAGGTGGAATAAGTCCTATTTAATTCTGTGGAACCTACTTCTGGGTAGAGATGTTGGTATGCAACTGCACTGCAAGTTACTGTGAGAAAAAAATGTATGATTGAATCAGGTGCAGTATTGGGTCCCTCAGCTTCACTTTAAGGTTATGACTTCATTTGGCTTTCTTTGGCACATTACCAGAAAGTAAATTTTGTGTTGCCATTATTAGCCATCACCTTCGGTCAAGCCATAGGAACATGGGAAGCTGCCTTGTACTGAATCGGACCATTGGTACAGTAACTGGCAGTAGCAGCTCTCTAGGATTTCATGGAGTCTCTCCCAGCCCTACTTAGGGAAGAGATGCCTTCTGCATACAAAGCAAGTGCTCTACCACTGAGCTACAGCCCTTCCAGAACCGATTATGTGAAAATTAGTATCTTAACTGATAAAAGCTAATTTCATAGGAAGATGCAGTGTTCTGGCAGCAGGCACACTACCCAGCAAGGCATGTTTCTTTTCTCTCCTCTGCAGTTACCAAGAGTTCTAAGACAGGGTCCATAAACCTCTGGAGCTGGAGCCGCTCTTTCAAGCAAGGGAAGGGGGGTCGCAGAACAGTGCAAGCAGTCATCCTGGCTGAACTGGAGTGGTCCTCAACAGATCTGCCTTACCTCACCCTCAGCACGTGTCCGAGTAAGTGTCTCCCATGCTGCTGACCCTGCCCTTTTCACCAGTGCTGCTGGTGCCTTCTGCCACTTAGGTCCCTGGCAGCTCTGAGCATCTAGAGGTGCTGGGTGGCAGGCTCTGCCCTCTCATGTCTCTCAGGCATTGTATTTCATGAAGTGTGACATGCTGGCCACCCTTTCAAAAAGCATGACAGCACCAAATAAGCCCACCTGGAGGGAGGCTGTGTAGCTGCAGCATCACTAGTGCCCAGTTGAAAGTGGGCATCGATAGCAATGCTGAGCAGGGGCTGTAAATCCAAACTCTGCCAGGAAGTGGTCTGACTATGACAGAATAATAGAGGAATGCCCCCCAACTTCCTGATCACTTTTTTCCATGCTTGGAGCAAAGGCCAAGTCAGGGTGTGTCCTGCTCTGTGCATTGGGCTGGTGACAACCTGAGACAGCCCTGTGGTGGTTGTAGGAGCCAGGAAATCCTGAGCTGGTCCAAGAGCAGCAATGTTGAAGTCTCCTATAATTATCATCTGGGATTCCTTTAACACCACAGTCAAAAATACATTAGTCAGAGAGTGTGTTGAGCAGCTGGGTGGGAAGTACACAAAAAGCATCTTTAATCTCTCTTAAGACTCAGTGTTAGATGCAGGCCTTATAATTCTTCCCCTAGTTCCCAGTCAGGGAGAACAAACTCTGGCAAACCACAGCAACCTCCCTCCCCAACCCTCTAGCCTGAGTTTGTGCTGCAATGGGTATCCAGTGGGACAGAGCTGGGCAAGATCTGGCCTGCTTTGACTTCTCCACCTTACAGGTGCACTCATGCATCTTTGAATTATATCCCTCTGTTCTGCTGACTGAAACCGTAAGATTGATTTGACTTGGACCCTTTTGCTCCTGCAGCAGAAGAGTACGTGTTCTGTGGTGATGAGAAAGGAAGTGTCTGGATGTATGACCTCAGCAACCACTTGTCCACTCTGAGTGCCACAAAGGAAGAGTCGTCAGTTAAGAGAATAGGGCCTTCGCAGGTACAGGGGCAATTTATCTTTCTGGGGTTTGTGTCCTGATGTTCAATTATGGGACAACAGGTACAAATGTATATTTGATTTCAAATATGTTACTGGTTATTTAGAGGTTAAAGACATTTTGAAAGATACAGTAAATCACCTTTGAAAGAATTTTCTTAACTCTAGAATTTTGTATAGGATGAAAAATGGTTTGGAATATTTAATAAAAATGTTTTTATACTGCATTCTAGAAGAATGTGTACTGCAACAAGGTTGAATTGTATATAAAATGAGACAGTAAGCTCTTCCCTCTCAATCTTTTCTGCTTAGGTCCTGAAGTGGCCAGAATTGAAAGCAAATGGTGAGCTGCTGACAGATGTCCTGGTGAACAATGTAGTCACAGACCCCACCTTCACTTACCTGGTTGCTCTCACCGACGTAAACATTGCCGCAATATGGAAGAAAGCCTAGCTGTTCTGGGGTGGCCCTGCAAGAGGAGCCACATTTTTCGCCCACATTTCAGTAGTGCAGTATTTGTGACCGTTCTGGAAATAACCAAGGTTGGGGTGGGGGGGGATTTAAACTTCATGTGAATTAATTCAAGGAAAATCAACTGAAGGGTTGGCTGGAAGCCTGTGCTGGCCAATACCCACATCTTTTAACTGTGACTTTTACTTTTATTGGTGTTTTAAAGTGTATTTGTTTTATAGAAAGACAGTATTTAATAAAACCTGATAAAAGCTAGCTGACGTTCTTTTTAAATTATGGCAGGCAGGAGAGTTGACAGGGACCACTTTGCTGAGCACTAACATCCTGCATATATCACTTAAAAATGACACAAACACCCCTCAGAATTGGGAAAATGTTAAATATGTTTGAGTAGATGGAGCGTTTTAAGTAGTGGTTAGGATTATTTAGAATTTAACGAAGTTTTGTACTTCTCGCCTTCCAGTAGTCTCTTTGCAGGGAGGGTTCAGATCCTTAACCTTAGAGCAGAACCATTTTCCCTCACTCTCTTGAAACATGGCACACAAATGATATTAGCTTTGTCTCCTTCAGGTCTTTACCAATCTTTTCAAACAAAACAACTTGGATGAAAAACTTAAGTATAATTTATTAGCTAAAAAATAAAATAAATCAATTGGGATCTCATGTCCAACTGCCTTCTACACATATACACACATTTCTTGGAGAATGCAAAGCAATGTAAAGGCATTATTAAACACTTGCTATTAGCCTGCTATATAAGGAAAAACTAAATTATGCATTTACAACAGATAGGCAAAAATGTCATGTACTTATTCAATTCCTTCTTGTTTGTCTTTGATGGCAACCTGAAAGAGAGGCAGACAAGTAGTCTCTTAGTGAAGTTTGATCCAGTTTCTCACAGAAATCAACTATTTTGTGGTAGAGCAGGAACAAAAGGGGAAAAACAATTTCAATTAAGGCTCAAACAGAAAGTAGGGGTTACATAAAGCCAGTTTAAGAGACCTTCCTTTTCTGCACTTAATCACCTGTACTTACTACAGAAGACAAAAGAGTCTGGACTTCAGGTGGGTTGTATCCCATCTTTAGCCACAGCAGAATTACCAAAGGAAAACAGCAGAACCACACAGGGCCCCAAACTTTTGTGTTGCAGAGGTGGTTCTCTCACCCTCCATGGCAAACTGAATCAGATGAAATTCCCTCCAACTCACTATGAATGCGACTGCTGCCCAGGGACTAGCTCATCCCTGCAGATTTGTTTTTTTCTGAATTGGTGGATTCCATTTTGGGCCACACCCACTCAAACATGTAGCAGGGATGAGGACACAAATAATTGGGGTGGGGGGGAGCGCTTAAGGTCTGTGAAAAAGTGTATTGAATTTAAGAAAGGAAGGAGGATAAAGTATCAGCACTTTTGAGAGAAAGGAGTCCTAAGGAGATGGTCCTGAGTCTCCCAAGATCTCATTGGTGCTTCAAGTGCCATGTATCTGCCCCATGTTGAAAAGTGAGGAACCAGCAGAAGTCTTACTAGGGATGCTCCCGCAAGACACCTCTTTATAGGGGGAGCTACCCCTAGTTGAATGTGTCTCCCTATCAAGAGAAAATGGCTCATTTTTGCCTTTAAACAGTGTTTGAACCCCTGGGTCAGTCCACCCTGGACCAGTGGCATAGCGTGGGGGGTGCAGGGGGGACCGGGCGCAACATCTGGGGGTTAGGGTTAGGGGCGCAAATCCACGGCTTAGGGGGCGCAAATTACTTGCCTTGCCCCGGGTGCTGACAACCCACGCTACACCACTGCCCTGGATGGCTCCAAAATATCTATCCCTGGGGTCTGAAAGGACAGAATATGCCCCTGCTTCATCTGGGTGATGGTGGATTAACCCATCTGGCGGCATGCCAAGCAGTTGCCACCCAAGTGCAGCTTCTTACCCTGTGCACAGCTATATATCTTGAGGCACAGAGGAGACACCTCCCACTGACAGGTCATCGCCATAAAAGCAATGCCAAGGCAACTTTAAATGCGCCAACTTACCCGGAACCTCTCCTCAAGGAGGGAGAGCTCGCTGATGAGATCTGTGATGGCGTTGGTGAAGGCTTCTTGGGGACTGTAATCAGGGGTGGTCTGGACACGAATGATGATCTTATGCTCCAGTGGATGAGGGACCTTGTACCCTGCAAACAGCACCTGAGGGTCTTTCAATAACTGCCTGGGGAGGGGAGGAGCAAAAGGGACACACAGAAAGTATACTGTGAAAAATGTGGTTTGCCTTGCTAGATATGACCAAGAACCAGCTACCTTAGGCCAGAGGAGGACATGCATCTTGGCTGTTGCTTCCTCCTCACCTTAGGGAAGGAAGAAGCACCTGAGATACACCGCCCAGCTTTACATCTGAGCAAGCCTCCATACTGCGTCCAGCTCAGATGAGCTTCCTCAAAGGTGCAGGCAGATGGAGCCCGAGGAGGCCTATAAAGCATGGTTAAAAGATGAGAATGTGTAGCCTGCAGAAGGAAAGATCAAGTGGAGATGTGAAAGCTATCTTGAAATATCTGGTGGCTGCTGTGCAAAACACAGAGCAGACTTCTCTATCCTGGCAACACTATTATTATTATTATTGCTATTACTTAAATTTGTACACGGCTCTTCATCAGTAGATCTTAGGGAGGTTCACAGCATAAAATGACAATGTGAAAAAAAATACATAATAAAAATATGAACAAAAACAAACTAATAATCCCCGCTCCTAAAACACATTTAAAAGGGCATTGGGTATCGGCCAAACATTCTCATGTTGCCACTCTCCAAACCTCTTGTGAAGGAGCACACGAAGAAGGGCCTCAGTGGATACAGTGGTACCTTGGGTTACAGACACTTCAGGTTACAGACTCCGCTAACCCAGGAATAGTACCTTGGGTTAAGAACTTTGCTTCAGGATGAGAAGACAAATCGCGTGACGGCAGCTGGAGGCCCCATTAGCTAAAGTGGTAACTCAGGTTAAGAACAGTTTCAGGTTAACAACAGACCTCCCAAACGAATGAAGTTCTTAACCCGAGGTACCACTGTAATTGGGCCTTTTCTGCAATGGTTCCCTGTTTGTAGAATGAACCAGGGAGGTTCAACAGGATCTTAAACTAGATTGGCTTAAGCAGGCTCTTAAATAATTTTAAATGCCAGGATCTTATGATCTTAAATGCCAATTAGGAGCACAGTCTACTACAGGGATGGCTATCCAGATGTCAATTCCCATCAGCCCTAGCCAGCATAGTCAAGGGTCCATGATGATGGGAGTTGCAATCCAGCAATATTTAAAGGCCACAGGTTCACTATATCTGATGCTATTCTCTACTTTGGGCATAAGATCCAAGGAACTGAGGTCTCCAGAAGGAGCTTGACTTCTTTCCTTGCGGCTGGAAGGAAGTGGCAGAACATTACTACTAAAACCTGTAATGAACATGCCACATTTTACTTCCCCAGCAGCCTATATAACATCCTTGCTTTCGGTAATTTAGCCAGTCAAAAACACTTGACAGTGTCCAACAAACTCCCATTTTCATAGGTATATTTGTATCAATTTACAAGCCAAGGGCTCCCTTAAGTAATCTGGGGAAGATCACCCAGAGCCTACCAGGAGTATGGAAAAGCAACAACCTCATTGTCTTCTTGACCAGGCATAGGCAAACTCCGGCCCTCCATATGTTTGGGACTACATTTCCCATCATCCCTGACCACTGGTCCTGTTGGCTAGGGATGATGGGGATTGTAGTCCCAAACCTCTGGAGGGCCGGAGTTTGCCTATGCCTGTCCTTGACCATCATCCTTGTTTGAGACAGGTGCTGCTTTCAAACAACCCCACCCAAACCTTGCTGTAAAACAAGAGCCATTGCTACTCACGACTTAATGATATTCCCCAGAGTGTGATCTTCCTTGTTGATGGTAAACAGGCAGGCATTTGGCACTTTGGTATCCTTATTTATTGTAATCCTGGAAGGAAAAAGTGGAGCAGAGAAGAGACTTTTTAAAACTGTTTTTAAAATGCAAGGCTAATTTCAATGCCAGCTAATACAAGACTTTCCTTGATAGGAGGCAAGGCTTGTTGCATCAGCTTTGCCGAAAGCCCAACGTCATCAGGCCCCTTAACTGTGCAAGTCCTGAAGCTCACTTGTTGACTCTTGGAAAGGTCACAGCCTCTCAGCCTAACCTACCTCCCGGGGTTGTTGTGGGGACTGAATGGGAAAGGGGGGTGGGAACAATGTACGCCACCTTGAGCTCCTTGGAAGAAAAACTGGAATATGACAGCATCTTAAAAAGCAGAGACTTCACCTTCCCAACAAAGGTCTGTATAGTTAAAGCTATGGTTTTCCCAGCAGTGATGTATGGAAGTGAGAGCCGGACCATAAAGAAGGCTGATTGCACCAGAATCGTGGAAAGAGGCTTATATTATACTTATACCAAAGACAGAGACTGAAAAGACCCAACTTAAGAACTACCGCCCTATTTTGTTATTAAATGTGGATTACAAAATCTTTGCTGACATTTTGGCTAAGAGATTGAAAAAAGTTTTGATGGAGGAGATTCATAGAGACCAAGCGGGCTTTCTCCCAAGAAGACATTTGTCAGATAACGTAAGGAATATAATTGATATTTTGGAAAAATTAGAAGTGAACATAAACACTAAAGCAGTTTTGATTTTTGTGGACGCGGAGAAAGCCTTTGACAATATTTCTTGGAGTTTCATGAGGAAAAATCTCCAGGGGATGGGGGGTAGGCCAAGGGTTTGAAAATGGTATAAGTGCAATGTACTCTGAACAAAAATCAAAGCTAATTGTAAATAATGTGGTTACGGAAGAATTTAAGATAGAAAAAGGGACACGTCAGGGGTGCCCAATCTCCCCACTACTTTTTATATCAGTCCTGGAGGTTTTGCTGAACATGATCAGAAGAGACCAGTTGGTTAAAGGTATACAGGTCGGAGCCAAACAGTACAAATTGAGAGCATTTGCAGATGATCTTGTACTTACATTACAAGTGCCAGAATCTAGTACTAAAAGGGTTTTAGAATTAATTCAAGAGTTTGGTCAAGTAGCAGGATTTAAACTGAATAAGTTAAAAACTAAGGTATTGGAGAAAAATTTAACACCTATTGAAAGGGAGAGGTTTCAGAATGAGACAGGTTTAACTGTGGTTAAGAAAGTGAAATATTTGGGGATTAATATGACAGCTAAAAATGTGAATTTGTTTAAAGATAATTACGAGAAATGTTGGACAGAAGTGAAAAAAGATTTGGAAATTTGGTCAAATTTGAAGCTTTCCTTGTTGGGGCGAATTGCAGTTATAAAGATGAATGTATTGCCTAGAATGTTATGCTTATTCCAAACATTGCAAATAGTTGATAAGATGGACTGTTTCAAGAAGTGGCAGAAAGATATTTCTAGATTTGTCTGGCAGGGCAAGAAGCCCAGAATAAAATTTAAGATATTAACTGACGCAAAGGAAAGGGGTGGATTTGCCCTGCCAGAC
The DNA here is from genome assembly GCF_964106915.1 of Podarcis gaigeae. NCBI lineage: Eukaryota > Metazoa > Chordata > Lepidosauria > Squamata > Lacertidae > Podarcis > Podarcis gaigeae. The sequence continues at coordinate 33,710,745 of NC_139692.1, forward strand.
CTTAAATTATATTATGAAGCAGCAGCTTTCTGCTGGCTGAAAGACTGGCTACTTCTGGAGAATACAGACATTTTGGACCTAGAAGGTTTTAATAATACTTTTGGGTGGCATGCATATTTGTGGTACGACAAGGTTAAAGCTCATAAAGCTTTTAAAAACTATATTGTCAGGAAAGCATTGTACAATGTCTGGGTCAAGTATAAAGATTTGCTGGAAAACAAAACTCCAAGGTGGTTGTCCCCAATGGAGGCAAAGGCTGTAAAAAAACTTAATATGGAATCTAAATGGCCGAAATACTGGGAGATTTTGGAACAAGAAGGGGATAAATTGAAATTGCAGAGTTATGAGAAATTGAAAGATAAAGTGCGAGACTGGCTTCATTATTATCAAATAATGGAGATTTATAAGTTAGACAGGAAAATTGGTTTCCAGGTGGAAAAATCAAAATTGGAAACAGAACTGTTAGAACCCAAAACTAAGATTTTGTCAAAAATGTATAACTTGCTGTTGGAATGGAATACACAGGATGAAATAGTTAAATCAGCTATGATCAAGTGGGCACAAGATATTGGTCATAACATTATGTTTGAGGACTGGGAACGGTTGTGGACCACCGGCATTAAATTTACGGCATGCAATGCCCTAAAAGAAAATATTATGAAAATGATTTATAGGTGGTACATGACTCCAGTCAAGCTTGCAAAAATTTACCACTTGCCTGATAATAAGTGCTGGAAATGTAAAGAAACTGAAGGTACATTCTTTCACCTTTGGTGGACATGCCCAAGGATTAAGACTTTTTGGGAGATGATTTATAATGAAATGAAAAAGGTATTTAAATATACCTTCCTGAAGAAACCAGAGGCCTTTCTCCTGGGCATGGTTGGCCAATTGGTGTCAAAGAAGGATAGAACATTTTTTATGTATGCTACAACAGCAGCAAGGATACTCATCGCAAAGTATTGGAAGACAGAAGATTTACCCACCGTGGAAGAATGGCAGATGAAGGTTATAGACTATATGGGACTGGCAGAAATGACCGGCAGAATCCGAGACCAGGGAAAAGAGACGACGGAAGAAAATTGGAAGAAATTTAAGGACTATCTTAAGAAACACTGTAAAATTATTCAAAACAAAAAAAAAATCCTTCCAGTAGCACCTTAAAGACCAACTAAGTTAGTTCTTGGTATGAGCTTTCGTGTGCATGCACACTTCTTCAGATACACTGAAACAGAAGTCACCAGACCCTTCTATATAGTGAGAAGGTGGGGAGGGGTATTACTCAGAAGGGTGGTGGGAATGGGTGATTGGCAGATAGCTGTGATGAGCCTGTTGACGACTCTTAACTACTGCAATAGGTCTTACAGGAAAAAGCAAGGGGTGAGAAGGTGAAAAATGGCTTTGTCATGTATAATGAGATAAGAATCCAATGTCTTTGTTCAGACCAGGTCTCTCCATGGTTTTAAGTTTGGTAATAAGTTGCAATTCAGCAGCTTCTCTTTCCAGTCTATTTCTGAAATTCCTTTGTAGTAAAACAGCTACTTTGAGATCTTGTATAGAATGTCCTGGGAGATTGAAGTGTTCTCCTACTGGTTTCTCTGTCTTGTGATTTCTGATGTCAGATTTATGTCCGTTTATTCTTTGGCGTAAGGCTTGGCCTGTTTGTCCAATATAGAGAGCTGAAGGACACTGTTGGCATTTGATGGCATACACAATGTTAGACGATGAGCAATTAAATAGTCCCGAGATGGTATGTGTGATGTTGTTGGGGCCAGTAATGGTGTTGTCCGGGTGATTGGAACAGATGCGGCTGTAACGTAGTGCCTGGCTATATACAATGGACTGTTTGGTATGTTTGGGGTGGTAGCTAGAGGCATGTAGATATGTTTGTCGGTCAGTTGGTTTACGGTATAAGGTGGTGTCTATGCGCCCATCCTGTATTTTTATAGTAGTGTCCAAAAAATGTATTTCTTGCATAGATTGATTCATTGTTAGGTTGATTGTGGGGTGAAAATCATTGAATTTCTGGTGGAAGGTGTCCAGGGTCTGTTGACCATGTGTCCAGATGATAAAAATATCGTCAATGTATCGCAGGTACAAGAGAGGTTTGAGTGGGTAGGAGTTTAGGAAACGTTGTTCTAAATCTGCCATGAAGATGTTGGCATACTGTGGGGCCATGTGGGTGCCCATTGCTGTGCCGCTGATCTGAAGGAACAGGTCATCACCGAATTTGAAGTTGTTGTGGGTACGGACATCAGGAGGGGTCCATGTGGAGTCCCTTTTTGTGTAACACTTTTTCGGTGGTAGTTGGTGGTCAGTGTTCTGTTGGGAGGGTGGTTGTTGTTCTCCAGTGGGTTGAGAGGTGTTGTGTTGTGGAGTTGTTGCTTGTTCTGCTTTGTCTTGTTGTTGTGTGTGTTGAAAATACTCCTTCAGGCGTAAACGGCGGAAAAATGCTTCCAGGTCCCCGCAGAACTGAATCATGTGTGGGGATTTGGCAGGGCAGAATGACAGTCCACGTGAAAGGACTGATTCCTCAGCTGGGCTGAGTGCTTGCTGTGAGAGATTGACAATATTGTTGATCTTGTTTTGATTAGTAGCCTGTAGGTTGGAAAGGTTAGAGAGTTTCTTGTTTTTCTGTTTTTTCAGTAGCTCCAGTTGAGAGTGGTAAATGTTTTGTTTTTCCTTTTGGAACTCTTGCCAAGCTTGGTGGTTCCTGATAGAGTTGTCCAATACAAGGAGTTCCTCCTTTATTAGCTTCTGTTTAGAGTAGAGAACGCTGATCAGATGTTTGAGCAGCTTCTTAGAGAAAGTGTTGCATAGTTTTCTTGCATATTCAGTGGGATACGTGGATTGTAGAGGGTTCTTAATTCTAAGACCCTTGGGTATAATGTCCAGGTTCTTGCATTTAGTAAGAAAGAAGATATCAGTCTGTACCTGTGCAAGTTTCTTGGTGAGGTTGATGGACTTCCATTTCATGCGGCTCAATGTGGTGCCTTCCATAGTTCCAGTTACAGATAGGTAGCCGTGTTGGTCTGCCATAGTCAAAACAAAAAAAAATTCCTTCCAGTAGCACCTTAAAGACCAACTAAGTTAGTTCTTGGTATGAGCTTTCGTGTGCATGCACACGAAACTAACTTAGTTGGTCTTTAAGGTGCTACTGGAAGGAATTTTTTTGGTTTGACTATGGCAGACCAACACGGCTACCTATCTGTAACTGTAAAATTATTGAATGTTAGAACGATGTTGATTTAGAAATTAAGGGGTTTTTAGCTGTAATGATTAGGTAATTAAAAAAAAAAAGATCAAAAATTAAACAGAAATTAGGGGAAGGATTTGCTGAACTGATTTAATTAGAGATTGGAATACAGGAAGGGGAGGTATGAGGAGGTCAGGAAAGTAAGTTTTATGAATATAAGGGATTGAAATTATACTTGTTATTGTATGTGTTTTGTATGTATGTCTTATTGCCTGTTTTTTCTATTTTATATTTTTTTTTTAAAACTTTAATAAATATCTTTTAAAAAAAACACATAAAGAAGGCTGATTGCCGAAGAATTGATGCTTTTGAATTATGGTACTGGAGGAGACTCTTGGGAGTCCCATGGACTGCAAGAAGATCAAACCTATCCATCCTTAAGGAAATCAGCCCTGAGTGCTCACTGGAAGGACAGATCGTGAAGCTGAGGCTCCAATACTTTGGCCGTCTCATGAGAAGAGAAGACTCCCTGGAAAAGACCTTGATGTTGGGAAAGATGGAGGGCACAAGGAGAAGGGGACGACAGAGGACGAGATGGTTGGACAGTGTTCTCGAAGCTACAAACATGAGTCTGACCAAACTGCGGGAGGCAGTGGAAGACAGGAGTGCCTGGCATGCTCTGGTCCATGGGGTCATGAAGAGGTGGACACGACTAAACGACTGAACAACAACAAAACTGCAAAGATAAATAAATAATCTCGGCTTCCACACAAGCTAGAAACTTAACGAAGCGGGATTCTGGTCCACCCCCTGGCGCCCAGCAAGTGCCGCCCAGCGCCCCCCCAACCCCCACGGCGGATGCTCTACCACTGATATGTGGTCCCCCTTCATTTCCACCCAGACCCCAAGATGGTCACAGGCCTCCCCGCTGCACAGGCCATTTTAGCTTCCCTCCCCTCACTTACTTCTTCTCGCCTTCGAAAAGCAGGAAGGACTCGAAAGCCGGAGGCGCGTTCATTGCTCTCCGCTCGTTTGTTTCGGCTCCCGGCGCAACGGGGAAAACCGCTTCCGGGATGGAGTCACGCCTCCGGTTCCGGGTGCTTTTCACTCGCTCCCCGGTCCGTTCGGAGTGAAGAGCGATCGCTTTCGTACCTGTAGCTCCCTCTGGCGGCCACGGGGAGAAAACGCAACCTGCCGGGCTTATTATCCCCTTTACCTCCCCCTTGTGGACAGAGGAGGAAACGCAAGCTCCCGCCACACACACGCGCTCTCTCTCCCGATTTAAATGGAAAAGTTCCATTTAAATGTGGGAGGCTTCAAAAACCAGATGAATCGTTTGTTGAAGGCAGCAGTCCTTTTTTTAAAAAAGATTTCAGCTGGCTGCTATTTATTTTTGTCTTTTTTTTTTAAGACCACCCTTTCATATGTTAGCGAGTTTCAGTTTTGCTAGCTGCTTTCAACATCAATGGGTGGGGATGGAAATTGAAGCCCTATGCAAAATCATAATAAATTAATACGTACGTACATTCACTTTTCAAGGGACGCGGGTGGCGCTGTGGGTTAAACCACAGAGCCTAGGGCTTGCCAATCAGAAGTTTGGCAGTTCGAATCCCCGCGACGGGGTGAGCTCCCGTTGCTCGGTCCCTGCTCCTGCCAACCTAGCAGTTCGAAAGCACGTCAAAGTGCAAGTAGATAAATAGGTACCACTCCAGTGGGAAGGTAAACACCGTTTCCGTGCACTGCTCTGGTTCGCCAGAAGCGGCTTAGTCACGCTGGCCACATGACCCAGAAGCTGTACGCCGGCTCCCTTGGCCAATAAAGCGAGATGAGCGCCGCAACCCCAGAGTTGGTCACGACTGGACTTAATGGTCAGGGGTCCCTTTACCTTACATTCACTTTGGAGCAGGTGAGCCGTTTGCCTGCTGGCCTGATCCTCGCTGTTGATGCACAGCATACAATTGTAGAGTTGGAAGGGACCCTGAGGATCATCTAGTCCAACCCCCTGCAATGCAGGAATACGCAGCCATTCCATACAGGGATCAAACCTGCCACCTTGGCATTATCAGTACCACGCTCTAACCAACTGAGCTACCCAGGCATTTCTCACAACTGATCTTTGCTTTAAACCAGTGTTGGACCATACAGCCCTTCAAACAGAGGACTGTTTTCTGTCAAGTAGTCTTTACCAACCTACCCTGAATCCAAGCAAAGCTGAAAGGTGTGTCTACCTTAGGGAACAGGGAAGTTGTGTCCCCCCCCCACTCCGCTGCCCGGTGTGCTTCACAGCTCCCCTCACCCCCCAGTTGTTCACATCAGCACAGCTTCACTGGTGTCACATTTGCTTGTTTGGTACACACATTAGGAGGAATGTTCTGAAACCAAAAGCTGTTCAACAGTGGAACAGAAGACCTCAGAAAGTGGTAGACTCTCCTTTGTTATGTTTAACGAGAGGTTGGGTGGCCATCTGGCAGGGATTCTTTAGCTGCGGTTCCTGCATTGCAGGGGGTTGGACAAGATGACCCTTGTTGCATTTATAGAATTGTTTTGATTTTTATGCTTCAACATTTCTGTTGCGCTGCATGTTGCAAAACCACCACAAGGCCTCTTCTGACGAAGAAAAATACCGTATTTTTTCCTCTATAGGACTCACTTTTTCCCTCCTAAAAAGTAAGGGGAAATTGTCAGTATATGGAAACATCACCGCTGCAGACAGCCAGTTTGTTGACATCACATGATGCGCTTATCTGTGGGAAAGAAGAATTTCCCAGGACGTTCACAGGCTGGATAAGTCTTTGTGAAGAGTGTTAACTTGAAACCTTCTGACTGCGCATGTTCAGGAAGTTTGTCTGACTTGCTGGAAGAACTGAACTGAAAGGACGTGTTTTTCTCTAGTGCTGTTATGTCAGAAATAAACATCATGTAAATAGATTTCTGACTTATTTTCTTTCCCCTGCGGAAGCAGGAGGGAGGGGTTGTGCATTTTACCCACGCTTGGGAAAATGTCGCCTATCAAAATCTCCCCGGTCTGTCCGAGATATCAGACAGAGGAGGTTACCGGTAAGCAAGCTCCAAGGACAGTGAGAGGGGCCAGCTTGCAAACCAACAGAAATGTGTGTGCGTCTTATGGAGCAAATGCAGGCTGTGCAGCTATCCCAGAAGCCAGAACAGCAAGAGGGATTGCTGCTTTCGCTGCGCAGCGATCCCTCTTGCTGTTCTGGCTTCTGGGATTCAGAATATTTTTTTTCTTGTTTTCCTCCTCCCAAAACTAGGTGCGTCTTGTGGTCTGGTGCATCTCTAATAGAGCGAAAAATATGGGTAAATGGATAATCAATAATGAAGCACAGTTAGAAATGGCTGAAGGACTCTCAATATGGTTGGAGAAACAACATATCAGACGGTCGTACTTTATATTTCATAACAAAGCATAGGATGCATAGGCCTTTTGGCCAGTGTTGTATGAATGCAGATTAAAAAACCAGGATGGGAAATGGTAAACGAGAGAGTGGGCACGGCCTAAACTCCTAAATATGGAAGTGCTGATGGACCTTGGAGCCGACTTGGAAATCACAGCCTCTTACATGGGCCTGCTGTGTGTGTGCGCGCGCGCCTCCATGTGACAGCTTATTATTAATGGTATCTTTTAATCTCTCTCTCTGTGTGTATTTAAATTTATCGGATTTTCCATGGAAACATTAAATCCGGATTAAACTGGGCGGCGGAGGGAGATGATACAACATGGTGTGGGGACAAAGTCTGATGGATGCTGTACGTGTCCAAAATAAACTGCTGTGAAGAAATACAACCCTAAACCCAGCAAAAGCCCCTTTCAGGCCTCCTGGAGAAGGAATAAAAATCATTCCAGGTGCTGCTACCTTTTGCATTGCTTCAATGGCCCACACTAAATGTTTCAGGAAGCTCCTTCTTTTCCATCCCTGGTTGTTGCCGCTTTTCCTGTGGCTACTCCCTAGTGAGCAGTAAGGTAAAATCCATATATGATCAGAGGCACTATTGTTACCACATAAGTTCCAAAAGGCGAGCGTTGATGCTGAAAAGCAACAAAGGGCAAACCATGTTGTAACTAGCCAGATAGTCGCAAACAAGATGGGAGGGTGTGATAAAAGAGACTTTATTCTACATCAAGAGTGGCTGCTGGCTTGGCTTGGAGGGGCAGCTGTCCAGACAGATCAAACAGCCATTCCAGGGATAGAGAATATGTGGCCCCCTGGATGTTGTTAGACTCTAGCTCCCATCAGGCCCAGATGATGGTCAAGGATGATGGGAGTTGGAGTCCAACAACACCCTCCATTCAACTATTTTTTCCCATGCAATGGCATATACTCATTTGTTTTATTGCATGCAAATTATATAATTTTAAAATTCCTCCCGTGCCTAGAGCTACTGCTGAGCTTGGAAATATATATGCCCCACCTGGTCTAGCTCAGAGGTAATTGCAGGGTTGTGGCAGAAGACTCAAATGGCACCGTTTCTTGACAGCTCTGTCTTTTAATTCCAATCTGTTATCTGCAGTGGCCTGGACAATGGTAGGGCCGGCCTTAATCCCAGCTTTTTTCCAGATAATGTGGCCTTTCTGGGAGAACCATTGCTCATCATATCAGCAAGAACTCCCATGGAGTTGAGAGGGCGGACTCTCCCATTCCCCAGTATTCAGACTGCTAGCTACCTAGGGGTACACAGGTGTAAAGGCCACAAAAGGAAGAAATAAAGAGCAACATAAGAACCTAAGATCAGCCTGTTGGAACAGCCCAGAATCCTGTTCTCACAGCAACCAACTAGATCCCTGTGGGAAACTCAGAAGCAGGATCCGAGCGCAGGAGCTCTCGCCCTTCCTGTGGCTTCCAGCAACTGGTCTCCAGAAACACTGCTGCCTCGGTCAGTGGAGGCTGATAAACAACCATCATGGCTAGTAGGCACTGATAGTCCTCTCCTCCCTGAATTTGTCTAAACCTCTTTTGAAGCCATCCAAGTCGGTGGCCATCACTGCCTCCTGTGGGAGGGATTGAGTTATGCGCTACATGAAGTCCTTTCTTTTATCCTGAACCTTCCACCATTCAGCTTCACAGAATGTCTACAAGTTCTAGCCTAATGAGAGAGAGGGAGAAAAACTTCTCTATCCATTTCTGCATGACGTGCAGAATTTCATATACTTCCATCAAGCGACCCTCTTCTTACTCGCCTTTTCTTGCAACGAAAAAGGGAATCCCCTCGATCATTTCCCTTTCCTGAACCTTTTCCGACTCTACAATATCACTCAAAATGTGGCCGCACCATAGATTTGTTTAACAGCAACAGGATAACTGGCAGTTTTGTTTTCAATTTCTTTCCTAGCATGGAATTTACCTTTTTCACGCTGCCACATACGAGGCTAACATCTTGACTGAGCTATCCACTACAACGCCAAGGCCTCACTTCTGGTCACTCATTGCTTCCCCCTCAAACACAGTAGACCACAGGTACATATTTTCAAAAGCACCTCTGTCATAAGGTCTATAAACCTACTTTTTCTTATTCTTTTCAAACAGTTAAATCTGCAGTTCTCAAGAATGCAAAGTTCTGGATGAAAATCACAGGCAATAAAACAACCAGCTTTGGTATTCCATTAAGGCCAGGGGCTGAACTTCTACAGTAGTTGTTTAGGGCATTAAAAAAAACCTTGCGGGTTTTCCTTTAAAAAAGCTCCAAATTTTTTGAAATATGGCAACCCTATAGTTGCTGTTTTTTAGACAGGTGAAGATGAATGCTTTTGGGTTGGGTCTCCTAAATTGATCTCAGTTTTGTCTTCAGAGTTCAGAGGACTTGGCAGGGAGAGTCGTTCCCAAAAGGAAAGGTGATGCAGGTTATGAGAATCAGGGCCCCACTCTATCCCATTTCCATCTCATCAGATGATCACAAGTCCAGAGAGAGAGAGAGAGAGAGAGAGAGAGAGAGAGAGAGAGAGAGAGAGAGAGAAAGAGGAGAAACACCCTCCATTCCAGATGTTTGGCAGCAGAACTGCCCGAAGAAGGCAGACACAGGCCTAGCCTGTGCGAACAGTCACGTCTGCAGTTCCACAAGATGATTTCGGTCCTGGTTGGCCAAGTCGCTCAACCGGGAAAGCTCCTTACTGTGAATTTCTTCAAGATCTTGCAACACCTGGAAAAGCCGGCTAGGTCCATCGGCATTTTCAGAGTCTGTAGCAGGAGAGAGAGAGAGAGAGAGAGAGAACACAGGATTATGTGCAGGTAGTCCATTCACGATAGTTTGTCAATATATCAGTAAGGATGCATGAATCTCCCTTTCCTTAGTCATGCTGCAAGAAGACCTTTTAACAACAACAACAACAACAATAGTAAGCTGGAGAGAGCCATCCATGTTTCAGAATTCAACCCAAAGTGTTCAGTATTCTTTAAAAAGAGCATAGGCAACCAAGGCTGAAGGCCACCAATACAGCATGGAAGCTTTCCCACTGCTGAACTTTCTATTGAACATCTTTTGATTTAGACATGTTCCCATGTTTAAATTGAAATTTTTCAACCAAAGAAACCCTTGCTTTCCATACTACTTCATTACTTTTGGGTCAAGCCTTCACGCTGTTTGCCTCTGAGCTTCCCTATACCCTGGGATCTCTTTTCTAGTCTGCTGCTTTGCAGTGTTATAATCCCAGCCAAACTGACAACTCTCCCTCCCTTACAGAAGCTGGCCTGAAAAGTCTTTTGTTCCCCTTGAGAAAGTGAACTGATAAAGCCTGAAGGATCTGGAAACCAAGCCTTATGGGGAACAGTTGGGGGGCGTTGGGTGTATTTAGCTTGGAGAAGAGAAGAATGAGAGGTCATGTGAGAGCCCTCTTCAAATATCTGAAGGGCTGTCACTGGGAAGATGGAGAAAACTTGTTTTCTGCTGCTCCAGTGGAGAGGAAACCAATGGCTTCAAATGATAAGAAAGGAGATTCTAACTAAAGATTAGAGAGAACTTTCTGACAGTGGGAGCTGCTTGACAGTAGAATGGACAACCTTGGAAGGCGATGGACTCTCCTCCACTGGAACCTCCATTTTAAAAGAGGTTCAATGGCCATCTGTCAGAGATTATTCAGCTGTGATTCCTGCATCGCAGGGGGTTCAACTAGATAACCCATGGGATCCCTTCCAGCTCCATGGCTCTGTGAACCAATCCAGCCTCAGTCCACTCTGCTCTCCACACTTAAAACGGTACTGATGAGTCATACCTTCATTCTGGGTCAAATGAAGATTTTCATTTTTCTCGAGAGTTGATAGTTCCAAATATTTTTCCCTTTGAACAGTAAGAAATGAAAGGGAGAGTTAGTGCACCCTAGAATTACCTCAGCAACAGAATGAGAGTTCTATGGCTTGGTTATTTATATAGTACACCATTTTAAAAAAACCCATAAAACAATTAAAAGTGAGACCCACCCACTCAGCATACCTTATAATTCAGGAAGGAAGGAAGACAAGAGCAGTCAACTTACCTCATTGCTTCTCGCACCCCAAGCAAGTGTCGGAAAATCAAATGAGCTTCTAAGTCGGGATCCAAGGGGTCATTCCATTCCCGCAGAGTAACTCCATGCCGGGTTTTGTCACAGCCCAGTCCTGGCAGGCAAAGGAGTGTTGTTGTTTTAAAGTGAGGTTTCTTTAAGGAGGCCCAGTTTTCATGAAAGGCTGGAGGGTTTTTGTTCCTGCTATGTGTTTTGAGGGAGAATACACATGTCAAAGGAAGGCTGCTGTGAGAGCTAAGCCAGGGGTGACTGAGAGTCAGTGTCGTACAGTGGTTAGAGTACAACTGGACTAGTACCTGGGAGAGACCAGGATTCAAATCCCGACTCAGCCATGAAGCTCACTGGGTGACCTTGGGCCAGTCACAGTCTCTCAGCCTAGCCTAATGAGGAGGGGGAGAACCATGGGTGCCACCTTGAGCTCCTCGGTGGAAAAAGGTGGCATATAATGGAACAACAACAACATCATTTGTGGTCCTTCAAAAGTTACAGGACTCTAAATCCCATCAGCCCCAGTCAGCAGACAAAGCTAATGGGAGTTGCAGTCTAAGAACATCTAGAAGGCCTCAGAAAGTGACATGTAGATTTCTTGTGGCAGGGAGTTCCATGTTACCACAGGAAATGTTGGCAAGGGCTAGAATACAGAAATCCTTTTATTTTATTTTGTTGACCTGGTGTAATTCTGCCCACTCCTTCACAGCTTATATTTTGCTAAATAAAGGCTTTATTTTCTTATTTAAAAGTAAGGTTTAAGACAACTGCCACCCTACTGAACTTTCTGGTGGTAAGTGCTGTTCGACAGCGGAATAGACTCCCTCAGTAGACTGTGGACTCTCCTTTCACGGGAGGTTTTTAAGCAGAGGCTGGATGGCCACCTGTCATGGATGCTTTAGCTGAGATCCCTGCATTGCAGGGGGTTGGACTAGATGGCCCTTGGGGCTCCCTTCACAATTCTATGATTCTATGTCACTGGGGTAGCTTTGGCCAGTACCGCCTTTGTCCTTTTGGTGGCAGCAGCTCCATTTGTCTCCTCGGAAGACGCCTGGGTGGTAGGAACACAGCATCCCAGCGTTGTTCACACAAACCTTCCGCAAGGCCGACAGCCACTGGTTGAGCTCGTTCACACACTGAAAAGCCACAAAAGACAGAGAGGGCAGGATTATATCATCCATGCATTTGATACAGCACAGCCCTTCAGTATACAGTACAACTGCGTTTTGCTTGTTACATTCCAGATGTTACAGGAAAATGGGGGTTTCGCTTTTGCAGCCCAAACTCCCCAAAGGACTCAGTATTCCCTAACTCCTCCATTATCAGTCAGAGAAGAATGGATGGAGGCAGCATCCAGGGAAAGCAAGGCAGATCTTAATTCCCTCCACCTGCTGCAACAGATTCCTCCCCCCTCCACCTTTGCAAGGAGGTGAGGACCTAGAGCAAAGGTCAGCAAGAACCTTGAAATACTTTTGAAATTGCCTAACCCCTTAGCCAAAAACCACCCAAAAAGCAACATACATACATCACAGAAAAAAAAGGCAGCTTACAACACGAGGATGGCACATCAATGCAAAAATTTGTTGGACCCACTCCCTTCAAAGGTAAAGGTAAAGGAACCCCTGACCATTAGGTCCAGTTGCGGACGACTCTGGGGTTGTGGTGCTCATCTTGCTTTATTGGCCGAGGGAGTCGGCGTACAGCTTCTGGGTCACGTGGCCAGCATGACTAGCCACTTCTGGCGAACCAGAGCAGCAAATGGAAACGCCGTTTACCTTCCCGCCAGAGCGGTACCTATTTATCTACTTGCACTGCGTGCTTTCGAACTGCTAGGTTGGCAGGAGCAAGGACCGAGCAATGGGAGCTCACCCCTTTGCGGGGTTCAAACCGCCGACCTTCTGATTGGCAAGTCCTAGGCTCTGTGGTTTAACCCACAGCGCCACCCGCGTCCCCTAATCGCTCCCCAAACACACATCTTCCCAGAGCAGTATGCCAAATGGGGGCCTTGCCCCCCCCAACAGGCAAGTCGCCAAGTTCCCACAAGATCTTGCGAGAGCATCCCAGAGCCCAGTGCGCAAGGCAAAGCGCGTAAAAGCTCTTTCTGTGCACCAGGAAAACTCTGTTTTCTAGTGCTCCACCTTCCGTGCATTTAATTTGTGTGTGATTTCAATTGGCTGGCCTTCAGCCCCACACAATGCTGAAATGGCACAAGTAAAATTGTGTGTCAGATGCTCGTGTTTTCTGCTCTCGGGTCAAGCAAGCATTGCAGGTCCTGTTTCCAAGAAAGGCGGGTTTTTTTGTTTGGGGGTTTGTTTGTTTGTTTTTGTTAGTGCTGCAAAACCTGCTGGACCAATGAAAAAGTAGCAGGACGAAAGGAGCAAGCCAGGTGCCACTTCCAAGCCTCTGGAGAAAACAGGCTTGCAGAAGGGGTGCTGCTGGAACCACTGTCATCACCCGCTGTAGGCTCTCCCCCTCCATCTAAACTGGATCCCCAACTACGGCAACCTTGCACTGCAGGTAAGCTGTGTCTGTCTGGCCGGCCTCGTTGGCGTAGATGATCTGCATGACATGAGAGTTGCCAAAGCTCTTCTCCTCCACCTTTTCGGCTGCCCGGATGCTGGCTGGCGTGATGAAGGAGCTTTTCTGAAAAGATAAGTCCCATAAGTACATCACAGGCGGAAGAGCCCTGTTGGGTCAGGCGAAAGCCTGTCTAATCCGATACCCTGTGCCCGTGGCTTTCTAGAACCTTCCGGAAAGTCCAGCAGGTGGCCATGAACAGCAGCAGCAGCAGCCCTCCCTGCTGCCTCCTCACCTTGCAGCTTGGTGTCTTGGCACAAGTGAGGGCTTCGCTGGTTAGGGAGAAGTAGAGCTTTTTAAAGGAGGACGAGAGGAGAGGGCCTTTGCTTCTGGCCTTATAGATAAACAGAGGCCCTTCTTTCACAACCTGGGTCTGCAGGGAGGGGGACTTCTGCGGGTCTAATTCTGCAAAGACAGTACAAAACCAGAAGAAAATCCAGACTGGATTTTATTTTTTAAATAAACCCACCTACCAATCAAAGTGCGTCACATACAACTTACTCTGTTAGGTAGGTTATTATTATCTAGCCCCATATTGCAGCGAGGAAGACTGAGGACTCAGCTACATTAGTCAAAAAAAAACTCTCTGAATGTGTTATAAACATACAACACCAGATGGCGCCAGAGAGCAAACAAATTTTCTGTGCGGTTTTTATATAGGGTTTTTCTTTTCTTTTGTTAGAACGATTTAAATTCTGACTTATTTATAGTGTATTTTCCCCTTGTGTGTAGATCCACCCTGAGAAAGAGAAAGAATGCTTTGCCACCTAGGATCTGGCAGGCGTGAGGGCTATAGTTCACAGCCCAGTCGCTTTGCCTGCGTATACCCCCTCAAAGAATTCTGGGCAATGTAGTTTGTTTAGGGTTGCTGGGAACTGCAGCCTTGTGAGGGGTGAACTACAGTTCCCAAGATTCTTTGTGGGAAGGAGCGTGCTTCAAATGTGATTACATATACAGTGTGGGTGCCTAACTCCTGGTTTTCAGCTCACCCCCCAACCGCTACCTCAAATAAAACGCTGTTCATTGGTCACACCAGTAAGAAAATGATTGGTTGGTAGACCTGCAAGGCACCTTCCCTCCCTCCAATCAGAACGAACCAGACCCAGGCGCTTGGGGCTGCCCTCAGTCACCAACCTTCTTTCTCCTCAATGTCAATCAATTGGAGGAGGAACCGCTTCATCTGTGCGACGCCCTGTTGAATGGTGGGCTGCAGTGGAGCCATCCAGGGTTCCTTGGTGCGGCTGACACCGGCGTCCATGTTCCCCACATTCTGAACAGCCTGGCAAGCGAGAATTCAGAATGGTGACCACAGGTCAAGGACAGGCCTCCACAAATAAAGTGAAAAGCTGGTGTGGTGCATGGCAGAGAGGACACTGGGGCCTAAGAGACGGAGGAGACCTGTGCTTCAGGTCCCGCACAGCTAGTTCTGGGCTCCATCATTTAAGAAGGATGTTGACAAGCTGGAACCAAGATGATCAAGGGTCTGGAAACCAAGCCTGATAAGGAACAGTGGAAGGAGTTGGGGATGCTTAGCCTGGAGAAGAAAAGACTGAGAGGTGGTATGAGGGTCATCTTCAAATATCTAAAGGCCTGTCAACATGGAAGATGGAGCAAGCTTGTTTCCTCCTGCTCCAGAAGGTTAGGACCTGAACCAATGGCTTCAAGTTACAAGAAAGGAGATTCGAACTAAACATCAGGAAAACCTTTCTGACAGTTAAGAGCTGTTTAGCAGTGGAACAGACTCTCACGGCAGGTGGTGGACTCTCCTTTCTTGCAGGTTTTAAAGCAGAGGCTGGATGGCCATCTGTGACAGGTACTTTAGTTGAGATTCCTGCATTGCAGGGGGTTGGACTAGATGACCCTTGGGGTCCCTTCCAATTCTAAGAGTCTATGAAGCTCTCTGGGAGACCTTGGACACAGTCAATGTGGGAAGCAGAAGTAGCATTCAATTAGAACCAGGTGGCTGGCTCTAGGAGCTGCCATTCCCCAGAATTCCCCTGAGTGATGCTAACTCCAGGGGCATTGTGGGAAATTAAAATGGCAGCCATGTGAGAAATTAAAATGGTGGCTGGCTGTTGGAGTTGCTGTTCTGATTTCCCTCAATTCCCCAGAGTGATACTAACACCGGGGCATTGTGTGAAATAAAAATGGGAGCTATGTGTGAAATTAAAATGGTGGCTGGCTCCAGGAGCTGCCGTTCCCATTTCCCACAATTCCTCAGTGATGCTAACATCAGGGGCATTGTGGGGAATTAAAATGGCAGCCATGTGAGAAATTAAAATGGTGGCTGGCTGTTGGAGTTGCTGTTCTGATTTCCCTCAATTCCCCAGAGTGATACTAACACCGGGGCATTGTGTGAAATAAAAATGGGAGCTATGTGTGAAATTAAAATGGTGGCTGGCTCCAGGAGCTGCCGTTCCCATTTCCCACAATTCCTCAGTGATGCTAACCTCAGGGGCATTGTGGGGAATTAAAATGGCAGCCAGCACTGATCACAGGGCCAGGATTTTCTGTGTGCACGTGCTGGGGCTAGATTTACAGGCAGGGTGCTCTCCCTTCTTGCCCAGGAGGTGAAGTCCAGGCTGGCTCTTACCTTGGCCAGGAGCAGGAGGGTGCGGCTGGTGCGGGCATCTGCGTGCTTCTCCTGCAGGTGGAACAATTTGGGGGACATGATGGCCGGAGAGAAGAAGCGAAGGCAGAGGAAACTGGTGATGGCGATGAACTTCACGTTCTGCAAGCAGAAAAGGAATGGTAGCACAGATGTCAACATCTAATAGGGAAAGTGGGAGAGGGAGGGAGGTAGGAAGCCTGTGCTAGCCACCTGTCAGCATCTGCAGGCCAGGCCCAAGCACCTAGTCCTCAAGGGACAATTCTTGGCAACCACACTGCCCTGGATGCCCCCTGCAACGGTTGATGCTGCTCAAGCGTCTGCCAAGGAAACATGATGAAAAGCCCTCCCATGTTTGACCAGAAGGTCCGCGGTGGGTGAAGCGGTGCAGTTCAGTGGTTAGAGCAGGCCAGGACAGAGGCGAGGAGGAGAAGGATCCCACTGTGCTGACCTGGTCCTTCTCTTCGGGGAACTGCTCCCCAACCCTCTTGAAGAGCAGCTGGAAAGTGGCGCGGATGATGGCGGGACACGCCTTGGCGGATTTGGCAATGGTGCCAAGCAGGTCACCAAGATAGGACCGAAGGTGCTGAGCGCTCTGCTGGATTACGTCGCTTTCGCTCTGGATACGATGGAGGCTGGAGCAGCTGCCGCAGGGAGAGGAAGAAAAGAAATAAATGGATTCCCGCCCCCGAGACTGTGGCACCTTTCCGGCATCATCGCATAAGCCAGAGTGGTTTAGTCCAGGACCTTGCAGGGAGCAGGCGTTCAAATCCCCTCCCTCTGCCGTGAGTGACCCTCGGGCCAGCCGCTGTCTCTCTCAGCCTAACGTACACTGCAGGGCTGTTGTGGGGATTAAACGGAAGGCAGGGGAAGCACGTGCGTTGCCTTGAGCTCCCAGGAGGAAAGGCAGGATATAAATGTATGAACTGGTTTTACAAATAAAATCTGGTGTTTCTTGCGTAAATCGCAAACAGGAGTAAACCGCAAGGGACCACAGTTTGGGCCTCCACACACGTGACCACCTTTTAAGAATTTAACTGTGCTCTATGGAGATGGAACAATGTATTTTCCTAGTCATTGCTGTATTTTCCTAGTTGTAGTGGAGTGTTGTGATATACACATGTATATCATGTGTGCATGTGTGTGTCTGTACGTATTATTGCACACCACGAAAATTTCTGAGTGGTGCAAGATTTCGGTGGTTCCAGGTGCCTACCCAGGGTTCAGTTTCCTTGGAATGAGGGACAGGGGAGATGGGGTGTCTTTAAGATAAAGGGTTTATTTACACATATATACACAACCTGAGCTTATGATATAACAACAACAACAACAAAACAACATAAATAAATAAATAAATAAATTTATACCCCGCCCTCCCCAGCCAAGACCGGGCTCAGGGTGGCTAACACCAGATATAAAACAATTGATTGAAACACAACTTAAAGGACAAGATTAAAATACAACATTAAAATGCAGCCTCATTTCAGCAGAAACTCAAAAACTTTTTTGGGGATCACATGAACACCAACACCCCAGAAGGTCTTGCTCACAGCCTTGGATTGAAGCAGAAATCAAGCACGACTCTCACTCTCTGCTTCTGCCTGCTTCTAGCCCAGCTCAGCCATTCTTGGCTATAGTTCTTCCCACTCACTAGCAGCCAGGTGAGGGAGAGGGGCCCACCCGTTTGCTTTCTGGCACAGCTTCCTTTGTTATACTACCAACAATATTGAGAGCTATCAACTCATCCAGCAAGAAGCTGGCCTTTCTGCCTACTTCACCAACCTACTCAGTTTTAACCCCTACTGAATCCAGGACCCCCAGAAATTAGAAGGGACCCAAGCATCCTGCATACTAACCCCCGCTCCTGAAACTTACAGCAATATGTACAGCCTGAGAAAGGTCCCTGATCCCGGCTCTCTTACCCAATATCCTTGCTCTCCACTTTGCTGGGATCCAGCTCAATGCATCTCTTCTCTTCAAACACTCGGTTGATTGTCGGCCCAAGGACTCTGTGGAGGTACTGCATGCCTGCCACCTGCAGATGGGAAGATTTTGGGGCAGGACAGGAGAGACAGCGGACTGAATGATCAGACGGCAGTATAGAATCATAAAATCACAGAGTCGGAAGAGACCAAGAGTCCAGCCCCCCTGAAATGCAGGAATCTTTTGCTCGACGTGGGGCTTGAACCCACGACCCCAAGATCGAGAGGCTCGTGCTCTGACTGAGCTATCCCAGGAGATATATAGATGGATGGAAAAACAGAAAGACATAAACATACTCAAGATTCACACAAGCAAACCACAAACCCATCAAGTACCTTCAGAAATGACTCCATTGACTTAGAGGCCAGAGAGTTGCTTCGAAACAGAGTGTTTGGCTCATCTGAAACAGAACACAGGAACATAGGAAGCTGTCTTCTACTGGATTTGCCAGCATGTGACTGAAACCCACCCAAATTACGGTAGCAGTCTGGAAATGCCATAGGCGGACAGGAACTGCCCATGCCCAGGTCCAACCAGGGCCGTCTTAACCATATCTGGTGCCGTGGTGCAAAGATCCCTCTGGCACCACCATCCCTTTCCCATAGTTGCCAACCTTTTTTAGGGAGGATGGTACTGCGCCCAGCTTTGCGGGGCTGGAGGAGGCGGGCAACGGCTGGAGGGCAGCTCCTCCAGAAGGGAAGATGCGGAGGCTGGACGTGGTGGCTCCCGGCTCAGCTGGCCACTTCGTGCTGTGGTGGCTACGGCAAGTGGAAGCTCCGGGCGCGGCGCTGCTTCAGTGTGGCATGGCGGAGGCGGGTGAGGACGGCAAGCTGATGCCAGGAGGTGCCGCGTCCAGCCTCTGCCTCTTCCCTGGCGCCCTCCAGAACTTGGCGCCCTGCACCACTAGCCTCTATGGGTAAGATGCCCCTGGGTCCAACTGATCAATTTTTTTGTAGCAGGTCTGGACTTCCTCGCCTCCCCCCCATGCATTGCACACTTTCCTCCATTCTAATAAAATGGTACCCCAGCTGCACAGAGCATGGTACCTTCCCATGTCCCAGTCATGCGCCTGGGATCCTTACCGGTTTTATCCAGTTCCAGTTTGAAGAGGAGGTCCAAGAACTCTTTGGCCAACCCTTGGCCCACAAAGAGCTTGACAAGGTTGACGGCAACTTCCTGCCTGCACTCAGCGGTCGTGGTGTCGTCAATCAGGGTTATTAAATGGACTTTCCCGTCCTGCCAGGAGGAAAAAAAAAGAAGGGGAGCGACTGAGGAGTTAGAACCCCAGGGAGGCTGTAACACACGTGAAACTCAGGAGGAGGAAAAAATTCAATTAAAGCATGATGGAGAGTTTCCCCCACTCCACCTGCATGCACAAAATTAGGGGGTCTATTCTCAACGTCATCAAATATTTCTTTAACAGCGTTATTTATTTATATACACATTCTGCTCGCTTGCCAACATGGCTTCTAAGCAACTTACAAGTGTAAAACCGAGTTACAAAATATATCCATGTGCAATCAAAGTGCACAATAGGTTCATTTCGTCAAGGCATTCCAAGCGTGCATAATTAAGATGTACAATAAAACAAGCCCATTAAAACAGCATTAACAATTAAAGCGATTAGATCAGGAGCTTCAGGCCTGGAGATCAGGAGAATGCATGTCTAAACAGGTGCATCTCCAAGATCGCTGTCCTACCTTTCTCCCAAAAAGCTAAAGGCAGCACGCATGGGTTCCAAATGCATTTCTATACTCACAGCAACCCTGCAAAGTAGGTTAAGCTAAGAGAAAATGACTGGTGAGCCAGCGAGCCTTACAGCTGAGTGAAGGGAAGAACCTGGGTCACTCCAGTTCAAGGGCCTGCCCGCCAAAAGCGATGGATCTCACCTGGGCACCTGCTTTAACTTCCTGACACAGAAGCCGGACAAGAGGCTGGTAGTGGATGGATGGAAGCACCGTCTCATCCCGAAGCTGCAACTGGAGGTGTAGGGAGCCCAGGTTGCCCCTGGAAAGGAAGGGGAAAGGGGGCAATGTGATTGACGCAAACTAACTACATGGTCCCATAATGGACCACAGAATCCTTCAGGAGCGATGCTACCCAACTGCAACTCCCATCACTCCCAGCCAGCAAGGACGACTGGAGAGCCACAGGCTCCTCGGCCCTCTTCAGATAGGACATGAGCTACAGGCCCTTGTGATTTTGTAGGAGTCTTTAGGTTCTGTTTTGAAGGGACTCCCAGGGTCGTCTAAGTCCAACCTCCCACAATGCAAGAATGGCGGATAAAGAATCCATGAAGATGGCCACCCAAGCTCTGTTTAAAAACCTTCAACGAAGGGGAGTCTGATGCCCCCGTTCATACAACCACAAAGTTATTCCTAATGTTTACCCAGACTCTCCTTTCTCACCCTTTGAACCCATTGGTTTGGGTCCTGCCCTCGGGAGCGGGAGAAAACAAGCTTCTCTATCCGATATTTGATCCTGGCTCTCGTATCCCCTCTCAAGTCTTTTCCTTCTCCAGCTTTATAGCGGAACAGCAATGATTGTGTATCTGAAGAAGTGTGCATGCACACGAAAGCTCATACCAAGAACTAACTTAGTTGGTCTTTAAGGTGCTACTGGAAGGAATTTTTTTTGTTTTGACTATGGCAGACCAACACGGCTACCTATCTGTAACTGGAGCAATGATTGGGTAATGCTAGGATGCAGGGCTGCATTTATGAAACCGCTCTGAGGTTTTTCTATACAGTCAAGTGGGACGTAAATTTTACGAAAGGAATAAATGACGTCTGCCGCCGCCCCTGGGCAGAAGAGATTTTTATGCCCCTGGCTCCAAGGAGAAACTATTTTGTCAGTAACAAGTCTATTAAGATAAGTAAGGCAAACACTCTAAAGGTAAAGGACCCCTGGACGGTTAAGTCCAGTTGAAGGCGACTATGGGGTTGCAGCGCTCATCTTGCTTTCAAGCTGAGGGAGCCAGCGTTTGTCCACAGACAGCTGTTCAGGTCATGTGGGCAGCGTGACTAAACCACTTCTGGCGCAACAGAACACCGTGATGGAAACCAGAGCAGCACACGAAAACGCCGTTTGCCTTCCCACTGCAACGGTACCTATTTATCTACTTGCACTGGCATGCTTTTGAACTGCTAGGTTGGCAGGAGCTGGGACAGAGCAATGGCAGCCCACCCCCCTCACAGGGATTCGAGCTGCCGACCTTCTGATCAGCAAGCCCAAGAGGCTCAGTGGTTTACACCACAGCGCCACCTGCGTTCCTTAAACAATCTAGCAGGACTGTGGCAGCAGCAAAATCCTTTACAGGTTGACTTAGGGGCAAACAAGTGAAGCTCCCCTTTGAAAAACAGAGACTCACTCATCCCGCCTTGGCTTTGATTTGTCCGGTCGAAGCATAAACCACCCTTCCTCTTGTTGGACCGCCTGTAGCCCTTGGACATTGAATACTACCTGCAAAAGGAAAGGAAAAGGAAGTTGTGCTTACTCCCATCTGAAGCAAGGCCTCCCCATGTCTCCACAGCAAACTCCCATTTCCAAAAAACATAACCCGATAGGAGCAGGTACGCCCATGAACAGCTTGTCTGAGGCTCAGGGCAGTATTTTTGTTAGAATAAAGTTATAAACTGGCAGAACAAGGCCCACTAGCCAGATTAGCCCTCTGAGGCCTGGGATAAGTGTACCTGACTACCCCCAACTCTGTACAGGCCTGGGAGCAGGGAATGAGAAAGACTATACTAAAAACTGGGCAGGGGCGGCTCAGCCACACTTCTGAGCACCCCCATAATTCAGTGTTGTGAGTGGACAGTGCTCTTCTCTGCTGAGAGCCACATTCCCTGAGCGGCAGCTTTCCCCATTTATTTTTATATACGAGAAGCATTTATAACTTGCCCTCCAATTGCACAGGGCAGTGTACAAGAGGCACGCCAAATGTAGGACCGTCTTTCCCATCTGCCCGTCACTCCAGCCTTTTCCATATCTCTATGCTTGCTGCAATCGTATTTGATTTTAAAATGTTTATTCCCCCACCTTCCTGAAAGCGGGAATTCCTTTAAAAAAAAGTACACAGAACGCAAAGGCAGAAAACCGAAGAGATCAGCCTTTGAACAGGACAGCCCCCTTGCTAGGAGAACGTTTAAATGTGTCCTCTTCCAAGCCCTCCTTCCCCACTGCTCACCTTCCCCAGAAAATCGTTCCTGCTGACGAGATCCCAATCCCAGACTTCGATGACGCAGAGCTTCTCCACAGCCGACTCGTCCAGGTCGAACTCAAAGGTCTCATTCCACCTTGGGTAGCAAGATTTTTTGATCACCTGGACGACAGGCAAAGCCAATAAAGGAAGCAAATTCTTCCTCCCGAAAGCAAATTCTTTAAAAGATGCTGGTGAGAACAGGAGGAGGAGGAGGAGGAGGAGGAGGAGGAGGAGGAGGAAGAGCCTGCTGGGGAGCCAAGGATGTCATCCAGACTGACCCGCCCAAACTCATAACACTGGATGGAATGAAGTGGCTAGAAAAAAGAGGATTAGAGAGAGAGACACATGCCCATTCACTCTCTCACTTGACCAGCTGGAGCCTCATTTTGGACCATCCCCTTCCTGAAAAAAGAGAGCTGTGAAGGTTCTTCCTGAGACGCACGCACCTGCAATGTTTGGGGCAGAGTTTCCATTTGTGTGTGCTAAAAATGACCTCCATTATTTTGAGGCCTGGTCCTTATGTAGCCAAAGAGAGGGACCAGCAATTCCCCAAATTTGCCAAAGTACCAAATATCTTTCTTTTGCGGAGGGAGGGGGGAGCTAAAAAAAGTGGTACGAGAAAAAGAGTCAAACGGGGACTCATACACCGAGTGAACAGGGAATGGAAAGCCAGTTGGGAGGAGGAATGAAAAGGAGTATCCTGAACGCTTCACACTGGGACATTCTGCTGTTTTGGGCCCCACTCGTCTAGGCTTGTACAGGACTTAATATACAGTGATCATAATAATAATTTTATTACAGTGGTACCTCGGGTTACAAACACCTCGGGTTACAAACACTTCAGGTTACAGACTCTGCTAACCCGGAGTAGTACCTCGGGTTAAGAACTTTACCTCAGGATGAGAACAGAAATTGCGTGGCGGAGGCAGCAGGAGGCCCCAATAGCTAAAGTGGTACCTCAGGTTAAGAACGGTTTCAAGTTAAGAACGGACCTCTGGAACGAAATAAGTTTGTAACCAGAGGTACCACTGTATTTGTACCCTGCCCATCTGGACTTAAGGCTGGGGAAACAAATACGATAGTGGGATATATCTGGCAGGCGCACTGGCTGCCTCTCCAGAGCGCAGACTCAGACCACACATTTAAAGCTCACAGCTCCCTACTCTAGGAACAGTAGTTTCACCCTTGCAGAGCTGTCATTCCCAACAAGGCCTTAAACTACAGTTCCCGTGGCTCTTTGTGGGGGAAAGCAACATACTTTCTGTGCATGGCATGCACCTGCCCTTAAATGCCTTATGTAGCCCTTCCCCTATCCCCACCCCCACACCTTGTTCTCCTTACAGCTGGAGCTCACCAAAGTTTCCTGTGTCTTGCCATTATAGCGGACTCTGACGAAGGGATCAGAGGCTCCGTTTCTGTCTTTCCGAGCCAAATCTCTGTGAAGGAAGGAGAGAGAGAGAGAGAGAGAGAGAGAGAGAGAATGAGAATATTGTTATAGATCTGCGGGTGCTAAATGCTTGGAGTTTTATAAATGTTAGGATTTGATTAGAATTGGTACATTAAGCAGGGCTGCCATACATCTGGGATTTTCCTGGACACATCCAGAATTTATCTGCCGGAAATAGCTCCTAGGCAGAATTTCAAAAAATCGGTTAAAATGTCCAGGGCAACCCATGTCAGAAGTGATGAGTTTCTGGCAAAATTCCTTAAAAATAGTGCAAAAACTGCCAAAAAAAAAAAAGGGGGGGGGAGATTTTGAAGAAAAAAAAGCTGAACAACTTTGCCCTCTGCAAAAAAAGGTAGAACAACTTTGCCCTCCCACAAAAAGCTCAACAAATGTTGTGAGTGGATTTTCACTTTTTGAAACCCTCTGTTAGGTTAGCAGCTAGACTCATGTGCGTTCAAGATGGGGGTTAGCCGCTGTTCATCCCCTGGAATCAGCATATGTGAAGGGTTAATTAACCCAGGCACACTTCCTGGGCTGTTCATTGGACACTTTATGCAAAAAAAATGGGTGTATTAGGCAAAATCCACACATGTGTATATTAGAAGGAATGTGCATTAAAATACTTATGATTTTTTGTGAGGACTTGGAAAAAACATTCCACAGACTGACGTGGAAATGTTGCAAACTGAAGTTAAGACTGAAAAACTGAGGAACAGAGAAACCCAAATTGACAGGTGCATTTAAAGCACATTTCGCACCCCAAAGAATAGAACTCTGGGAACTGTAGTTCACCTCTGAAATTCCCAGCAAACTACCATTCCGAGATTTTTTTGCGGGTGTGTGTGTGTGCTTTAAATATATGGTGTGTACACAGCCTGCCTTTATTTGAGGGTGGGGTTGCGATTTCCTTCTGCAAAATGCCTTGGTTCGGCTTATTATTCGTAACCTTATTCGCAACCTCAGCTACATAGCTTTACATAAGAGAAACAGAGAAGGCTATACAGCAAACTGAAGAATGAGCAAATTTGGGCACTTTTAGATCTGAGGCTCGGAAGAAAGCACGTAAACAAAGAATGAACAAAAAAGTAAAAGTCACATGGCATCACAATCTCTGTCACGCTGCCATGGCTCCCCTAAATTGCTCCCCTCATTTTCTCTTTCTGTCAAAGGGCTTGTGTTGCTGTTTTCTAACATTCTTCTGTAGTATTACCATCCCTTAACACCCCCACTTTCCCAGCAGTGATGTATGGAAGTGAGAGCTGGACCATAAAGAAGGCTGATCGCCGAAGAATTGATGCTTTTGAATTATGGTGCTGGAGGAGACTCTTGAGAGTCCCATGGACTGCAAGAAGAACAAACCTCTCCATTCTTAAGGAAATCAGCCCTGAGTGCTCACTGGAAGGACAGATCCTGAAAGCTGAGGCTCCAATACTTTGGCCACCTCATGAGAAGAGAAGACTCCCTGGAAAAGACCCTGATGTTGGGAAAGATGGAGGGCACAAGGAGAAGGGGACGACAGAGGACGAGATGGTTGGACAGTGTTCTCGAAGCTACCAGCATGAGTTTGACCAAACTGCGGGAGGCAGTGGAAGACAGAAGTGTCTGGCGTGCTCTGGTCCATGGGGTCACGAAGAGTTGGACATGACTAAACGACTAAACAACAACAACAACACCCCCACTAGCCCTTAGCATATGGCTTTGCACCCTCTTCCAGGGGCCCAGCATTCAAACACAGCGTCACTCTGCACAGGCTTCCTTTTGAACGTCCAATGTTTTTCTCCCACCGAGTTTGAGAGTTTCATTTTAATGAAAGGATTATTTCCAGCAGAGAACTGGTGGATACTGCGAGACAGTAAAGAAAGGAAAATTGGGAAAGTTTATTGCTTTATAAAAACGCATCTCTGACTCACATCGCCAGAACCTCTGCTTGCACAGCAGCAATGACCAGGCATTCCCTGCTACACTCTCGCAAGCCTGAACTTTGCCTTCTGTCTCATCTTTGCTGTGCCCACCACAAAACCATGAATCCTCCTTGCGCTGTTTCATACCAGCTATGCAATTATGTTGGTTGATTTCCCTGCCCGCCCCCTCTGATTTTTAATGCAAATGGTCAAAGTGGGTTCAGCATTTCTATTACAGCAGAGCTTTGCATGAAGAAGATCCCTAATTCATTCCCCAGCTGGGGATCCTGGACAGCCGCTAGCAGTCAATGAATGGACAATCTGAGCTAGATGGGTCTCAGCTAGAACCACAGGTCTGACCTGGCAGAAGGCAAATTTAAATAAAAGCAAAAACAACCCTGTAAGGTACATCAGCATTATTCCCCATTTTACAAACAGGGAAGGGGACTGAGGCCAGGAGAGAGAGGCTCGTTTGTCAAAAGCTGCCTGGAAGAATTCAAATCCCTACTCGGTAATGATGCTCACTGGGTAACCTTGGTTTAGTCACAGTTTCTCAGCCTAGCCTACCCCACAGGGTTGTTGTGAGGGAAAGAGGGAGAGGGAGAGCCACGCACCACGCCTTGAGCCCCTTTGAGCAAAGGTGGGATATAGACTTTTTAAAAATCGAATAACGTATCTAGGGATTATAAGGACGGAAGTCCCCAAAAAAGATGGTTAGGTTGTTTATGTATGCAGCTAGGATTCTTTATGCACAGAAATGAAAAGAAGAAGAAGTAGTTCCCACCAAAGAAGAATGGATAAGCAATGGGCTAGGCTAAATCTGCAAAGCTAACAGCTAAAATTAGAGAACGATGATTGCTTTAAGGAGGAACGGAAGCCTTTTCCAGATTGTTTGAAGAAATATTATAGTATGATGAATTTGTGAGCATGATTCGAACTACGAGCAACAGAAAGAATGAGAGATTATTGTATTGTGGTTATGATATAAAAGAAGAAAGATAGGGTGCAGCAAAGGGGAAGAATAAAAAAAAACACCATTAAAAATGGGATGGGAAGTTGATAAAAGAAAAAACGATTATTTATTATATGGGAAATTTGTAATATAAAATATAAAATAATATAAAATAATTGCCAACAAAAAATTGACTAAAATAAAATGTAGTCAAAAAAAATTGACAAATAAAATCCCAGTGAGGGCTCAGTCTCTTAGCTGCTGTCCTGTGCCAGCTCTAGAGCAAGAAAATTTATGGGAAGCACTTTCACAAGTGCTATTTTTATTTACAACACTATTCACTGAAATCATTAATAATTTTTATTAATAAGCTGGAAGGGCTGTCTATCTGACCCAGCATTACCGCCCTGTGTTCCCTCTGTTCTTCTTAAAGGAACGGCACAGCTCATTCCTTCAGTCAGCCAATCCCCCATGATTAAGGGCTCTTGCAATTATAGAGGGCTCAGAATGTTCCCTGACAAAGGGCTTGGCTTGATCCTCCGGGGGTGGGGGGAGGGACAGACTCCGCGCAGAGTAGCTCAGTGGCAGAGTGCATGCTCTGCATCTAGAAGGCCCCATCTCCAATCTCCAGTATCTCTGAGTAGACCTGGGAGCCAGGACAGAAACCCAAGAAGGCTGCTGTAGGCAAGACTGAGTTGCAAGGGCTGGTGGCCTGACTCAGATTGTGCAAACACCACACATTCAAAGCACATGAGCTCCAACAAGGAATCCTGGGATGTAAAGAGAAATAAGTTTCTTTTTATCATATGTGGTGGCCTTGTAGTAAGGTTAAAGCTTACTGGGAAATAATAATTTAATAATAATAATTTATTTATTTATACCCCGCCCATCTGGCTGGGTTTCCCCCAGCCAGATGGGTGGGGTATGTAATGAACTGATATGTAATGAATTGAAAATGATGTTTAATATAACATTTGTAAAAAACAACAAACCAGATGCTTTTCTTTTGGGAATTATAGGGGCAGAACTACCAAAACTGTATAGAAACGTATTCAGGTATGTGACTAGAGTGGCAAGAATGTTACTCGCCCCAAAATGGCAATAAGCAGAAGTCCCAGCAAGGGAGGAATGGATACAAAAATTTATGGAATATGCAGAAATGGCTAAACTTACCAGAAGAATAAGAAATCAAGATAACAAACTTTTTAGCAAAGAATGGAAATGGTTTATTGAATATTTACAGGTAAATTGTAAACAGATAAGAACACTGGCAGGATTATTGTAATAACATGCAGTTTGACCAGAGTATATATTTAAAGTAAATGAATAAATGAGCAAGTTACGTTAATCTGGATATGTGGAAGGTATTAAAAATAAATTTAAGGAACCGCAGAAAGAGGGGGAAGGAAGTCAAGTTTTGAAATGTCAAAATGATTGTAAAATTAGTGAAATGTATAAACTTGAAAAGCATAAATGAATGAATTTATGAATCCTGGGAATTGTAGTTTGTTAAGGATGCTGAAAACTGTAGTTCTGTGAGGGGTAAGCTACAGTTCTGAGGAGTCTTTGTGGGGGAAGAGGGGCAGATTGCTCCAGCCAAAGGGTCTGGCTTCACAGCTTGTGGAAGCATCTTAAAATCAGACAGAGGGCTGGATGGCATAAGGTCACAGGGGAGGGGAGGTTGCAAACCCTTGCCCTGCAACCTCGTCTGTGGCACAGCACAGCCTTACCTGGCATCAAACACAGTGCAGCGCAGCTTTCTCACGGCACCGCTGTCAACGATCTCAATCTGGAGATGGATTTCCCCCTGAACTTCCTCGTCTGGGTCAATTTCAGTGAGGTTCAGCCAGCCATTATAGCCTGGGAACAGAGACAGGGAGAAGGAAGCACAAGATTTTCAACTCAGGGGCAACCATGCCCTACCCTCACAGGGATGGCACAGGGTCAAAGATGATCACAGAATCATAGAGCTGGAAAAGGACCACAAGAGTCATGAAGGCTGAGCGCGCATTACCAGCTGGAAGCACAGATAGATTGTTATTTTTCTCAGTTCCGGTCAAAGCTGATTTGTTCAAAACCACACCACAAAACAGTATTTTTTTTTTTACTTTTAAAAATCTGTCTTCTTCTCTGGTGATCACTCGTAGTCAAGTAAGATTGTCTTCCATGAACATGGTTTTAACAGCGAGTCCATAAGTGACTGTGGGGGGCAATTCTAGATCCACACATCCTTCCACAGTGGGGACATAGGTTTCCGGGTGGGAGTTGGTCACAGTGAGGGTTTGCCAAGTGTGCCTTCCTCTTAGCATGTTTCTCCCCTTTGCCCTGAGTTCAAGCGTCCTGAAAGTCCATGACACCTTTGGTAAAGGTTGTTCTCCATTTGGAGCACTCGCAGGCCAGTGTTTCCCAGTTGTCGGTGTTTATACTCCTTTTTTTAAATTGCTGTATACTGCCCTTCATCCATAGATCTTAGGTTAGTTCACAACACAAAAATACAGTGTAAAATATTTCCTAAGAACTCTACTAGTTATTGACCAAAATAAATATATATATTTCCTAAGAAGCAACAAGACAGATATGGATATTGGCTAACATTATGTGTTTAACGCTTCCCAAACCAGCAGTGGGAGCATCCTGATGTGGATTAAACAGGAGTGTGTACACAGCTGGAGACTGTTAAAAACTTCTTTGACATTTTATTCTGATTCTGGAGTCTTCCTTAGCTCGTAGTCCTCTTGCCACCTAGTCCAGGGCCGGATTTAGATTTGAGACGGCCCTAAGCTACTGAAGGTAACAGGGCCCTTTATATGGCCAGCTGTCCTTTGTCAACAACAAATTGCCATTTTTTTGTGTTGAATATACGCTATACAGTAATGGTAATTTATGGACCTAATAGGTATCTAAAGCCATTTGAACATGTCACCATGCAACCAGTTCATGCAGAATGTAGGCACCCTATATACAGAAATGAGCAAACCAGTGATATTTTAGGGAGCAGGCTAGCAGGCAGGGCCCATTACTTACAGCATAGGAGCCTACACAACACAAAAGACTGTTGCTGTATGTAGGTTTTATTTTTTCATCTTATATTTTGGAAATGTACATCCAGTTGTTTTTTTCCTTTAAATTTTTTTGGGGCCCCTAAGAGAGTGGGGCCCTAATCTATAGCTTGTTTAGCTTATACATAAATCCGGCACTGTTGTCACCCTGTCCATCTTCTCCATTCCATTTACTGGAACAAGCCAGTAAATGTGCTGGGTCTTGCCTATGCTAGGAAAGAGTTATGGGGCTAAAGGCAAAGTTTGGTCTCTTTTTCTCTCTGGGATCATCCACGCCTACCTTTTGGCCTGCGCTTTCTAGGCAGAGGTTGGCACTTTAAAGCTCTGTGCCTGAGCACTTTTATTTTATTTTATTTTGGCACTTTTGGCACTTTCCCCAGGAAAACCCGCTTTTTAACGCTAAGTTGGAAAACAAACTTCAATTCAGATTTTTCACAGATTGCCATTTGGTCCGATTCAGCAGTAAAGAGCATGTTTTCATGGGGGGGGGGAGTGCTGGTGAAAAAACCCCAAAACGAAAGCACAGAGACACAGCATTTTAAAGTTCAGACCTAGAAATGCAGC
Source organism: Podarcis gaigeae (assembly GCF_964106915.1). Lineage (NCBI taxonomy): Eukaryota > Metazoa > Chordata > Lepidosauria > Squamata > Lacertidae > Podarcis > Podarcis gaigeae. Next base: position 33,740,728 of record NC_139692.1, read on the forward strand.
AGAAAAAGGAAGTCTCTCATTAGCTGCAGACAGGGAAGAGTCAGTCATGCAATGTTGTCAATGAACAGAATGCAGCTACTGCAGTGATGCAAGAGGGAGGGAATTTCACACAAAATGAATGAACCACCTGCTCCAATTTATTGGTCTGTTCTGTTCATCACAGACCCTCCAAATGTCCCTATATTCCAGGTACAGGCAACCCAATCAGATGGCTTGGGTTTAAAAAATAAAATGATGGTGATTATGGAATAAGATGTTCCTATTTTCATCAAACAAACATTGGATTCAATTCTTCATTGCCAGCCTGCAACACAATGCATAGAATATCTGCTATTTTTTTTACCTAAATGTCATGAGAAAAAACAAAAACAAAAATGGGACCTGTAGTCTAAAACCTCTAGACCAGGGGTCAGCAACCTTTTTCTGCTGTGGGCTGGTCCACCGTCCCTCAGACCATGTGGTGGGCCAGACTATATTTAGGAAAAAACCCAGAATGAATTCCTATGCCCCACAAATAACCCAGAGATGCATTTTAAATAAAAGGATACATTCTACTCATGTAAAAACACACTGATTACCAGACTGTCTGTGGGCTGGACTGAGAAGGCGACTGGGCCACATCTGGCCCCCGGGCCTTAGGTTGCCTACCCCTGCTCTAGACTCTAGAGGAAACTAGGCTGCCAAAGGCTGATATACTGCACTGTTTAATTCTGTTGTCTGATTTTCTCATAAATGTATCTGCAATCTCATTTGATGAAAAACGGTATATGAATACCTGCAACAAATAATAACAATAATAAACTATAGTGGAGCAACTCACAAAGAACTGTGGGGTTACAAGTGTGCTCTGTGAGATGTTGGAGGGCTTGCTGTCTTCTTGAGAGATGAATAACCTGCATAGCAGATCCACAAAACCACATAAAAACATTGCAATATTCACAGTCAGCTCAGGGATTTGTTCTCCAGGAAACCCCTGAACCCAGGCCTAAAGCCAAGAAAGCAACCATCACCTCTGAATCTTGGGAAAGCATCTAAGTTACTGGGCAGAAACTACCCCAAAGGTCAAGAGAGGAAGATTCTTTTCTCAGACACAATCTCTCTCTCTGCCTCCATCCCAAAGATGAGTCACTGGGCCTCCCAAGACATCGCCTGATCCTTGAGCCAGCAGATCACGTCCTCTCTTTTGCTCCTGTCTAGGAAGGTAGACAGATAAGATGGAAGTGGGTGGAAGCAGGAGATCCAGCTGGGATCCAGTACTTGACTGCTGCCCTCAAACCTGTTCTGGGTTCAGACCCACAAGGATAACACAAAGAGAGAGAAATGGGACCTATATGAATTGGAGGGAGAAGAGGCTGAATCTGGAATCTGCATGGATAAATAGCAGAGGATTCTGTTAGGGGGTCCCCTCACTCCTACAGGCTGTTTTTGGAAGAAATTGTGCAAAACAGGAATATCTACATATCTGCATTTAATTTGCACATTCCCCTCCCGTCACTGTATAGCTGATCATGAGCAGCAATTACTGTATGAGAGTTTGCAACAGCACAGTCAAGACTGGGTTGTGCAGAGTTCACATGCATCTTGAGGCCCATGTGTTTAAAGGCACTCTTTGTATGGCCAGAAACACTGTTTAAAAAAAATGAATGTGATGTTACAATTCATTGCCAAATTTGTTATCCATCAAACATCCTTGTTTACTAAGAATAAGGGGGGAAGGTAAAGAAAATGGGAAAGAAATGGGAGGTTAACCTGCTTTGGTTATTTGGGAAGGACTCCATGGGCAGATATTGACTTTTTGGTGCAGGGACCGTGCACCAAATTTGTTCAATTTACTCATTCAAAATTATTTACCTCTCCCAACAGAGGGAATAATCTCACCTTTTGGGTGCTCAGCCAACAGGCTTTGGGTGATGCAGACCTTCCCGATGACGTCGTCTCGGCTGGCACGAGAAAGGAAAACAAAAACAAAAAAAAACCTAAGGTACATGGGATGTCCAAGAAACCAGAGAGTATAAGTCTGGGGCATTTCAGGTTTTATTCATCTGGACTAGAACTGAAATTGGACTGGATGCAAGAGAGGGAGATTGTCTCACACTGAAACCCACAGTATCACCTAAAAACATTTGATGCAACAACCTTTCCTGGTGACCCATCTGAGAAACCCTCTCCCAATGCTACTCCTTTCCCTTTTAGCACTAGGAACAGACACCTTTCCCCAGAATGTTATTTCCAAATGGTAAAAGAACTTCTTGGCAGTGGAAGAGGCTGCCTTGGGGTCAGGGTTCTTCTTGCTTGCACATAATTCCTAAGAGGATGAGTGCAGGGCCGGTCCTTGCCCCAGGCAGAGTGATGTGGCTGCTTCAGGCAGCAGATGCTGGGAGTAGCAACAGCCCACCCGCCATTCCCCTGAACCCCACAGATAAAGTGGGAGATCTTGTGATATTCATGTTTCAATTAGCAACCAGGTCAGATTCTGTACAGGGGGGTAGGATACCATCTTGTGTTATGGGGTGGGGGGCTACAATCTTGTCCTTCACCTCAGGTAGCAAAAGGTACATATCCAGGCCTGGCCAGCCGGCCCATCTATCAGGGATGCTGTACTGTCATCCGCTCAGTAATGTGGAACATTCTGCCAATACAGATTCAGCAGGCACCTTCTGTTTCGACTTTCAAATACATGCTGAAAGCTTTTCTATTCCATCAGGCTTATGCAGGCCATTAAGAATACATCTTTCCACAATAGTTATTTTTAAGTTTTTTTAAAAAATATGGTCTTTATTGCATGGTTTTATGTACAATTGATGTAAACCGCTCTGATTATTATTATTTTAAATAAAGTACTGGGTAAATCATCAAACCATCAATTCTAGCACATGGGAGGCCACCTAAATTATATAATTTGGCATCTGAATGATTGGGATTAGTAATTGTATAATAATTTGGCATTGTTATAACGAGGCTTTTATTTGATTATTGTAATTGAAAAACTAATAAAAAAGATTATCTAAAAAAGATTATTATTTTAAATAAATAGTGATATATAAATATAATAATTTTTTTAGAAATGGCACCAGCCACACACAACAGGGAGGTGTCAGCAGACCCAAGCTTAGCAGTAGCACATTTATTCATTTATTTATTTACAGAAAAGAAAACTTAAGAAAGGTTTACCACTGCAGCTTTTAAGGTGCAAGGCACTATGTTTTCCAGATTTATCACTTCCACATTCTGTATATTTATTTTGAACCTATTGAAATTTCTGCCGAAAGGGTAAATGCAAGTAAAATGAGGGGTATGTGTGGCATTTCAATGAGGATGGTGTTGCGAGGATGCTCCACAAAGCTTGCGTGCACTAGAAGCATGGAGTCCACAAAAACTTGCTGCGTAGATGCAGCGCCATTAAAAAGGAGAGCCAGGAGGAAGAGCCTCATCTCCGCAGGAAGTGATGTCATACCTGAGTGCATCTTCATCCATGACATAGAATGACACGCAGTGGAAGGTGGGGGGGAGGTGGACTTCGTATTCTTCGCCCCAGAAAGGAAATAGTGTTTTCCACACAGTGGCTGTCCTGGTGGGAGGAAGGGAGAGATAAAAAGGACCAGGTGCTTAAAAGGAAAAGGGGTCAGCAACCTTTTTCAGCCATGGGCCGGTCCACAGTCCCTCAGACCATGTGGGGGGCTGGACTATATTTTGGTGGGGAAAATGAACGAATTCCTGTGCCCCACAAATAACCCAGAGATGCATTTTAAATAAAAGGACAAATTCTACTCAAGTAAAAACATGCTGATTCCCGGACCATCCACAGGACGGATTCAGAAGGCGATTGGGCCGCATCCGGCCCCCTGGCCTTAGGTTGCCTACCCCTGTCATACACAATCTGAAATGCAAGGGGTAACTCATGAAAAGTATGCTTGGATTAAGTCCAGATTTTGGCCCCTTTCCTCTGCTTTGCAGGGCAAGGAGAGAGGGAGAGAGAGAGAAAGAGGGAGGGAAGGGGGAAAGTGGGTGTTCTAATGTTCACCACTTACCTGATAATGGCTTCATTGTCAATTTTCACAATGCAGTAAGGGTCACTGCTGCCTGTACTGGACAAAAGGAGGGGGAAAAATACAAATAAAGATTCTCCATGGCTGTTGCATGATACAAATTACCCCCAGAACACACTGATTCACCACAAGACGGTGCCTAATGCAGAGTCAGACCACTGGCATTGTCTCCCGCATGGGTCTCTCCCAGGCTTACCTGGGAAATGCCAGAGATTTAGCCCTAAGACCTTTTCAAGATTCTAGTCCTCATGGGTCTGGAAAAGGTTTCATCTTGCTCAGTCTTGTTTGCCCTGACTGGCAGTGGCTTGCCTGGGTCTCAGCCCTACCTGGATACGCAAAGGATGGAATAGGGGACGTTCTGCCACTGAGTTACGGCCTTCTTCTACATTAGAGAGATTTCCAGCACCTCCACCACCACATCCTGCCTCACAACATTCTGCCAGGGGTGGGAAGCAGTTGTAGGCTTTAATCAGTGCAATTAGCCAACTAATGCTTTAATCCCATATCATTACACAGGCGCACACACACAACGCTTCTGGTCATTTAGGAGGGACGACACTCTGGCATGAAGTTGTGGACTAAGGAGGGGCACCACAGACCTCTTTTTCCCTGTATCAAATTTGGTGGGAAAGAAATGTCCAGAGCTCTGTTTTCCTCCCAGTGCAAAGTCCGCCACCCTTCAGATTTCTCTTCCCTATTATCTGGACATTCCCTATGCAATCAATGTCCCTTTTTCCCTGAAATATACTCAGAGTCGCAAAGTGATTTCATGCTCTTTATTCAGCTCATAGTGGTGAGGAAGAATGAATGAATGTCCCCTCAAAGTATCTGCTTTATATACATTATTTACACAATGGGCTGCACATGATTGGCTAATTCTGGAATTCTACTGTAAGCCAATCAGGTTGTGGATTCACTTATATCTGGAGCATGATTGGGTGGTGTAGCAGGAACCCCCCCACCCCAATCATTCTGTTTGTATAAACTTCACACACACACACACACACGCCACATTTCTGTTATAAATTCATAGAAAAATCAACCATACATTGGATTTGCACTGTTCCATTTTTATTTTACTCCATATGACAAGAACTAACAAAGGGGGGTGACTTAGTCCTGGTCAGCTTAGTCCTGGTCAGCCATAATCCCTTCATTGTCTCAGCACATAACACAGGAGCCCTGCCCATGCCAACCCTGATGATCCCAGACAGAAGACAATCAAGATCACAAAGAACTTGCATATGGGAGTGGATTCATCAGGGACTGGAACAAAGGACAATGATCAGATCTTCCCTCAGGGGGCAGGAAACTGCAAAATCCCTTTTGTCTCCTGGAAGTTCCTGGAAGTGACTCAGGGGGAGGGGGAAAGGAGGAACCAGCCAGGTGACCAGACACTCAAGTTACCATCACAACTCCTCCCTCAGCACCTCCTTTCTGTAATGTATGCCTCCCTCAGCACCTCCTTTCTGTAATGTATGCCTCCCTCAGCACCTCCTTTCTGTAATGTATGCCTCCCTCAACCCCTCCTTTCTGGGGTTGGGCTAGACCTAGAGGAGGGGAATTTCAAAAGTTTTTATAAGACCTTGCACACTATTGTTCTGGGTCTTTCCTCTCTCCTGCACGTGAGGGGAATACCCTGTTGCAACAGTTCAATAAAGGCCAAGCCTACAGGCTGCTGTTTTGCTCCAAGTTATCCTGGTTGGTGTCTTTGTTTTGTCCAAGGGAGCCCTCGGATTTTTCCTGCAACAGTTGGCGACCATTCTCAGGGACACTTGGTTCTCCTGCAAAGGTGAGAGGGGAGATAGACAGGATCGGGCGCCACTGGGCAGCCTTAGCCCAGGGATCCTTCTTCCTCTCCCTGCCTCCTCTTTGCGGGCGGTAATCAATCGTCACCAAAAGCCTAACCAGGGGGAGCAAAGGCGAGGTCAAGCCGGCTAAAAAGAAAGGATCCCGGGATCCGCGGGGGACATCTTCGAATGTGAGTATGGTTTGAAGTAAATACATTGGGAGGGGGGTGGAGAAGCAGCGTCCCCATGACAGCCAGACTTTCCTTCTTTCATTTCTGACGTTCCCTCCCGGGGTCGTCCAGGAACGTCTTAAACTCTCCCCTTTTCTCCCCCGATTCTCCCCTTTCGGAGGGTGGCCAGGGAGGTCGCGGAACTTTACTGTATGATGTTGCCTTTCGGAGTCGTCTAGGAACATCAAAACCTTTCCCTTTCTCTCCCCCCAATTTCTTACATGGAATGTGTCCGGGGAAATTGTGGTACTTTTACTGTTTTCCGGCGTTACCTCTCGGGATCGTCCAGGGACGCCTTAATCTCTCTATCCCTTTCCTCCCCCGTTTTCCGTCTTGGAATTGAGTCCGGGAAAGCATGGCTCTTTACTGTTTTCTCTGACGTCCCTCTTTCGGAGTCGTCCAGAGGTGTCCCTCAAAGCTCTCTCTCTCTCTCTCTCTCTCTCTCTCTCTCTCTTCTTGTCTATTATGCAAACAAAGCTGCCCCTGCTGCCTGGCGACCTTTGTTAGGGATGACCCGGGTACGTCAGAACGCAAGGTTGTTTGTTTCCTTTCCAAACCTTCATTTTCTCGGGCCTTAATCTGGCATTGCACTGCGCAAGCGTCCAGTAGGGGTTCCGAACTTAGTCCCAAAGGCTAGGCAGGAGGCTGTCGTGGAGGGTAGAGGGGGGAATTGGGGCCCCACACTAGGATTATATATATGCAGGAACCTTCTCGGGCCAAGGTGTCCCGTGGCAGACGGGCCAAGGTGTCCCGTGGTTGAAACTTTCTCGGGCCAAGGTGTCCCGTGGCAGACGTTTGAGCTCACTCGTAGGAAGCAGCGCTGAGGTAAAGGAATTCCGGGTAGAGAGAGAGACCCGTGGTTTGAGGTTCCGGGCAGAGACCCGTGGTTTTGTTTCAGGTTCAGGTTTGAGATTTCCAGAAATTAATTCGTGGTTTATAGATAAGTAGGAATTGTGTTAGTCAAGGGTACTTTGAGTACTGAAAGGATCCTTTTCTGTCCCCCCTTTCTTTCCCTTTGCCCCTCCTCCCTTGTGTGTGTGCGTCCACTCTTTCTGTCTTTAGCGTACTTCGTTAATGAAAAGAAAAGAAAAAAACCTAATAATAACATATGAGAGAATGGGAGCTCACTAAACACCCTAGCTGGACTCCTCCTGGCAACAAGGCTTCCATGAAGCCTTTTTGCCCCAGAGAGGATTCTAATATGCCCCTCCAGCTTGTCATCTCCAATTGAAAATAAATAAATAAAATAAAGGGGCAAAATGGTCTTTCCAAGTACAAAGTACGAGACCATTGTAACTTTTAGTGGGTGGATTAGGCCCACCACCTGGAACCCAGGGCACAGTGGCCACCCCAGGGATCCTTCAACAAAATCAGGGTTTGAACCCTTAGGGAGAGCTGAACACATAAAATTTGTGGTGTTAAACTATAACCTAAAGCTAGAACATGAAACCGTAAATTTAATATGGTGCTCAGAAGGCAGTAGATATAATAACAGCCCAGCCTGAGAGCCCACACATTAGGGATCTTAGTTTTCTCTTGGAAAAAAAAAAAGGATAAGAGATGTACTCAAAGATTTGGAATATTAAAAGTGTTTGTGTTTACATTGGCTCCGGCATCCACAGACTGTTCTTAAATGCACATAGTTTTTAAATTGCAAGCTTGCTTCAAAAAATTTAAATCTAAGGAAGCCATGTTGGGCCTTATCAATCTTAAACAAGACCAAAAAAAAATTGAGAATGAAGTGTGCAAATGTTTATTTGAGAGAGGCTCCAAGGAGTCTTCCTCCAAGTAGCTTGAGTGAGGAGTATGATTTTAGGTTGATAGTAGATAATGTTATGTCGCAACGTTTGAGTTTATGAGTTTATATCCGTGTTCCAGTATTTTTTTGAGTATTTTGAAATGTGCTGTGAAGAAACTAATGTTTCTGCTGCAAAAGCCTAGTAGAGCCAACTGCTCTCTCAAGCTAAAATGCAGTATATGTATTTCATTAAGCATCTGCCTATAAAAATGTGTCTTTCTAAAAAAAAAAAAAAATGGTATTAAAAATTGGTATTAAATGTAGAGACTTCCATAGCCAGCAAAAATTGTCTATCTGAGTCCAGTCCTGATATCAGTCTTCCTGGCCTCTTTTCTTAAAAAAAGCCCCTTTGTTTCGTTCTGTCTCTTTCAGGGGTTTTTTTTTCCCCCCTTCTCCTTCTTACTTCTGTGCCAGGTAAATTTACTCCCAAGTAAGCTTCCTTTAAAGGAAACTGGAAGGGGGGGGCATAGATTAGGCTTACTATTCCTCTGCAAATTCAGGAAAAACTCACTTTTGCATTCTTTCTAAATCAAATCTATGGCTGTTTTAACTATGTTTTATAAGAGATCCTCTCCCTCTTAGGAAAAATGTTCACTTCAATCTTCCTTTAAAGATAATTTCTCTAGGAACTTGAAGAAAGCAAACTCAAACTATCTCAAAATCTGCTAAAACGGTTCTGTGTAAAGTTGGCTACTTTTCTTTTTCTCTTCCTTAGTACATGATAGGAGCATAGATGAACACTGTATCTAGGGTTGGACTAGATGACCCAAGGGTCCCTTTTAGCTTTCCCAATTTGTGGCTGTGTGGAGGGCCATGTGTCTACAAGCATGTGATGAGTTGAAATTCAGCCCAACTTTGCTCTTTGTTTTACTTTAAAAAAAGGTGAGAGGTAAAATCCGTGATGTTTTGAAGCAAAACTGGTAATTTCAAGCATTTGAGTGATTACAGTGTTTATCATTTTCTCTACTATTAAAAAAAATAATAATAAATCAAACTTCAAAGTCAATTCAAAGTTTATGCACATAAAATACATATAAGTCTTGACCATTTATCCTGTAAATAAAGGGCAGAAAAATTTGTCTGCAAATGGTAAGGCTGAAATGACTGAGAATGTTAAAAAAATCCTATAAATTCTGACTCTCTGGCCACTTTTTCCATATATAAGGGCATGGCATTGTTCCACGAATGACCAGAGGGAAATCACACAAAATGATAGCCCTTTCCTGTACATAAAGGAAGCAGTCCTTTTTGCTTGGGCTACAATTGCTAACTTTATTGAATACTTTAATTGCTCAGTTTCTCTTTTTTGTTTTAAAAAATCTAACCCTATTTTTTTTAAATCTACTCCTTACCCTTCATTTCCTTTATTCAAATGGAAATTTAGCCAAAGGTTTCAACATTCTCAATAATATAAAAGGTTTGCTGAGATATGAACTCTACACATGCACAGAGGCTAGATCAGCAACAAAGGGGGGAGAGAGATAGAGGAAGGAGGGGGAACTGTAGGGAGTGAGAGGAACTTGGGCTGAAGGGGGAAATTTATCCTAATTTCCTTATGTAAAACTTGGAGCCACTGAGGGAAATCACCCTTAATGTGTCCTTTGCTCCAGGGGCTTCGCAAGACAAAAGATGTGCCAAGTCTCAAATCTTAACACCATTAACATGCCAAATTCCTTTCACAGGTAAATTTCAAAGCACTCCCCCCCCCCAGGGGATTTAAATCACAGACTTTGTGTGCATTTTAGGAACAGCATTTCCTCGCAGGCTTCTCACATGAAATAATTTTTCCCTTTTAACAGGATATGTGAACCCCGATAACAAAGTGTTTGTCCCTTCTTTTCTCCCACAGCAACTTTCTTTCCTGTTCTGTGAAACAAGTCAACAAGTCTGAATCCCTGCTGTATTAGTTACTTCCATCTCTTTGTGGCTTTGGCAAATAATATCTTTTCATTTATTTAATCAGTTTTTCCATGATATCTATGAAATTAAGCGAAGCACAACCAAACATTGTTTGTGGAATGGTATTTGTTTACCCTTTGCCTGATCATTTCTTATTAATTCTGTCATTTTGGCTAGTTCAAGGTACTTGCACAACTTTAAATTGCCATTCATTTTCTTGGTATTAAGTCATTTCCCAGTATTTTGCTACTAACATTCTGACTAATGTTGTCACATCAAGAAACACTCTTTTATTTTCATTTGGGACATTAGAATGCCAAAACAGGTTACTTCAGGTTTCTTAAAAATTGTGTGTCTTAACATTTATTTATTTTTGGTTCCTCATAGGTCATTGTATGTGTGTTTTATTATTTTAACTGTGTCTTTTAAGTCCACCCTGCCCTTACAGGATATCACTTCTACAAGTGTGTTACTGCAGATCCAATGAAAACCTTCGCCACCACAACAGAAGACATCAAAGTTTTCAATGTGGCCACAACTATCTCTTTCAAAGGATATAGACTGCCGGGGAAGTGGGGCTGACAAAGGGGGGTGGAGTTGAAATACAAGGACATTTTCTGACTTTTGAACCTCAAGATACATGCGTAAAAAAAAAATATATCCCAATTCTCTCAAGATATGCAACTGATATTTAATTAGTTTGTTTTGTATTATGTGTTATTACGTAGGAATGTTGAAATGTGTCTTGACAGTGTGTTATTTCCACAAAAGGGGGGCTATTTTTTGTGTGTAATTGTTTTTATGTCTAATGTCTTATTCCTTACACCCCAGTGGAGGATTCTTATACATTTTATGCTTTTTAACAGATCAGGCTATTGTTTAGAATTAGATAAATTTATAACCACATTTAGTTGTTTCACCTGGCATGCTGCCAACTTCCCTACCCATTTTTAAAATGTGCTAAAACTCACTTTACCAAGGAGAAGTTTCTAAAATACATGAAGGTGGATATGCTTTGGTTTAGCAGGAATGATCCCTTATAGGGTTAAATTGACTTATTTGGACAAGTGCCCTTTTAAAAATGGTTTTCTTTAACAGATTGGTTTCAAAAGTTGAGAACCATGGGGCAAGATAAATTCAAATTGGACTCAGTTTGAATTGGGCAAGTGTATCCAGGCTGCAATTAGCTTTTTGGTCCTTTAAGTGCAAGTGAGCAACTTCCCATGACGAATAATAAAACCCCATAGGAAGCCAAGGTAAGGACATTTCCCTCAGGACATGTCCAAACCTGTGGCAGCTGTGGTGAGTGCCAGGCAACATGGTTAATATGAAAGCCCTAAGTGGATTCACCAGGGATTGCCACTACTGTTGCACCAGGCCGGTGTGAGACCACAGAAGAGCTACCTTGACACCTGAGAACACAAAAATGGTGGGGGGGCAAAGCAAACTGCATTTTTCAGTCATTAGTGGACCTTCCTGCTAAATGTAAAGCATACGCCACTATTGAGAAAATATTTATTCCAAGCTGCTAAAATACCACAAGTAACTGAGCAACAAAATATTAATTTTACGTGATATCCTATGTCTAACTATGTGCACTGTTACACTATTATATTTCTATACAAATATCCTTAAGAAGCATGACATCCAAGTCCCTTTCAACTTCACATAGACACACGCATCTGGACGGAGAAAAGCAGGTTAATATTTACCACTTTAAATTGTGCGGAGAAAAGGATTGCAAAGTAACCACCTTTGCAATCTTATCTCCGAAGGGGGGAACTGTAGCAGGAACCCCCCCACCCCAATCATTCTGTTTGTATAAACTTCACACACACACACACACACACACGCCACATTTCTGTTATAAATTCATAGAAAAATCAACCATACATTGGATTTGCACTGTTCCATTTTTATTTTACTCCATATGACAAGAACTAACAAAGGGGGGTGACTTAGTCCTGGTCAGCTTAGTCCTGGTCAGCCATAATCCCTTCATTGTCTCAGCACATAACACAGGAGCCCTGCCCATGCCAACCCTGATGATCCCAGACAGAAGACAATCAAGATCACAAAGAACTTGCATATGGGAGTGGATTCATCAGGGACTGGAACAAAGGACAATGATCAGATCTTCCCTCAGGGGGCAGGAAACTGCAAAATCCCTTTTGTCTCCTGGAAGTTCCTGGAAGTGACTCAGGGGGAGGGGGAAAGGAGGAACCAGCCAGGTGACCAGACACTCAAGTTACCATCACAACTCCTCCCTCAGCACCTCCTTTCTGTAATGTATGCCTCCCTCAGCACCTCCTTTCTGTAATGTATGCCTCCCTCAACCCCTCCTTTCTGGGGTTGGGCTAGACCTAGAGGAGGGGAATTTCAAAAGTTTTTATAAGACCTTGCACACTATTGTTCTGGGTCTTTCCTCTCTCCTGCACGTGAGGGGAATACCCTGTTGCAACAGTTCAATAAAGGCCAAGCCTACAGGCTGCTGTTTTGCTCCAAGTTATCCTGGTTGGTGTCTTTGTTTTGTCCAAGGGAGCCCTCGGATTTTTCCTGCAACAGTGGTTCCTGCCAACCAATCATATTGCTGCATTGTTCTAGGACCAATCAGACTGCTGCATTCTGAATCCTATTGTTCTAGGACCAATCAGACTGCTGCAGTTTGGATCCTATTTAACTCAGTACATAACACCCCTCCCCTCTAAGTTCCAGTCCTGCCCGGGAGGTCGCATTCATAGTCCTCAAGGTACACCGGCGGCCTACGTGTGCGTTGCGGCCTGGGGCGTTCCCTGGTCCGGGGTTCAGGTTCTGGCTCGTGTTCCAAGGATGCTGGCTGTGATGGGCCTGTTTGGTCTGGCGTAACCGGCTCGCTCAGTCGTGGTTCTGGCTCCGGTGTCCTTTCGGCCTCGCAGGTCCTCTCTGTTTTTACTGATTCTGCCTCTCCTGCTGCCCCCTCCTGCTCTATGGGCCTCACTGCCCCGCTGTTCCCTTGGGACTCCTCTGACCTTTCCTCCTCCTGGTTTTCTCCTGGGAATCGTCGCCGTATCTGGTCGCAGTGGCGGCGCCAGCATTGCCCCCCATCCGTTAGCAGCTCGTACGACACGGGGCCAGTGACCCTGGTGACTGTGGCAGGTACCCATGCTGGGCCTGCCCCAAAATTCTTTGCATACACTGGGTCCTGGGCCTTGAAGGTCCGGGGGTTCCTGCCTTCCCCCACCACTACCTCATCCTGAGCTCTATCGGGGTGAAGGCGATCCAATCTGATTGCAAGGCGCCGACCCATTAGTAGTTCAGCGGGGCTCCGGCCAGTTGTTGAGCTGGGGGTGCTGTGCTGTGCTAGGAGGAATGTGGCAAGGCGGTACTCCCAATCCCCTTGCGTCATGCGGCGAAGGGTGTCCTTGGTGGTCCGCACCATGCGTTCTGCTTGGCCATTGGTGGCAGGGTGGAATGGCGCCGAACGGATGTGGCGGATGGCGTTCTGCGCTGTGAAGGTTTGGAATTCTCCTGATGTAAATGCAGTCCCATTGTCTGAGACGAGAGTGTCAGGGAGCCCGTGGGTTGCAAAGAGCCTGCGTAGTACCTGGATGGCTGCGGATGTAGAAGTGGACGGTACCAGTGCAACTTCCAGCCATTTGGTGTAGGAGTCCACCACTATGAAGAATGTTTTCCCCTGAAAGGGGCCAGCGAAGTCCACATGCAGGCGTGACCATGGTGCTCGGGCGGACTCCCAGGACTGGACTGGGGCCCTTGGGGGATCTGGGCGGGATTCTTGGCAGGCCTGGCAGTGTTTGACCCAGGCCTCTATCTCTCCGTCGATCCCTGGCCACCACACATAACTCCTGGCAAGGGCCTTCATTCTTACTACCCCTGGGTGTGTCTCATGTAGGGCTGTGAGGACCCTTTTGCGGAGGGGCTGGGGAACAACGACCCTGCTTCCCCATAACAGGCACCCCTTGTGGGCCGACAGTTCATGTTTGCGGGTTGTGTAGCCAGCGAATTCTGGCCCAGGACTGCTGCTGGGCCATCCCCTCCACACCCAGTCCAGGACCCGGGAGATGACCCTATCTTTCTTGGAATGGTGTGCAACTTCTTGTGCCTGAATGGGGCGGTCAGGAAGCAGCTCCAGGCTCAAAACCTCTTGTGCAGGTGCTGGGTCGGGGCCTGTTTCTGGTAGTGGTAGCCTGCTGAGGGCGTCCGCATGGCCCATCGCCTTCCCCGGGCGGTGAATCAGTGCATACTGGTAGCTGGCAAGGAAAATTGACCACCTGAGGACACGAGGAGACAGCACTTGGGGGGTCTGCTTTTCGGGAGCAAACAAGCCAAGCAATGGCTTGTGGTCAGTCACCACGGTGAAGGGCCGCCCGTACAAGAAATCATGGAATTTTTTTACTCCCTTCACGATTGCGAGCCCCTCCTTGTCTATTTGCGAGTAGTTCCGCTCGGTTGCGTTGAGTGTCTGGGAAAAGTATGCTACCGGTACCTCTCTCCCATCCGGGAGTTGGTGTCCCAGGACAGCGCCAATGCCATAGGGCGAGGCGTCACATGCTAGCACCACCGGCAGCCTCTCGTCGAAGTGTGCCAAGACTGAGTTTGAGACAAGCAGGTCCTTGACTGCCTGGAATGCAGCCTCCTGGCACTGGCCCCACACCCAAGGGGCCCGCTTGTCCAGGAGTCTGTGTAGGGGCTCCGCTACCGCCGCCTTGTGGGGAAGGAAGGAATGGTAAAAGTTCAATAGTCCCAAGAAGGCCTGAAGTTCAGTCTTGCTCTTGGGTGCTGGGGCATCACAAATGGCCCGTACCTTGTCCCCAGTTGGGTGGACCCCTTCTGCGTCCACCATAAATCCCAGAAAGTCCACCTGAGGCACTCCTAGTAGACATTTTTCCCGCTTCATCTTGAGACCCGCCATCTGGAAACGGTGCAGAACGGTGCGGAGGCGGTCCTCAAACTCCTCTGGTGTGGGCCCGGCAATCAACACATCATCGAAGAAGGGGGTGACGCCAGGAATCCCTTTAAGGAGTGAGTCCATTAGATTCTGGAATATGCCTGGTGCCACACTGACACCGAATTGCAGCCGCTTTACCCTGAACTCTCCTCTGTGCGTCACAATTGTCTGTGCCTCTGCTGTGGCCTCATCTACTGGAAGCTGTTGATATGCTTGGGCCAAGTCCAGCTTGCCAAAAATTTTCGACCCAGCCAGGGTGGCACTGGGTATGCATGGGCCGTGAGGGCCTTGTTTATGGTACATTTGTAGTCTGCGCAGATGCGGACTGAACCATTAGGCTTGACGGGTGTGACGATTGGGGTTTCCCAGGGGGCATTAGGCACCGGCTCCAGCACTCCTTGCTCCACAAGCCGGTCCAATTCCTCGTCTATACGGGGTTTCAGGACGAACGGGACCCGGCGGGCCTTTAGCCTGACCGGTCGTACTGCGGGGTCAAGCTGTAGAGCAATGGGGGGGCCCGTATACTGTCCCAATTTCCCACTGAAAACCTCTGGAAATTCCTTGCATATGGCATCCACGTCCACTTGTAAGGTAGTGTGGTTCACCCCGGTGATGGCTAGCCCCAGTGGTCCAAACCATGCCAATCCCAGTAAGCTAATGTAGGGGCCCTTGACCACAAGCAAGTCCAGTTGCCGCGTCCGCCCTCGGTATTGCACCCTGAAGGTCCCCACCCCCATTGTGGGGACCTTACGTTTCTGGAAGTCCCGGAGGGTGAATGGGGCCGGCCTGAGTTTGGGACCCCCAGTAGGACACAGTTTCCTTAAGGTCCTTGCCGAGATTATGGATAGATTTGAACCCGTGTCAAGCTCCATGCGGCATGGGGCCCCCTCTATCCGTACCTCTACATAAATTTTCTCTATGTTGGGGTAGGGCAACTGGTATACCTGGACGTCCGTGAGCTCCGTCGAGTTGCCTTGGTGCGTTGGGCCCCGGGACCTGGGGCTCTTGGATGGGTCATCTGATGCCTGGCGTCGGGTGGGCCGAGCCCAACACACCCGGGCGATGTGTCCCAATTTTCTGCATTGCCTGCACTCTACGTTGCGGAAACGGCAGGTCCTCCTCTCGTGACTTTCCCCGCAGCTTGCGCAGTTCCCTCCTTCTCGTCGAGGCAGCTGTGGTATGTGGGCTGCTTGAGTGTGCTGCTGTACTCGGTGCACCTCCTCCCTGTCAGATCCTGAGTCGTCGGTGAGGTCTTCGTGGTGAACCCTCGGTTGGGATGGCAGGCTCGGCCGTGCCTCTTGTGTCGACCTCTTGGCAGCTTCCGTTGCCAGGGCCTCCTCCAGAGCGACCTGGAACGTTAGGTCCTTCTTAGCGTAGAGGCGTCGTTGCAGCTTCTCATCCTTCAGGGCACCGACGAGGCGGTCCCGAAGCATGTTCTCCAGCTCTGAGAAGTTGCAGAACCGGGCGGCTTGGCGGAGAGAGGTCACAAACCCAGTTATGGTTTCCCCAGGGGCTTGCCGCTTTGCGTAGAAGGCATTTCGACGAGCCACCACTGAGGGCTGTGGTGAAAAGTGCCCCTTAAGCTGTTCCATTATTGTTTTGTATGGAACAGTAGCGACGTCTTCAGGCGCAAGGAGAGCCCGGGCGATTTCAAATGTCTCCTCTCCGCAGACGCTGAAGAATATTGCCCTCTTCTTGGTGTCTTCTTCATCGGTGACCCCTTTGGCTTCTAGGAGGAAGGTAAAACGGGAGGCGTACGCTTCCCAGTCTCCCGTTGCTGGGTTGAACGGCGAGAAGCTGCTGTCGGTTGCCATTCTGAGTTCCTTGTGTCCCGGAGCTGAAGCCTGGATACATGGTGCGAGGCAGCGGTGCGGCAGGTGGCGGTGCTGCGGTGCTGTGTGTGGCAGTCAGCTCAGCGGGATCCCACCCTCGTCGCCAGTGAAATATACTCAGAGTCGCAAAGTGATTTCATGCTCTTTATTCAGCTCATAGTGGTGAGGAGGAATGAATGAATGTCCCCTCAAAGTATCTGCTTTATATACATTATTTACACAATGGGCTGCACATGATTGGCTAATTCTGGAATTCTACTGTAAGCCAATCAGGTTGTGGATTCACTTATATCTGGAGCATGATTGGGTGGTTCCTGCCAACCAATCATATTGCTGCATTGTTCTAGGACCAATCAGACTGCTGCATTCTGAATCCTATTGTTCTAGGACCAATCAGACTGCTGCAGTTTGGATCCTATTTAACTCAGTACATAACATTCCCCATTTGGATTTTCAAAACATAAGACATCTCTGGATTTAGGGCAGAAAAAAACTGTGGGACAGCAGCAGATGGAGAACGATAGTTGGACAAATCTGACCCAGAGATCTTTCCCAGAGGGATTCCAATTTCTCTTTGAAAGGAGTCTACAACATGATCAAGCAGAATCAGATTTATTGCTGGTTGACACAGTACTGTGGGCAAAGAACCCCCCAACTCATGCTGGAAAGAGGAGATTGCACATTCCAGTTCACATCACAGATAAGACCATTCAAATATCCCTACTACAGTTCCTATTGGTTCAGAAATTGCAGTTTACAGGCTTCCTGATCCGCCCACATCATGTTTGCTCCTAAACATGTAAAACAGGTACCCCCAACATACATCCCATCTCCATTCAAATACATCCCATGTCCATTCAAATACATCCCATGTCCATTCAAATGAGCAGTTTTTACAATAGGGTCACCTCTAAATTCAAGGCCCACAATCTACTTCTAATACATTCTTTACTTAATTGTAACATTATCCAGGAAGAGAGCCTCTTAGGGAGTCAAGCTTTTAAGTCCAACATTTGCTTTGTCTCAGCATCTCAGGATGTAAGACATTTACAACTCGGGTTGTAAAACATGCAGAAACAGTTCTGCAAAGGGACCCTTGTGGCTTCTTTGAACCTCTTTGTTCACAGAATTGGTCTTAAGGCAGGCATGGTCATCCTCACCATACCTTCCCTAAGAATAAATATCATTTTCATTCATTTATTCCACAATCACACATGGACAAAGGAGAATTAAAGGAGTCGTGAGGCAATTTACATTAAGCAGAGGTATGGACAGGCCCAGAGACCACTAAATCTAGTTTGTCCCCATCCTCCTCCTAGTTGTGTTCTACAGAGCCAACACCACGAAAGAGGAATCCAATGTCTGGTGCCAACCGTTGGGTCAGATATAAATAAGGCAGGCAGGTAGGGTCATGCTTAGGTTGGTAGAGCAGACCTCCATTCACCCTTATGGACCAGCCTCCATTTTTATGCATCTCCTCCCCCCCCAAGAAAAACTATGCAAGTTAATTTGAGAGCCCAAGGACCTGGTCCATAGATGTAGCCAGGATTTTTGTTAGGGCAGGGGGCAGCCGATTTGTTGGGGGGGGGGAGCAAACCTCAAATTGCCATGTATTTTTATTGATTGTTATTTATTGGGGGGGAAGCTGCCCCCCCCGGCTACGCTCATGACCTGGTCGTTCACCTGCCCAGTGGCTGCAAGGACACTTGGAACATTGCTTTCCATTACATAGCAGGTTGCAGCTAAATCCGAAAGGTTTACTGTGGATTTTCTAGGCTTAACAAAGGTTCTCTCTGTTGATTCATTTTCACCTTAAATAAATATCATCCCCACGTTATTACTGTGATCAGGCTGCAGGAAATGAACTATAAGATGTTGACCCAAGTGAGCTTAATTAAAGTAGGATAATAGCTGCCACAGCACTGGAAAGCTGGCGTTTAAAAAATTATTGTGAAATAAATATTAAATTTGAAAGCATTAAAGCTTGTAAATCCATATGAACCTAACCAAACCTTGATATCATCATCTGAGGCCCTCCTTCGTGTGCCTCCTCCATGAGAGGTCTCTGGATGGCAGCAACACAAGAAAAGGCCTTTTCTGCAGTGGCTCCCCATTTTTGGAATCCTCTCCCCAGGAAGGTTCGCCTGGTGCCTTCATTATACACCTTTAAGTGCCAGGTAAAAAGCACTGTTGCTGTTTAAGCATAAAGATCCTATTGGTGGAGGGCAATAAATAAAACTGTTCACATTGCACCGTGTGTGTATGATATGTTTTATTAGTGATCTTAAATGTATTTTGCATATCTTCCTATATACATAAAAATGTAAGGCTGTCATCACGCAGCCCCCATTGGAGGATTTGTAGTGCCAGATCACAATACTGGATATGAATGGAGTTGGGAAGGTCAAGTGAGCCTACTGGTTGCATGGGGTGGGATCTGAAAGCTTTAGGGATTTAATGTGAGGCAGAATGGTAGCAGGGCTTGTGAATGGAACTAGCAGGGGAACAGCCCCTAGTATTTATACTATATTTTAGGGCTGCCATATTTCAGAGAGTGAAAATCCAGATATAAAAGTTGTTGAGCTTTGTTTATTTCTGACCTGGTTTTTTTTTGGAAATCCCTCCCTCCGTCCATTCCATTCCTGACATGGGTTGACATACGTCCGGGTTTCCCCGAATATTCTATACATTTCTCAAGAAGCTAGACAATACATATAGATTGTGGTTAAAGCTATGCGTCCTCAGTTTCACATGCCAGCAGTGGGAGCTCACTGGAGCCAGAAGAAACAGTAGTATGTACACAGCCTAAGTGCAACTCTGACCCTTCGAAACACCTTGGCTTGAATGTAAAAACCAGAAAGGAATCCTGGCTGTGAAAAAAAGACCAGAGAGGCAAACAAGACACTTGGCTTCCAGGAAAAGGATTTTAAAACCCTGGGGCCTCATCCAGAACATATGCACAAAGGAAGAGGAAGGGAAAAGAAACCAACTGGATATAAAAAACAACAAACAACAAACTGAAAGCTGAATTAACGTGTGCGTGTTTTCCTTTTGGATTACAAGTACTAGGAAGGGCAGATAAGGTGCCACCTTTATTTTGGAACAGTGGCAGTGCCAAAGGCAGTAATTTTCTGATTGTTTTGATGGGCTGCTGAGAGATATTAAAACCCCCAAAGGCATCTGCAAGCACTGTTTCGTGTGTACAGGTTGAGGCAGCTTGCTTACTATGTGGGACAGTACAGAAATGTGCATGAAATATGTATATGCTAACTACAGCTGTACACACACACCATATATTTAAACAACATTCCTCCCCCTACCTCCCCAAAAAGAACAATGGGAACTGTAGTTTGCCCCTCACAGAAGTATCATTCCCAATACCCTTAACAACAGTTCTCTCTTTGGGTTCTTTGAGGGATGCGCTGCAAAGGCAGGGTGTCCATATAGCTATGCAAAGATGGAAGACTTCCATGGGCAGCCAGTGAAGGCTGTGTGAGAGACAAACTCTCGCTCTCGCTGACAGGGCTTAACTTGCCCCTGATCAAATTAACATGGCAGGCGTCCGGGTTTCTCTTTCTCACTAACGCCGCTCTTCGGAAACACAACTAGCTGTTTAAAACCAGTGAGGAGATTTGGGGCCCAGTGCAAAGATCAATACCTTTCCCACTGACTGGAAGTGGGCTAATAGCTGTTATAAAGAATTCTAAGGTCTCAAATATAGAAAGAATATTCATAAAATGTACAAGGCAAACACATACATAAGTATATAAACCATGTGCCTGAAATAGTACAGGAGAGCAATCCTGAAGCCATTTTGACTCTCCCAAATTGACTTAGGCGACTCAGTCCCTTGGGGAGTTAGGAAAAAATGAGGGGGGGGGTTGGCTTTTGTTGCCCATCACAAAGCACAGAGCTTCCCCTGCAACGGACAGGCCACCCTGCTGAATTATTGGGTACAACTGGACCTTGCCATTATTCCAGATGCTAAGAGTCTGATGCAGATGTTCTTCCCATCCATGCTGTGAACTAGGATTTGCAAGACCGGGGTACACAAGCCCCCACACTCAGCCACGAAACTCGCTAGGTGACCTTGGGCCTGTCACAGTGTCTCAGCCTAACCTACCTCCCAGGGTTGTTGGAAGGACAAAACAGAGGGAGGAGAACCATGAATGCCTCCATGGAGGAAAGGTGCAATATAAATGTAAATAACAAGACCTCCTTCAACAATACCACTAAACGCACTCAGCTTTTCTTTTTCAAATGCTCCTCACAGGGCTTGGGTTCCCAGACCTTCCACCCCTCTGTCTTTCTCCATCTTTGGATACATTCCAGTTGAAAGGTTTTCCAACAAGAGAATGCCGAAGTGTCAATAAAGAGGCCTTTTCCAAAGCTTATGCAGTGACTAACCAAACCATGTATTTATAGTTACAGATAGGTAGCCGTGTTGGTCTGCCATAGTCAAAACAAAAAAAATTCCTTCCAGTAGCACCTTAAAGACCAACTAAGTCTTTTCTTGGTATGAGCTTTCGTGTGCATGCACACTTCTTCAGATACACCTCTTCAGATACAGGTGTATCTGAAGAAGTGTGCATGCACACGAAAGCTCATACCAAGAACTGACTTAGTTGGTCTTTAAGGTGCTACTGGAAGGAATTTTTTTTGTTTTGACCATGTATTTATAGAACTGAGAGAATGGATGTTTGGAGACCTGTGACCTAACCTCCTTCCAGTCGCTTCACTGACTGCCCCCTTGGGCCCGTCCTGCTCAATCTGCCACCGTCTCAACTCAAGGTCAAATGAGTCTCTTGCTCCGATAGTGTTTCTCACTATCAGATTTCTAAAACGAGAGGGAGATGCCCAGGTCTCAAGCCTGCTTGGATATTCGCTACCACAGGGTCTCCCATATCGGGTGCCCTCTGCACATGCATCAAGTCATCCTGCAATCACATTGCAGGCAGCAAGGCTGAGTAGCTGCAAAGTACCAGTGGGTGTGCAGTCCTTTCGTGTACACATTTTATGAAGTTATCGTGGATTAAGGATGGGAAGATCTGTTAATTTCAGTTTTCTCCGTTTCTCATTTCCCCAGGCTTTAATTCGATTCTGCACATTTCTGCAGCCAACTTGCGCATTTTCTTTCTAAGAATCCTGATGAAAATTCTTCAGCATTTTCAGGAAAATTTCTCCTAACACACACTACTTTGAATAATGTTTTCCCTCAAAGAATTATGGGAGCTGCGGTTTGTTAACAGTGCAGAGTTCTTAGGACACTCCTGTTCCCTTCACAGAGCTACAATTCCCTGGGACTAATCTGGGAAGGCCTTGAAGTCCTGCATTCAGCACCAGGCCTGAAATTCCTCACCCCGTCTTACTGGCAAAATGCGAGCTTCTGCTCCTTCTTCCTTGCAGACATCTTTTTCAAAGCAGCGGCAGGCTTCTGCAGGAGATCAAGCACATCAGTGGCTTAGATCTTAACATGTGCACTGTTAAAAAGAGTACTGTAAAGGCTTTGAGTGCAGAAACAGAGAGTAAGTCAATAAGAAAGGAGTCATCAAATTAGAGACTTTGGAATTGCCTCTCCCGAGTTATTCGCTTGGCCATCTGCTGGGCACTTGCTAGATATGGGAAAGGTTCATTAAGTGGCTGAGGCCAGCGGGACTTCATTTCCTCTGCAAGGCAAGCAAACAGCCTCCATGAGAACAGGTTCCATGAGGGCCATTTCTGCAGCTAAGGCACAACAGACCATATGGCCACGAGGAAGGCCTTGATAGGAGCCTGGACAGCCACAAATCTATGGTTCTGTTAAAAAAAATGGCAAGTGTCAGTTTGCTGAGAGAGAGAGAGAGAGAGAGAGAGAGAGAGAGAGAGAGAGAGAGAGATATGCCTATTTCAGGCTCCTCCACTTGGCTTCTAGAAGTTTCTCCCAGTGTAGAGGAGGTCATCTTGTCTTGTCACTTCCTTCCTGCCACCCAAAGAAAGAGGCTTTAAGTTGATCAGAAGATGAGCAGGCATCCTGATGCAGCTGCTGACAGATCTAATGCAATCTTCAGTAGCATTCACAAAAAAAGGGCAGGGTCCAGATCGTGCCTAGTAGTAATACAGTGGTACCTCGGGTTAAAGACGCTTCAGGTTACAGACTCCGCTAACCCAGAAATAGTACCTGGGGTTAAGAACTTTGCTTCAGAAATCGTGCAGCGACGGCGCAGCGGCAGCAGGAGGCCCCATTAGCTAAAGTGGTGCTTCAGGTTAAGAACAGTTTCAGGTTAAGAACAGACCTCCAGAACAAATTAAGTTCTTAACCCGAGGTACCACTGTATTATATTTCATAAACTTTATACACCACTTGACTGCAAAAAAACTGTGGTCTTCGTGTCTCAAGGATGCCGCATGCAAAGTGCATGGGTCGCCCTCTTCATTGCACCCTGCCACCTCGAGATAAGAGTCAGATGGGCAGGTGAGCCAAGGGGGTGCAACATTTGATCGTAAGTTCAGTTTGGGTGATCGGTAGCCTTAAATGCCCCATGGTGCTAGCCCTCATGCTGGGTGTTCTTTGCTTTTTGCTTTGTTTCCTTGCAACGTGCATTTAGGCAGAGCATATGACATCGGGGAGACCACACCTGGCCGAGCTAGAGCCTGAGGTGGTGCCATAAATGGATTCCTTCCTCTACTCTTCCTTAATCAGCGCAGCTTGAGGCACTGTATAGCAGGAGACCAAATAATGGAATGCACACCTGAATTATCCTATTTTCAGCTCTCTGCCTTGGCCTTCGTTAATCATTTGCAAGCTAAAGGCCGAAAAATAAACAGCCATTTAATATGAAAAAAGGGTGCCCTGTGAGATGGGGGAAATAGAGATATCTCAGGAGCTGGATTTACAGCTGCTGAGTTCTGCATTTAACCATTTGGCTGCTGGCTGTTATTGCCAAGTCAGTGGAATAAACAGCTCCACCAATACACGGTAAGCATGAGACTTTTAATATCAGGGTCGTGGGTTTGAGACCCACACTGGACAAAAAGAGGGTTGTAGCGGGTTGGACTAGATGAGCCTTAGGGTCCCTTCCAACTCTAAAACTCTATGATTCTATGAAATTTTAAGAACATGGTGGGGAGAGGGCTGCAAAAGACAGAGGGATTGTTCATAGGGCCTGAACGCCACTTAAAACCACTTAGCAAAGCTCCCATTGTAGGTGGCAGAATGAAAACTTCAGTCTTTTAGCATGAATACGTCCTAATTAACACATTTTGGCATGCAGTTCCTTCTAATGCAATGCAATTTCAGATGTCATTTTCACCAATATATTTATTTTTATGCCCATCCCCCCACATATGTGGGCTTTTGTAAACGTTCTTTTGTTCAGCGACTGCATTACAAAATTTGGATGTGTGCTAAGTTTGATGGATGGCTGTATTTTGGTTCTCATGTTGCTTTGAAAAGTGCAAATTTGCGCAGGGGCCATGCCAATCTTCTCTGTATCATTCCAGTTTTAGTATATGTGCTGCCGAAGCGATATTTGATATACTAAACTTTAAATGTGAAGTGAATTGATTTTCTCCCTCATTCCTACTCAGGAGTGAGACTGAAGGCCAAACCTGCATATAATTATTTAAAAAGCTTTGCATTTAACGTTCTCCTTTGCATTTTTGTGTTACAATTTTTTTATGTAGGGTTCAAACATCCTGTATCCTGATGATGTTTGATCCCATTATTGAAATGAAGAGTGTTTTTGTTTTTTTAAGCCTAAGGCTGAGTGTCAGAATAAAGATTTAGCCACAATAAGATACGTATTCTCCTCAGGTACTATTTTAAACTTCCTGCCCCCACCTACTATCTGGTCATAATTCTGGCCACCAGTGAAGACTTGATGTCAAAACACATCTGCCCTTTGTAATATTTGAGTGTGCTCACATTTATGTTTTGATGGGCCCTTGTTTTAAATCTTATTTCTGTTGTATGCATTCTTTTACCATAAAATGGTAAAAACTATTTTTGGCTGAAGCTTTTAACCGGTCTGCTCCTGGCTCAAGATTTTCCTCCAATGGACCACAAAGAAGATTGGCCTCCACCCAAGAACATTCTCTCACAGAGCACTTCCATACACAAAGAAGGTGAGGACTCAGAAAGCTTTGTGAGAAAACTTACTACAGGCATTCCATCTCCCCACCAACCAAACTGTCCCCCAGTTACTCAGCACCACCCCTAATCTTTGCCAGTTTCATCAAGTCAACTGAGGTAGGACCTACTTGCTTAAATATGGAAAAAACCATAGGAACACAACAGTTCCATCCCCAATTTAGCAGAAAATCTTGACATTCCCAATTTTCATTTTGAAAGATATCCACGTTTCTAGTTCTCATGCGTGGCTGCAATCTCCAAATACCACCTCCCCATGGTAAGTTCTACTGCATTCAAAGGGGCTTTCCTTCCAAATAAACATAATTAAGGGTTTAATGGTATGGATGCTTTGATTATACAACCCAACAATTTGACCTTCGAGGAACTTCGCTTAAGGCAGATGTCCTTCTTAAAGATTTCTGAGTGTGGTGCCGTACAGAGGATGAGGGTATCTTACAAAACATTTGAAGAAAATTGAGTCGGGCAAGGAATGTGATGACGGTCTTAAATACTACTAGAAAGAGATCAAAAAAGGAAAGCAGCTATGAGCCTTCAGAGGGAAAGAAGCTTGCAACAGAGGATCTCTACGTAATTTGTTCATCTGAAAGATATATTTAATCCACTTTTTTTCTTCTCCCCAATCCTGAGTACAGACTAAGAACTTCCTCAACCCATAACAAAACATGTTTTTCTTCTGGAGGTCTCCGGGCTGTTAGCATTGAATAAACAGCTTTAAAAGGTCACACTAAAAATCATTTCCTCCCTCTGTAAGGTTTTATGCTTTGTTGACAGATCCACAAGGTTTCCAATTACCCAGAGAGCCTTCCAGTAAAAGGTACACTGGCAGGGGGAAGTGGGAGGGGTAAGAGACCCTCTCTAATACGTTGCTAAAGTGAAGTTTTTTGTTTTCTTTTTCAAAGGGGAATATTAGTCACCAGAACAAGGAAACTTTAGTGAGTATGTAAAATGTACACAATATGTGGAGTAGAAAGAAAAGAGGCCAAAACGTTTCAACCATTTTTTCCCCATAAAGGCACAAAATAAAGTTTAGAAATGCTGCAAAATACATGTTTGCTGCCTGATCAGTCTGTTGTCTTGTTTCACTGAAGTCAAGTTGCTGACACCCTACTGGATACCTAACTGCATAGATTGTAAGCTGCTTGAGGCAGGGAACTGTCTTAGTACTTATATTACTCAGGCTTCCCACACCTCACCCATCGACTGCTTAAAAATTACAGAGGGTCCAGACAGAACACATCATGATTTTTCTTCCTGTCACAGCGGTTACAATGCAATGCATGCCAGATTTTCAGTTTTATTTTTATTGCTTCCTTCATCCGTGTTCTTTATCTGCTTCCTCCTTCTCCATCTTTCATACTCCTAATCCTTCCTAGTCCTTTCAAGTGCCTCCTCTCCCCACCAATTCTGGTCCGTCATGCTCACCTTGCAGGTGAATCACAAGTTCTCAGAAGGACAGAGCAGCCCCTGAGCTCTACCATTTGCAGCCTGCCTTCCTTTTGTCCTTCCCAGACTTTCCATAGAGCCCCTGAGCAGACCACCATTTGGGCTGCCTGCTCTAGAGCAGGATTTTCACAAGGATGGCTTTATAGAGATGACCAGGGCTCCGAGCCAATTTCTCATCCTAGCTTCAGCAGGTTCAGTGCTAGAAAATGTGTTGTGCGTTTGGGGCTTCATCAGTCCTTCCATAATGTCAAAGGTATGCAGCGCTCTGTTGATGGCAATTGTTTTGGAACTTAGCCTGACGTCCCCAGCTTTGCATGCAAAAGGTTCCAGGTTCAGATATAATAATAATAATAATAATAATAATAATAATAATAATACTAAACCTTTATTGTCACTACATGAAATATACTCAGTCGAGAGTGGATTTCATGCTTTTTATTCAGCTCGTAGTGGTGAGGAGGAATGAATGTCCCCTCAAAGTATCTGCTTTATATACATTATTTACACAATGGGCTGCACGTGATTGGCTAATTCCGGAGTTCTCCTGTAGGCCAATCAGGTTGTGGATTCACTTCCATCTGGAGCCAGATTGGGTGGCTCCTGCAGACCAATCATACTGCTGTATTGTTCTAGGACCAATCAGACTGCTGCATTTTGGATCGTATTGTTCTAGGACCAATCAGACTGCTGCATTTTGGATCCTATTCAACTGAGTACATAACACTACACCACCTGTGTGCAGTAAAATTAAACAAGCCCCCCCCCCCCAATACACTCAGTCTTGTTCGCGCTCTGTGTGCTTGTCAGAAGTCAATTACACCACTATTTTTTTCCCCCATTCAGCAGCCCACGGATAAAAACTGTTCTTTAACCTGTTGGTGCAGCTGACTATATTTCTGTATCTCCTGCCCGAAGGTAGGAGATTAAAGAAGTGCTGGCCAGGGTGTGAGTCATCCCTAAGCATTTTCCTCGCTCTCCTGAGGCAGCGGTCTCCCGCGATGTCATCTAGCGAACTCCGAGGACAGCCCATGATGTCATGTGCTGTATTCGCCACCCTCTGTAGGGACTTCCTGTCCGTGGCTGTCAAACCGGCATACCACACTGTTATACAGTATGAAAGGACACTTTCTATTGTGGCCTGGTAGGAGATCATCAATTTTTGTTTGACATGGTTCTTTCGCAAGACCCTGAGGAAATGGAGTCTCTGTTGGGCCTTCCTAACCACCTGGGTTGTATTGATTTTCCAAGTGAGGTCTTCACTAAGGTAAACTCCCAGGAATTTAAAGGAAGAGACTCTCTCTCCACACACACCCCCCCCCTGATAAACAACGGGGCTAGTTCCTCTCTCTTCCTCCTAAAGTCCAACACCATCTCCTTTGTCTTGCTGATATTTAGGTGCAAGTTGTTCTCTAGGCAACATGTGGAGACTTTTTGAACCTCCTCCCTGTACGCTGATTCATCTCCACCTGTAATTAGACCCATTATGGTGGTATCATCTGCAAACATATTAAGTGCAGTGGTCAGATGAAATGCAGTCATATGTATACAACAAGTACAGGTAGGGACTCAGCACACATCCCTGTGGGGTGCCAGCGCTGAGCTTCAGAGAGGTAGATGTAACAGGCCCAATCCTCACCATTTGTGTGTGATTGCTCAGAAAGTCTTTAATCCAATCACAGATGGTAGGGAAAAGGTCCAGGTCCACCAGCTTTTTAATAAGAATGTCCGGAAGGATGGTATTAAAAGCCGAACTAAACTCAATAAACAGCATTCTGACATCACTTGGCATCTCTCATCCTTAAGGGTCATGCTATCTGGGGCTGAGGGTTTATCCACACTTGCTTTTCCTCCACCCTTTCTAGGCACAGTCCAGACTTTACCTTTACCTTACCAGACTTTAAAGATCAGTATCCAAGCAACCCCACCCCCGCTTTTAGCTCCAGAGCTTTCCCCGCAAAACCCCGCTCTTTAAAGCTCAGTGAGAGCAATCAGCAGTCCTCAGGAAACCTGAACTGCTGCTTGCTGTGATTGAGCACTAAAGAGCAGATTTTCTTGGGGAAAGCTCAGGACAGAAAACAAACAAACTGCATGGACCTGGAGCTTTTAAGTGTGGACCAGTGCCTGGAAAGAGGGGGGCAAAGTGTGGAAAAGCCCTTGCGGGGGGGGGGGAGCCAATGCAATTCTAGGCTGCATCAACAGAAGCATGTGTCCAGATCAAGGGAAGTAATAATAGTCCTGCTGTATTCTGCCTTGGTCAGACCACACCTGGAATACTATGTCCAATTCTGGGCACCACAATTTAAGAAGGATGTTGACAAGCTGGAATGTGTGCAGAGGAGGGCAGCCAAGATGATCAAGGGTCTGGAAACCAAGCCTGATGAGGAACAGTGGAAGGGGATGTTTAGCCTAGAGAAGAGAAGACTGAGAAGTGGTATGAGGGCCATCTTCAAATATCTAAAGGACTGTCACAGGGAAGATGGAGCAAGCTTGTTTTCTGCAGCTCTAGAAGATAGGATCCGAGCTAATGGATTCAAATGACAAGAAAGGAGATTCCAGCTCCTTTCATTAGGAAGCATTTTCTGATGGTACGAGTTGTTCGGCAGTGGAACAGACTCCCTCGGAAGGTGATGGACTCTCCTTCATTGAAGATTTGTAAGCAGAGGGTTTGATGGTCATCTGCCATGAATGCTTTAGCTGTGATTCCTTCCAGCTCTGCAATCCTATGATGGGACACAGGCTTCCCACCACTGCGATGGACAGTATTGAGCTAGGTGGACCAAGAGTTGGGACATTGAAAGACAGCTTTCAGTGTGCCTAATCCTGAAAGGAAGAATGATAATGTCCTCCCACCGAAAACACAGTACTTAAAAAACAAACAAGCTTTGCAAATCGAAAACTCATGCCAACGTTTTGACAGATTACAGTTAACCTTTAAAAAACAAACAAGAAACCCCAACATTACATGAAGTGGCAGAAATCCTTTTCAAAACAGAGTACTTCCTGAACATAAAATATCAGCATGACAGGAAGAAGGCTAGTCTGTCGCATCCATTATTATTATTAGCTAAAAACAATCCCACAATAAAACCAACCAATGCAATTAAGACAGCAGGCAAGGAAATAAAGGTTCCACTGTCAAGGATGTTCTGGTCACAAGGTGTGCACCAAGAGATATAGAGCCTCTTGTCACTTTAAAAAATGTTAATGGAGCAAAGAAACATTAAAAAGAGTGGTCCCTGGCAGTCAAAGATGGTACAGTCCAGGAAGATACACCTTTTTGCCGTGCCCTTTGACACACAATATATATTTTTCTGGTCCCACCCCATTCCTGTGATTACAACTTATTGTAAACTGCCTTTAATAGGGAAGTTTAAATTGCTATAACTCACCCTGGGATCTTACGGTGAAGGGCAGGTAATCAATCAATCATCATCATCACCCTCACACTTCAACCTGCTGAGGTTTGGTTTTGTAAACATGGCAGCCATGAAAGAATGAAGGCCACAGACCAGGACTGCATGCAATAGTTTGCATGCATGTATTTGTTGTCTTGAGTTATGTATGCAAAGTAAGGGCTGTCAAAGTGCATCTCTCCTGAGGCTGCAATCTATTTCTATTAGGACTAGCTGAAGGCCGACTATAACATTTCAAGAGGATTAGGTGCATAACTGCAGTTTAATTTTTTTAAAACAAGTTAGATGGCCACATAAATACACCAAGAGTGATTTGTCACCATGATTTCCTATCTTCCCCACCCTCAGCAGCCCCCTCCTTGCTTCTTTAGTTCCCTCTACCTTCCAAATGGGGCCCACAGTTGCTGCAAATCGTATTCTAGCCTCATAGAATCGGAGTTGGAAGGAACCATAAACATCATCTAGTCCAACCTCCGGCAATGCAGGAATCAGAAGGAGTGTCTCCACCCCCATCGTTCTGCCTAGACGCTGAGGTCCAGCGCCAAGGGCCTTCTGCGAGAAGCCAAGTTACAGGGAACCAGGCAGAGGGCCTTCTCAGTAGTGGCACCCACCCTGTGGAACACCCTCCCACCAGATGTCAAAGAGAACAACTACCACCACACTTTTAGAAGACATCTGAAGGCAGCCTTGTTTAGTGAAGCTTTTAATGTTTGATACATTACTGTATTTTAATATTTTGTTGGAAGCCACCCAAGGTGGCTGGGGAAGCCCAGCCAGATGGGCGGGGTATAAATAAAATAATAATAATAATAATAAATAATAATAATAATAATAATAATAATAATAATAATAATAATAATAATTTGCCCAATGTGGGGTTCAAACCCACGAACCTGAGATTATGTCTCATGCTCAACTGACTGAGCAAAGAGTGGTTTCCACACAAGATGCATCTAACAGCACATGTAGCGAAGGCTGGTCAATGAGGGCAAATAAGGCACTGTACTGTCCCACCGACCTTGGCCTGCCCACTTGTCTGACTTCTTGCTTACAACCATTTGGAGGTGACTCTGCCTTCCGTCCTACTTAGAGACCAGCCACCACTGAGAGGGCGGGGGTGTGGTTTTTAAAGCATTACTGCAGTGTCGGCAGAGGAATCCCAATAAGTAACAGGGTCAGAGCAAGTGCAGGGGGTGGATGGAGTGGGGCAGAATCGAACCTTTCCCTTCTCCTGTTGTGATCCTGAAGGAAAGCTATCTATTTGCTTTGGGAGGGAAGCTGCACCCTTTTTGGTACCAGAGACGAACTTCCTAAGCTCCAAAATGGATTCCCCCCGCCACCGTGGCCGAAGGGAGCCAGTGT
Organism: Podarcis gaigeae; assembly: GCF_964106915.1. NCBI lineage: Eukaryota > Metazoa > Chordata > Lepidosauria > Squamata > Lacertidae > Podarcis > Podarcis gaigeae. Next base: position 33,771,617 of record NC_139692.1, read on the forward strand.
GGTATGGTAGTTAGCACAGGCATAGGCAAACTCTGGCCCTCCAGATGTTTGGGACTACAATTCCCATCATCCCTAGCTAACCAGTGGTCAGGGATGATGAGAACTGTAGTCCCAAACATCCTGGGCTCCTTGGGGAGGAAGGGTGAGGGACATAAATCATAGAATTGTAGAGTTGGAAGGGACCCTGTGGATCATTGTCCAACCCCCTGCAATGCAGGAATATGCAGTTATCCATACAGGGATTAAATCTGTGATCTTGGCATTCTCAGCACCGCACTCTAACCAACTGAGCTATGCTGATGAGTAACAAAGTCCAGTCTAACTGCACACACCTATTTGCATGTCCAGCACCCAACACATCTTCCAGTATGCAAAATAAGAAGATGAATATGCTCAGGCATGGCCAAACTTGGCCCTCCAGCTGTTTTGGGACTACAATTCCCATCATCCCTAGCTAACCAATGGTCAGGGATGATGGGAACTGTAGTCCCAAACATCTGGAGGGTCGGAGTTTGCCTATGCCTGAGTTAGCATGTCAGACTAGCACCTGGGAGAGAACGGGGCTCAGCCATGAAGCTCACTGGGTGACCCTGGAGGCCAGTCACTGCCTCTCAGCTTAACCTACTTTACAGGCCTGTTGTGGGGATTAAAGGAGCAGGAGGAGAACCATGTACACCATCTTCAAATATCTCAAAAGGCTGCCACATGGAATATGGAGCAAGCTTGGTTTTTTCCCCTGCTCCGGTGGGTAGGACTTGATCCAATGGATTCAAGTTACAAGAAAGGAGCTTCTGACTAAACTTTCTGGCAGTAAGAGGTGTCCGACAGTGGAACAGACTCCCTTGGAAGGTGGTGGACTCTCCTTCCTTGAAGGTTTTTCAGCAGAGGTTGGATGGCCATCTGTCATGGATACTTTAGATGAGATTCCTGCATTGCAGTAGGGTCCCTTCCACCGCTACAATTCTATGCCACCTCGGAGGAAAGGGTGGGATATAAATGCAATTTATCAATCACACACCCCTACAATCTGAAGTGGTACCCTCCTGGAAAGGCTGTACCGCTCTGCCCTGCTTGAATGTAAACACTGGCTTCCTATGGCTCCACTATATCAGCTCTGTAGGCCTCAGCCCAACACACAGTAATAGAGGGCAGACAAGAAGAAAAAGCATAGTGTAGCTGGGAAGGGCCCCAATAATAGCTAGGGATTGCCCGGGCTCTCATCCAGTTCACAGGGCACCATGACATTTCCAGAGAAAAGTTCTCATTTTAATATATTAATGGACTAGCCTTTTCAGCTGTCACAGAAGACTACAATGCAGGGAGTTGACCCGGGGCATTCATGAACTTGGGAGGGGGGGGGAGAAGCTGAGAGAGGAGAGAAGGGAGGCCTCCTACCCTTTCGACTTGTTTCTTATTTCATCAGCTGCTCCTGATACCGGGGGAGCCCGACGAAGGGAAGCAGCCAGAAAAGGGTTCAAGAGACACATGATAACAGAAGGATCTAAATAAGTGATTGCCAGACTATGCGCCGCAACCAAAGACCTTGCACATGAGAAATCTGGGCTTGTCCACACACAAAGAACAAGCTGTAGTTTTGCACCTGCCTGTCTCCCTCCCATTAATGTAGGGGCATCCACACAACATCCTCCCCAACCCCTGTGTGGTCTGGCTTTCCCCTGCCCCTTTAAATGTGGGGTTGGGGTCTCCTAACAGCTCTCAGAACCCTCCCCAGGTTCTTTGGGGAAAGCCATGACTGGTATGATAATAGTTTAAATATATAGTGTGAATGCGGCCCAAGTCTCTCTTAAGGGGGAGGGAGGAGCCATTTCCTCAAACTGCAGGGTGCCCCCTACAATGTTTCCCTTCACTTGGGTGAAGATCAGTATGATAAGGAAAGGTTTAAACAGGCTTCTACTTTCTAGCACAATGTTGTCAGCAAATCTAGGCCACCTCTGAGGCAAGCACACTTAACAGCTGGCTGCAATTGTGAAGGGGAGGACATTCTGCACCAACCACCTGCCTCTTAAGGTATAGGAAGTAACCCATTTTGTTTTAGATCAAAACCACATTATAATTGCAAGCCAAGCCCGCAAGCAAAGGAAACTACAAATCTTTCTCAGAAGGGAGCTTAAGTTCAGGGATTTCAGAAAGTTTGCATCAAAGGATATTGCCTTTCTTGTTCCTCTCCATACTGTCCTTGCAAATATCTGCATAGAGGTTTTTTTATTGTATTGCAATGCTTTCTTTAGAAGATTTAACTTCTCCACCCTGAGATTGCCCCAAGGCCTTCCATAAAGCACCAAGGCCACATTCACATAATTCATGTCTAGGAGGACTCTATTCACTCTTACAGAGCAACAAGTTTTGGATGTTCCTGTAAAGGAGGGCAGGCTGTTAAACCACTCTAGCATTGTAGCTATGGGAGGGGAATATATGGGTCTCCTAACAGCTCTCAGTACCGTTAATAAACTACAGCTCCCATAATTCTTTGGGGAAGACATGACAGCTTAAAGTGGTGACACAGTGCTTTATGTGGCAAAAATTCCATCCAATGATGGGGTACACATTGAGAGTTGTATGTGCATGATGTATACATATTGCACACAGAGAGCAGAGGCCTAGTGCACACTGCCCCGCCCTTTACACGTAAAGCACGAATACTTTGTGCAAACAAATTCTGTGCATGACTGGAGACACTTCAAAAAGCAGGGTTCTCTTGCGCATAACTTGTGAATGGTTATACATGCAATTTTTACCCGCATGCAGTTTATGTACATGTTACTATATGCAGTGCTTTTTTTCCTAAGAAAAAATAATGTTTAGGGGTACTCTCGTTTTCCTACTCATATTGAAATAATGTCCCTCAATGAGGCCAAACATAGATTCACAAAATGTTTAGGGGTATGCGTCCCCCCAGAAAAAAAAACACTGACTATATGCATCAGGAACCTGCTTTCTGGGAATTTATAGAAGACTTCACATTCAAGACCTTACTTCAGAACTTTGCCGTAAATCACTGAAATCCTAAAAATAGGCTCGCCTTGTTGAACAGCAAGCTCTCTGCTGAATAGCCATGCAAGGAATAGCAGGTCTTAGGCAACCCTTCATCTTTCTGCCCCCTACTTGCCAAAACCTGAACTTTGGGGGTAATCTTTTCTTTTCTACAACATCCTGGCAGGCCAGTCCCAATGCAATATTTTTCCTTCAGATGAATACATTGGAAAGATCCCTGGGAAACGACACAAAGAAAACATTTCAGGGTATATTTCAAAGCGATGGGCAAATGGGGATCTTGCTATAATACAAATCAATTAAGAGTTTGCAGTGTTTGACCCCCTATGGCCAGGCAGATTTTTTTATCTGCTTCCTATTTCTTCTCCACTCTCATTTCATCAGAATCATGTTTATCCTGCACAGTGCTGGATTAAGGATTTCTAAAGAGAGGTGACAGCGGCTCTTAGCTCCGGTGTTGAAACAGATTCCAGAGCCTAAGCTTTGGCATGAAATCTGGCACAATTTAAGCCCCGATTTGAGAAAGGGAGAGCGAGGGAGGAAAATACGTTTTAACAGCGATCAGGCCATTTTGCTATTTTTAGGTGCATTGAATGTTGTGCTGTCCTTTTGTCATGCCAATGGAGTTTACGTCTTAAACCCAACTTTCATGCAGAGACTGGGAATTGCTTCAGAAACGTGCCTGTAATAACTCTGTATGTGGCATCATCAGGCAAAAGAAGCTTATGCCATGATGAGCCATTCAACAGAGCCACGGACTCATTGCCAGTTTTGCTGCCGCTGACTGATACAACTAGTCCTCCGGAATCTATAACAATTCAGTGTCAGACAGCAAATAAATAATAAATAAGAATGTTGTGAACATATTTGGCCATGTAGATGAGGCTGGCTTGGTGGAGTGGGAGTGGGAATGCAACTGTTTGTGGGAGATAGGATGTACCTCTTCATCAAAATTGATTTCTTATAGTTACAGAATAGGAAAACATGCAGTTAGTGGCGTTTTTTGGTCTCACAGAAAGAAATTAACATGCTTGAAATGAGGACAAGGTGTTGGCTAGGGGCTGACAATCAAGCTTGTGTTTTAATTAAATGGTAATAAGTAAGCTTTCTCAGGCTAGATCTGCCATCATATACCAGGTACCTTCCAGATGTTTTGGGTGACACAATGTCAGAAGGCACCAGGCTGGGGAAGGCAAAGCTAGATTTTTCAGGAGGGGGGAAAACAAACCCTGTCCCTAGAATCAGAGTGTACAGATTTTGTTTTTCAGCCCCAAAAGAGGAAGCAGGAAAGCTTCTACAATATGTTTTAAACACCAGCTGACCAACTGAGAAAGAGAAACTTATTTCACAATTATTATTTTTTAAAAAGCTACCAAAGTTTTAACATACAATAGAGAGGCAGAGGGCAGACCCACACAATACATTTACAGCAAATTCAACACACATTTAGAGCACATGGATTCCTCCAAAGAATCCAGAGAACTGTAGTTGCCCCCTCCCTGAGCTACAATTCCCAGCGCCCTTAACAAATTACAGCTCCCAAAATCCACTGGGGAATGTTATGCGCTTTGAATGTGCAACAGATATGCTTTAAATGTATGGTGTTGATCTGCAAGAGGGAAGAGGCCGTATCCAGCATTAGTCATACTCACAGAATACTGGAATTAATGGACATACATAGGTCTAGTCAGTGGGTCTACGAGTAGGTTTCAGTTGGATGCACCTCGACGCCTACAATCTTGCAGACACTTACCAAGAAACACTGCGATCAGTGGAACTTCTAAGTAAAGCACATAGAGGATCACAAACACACCGCCACTAGCTTCGTCAGCAACAAAGAACTGGGGTTTGATAAATAACAGATCAAATAACAACAACAACAATCACAAGCGGTGGGTAATGAGGAAGGAAAGCTTGGCTTGCTTGCTTGTTTTACTCACATGTCTTTGGCTGGTAGATTTTTCCCTTCTACTATTCGAATGAACAAAGAGCTCCTTTTGGCCATTATTAAGCCAAAATAATGGGGAGGAAGAAAAAGAAATCAGTTCGGGCTTTTCACAACCAACCGGTGCTGGCTGACGTCCTGCATCTAGCAGAGCACTAGAGAAAAATCGCAAATCCAGACTGCAAATCCGATCGAACGAAGACGGAGAAAAAAAACCCAGAAAAAAAGACTCACATTTCTATTGAACCCTACGCTTCTCTCTATATATGGAGCATAGGAAGGGCGCGCGCCTGCCCGGGTTTCCATCGCTCCGCCAATCAGCGAGCGCAAGAGAAAGGACGGGGGCGTGGCCAGCAAAGCAGCTTCAGCTAGGATTGGCCGGCCGGCTTGCCAGCTGTCAACAGGAGCTCTTTAACTCTCCCAAGTCCGCTTTTGAAAATTAGCTCCGAGGTTGGGTTTTCGGTGCAACCTGCGGGGGCTCGCATTGAATCCCGACTATGCATCTTCCTCCCCCTCCCCAAAAAAGGAACAGTGTAGCAAGGAACAGGGCAACCAAAACATGATCACGGGAAAAGAGCAACAGCCTTTTGGAGGAAAGATCGCAGCATTTGGGGGCTTTTTCGTTTGCAGAAAGCGCGTGTAAAAGCAGCCAAATTATTCACAGCGTGCAGAAAAGATAAGAAGTGTTTTGTTTTTCCTTACTCTCATAATACTAGAGCGCAGGGACATCCAACGAAGCCGAAGGGAAAATAAAAGTCTTCTTCAAGCAGGACATAGTTAAACTATGGAACTCCCTCCGGCAAGAAGGCAGTGAAGGCCGCCAACGTGGACGGCTTTAAAAGAGGATTATGGAAGGTTTATCAGCAGCAACCAAGAACCAACCACGATTATTATGTTCTGTGCTTCTGAAAACCAGTTGCTGCGAATCACAGGTGGGGAGAGGAGATTGCTGCTGCATTCAAGTTCTGCTTTCAGGCTTTCCATAGGCATCTCTGAGAACACAATGCGGTTGGCATGATCCAGCAGGCTCTCTTTTATGTTCTCCACATCACCCAGCCTTTCAAACTGGGAGCTGAGTTTTTGAAATAAATAAATAAAAATTCTCGACTCTATCTGCATTATTTAAATGGATTTGCTAACGTTTAGTACACATTCACTCATGTGCAGAGTAGCCCTTAGTGGATTTGGGCTTCACTTGCAATGCTTAATGGATATTTTTTACAATGCAGAGCCTCGAACCATTCAGCTGCCCACAAAGAGAATCCCGGGATTAAGAGCGGGGTAAAAGGAATGTCCCTTATAGATAAAAGCCATCTGTCATTTCATTATTAACAACTCGGCCTCAGGAAGGGAGGATTCTCCTTGTAGAGCTGTTTCCTTAGCAAAAGAGCAGACAACTTTGGAAAAGACAGAAGCCTCAGAGAACTGCTGGGGAACCGGGATAAGGAGGATTACAAACTTATTTCACAGCAGCTTGATCAGCAGCAGCAGGCATTGTGTTTTTCACAACTTGTTCACATTTCCACTCCAGGGAAGTTTTCAAGCAGCCAACAACAACAACATAATAATATTCAATTAAACAGTGCAATACAATGTCAAATCATCACAAAGCCAAACAGTTTAGATTTGCTAACATTTAGTACCCATTCACTCACTGCCTGGTTAGGGCAAATGTGGCATTATTTTTCATGGACCACTCATTGGAGGCTACCTCTCTGGAAATGTTCACGAATTGAAAAGGAAACACACACACAAACAAACAAAAAACCAGTCATGGTGCAAGAAAGAGCAACACGTCTCAAAGATGGCACAATGGCCTTTACCAAAGGCTAATTCACCTATTTCTTTGCAAACGCGATTGAGAAACCTCTCTTGCAACAGAGATTTCTTGATCAAGTTTGCAGAGAAATATGCAAATAAGCTCTTGATCAAGGCAATTGTGCCAAAATGTGCCAGGCATGTTTACAATAAAAGACTTCCTTGTTTGGATACCCTTCAATCATGAATAAAAAACAAAAGGTTGTACATGGCGTTTCTACTCAGATTAACCCACTGAAGTTAATGGGCATAACAAATTTACAGTAGTACAAATTTACAGTTTCAGTGAAACCACTCTGGGCTGAACATAGTTGGATACAACCCACTACTTTTATAAGTTAAAACGAACATACCTGGGAGTTTAAAATCAGCACCTGCACAGGCTGTTTACTTCAAACTAAGTCTGCCAACACTTGTAGGGCCAGAGGTTTTTCATTCCTGATTTAAGAGCATATAGGTGACAATATGTTATGTACTGAAGTTCTCACCCTGGGCCAGGAGGGGGATACTGTAGATAGTTATCACTCAGGTCCACATATGCAAATAAGGAATTGAAAGTGACATTCAGTGATTGGATAGTTACAGAAAGTGGTTACTGTTGCGTTGTAGTGGAGCTCTATATAAGCAGGCTGGTTGGCCCCTTCAGTTCAGTTCTGGCCTGTGAATAAACAAGAGCTGTTTGAAGAATTGCTGTGTCGTCTGATATGTTCACCCACAACTTAACACAATATGTACCCAAATGGAGAGAAAGGAACCGCATGAGTTTACTCTCAAGATCACTTTACCTCATATATGCCCACCTGACTGCTTCAATCTGTGAAACTGGCACAGTTACATGTGCCACATAATATTCATTCTGAGTTTGTAAGAAATCAATCTTTTAGTACACTGTGGAACTCCCTGCCTATTGACAGCAGGCAGACGTCTTCCCCTTACTCTTTTTTTGGCCCCTGCTAAAAGCATCTTTGCTTAGGCAAGCCTACCCAGAAATGCAGAAACTTGACATGTGTTTTAAAGTTCATCGCAGGTTTAAAATTTTTTTCAAATAATTGTTTTTGACAGTAATTTCACCGTTTTATTCCTTCTGTAAACCTGAGGTTCTTTACAATTAAGCAGTGCATAAATTTTATGAAAACAAAACAAAAAAAAATCAGTGAAATATGCCAACCAGCAAACTGCTTTTTGAAACATGGTCATGTGGGTTTCTTGCTGTGGCTGCATGGGAAACCATTTTGCCCCCTTGCTTACATTGATGGGAGATCTTAGGCGCTCTAGTAAAACCACGATGGAGATTTTGCAACCCAGAGGTGTGGACAGACTTGGAACATATGATACTGACTTGGGCCAGACAGTGGTTCAACTTGGCTAAGGGAGCTTCTCAAAAGCAGACCGGGTGGTGTTCTACTTACTGACCACAGCGGGGAAATTTCAGCTGCAAGCTGGTGGGGAAAAAATGCTGTGAAGGCCTGAAAGTTCCCTTTTCTATGCACCTCTTTGAAGAATCAGGAAGCGTCTTCCTTTCTGGGCATGTTGGCACCTTTAAGTAAAGAGCTGGGACACAATCCAGAGAACCAGATCAGGACTTTCTCAAAGGGTGAGCTAATTACTTACACCAGACAACATGATGCCCTCCAGATTTTATGGACTACAATTCACATCACCCCTGACTTTTGGATGTGATGGCTAAGGTTGATGGGAACGAAAGTCCAACAATTAAAGTAATTTCTCCAGTTTCAGACAGGAACCTAACTCCTACCTGGAGATGCTGAGGAAGGAACTTGCAGTCAGAAGCATGTGCTCTTCCTCTTTGCAATCAGACATCCTTGATGACTAGTTGCAAATCATCCAGCAGACAGGAAGAAGTATTATTATTATTATTATTATTATTATTATTATTTGATGAAGAAGAAGAAGATTAAACTGCCCTTCACCAGCAGGTGTCATGGCGGGTTACAACCAGTGCTTTTTTTTTCTAAACAAAATGTTTAGGGGTACTCTCATTTTCCTACTCAAATTGAAATACTGCCCCTCAAAATGTTTAGGGGTGTGCATACCCCTGCGTCCCCCCCAGAAAAAAAACACTGGTTACAACAACTTAAAATTAAAAGCTAAAACAGATCACAATCACAGATAATGGAGTAGGTCCTGAAAACACACAGCGCAGGGATCAAGCATCAGGATAAGAAGATGTGTTTTCAGCATTCCCCCAAACCTATACCTCGGGTAACATACGCTTCAGGTTACATACGCTTCAGGTTTCAGACTCCGCTAACCCAGAAGTAGTACCTCAGGTTAAGAACTTTGCTTCAGGATGAGAACAGAAATCGTGCTCCGGCAGCACGGCGGCAGCGGGAGGCCCCATTAGCTAAAGTGGTGCTTCAGGTTAAGAACAGTTTCAGGTTAAGAACGGACCTCCAGAACGAATTAAGTTCTTAACCTGAGGGACCACCGTATTATATTTCATAAAATATACACGCACCTGTATGGGGTGGAATTCTGCAGCTTGTGGGCTGCCAGAGAGATTGCCCTACCCTCCAACATTCCTCAGATGAAAACAGGGGCATTTCTCACTCTTCACAGGCTGGCCCTCCTCCCTGATCCCCTATTTCCCACCAGAAGAAGGACGAGTACCAAAACCACCACATCAATGGGACACACAACACATGACCCCTTAATCCTGATTCCATCTTATTTTATTCTTAGGTTGATTTACAAAAAGGAAAACACATTTTGGGACAGTTGACGTTTCCAAGGTGTCTACAAGGGCAGCCTCCCATGTAGAGCACGTTGCAGTAATCAAATCTGGAAGTTACGAGAAGATGGAGTACTGTGGCACAGGCGTCTCTGCCCAAAATAACAGATCCTCATCTGCCTGTTCCTGGGACTAGCATCTGTTCTCATGCTAAGACAGGTCTTCCCCAGCCCTGCTTTGTGATCCTTTTAGCTTCCAGAGATATCAAGCCGGGAAGCTGCTGCCTCTCTGCTACTGAGCCACAGCCCCTCCTCCCTTCTGCATCTGGTCACCCAGGACAGCTAGAGGCTCCCTGTCTAGAGTCTGTTACCAAAGTGTTGCGCCTGGACTGCATATGCTAAAATTGGCATTTTCAGCTGTCAAAACACATGTCAACCCACTGCTCGAAACTGCATCTGCCTAGTGTTAAAATTCATTTATTAGCATAATCCTGTCCAGCAGCAACGCTACTCAGGCTTCTTATTTACACAATCAGCATTTTCGAATAACAAAGATTGGAAATATTGTAGTACATATGAATTTGTTATGGTACATGACAGGGACCTTTAGATCCACGATCAAGGCAAGCAATCCAGCATCAAAATTCTTAATCCTTTTGGCCCACCCAGGGCAGGACCACTGTTCCTTTCCAGAGAACATTCCTTATAACTAAGTCATGAGGAGCAACAGCTCCTCCTGCTGGTAGCTAAAAAAATAACCGTGTAATGCATTTCAGTGCCCTTTAGCCACACCCAATTAATTACACTGAATTAACATTGAACACAGAGCTGTCTTTCAGGCATCTGGTTGTGTATCTCAATGTGTGAGGCAATTGGGCATAGTTTGGGGAAAACAGCCTCCCAGGCCCAATTTGAACCCCTAGAAGGCCAAGTCTGGTTCATGGAGTAGAGCAGGGTTTCCCAAACTTGGGTCTCCAGCTGTTTTCGGACTACAATTCCCATCATTTCCTGAGCCCTGGTCTTGCTAGCTAGGGAGGATGGGAGTTGTAGTCCAAAAACAGCTGGAGACCCAAGTTTGGGAAACCCTGGACTAGAGGTTCTCAACCCCTGAGACACACCATTTCGGTGGGCTTCCAGAAATATAAATGCTGGGCCAGGTGGACCTTAAGTATCAGCTAGCAAGGTCCCACTTAAGTTATTGCAGTTCTACAAGGCAACAGGCAGCAGGTATTTGTAAAATCAGCAGCTCCTCTTCTTCCCTCAGAGCCCTTCAGCAGCTCAGGGCACTGATTGAATGCCAGGATGATTATGTGAAAGCCCCCAAGGAATATGGCCTGCTGCTTTGTTTAGACTCACTGCCTATTTTCAGATCCATCCCACTTGCCTCTTCCCTCACACAAGCTTTTGCTTTCCCCTCCCCTCCTCCTGTTGCTGCCTCTGGCTTATTAGTGCCTTGCACTGCAAGCCCGTGTTGTTGTGTTGTGTTGGAGAGGGGGTGGAAAGGCCAGAAAACATTTCCTAGTTCTTTCGCCTGCCTTGGTGAAGATGTCAACCCAGGTTGCAGCAGCCCTGAAAATGGCAAATTCCATGCCAGGGATCATTAAGAAAGGAATTGAAAATAAAGCAAATCTATGGTTCGACTGCAATTGGAATACCGTGTGCCATTCCGGTCACTTCAGCTCAAAAAGTGTTAAGTTGTGGGTGAACATGTCAGACGACACAGCGATCCTTTTAACAGCTCTTCTTTATTCAGATGCCAGAACAGAACTAGGCTGAGGAGCTCAGTCAGCCAGCCTGCTTATATAGAGCTCCAGAACAATGCAACTGTTGCCATTTTCTAAAGTTATCCAATCACTGAACGTCACTTTTCGATCCTTCATTTGCATACAAAACTATCCAATCACTGAAAGTCACTTTTCGATCCTTCATTTGCATAACTATCTACAGTATCCCCCTGCTGGCCCAGGGTGAGAACTTCAGTACATAACAAAAAGGATATTGTAGATTCAGAAAAGTGCTGCCCAAATGATCAGATGGATGGAGCCACTCCCTTCTGAGGAAAGATGGCAGCGTTTGGGGATGTCTTAGTTTAAAAAGCAAGTACAGTGGTACCTCAGGTTACAGATGCTTCAGGTTACAGACTCTGCTAACCCAGAAGTAGTACCTTGGGTTAAGAACTTTACCTCAGGATGAGAACAGAAATTGCACGGCGGCACAGCAGCAGCGGGAGGCCCCATTAGCTAAAGTGGTACCTCAGGTTAAGAACAGTTTCAAGTTAAGAACGGACCTCCAGAACAAATTAAGTTCTTAACCCAAGGTACCACTGTAAGAGACTGTGAACTGTCCTGAGATCGACGTCTGAAGGGCGGTATACAAATTTAATAAATAATAAATTTAAAAATTGACGGGATAGAAGTTTATAAAATCATACATGGCATGGAGAAAGCAGAGAGAGAAAAGTGTTTCTTCCCTCCTAACACTAGAACTCGCAGGCAACCAATGAAGCTTCATGTTGGGCGATTCATGACAGAGAAAATGAAGTACAGTGGTACCTCGGGTTAAGTACTTAATTTGTTCTGGAGGTCGATTCTTAACCTGAAACTGTTCTTAACCTGAGGTATCACTTTAGCTAATGGGGCCTCCTGCTGCCCCTGCTGCGTGCAGTTTCTGTTCTCATCCTGAAGCAAAGTTCTTAACCCGAGGTACTATTTCTGGGTTAGTGGAGTCTGTAACCTGAAGCGTCTGTAACCCGAGGTATCCCTGTACTTATTCAGGCAGCCCATAGTTAAACTATGGAACTCCCTGCCACAGGAGGCAGTGATGGTCCCCAACCTAGATGGCTTTAGAAAAAGATTACACAGATTCATAGAAGAGACGGCTGTTGATGGCTACTCTGTCTCCGCAGTTGGAGGCAGCCATACAGAAGAATACCAGTTGCTGGAAACCGCAGGAGGGGAGATGGCTCTTGTGCTCGGGTCCTGCTTGCGAGGAAACAGTGTAAGGCTGTGGGGAAGCAGCCTTAGCTAAGCCCTGCTGCAGATGCCAGGCAAAGGCATGGCTTTTAGAGGATTAAGATGGAGGAAATGGCACACTTAGAAAGTGATGGTTCCCACCTCGCCTTGTGTTTTTGGCACTGCAAGGAACTAATGGGGGGGGGGGCAGGAAGAGCAGAGAGGAATGTGTAGGATTTGGGAAAACAAAACAAAACAAAACTAGAGGAAGGGTCACGGGGAAATAAGCCTCCATCCTTCTGTGCCAGCATCCCGAAAGCTTTCGTGGGTCTGAATGTTTCAGCTGAAAGTGGGCACATCACAGGGTGTTTTTCTTTTCAAGCACTGCTCTGCTGCCAAGATCCTCCCAGCGCTATTTTTAGCTGTTTTTCTTTCTATTTTTAAAATTCTGGTCATCGGATGACGTGGAAGTCAATGGACTTTTGTGCCCCAGATGGAAACACCGACACGAGGGGATTTCTCTTAATACGACACTTGTCATCTGCAAGGCTTTTGGCATTCAACCCAAATCCCATCTTTGCTCCAGCAGATGGAATTCCATCACACACACACATTTTAAATTTTATTTCATAAAATTTATATGTTGCTGGACTTTAAAAACAACAACCCTCAAAGCAGTTTTTTTTTAAAAAATATATCAGTAAAAACATCTAAAACAGCTATTTAAAACATTCAAATAATAATTAAAATCAGAGGTGACTTAAAAACAGATCAAGGTTTTCAGATGCCCTCTTGCTCACTTCTGTGGCTTCTCTGGTTTGGCTTCTCTGGTTTGGCTACTTCCTGGAAGTAGATTGCTGGTCTAAATGAACTTTTGGTCCATTTGAACAATGTTCTCGATAATTTCCAGTAAATTTGGAGCTCTTTGTTCTCCCATTCCTCCATGGGAACTGCTATGAGTAAGGAGTTCTGAGCTGGTTGCTCCAAGCACAGACCTCCTGCTTACACAAGCCATCATTTTGTTTCTATACAAATAATTTAGAAACCTTCACCATTTTGCAACCTAAGTCTTACTGCCTGTGTTTTCTCTCTGCTACATGGAAAAGCACATGAATCTTACCTTTGAAGAGTTTGTAAGTAAACCATTTTTAACTTACCTAACATGTGCTGTCTTTCCATGGAAGCAACTTTGAAGGGGATATTTTAAAGGTTTAGCAGCCTATATTTCCACACTTTCCATATGCCATGCACATTCAGGGACACCCACCCATCTGCCTGTGATTCCAATGGAATCAGCTTAGCCTCCAGTGGAGACATTGGAGACAGCTTAGTCTCCAATGATTCAGGCTGGGTTTGGTCTGCGCCAAAATAAATTAAGAGCCAGCAGTACAAAAACGTGCAGAGATGCAAGATTTCTCTAAATGGGCATAAAGCACTCGGCTCCATTTTTGCACGGTTTCGTGTTAGGCTGGAAGGCTCTGCAGATCTTACCCAGCAACTCATCTGCCTTCTAACTGCCTGTGTGCTTTGAGCTTTCAGACTCAAAACAAAGGCAGCGATTCCCCACCACCAGGAGCCAAAAAATCAAGACACTCTTCCTGGTGAAAGGGGAAAGCTAGGAGCCTGCGCACCCTGTCCGAGTGCCAGCTCATCCACTAAGAATCCATTACACATAATTGCGAGTGTCATCCACCCACTCCGGGTCTGTGTTAAAAGCACTCTGGCAACGGCGGCAGGCAAGGGTGTGTATCCTTCCCTGCTTCTGCAGCCATTCAACCTGCAGCTGCCCCACATCCTGATTCCTGTGGCGAACTCCTTTTGACTGCCACCGAAAAGCAGGAATGCCTGGTAATGGCAGCCTGGAATTAAGGTAACCAGAGGGAGGTTGCTTTTGTCCGCTGCTTCTCAACAAAAGGTCCCCCTGCCAGCCTCAAAGGCTGGTTTAAATTGCTCGCTTCCTACGAAAGAGGAGGTCGCGAAAGGGAACAGAGGAGCCTGGAGAATGAAGCAGAAACTGGAAGAAGGAGGGAGGACCCCTCCACCATTTGTTGAGGGATTTGATTTAGGGCAGGGTGAGTATTTTCACATAGGCTTCTGCTCACCTGCTGTCATCTGTGACTCACATCAGTAGCACACAGGGCCGTAGCAGAAAAAGCGAGAGAGGGTGCCCCCCCTAAATACTATAATAGTGTTAGAAGCAGGCAGGGGGGAGAAATGGGATTAAGTCAGCATTTAAAGGCAAGCCCACCAAATGCACGCAGCCCCCCAAAATCCACACTTCTGCAAACCTCGCAAAGCAGCTCTGCAGCCACCTAATGTGTTCTAAATATGGGGTAAATTGCGCATGAAAAGGCATAAACCAGTGAAGCTAACATACAGAGAGTCGGTTGAAGGAAAAATAATAGGTATATAAAAAGGAAAATTCCTGAATGACAAGATCCAAGTCTGGAGCAAGTACTCTTTGGTGAGAGTACCCCAGCAGATATTTAAAGCCACGAAACATTCAGCAAAGTAAAGCGTGGAAATATAGGTTGTTAGACCTTTAAACTATGCCCTTCAAAGTGAATTCCAAATTTTGCCTCTTCCTCCAGCATTGGAAAAGAACTCACATTTGGTAAGTCGAAAATGGTTTACTTACAAACTCACCAAAGGTCAGAGTGATGTGCTTTTCCATACAGCATTCAGAAAACGTTGCACAGGCAGTAAAACGTGGCTTTGTTACAGGGGTGAAAGTTCTTCAGTTATTGACATAGGAGTTCAATAGTGGCTTGTGAGAACCATGCAGTCTGAGCTTATTCTCGCTAAACCTGACAGGACAGCTTACTCCAGTGCTTTAAATGAATAAATAAATAAATGTTTAGGGATACTCTAATTTTCCTACTCATATTGAAATACTGCCCCTCAATGAGACCAAATGTAGATTCACAAAATGTTTAGGGGTATGCGTACCCCTGCGCACCCCCAGGGAAAAAAACTGGCTTACTCTATGGCATGAACCCCTTCCTGCATTAATTAGACATCAGGCTGCCAGTTATATGAGGCTGGTTATCCCACACAAAGAAGGAAAGCTGCTTTGCAAAAGTGTGTGTATTGGGCAAAATTGCACACAAAAACATGTTTAACAAGAACCAAGTGTAGCAGAAATGTGAAGAACTGAAGACTTGGAAATATAAGCTGAGAGAACTGAAATTGACAGATTCATCTATCCCTATTTAGAAGAGAGGCTGGTGGAATCCAGATGTCCTTTTCACTGTTCATTCATGGTGATACATGGCTCATGGTGTTACAAGGGTTGCTTACCATCTAGCCTAGGGATGTGAAGCCTCAGGCCCAAGGACTCAGGTTGGATCTACACTGATAAAAAACCCCGCTATAAAAGCTCTCAATGCAAAATCCCCTTGGTGATGGATCACTGCTCTGCAGTGCCATCTGGTGTCACATGTTTATAACACAGTTAAAACGATATATCGTATTTTTTGCTCTATAACTCACTTTTTCTTTCCTAAAAAGTAAGGGGAAATGTGTGTGCATCTTATGGAATGAATGCAGGCTGCGTAGCTATCCCAGAAGCCAGAACAGCAAGAGGGATTGCTGCTTTCACTGTGCAGCGATCCCTCTTGCTGTTCTCGCTTCTGAGATTCAGAATATATTTTTTCTTGTTTTCCTCCTCCAAAAACTAGGTGCGTCTTGTGGTCTGGTGCGTCTTATAGAGCGAAAAATACGGTAATTGATGAGTGTAGCTGGGTCCTCAGCTGGTTAGAGTGTGATGCTGATAACACCAAGGTTGCAGGTTCGAACCCCGTATGGGACAGCTGCATATTCCTGCATTGCAGGGGTTGGAATAGATGTTCCTCGGGGTCCCTTCCAACTTTACGATTCTCTGATTCTCTGAATGTGGCCCTCTAGCCATCCCTATGTGGCTCTTGAGAATCTCCCCAGACAATGCGCCTTGCTAGCCCAGCTAGCAAGGTGTGTGCAGAGGCTGGCAAATCCTGGATGTTTTGTCTTATGCTCTTTAGTTGTTTAAAGAGCATTTTTAACGTAACTCTTCTGAGAGCATTTGTCAAAGTAGGCCCCACAAAAGATTTAAAATGAGTACATGAGCAAGCAAAGAGCATTTTGTGGAATCAGTGCTGTAACCGCCTTAGTCCATGCTGCCTGCATGAAACCTGCGGACATCATGTCCCAGACCTCTGCCACTGTGATGATGAACAGCAATTTCATGTACCAGGTAAAACATGCATCCATCAGGAGACGACTGTTCAGAGACCACCACACTGCTTATTAAAGTGAATTTTTGAACAGCCTCTCATCTTTTTATTAGATGTGCCCTTGCAGAGGGAGAGAGAGAGAGAGCGCACACAGGAACATCAGAGGGATGATGGCTTAATCTGTGCAGTTTAAATCCCTAAAAGCAGGAGGAGAGCGATCAACAACAGGATGAACAGAGGGCAGCTAACAAGGCTATATTTGGGAAGTTTAAAAAAGAACAGAAAAAGGATGCTTTCGTCCCGCAAGTTCCTTCCCATGACTATCTTACCATTTCTTCTCCCAGTTTGAGGTTGAACTTGAGAATGGATGAGCCCCAGAATTCTTTGCCATGAAGAGTCTTCTCTGGGGTAAGGAGAGAGAGAGAGAGAGGCTACATCTGAGCACGTGCAGAATACACTTTTTGGGAATTCTGGCGCTTAAGGGCAAACCATGTGTTAAACTGCAAGGGTGCCTAAGGAAGGGCACCAACAGCATTTTGCAATGTGTTCTCTTTATGGGGAGAGATTTCCATGTTGGGGGGGGAGCAAGCTTTCTCCTCCTGCTCCAGGGATTTAAACTGCACACACACACACACACACACACACACACACGCACAACAAATTTATTTATGGCATTTATATAACCCCCCCCCGTTAATTATGTCTCCTGAGGTTGTTCACAAATTAAAAGCACCAAGATACATATACACAACTCTCTGTGACAGGTAGCTTTTGAAGACGCATTGCCATTCAGCTGTGGAGAGAGCATTCATTTTTAACAACAACAACGTTTATGCCCCGTCCATCTGGCTGGGTTTCCCCAGCCACTCTGTGTGGCTTCCAGCAAAATACAGTGGTACCTCAGGTTACAGACGCTTCAGGTTACAGACTCCGCTAACCCAAAAATAGTGCCTTGGGTTAAGAACTTTGCTTCAGGATGAGAACAGAAATCACGCTCCGGTTGTGCGGCAGCAGCAGGAGGCACCATGAGCTGAAGTGGGAGCTCAGGTTAAGAACAGTTTCAGGTTAAGAACGGACCTCCAGAACCAATTAAGTTCTTAACCCGAGGTACCACTATATACAAAATAATAAAATGTCAGACGTTAAGAACCTTCCCTGAACAGGGCTGCCTTCAGATGTTTTCCACAAGTTTTAAATGAACTATGTTTTATACATGAATTAGAATAATAGAATCATAGCGTTGGAAGGGATCCTGAGGATCATCTAGCCTAACCCCTGCAATGCAGGAATATGCAGCTGGGCCATATGGGGACTGAACCTCCAACCTTGGCCTTATCAGCACCAATTATTCTTTGGAAGCTGCAAGGTGTGTTTGTTTGTGTGTGTCTTTGTCTGTGCATGCTGATTTATTCTGTTGCAGTTGAAGTACACTTTAGAAATCCTCCATATGCACTATCTGTGTACAAGACAACCCCCCCCCCACAATTTTAAACTTGAAAAAATAAGGAAAAATATAGTCATATACACAGAAAAAATATTGTATATCCTTAAAACAATCAATACAGAAGCTGCAGAGGCACAAAAAAATAGTGTAAAGCCAGCACAAAGCCACACAATCAATAAAACTACACTAAAACTCAATGGTGTGTGTGTGTGTGTAAACATGCTCATTATAGAAATCAAAATACATTACATCTTAAATATTAAAAGGCCCAGGAGAGCAAAAACCCTACTAAAATGCTAAATGGACTCTGTGTTCTAAACAACATGACATCCCTAATGAGTCATGCAAAGCCCCTCGCCCGCCTCGCCTCCTTTTCTCCTCCATGGTGGGATCGGATTTCTGCAACCTGCTGTTTATTTCAAGCTCAAAATGAGATCTGTGGACAGGTTAATCAACAACCCCTGGAACATTGGGGGGGGGGGGAGAAGTGAGGACACTGCCAGCTTAAAATTGGGAAGAAATGCAGTGGACTATAAGTACAGTACAGTGGTACCTCAGGTTACATACGCTTCAGGTTACAGACTCCACTAACCCAGAAATAGTGCTTCAGGTTAAGAACTTTGCTTCAGGATGAGAACAGAAATCGTGCTCCGGCGGCGCGGTGGCAGCAGGAGGCCCCATTAGCTAAAGTGGTGCTTCAGGTTAAGAACAGTTTCAGGTTAAGTACGGACCTCCGGAACGAATTGAGTACTTAACCCAAGGTACCACTGTAGATGTGTTGTTGTTTAGTCGTTTAGTCGTGTCCGACTCTTCGTGACCCCATGGACCAGAGCACGCCAGGCACTTCTGTCTTCCACTGCCTCCCGCAGTTTGGTCAAACTCATGCTGGTAGCTTCGAGAACACTATCCAACCATCTCGTCCTCTGTCGTCCCCTTCTCCTTGTGCCCTCCATCTTTCCCAACATCAGGGTCTTTTCCAGGGAGTCTTCTCTTCTCATGAGGAGGCCAAAGTATTGGAGCCTCAGCTTCACGATCTGTCCTTCCAGTGAGCACTCAGGGCTGATTTCCTTAAGAATGGAGAGGTTTGATCTTCTTGCAGTCCATGGGACTCTCAAGAGTCTCCTCCAGCACCATAATTCAAAAGCATCAATTCTTCGGCGATCAGCCTTCTTTATGGTCCAGCTCTCACTTCCATACATCACTACTTTGTTGGCAAGGTTATGTCTCTACTTTTTAAGATGCTGTCTAGGTTTGTCATTGCTTTTCTCCCAAGAAGGAGGTGTCTTTTAATTTTGTGGCTGCTGTCACTATCTGCAGTGATCATGGAGCCCAAGAAAGTAAAATCTCTCACTGCCTCCATTTCTGTAGATGTAGAAGGGTAGAAATAATGAAACGAGAAAGAAACTGTATAACAAAAAGGAAAATAGACCCACTTTGAGCAAGAAAAGAGTAAGAATAGAAAAATATGTATAAAGTAGGGTAACATAAGTCCATGTGCAAGAGAATATGGATTTAAAGCTGGCTTGCCACATTTTAGATGTATTATCAGAGATGAAGGACACATTTCACCCTGGCAAAAAACACTCAAGGTGGGTGCAAAGCAGGGCCAGTGAGAGGCATGGCTTGGGTGCCAGTTCATTAGGGATCATAAATTGATAACGGTGGCTAAATTGTTTTCAAGTGGCCAACACAAAATCCTGTGGCAATGAGTTCCAAAGGTCACCATAGCCTCAGAGGAAACACTTATTGGGGTAAAACTCCATTCTCAAAAGAAAGGTGCCAGGGGGATTGACCTTGTCTGTATTACACTTTCTTATATAGCTCAAGTGCCTTAGCTGTGGTATATAGATGAAATTATCATCTGAAATTCAGAAAGCTAGGTCCCAAATATATACAGGTGTGTGTGTGTGTGTGTGTGTGTGTGTGTGTGTGTGCACATACACACACAGGACCTAGCTTTCTGAATATATATATAAAAATCCAGGTCACTGGCTGGAAGATTTGACTGCTGCTCATCTAGCAAATGCACACAACTCAAAAAAGAAAAAAGAAAAAAGAAAAAACTCAGGGCCTTCTCTGTGGTGGAGCCCAGAATCTGGAACTCCTTCTCTCAGAAGGTCCAGCGAGTCATTTTCTTCCCTCTGGAGGCCGATGAGAGCAGGCCCTCAATATTGCTTAATTTGTGTGCCCACGGCTGCTGGTTTTATGTTGACTGTGTTCTGCTCATTTTCAACTACAGTACATTATTTTAATTGTTTAAAAATAAAATAAAATGGTTGTTCGTTGTTTTGGTGAAGTCTGTTTGGCCAAAACTAGCCTGTAAATTTCTACATGAATAAAACCATAGAACTGAACTGAATATTACGCAGAGGTTCAGTTCTAAGAAAAATGCATATACACGAACTGAAGGCTGCACAGAGATACCTTTCCGTTCATGCACTAATCCCATTCAGGCACCAAGGCAACCTCCTCTCCCAAATATTAATTTAAAATAGCAGTTAAAATGGCACTGACTGGAAAGCTTAATAATGAAAATTATTAGGTTGTGCGTTCTTCTTCTTTGGCGACCACTCATAGCCGAGTAAGATTGTCTTCCATAAACACGGTATTAACAATGAGTCCATAACTGACTTTGGAGGCCAATTCTGGATCCACATGTCCTTCCACAATGGGGACATTGGTTCCCGGTCAGGAGTTGATCATGGTGTGGATTTGCCAAGCATGCCTTCCTCTGAGCACGTTTCTTCCTTGAGTTCTGAGTTCAAGTGTCTTCAAAGTCCATGACACCTTTTGCAAAGGCTGTTCTCCAACTGGAGCGCTCGCAGGCCAGTGTTTCCCAGTTGTCAGTGTTTATACTACATTTTTTCAGATTTCCCTTGAGACAGTCTTTAAACCTCTTTTGTTGACTACCAGCATTACGATTTCCATTTTTAAGTTCGGAATAGAGTAGTTGCTTTGGAAGACGATAGATAATCAGCTATCCACACTACATGACCCGTCCAACGAAGTTGATGTCGAAGAACCATTGCTTCAACACTGGTAATCTTTGCTTCATCCAGTACACTGATATTAGTTCGCCTTCTTCCCAAGTGATGTGTAAGATTTTTCGGAGACACCGCTGATAGAATCTTTCAAGAAGCTGGAGATGGCGTTTGTAAGTGGTCCATGTTTCACAAGCATACAGTAAGGTTGGTAGTACAATAGCTTTGTAAACAAGCATTTTGGTTTCCCTTCAAATGTCCCGGTCCTCAAACACTCTGTGCGTAGCAACCCTGTGGCCCTCCAGGTGTTGTTGGACTACAGCTCCCATCAGCCCCAGTCAGTCTGGCCCATCGGCAGGAATAATGGGAGTTAAAGTCCAACAGTCTGACAGTCCCCTCATTAGCATGGCTGGTGGCAGACTCAGTCTCCTGAAAATGCAGCAATACTCCTCAAAAGCAGCATGCGTGCCTCTTGGGAAAAGATAATGGAACCTGTTAAGCTACATCTGTGGCTCTTTTTTTTAAAGTCAGATTTTCTGTGGTTTGGAAAAAGTCAGGAGAATACATATAGGAAGCTGTTTTGCCAACTCAGACCATCAGGCCATTTAGCTCAGTATTGTCTACTCTGACTTTATCCATGGAGTTTTCTTGGCAGGGATACTGGAGTGGCTTGCCGGTTCCTCCTCCAGGTGGATCACGTTTGGTGAAAACTCTCCACTATGACCTGTCTATCTTGGGTGCCCTGGTTGGCATAGTTCATAGCTTCTCTGAGTTATTCAAGCCCCTTCGACATGGCAAGGCAGTGATCCATGAAGGGGAGGAGACTCGAGAGTCCCATGGACTGCAAGAAGGTCCAACCTATCCATTCTGAAGGAAATCAGCCCTGAGTGCTCACTGGAAGGACAGATCCTGAAGCTGAGGCTCCAGTACTTTGGCCACCTCATGAGAAGAGAAGACTCCCTGGAAAAGACCCTGATGTTGGGAAAGATGGAGGGCACAAGGAGAAGGGGACGGCAGAGGACGAGATGGTTGGATAGTGTTTTCGAGGTTACCAGCATGAGTTTGACCAAACTGCGGGAGGCAGTGGAGGACAGAAGTGCCTGGCGTGCTCTGGTCCATGGGGTCACGAAGAGTCGGACACGACTAAACGACTAAACAACAACATGTCTACTCTGAATGGCAGCGACTCTGGGGTTTCAGACAGCGGGGTCTCTCTCAGCCCTGTCTGGAGATGCTGTGGATTGAATCTGCGACCTTCTGCATGCCAAGCACATGCTCTGTCCCCTGAGCTATGGCCCTTCCCTCAGAAGGACAAGTACGATTCTCGGAGTTCCCTGGAAATAGGGACTTATTGTTAAGCTATTCTGAAAACTGTAGTTCTTCTTGCGATTCTCAGCAGCCTTAACAAACTACAGCTCCCAGAATTCCGTGGGAGAATTTAAAGGGGCATCACAGTGCTTTAAAGGCGTGGTGCGGATGTGGTTCTGGATTTGGAACAGATGCAAAGTGAACTGAGCTCCACAGCGACCTAATGCTCCATCTTCAAGTACCAGCCTGCTGTGCTCAGCACTGACTGGCTAGTGCAATTGCAAAGTCCACCCACCCGAGTTTTCCATGCAGGCTAGCGCTGATTGGTTAAACCTTGTAGCAATCACACACAGGCCCCGCCTCAATTGCCAGTCTCAAGATCAGGGCGGGGTTAGGCTGGCTGATCAAGCACCGCTCCGGCATAGAAAAGGCATACAAGCTGCTTGTGGAAAAACCGATTGCTTCGTTGCTATTCACTGTGTAGCTGGAAGGAAAGTGTGGGAATTTGGGGAGTATGTATGTATGTATGTGTTGGGCACAAAAATAAACTGAAAAGGAACCTACAAAGAGCTGGATTGTGACTCTACTCTTTTTCCATCTCTATGGGATTCACCTGTCAATCATCGCTGTGACGCTCCGGCTCAGCAACTCCAGGAATGGAAGGACGCAGGAGCCTGAGCAAGATTTCACCCCACCCCCTACAAAGTAAATATTCCAAACATAATCGTGCATACCTGAAAAGTGGGAGCAGGCCACCCCTGCGGAGATCATTGGAGAGGGAGCTGGCTTGTTTTTTACTAAATGATGGGGCATAAGCCTAACCCTACCTCACAGGATTGTTAAAACAAAAAAAAAAAAATTTCCAGTAGCACCTTAAAGACCAACTAAGTCAGTTCTTGGTATGAGCTTTCGTGTGCATGCACACTTCTTCAGATACACAGTGTATCTGAAGAAGTGTGCATGCACACGAAAGCTCATACCAAGAACTGACTTAGTTGGTCTTTAAGGTGCTACTGGAAGGAATTTTTTTTTTGTTTTGACTATGGCAGACCAACACGGCTACCTATCTGTAACTGAATCACAGGATTGTTGTGAGGATAAAATGGAGAGAGGGAGAACCATGCATAACACATTGAGATCCTTGGTGAATAAAGTGCAATAAACAAGTGCAGCAGCTGCACGTCTTTCCAGTTGTCTGCAATTCCACATATCTCTCTCTTCATCCCTGCCTCTCATTCATTCATTTATTCATTCATTCCCTTCCTTTTAATTTTGTTTCTCTCTCACGCGCGTTTCGTCATCCAACGTGGCATGCTGGAAAGTCGTTTTCTAAACTACTCTTCCCCAGGTGCCTTTCTTCTAACACCTTTCACTTAGGGTGACCTAAATCGCTTTTATTGGTAAAGGGTCCGTTCCGGTTAATTCTGTTCCGGGTTTTTACAACGTCCTGCAAAGCGGGTGGGGGCGGGGAGCAGCTTTTTTTTCCTGATTTCTGCTCCAAAGTTTGCAAGAGCGAAGCTCACCCTTCGCGGATTAATAAAACGAGAGAGCGGACGAGAAAGCTGCTTCTCTCCGGGAGAGATGGCCGCTCATTTGTTTGCAGCCAAAGATCACGCTGCTGTCTACCAGAAATACAGGTTCCCACCCCCGGAGAACCTCCAAGGTGTGATCCTCTCCTACCTGGAAAAAAAGGTAAAAAAAAGAGGGGGGGCGTCGGGAGAGAGCAGGCATGCAGTCAATCAATCAATCAAGCAAGCAAGCAGCACCTCCTGCCCGAGAGGCTGCAGAGCTGCTGCCACGAGGAAGGATGGTTGGCTAAGTGGGAGGGTACTTGCTTAGCATGTAGAACAGGCTTCCTCAACCTCTGCCCTCCAGATGTTTTGAGACTACAATTCCCAGCATCCCTGACCACTGGTCCTGCTAGCTAGGGATCATGGGAGTTGTAGGCCTAAAAACATCTGGAGGGCTGAGGTTGAGGAAGCCTGATGTAGAAGGTCCCAGCTTCAGTCTCCAGTGTCGCCAGGTAGGGCTGGGAAAGACTGTTGGTATCGGGTACCTTTTTGTGAAACTGAAAACACTAAGGATCCTCCTCTCAAAACACACACATCCTTGAAAATCGAAGAGTCCATGCCTTGCAGCTGTTAACAGATAAAAGCTGTATATGAGTTGTCTTCAGGAGGGAAGGAACTAATAATAATAATAAATTTATATTCTGCCCATATGACTAGATTACCCCAGCCACTCTGGGTGGCTTCCAATAAATTTAAATACAGTAAGACATGAAATATCAAAACACCCTTTCAAAGAGTGTCTCTTGCTCTCTTGGTTCGTATTATTAAAACCATTTTTGAAAAGTGTTTTTTTTTTAAAAAAAATGAGCTGTGATTCCTGCATTGCAGTGGGTTGGACTAGATGACCGTTTGCGGTCCCTTCCAATCTTACAATTCTATGTATGAAAAAAGCCTCTCCCCGATCCTGAGCAAGGGCAGAAGTTTCTAATTCCAGAACAAAACATTATATTTCTTATCTTAGGCGGAGCTTCCGAGCTCTTAGCATTAAGTAAACAGTAAAAAGCCAAGCTCCAAATAATTTCCTCCCTTTGTAAGGTTGCACACTTTCTTGAAAGTAAGAAGACACTGTGGTGGGTAAAAGACTGATAGATTCCCATTGCAAAGTTTAAAAGGGGGTGAGGCATATTAGTCACTGGAAAAGAAAAATAGTGAATAAAAGCATTTGGCAAGATGAAAGAGGCCAAAGTGTTCCACCTGTTTTTTCAGGCAAAGATTAAGCTTGCTGGTATTGTGAAAATACTTCTGGAGATTTGCTAACTAAGATGCTACTCTTCTTGTTTGACTGCAAGAGGAAAAGCTGGGTTTGAATCTTATCCCACATTGCCTCCTAGTGTGTAATCTTCACTGGCTCCTGTCATTTTCTTTCACTGAAGAGGTTTACAACCCCATCCTTTACCTATTGTGAGCTGCTAGGGGCAGGGGACATTCCCCAGGACAATTGGAATGCCCTTGAATGTTCTGTGACATCACAGTAGCCCGGCCAATGGCAGAGAAGGGGGGGTGTACTAGGTGATGGCTGGTTTACAGCCTATTTGTTAGGGAGTGAGAACTGGTATCTGGAATAGAGAAAGATGTGGCCTTGTAAGTGAATTGATGCTATGCTTCTCAATATGTGCTGCTGTCTTCCCTCAGAAGATGACCTCCTTTCATCTGGCCGTGGACGTGGGATGTGGCACAGGCCAGAGCAGTCACCTGCTGGCGAAGCGTTTTGAGAAGGTGGTCGGGACAGACGTAAGCGAAGCTCAGATCGAGGAGGCCAAGCGAACTGCCCACCCGCCAAATGTCTCCTACCTGTAAGTAAGGGTAGACTTGGCACACATGTGTATTTAACAAGATGTTTAAACCAAGCAGTTTACAAGAAATATTTAAAATTGCTGAAAAAAATAGTGAAAAGCAATTTCTGGGTCTGTGCAGCATGCAATGTTTTTAGTTGCTTTTCACTGTTTTTATCAGCAATTTTAAATATTTATTGGAAGGTCACCACACCTTACTGTGTGAGTCCTCCTCTTTAAAGCACCCAGAAGTGGACTCTGGACTCTAGATATGAGAATCAAGTGGCTCTATTGTTTTCTGTGGCTCAGAATATATGCTTCTGTTACCTCACGTCGTTTTAAGCTTTTGTTAAGGGAAGCAGCAGTGCTAGAATCCTCTGAAATGCCTATGTATATTCCAGCCTCTTTTTCTTAACGGTGACATGGACCGTGCATAACGTATAATTTTATTTATTTATTTATTTATTTAGACCCTGCCCATCTGGCTAGGTTTCCCCAGCCACTCTGGGCGGCTCCCAACAGAATATTAAAAATAGAATCAAACATTAAAAACTTCCCTAACCGTAAGAATATTCTTCACAACTATGACCAGGGCGGAGGGGTGGGGTAAGTGAAGACAAGCAACAACAATAAACTATAATGTTGTTCACTGCTCCTGCTCAGGCTGCCCAGAGAAAGCATTTCAGCTCCTGAAATTTGTTCTGATTGTGCAGATAGAATATGACGGATAGAATTCCATAGGGCAGGATATTAGTGTGTGAAAACAATCAAGGTCCAAGGATCCCCAGGCATGCACCGCCAGAGGGTGGAGATGCCCAGGCATCGAAACTTGGTCGCAAATGGCCCGTAGCCAGGTGCAATATATGCCTGGCTAATTTCGAATCCTGGTGGCGAGCACAAATTTGGCCTGGTTGCCAAGACCAGCCAACGTTTGTGGCTTCTCATCTCTGGCAGAGCAGCCGCCATAGAGAGTGGAGCTTTTGCTGTGGATTCATGACGAGGTGGTTTAGGAGGCAGACGCCGCAAACCCCCACAGCCATTTTGATGACCTGAGCGAGCGAGACATAGCAGTTAACAGTCATTTTGCCCTTCGCCGGCCCAGCGTGTGCCCTGCGGAAGAGCTCCCCTTTGAGGACCGCTCTGTGGATCTCCTCACGGCCTTCACTGCCGCCCACTGGTTTGACATTCCCCGCTTCATGAAGGAAGTGGACCGCCTTCTCAAGCCGTCTGGCTGTGTGGCCTTGAGTACCAACACCCTCGACATGCGGTTGCACTACAAGGATTGTTCGGAAAAACTCACAGAAATCTTCCGGGAGGTAAGACCAATGGTGCAGTCTTCCTAAGGGAACCATCATTGTGGGAGGGATGGAAGGCTGAGCAGGGCTTGGGAGAAAGTCTGTTGAGGTCTGCGCTCCGGACATGATCATGCCTCATAGAACTCTAGCCCAATGGTTGCCATTAATTTGACTCTGAATTGATTTTAGAATGTATATCAATTTATTGATTGTGATTTTATATAAACTGTGTTACTTTTACTGTTGTTAGCCGCTCTGAGCCTGGTTTCGGCTGGGGAGGGTGGGATAATAGTAGTAATAATAATAATAATAATAATATATTTATTCTATTTCCAGCCAATGTTTATGTAGCTGGAACAGCATCACCCACACACAAGAGGGAGGTTATCAGCAAGCTTGTAGAAAACCTCAGGTTTTGCAGAAGTATTTTAAAAATTGTGGGGGGGGGACGACTAAGTGAGGAGGGAGGGAACTTATAAAGAGCTGTGTGGGAAACTGGGTGGGAGGGGCATTGAAATGGAGTATAGTGGTACCTCGGGTTAAGAACTTAATTCGTTCTGGAGGTCCGTTCTTAACCTGAAACTGTTCTTAACCTGAAGCACCACTTTAGCCAATGGGGCCTCCTGCTGCCGCTGCACCGCCAGAGCACGATTTCTGTTCTTATCCTGAAGCAAAGTTCTTAATCCGAGGTAATATTTCTGGGTTAGTGGATAGTATGTAACCTGAAGTGTATGTAACCTGAAGCGTATGTAACCCAAGGTACCACTGTATAATGCAGAGAGCATGGCTGGCTGGCTGAATCACTAGGACTATTCCACACTTTAGTGAGCAAAGGTGTTTGGGGACTTTGGTGGAGGAACACCCAAGTGGTAGAGGTCTTAAAAGTGTGGGGAAAGAGACGGACAGAGGGGAGAGGAGAGAGTTCTCCCCCCCCCCTTGGAATACTAGAATTTGGAATTATGCAGTAAAATGGATAGGAAGTTGATTCAGGGCAGACAAAAGTAGGGGCCGAATGTGTAATGAAACCGAAGGACTTCACGGAGGAGGATATGTCAGTTAAGATAAGGGCTGTTGGTGTTAGCAGATGAACTTATGCCACCAAATACCAGCTCGACAAGGAGGCACTGGCACTTGTGGCTGGGGTGAAGAGGTTCCATGAATACCTCTATGGCAGGACTTTTGACCTCATCACTGACCACAAGCCACTCCTGGGCCTCCTCGCTGGTGATCGTCCAACTCCACCGGTCCTCTCGCCACGCATGCTGCGATGGACTGTTTTCCTGGCTGCCTACCACTACCGGCTCATCCATCGCCCGGGGAAATCGATGGGCCATGCCGACGCCCTCAGCCGTTGGCCTCTTCCAACATTTGTGGAAGACCCGGCTCCAGCTTCATCGCTCCTTCTGATTGAGGATCTTCCGGCAGCGCCTGTATCGGCTGCCACTGTGGCCTCCGCGTCTGCCCAGGATCGCACCATCAGCCGGGTGCTCAACTGGGTGTGGAGGGGGTGGCCACAAGGGCCTTTTGCATCGGAGTTCCAGCCCTTCGCAACCAGACAACATGAACTCTCAGCTCATCGCGGCTGTCTGCTGTGGGGAGACCGCGTCGTGATTCCCCAGGGACTCCGTCAGCGCGTCCTGGAGGCTCTGCACGTTGGCCACCCGGGAATTGTCAAAATGAAGGCATTGGCTCGGTGTTACGTCTGGTGGCCTAATATGGACGAATGCCATCACTGCCTGGGTGTCCGCCTGTCAAGCGTGCCAAGAGTCGAGGCCTGCACCACCGGCAGCTAAGGGACACACCTGGGAGACGCCAAGGACACCCTGGTCGAGGGTGCACATCGATCTGGCTGGCCCCTTTCACGGCCGGACCTTTATGGTAGTGGTGGACGCCTATTCCAAATGGCTGGAGGTTGCCCTGATGCCCTCCACCACTACAGAAGCCGTCATCTGGGTGCTGCGAGGCCTGTTTGCAACGCATGGGTGTCCTGATGTCCTTGTCTCTGACAACGGACCGCAGTTCACGTCAGGCATGTTTGAGCGGTATCTTTTGGGACTGGGCATCCGCCATGCCCTAACGGCACCCTTTCATCCATCCAGCAACGGGCAAGCGGAAAGAATGGTGCACTCGGCAAAAGAGGCACTGGCGCGCCTGGACCGGGGAGACTGGCATGAGCGGGTCGCCAAATACTTGTTCGTGCAACACATCACCCCTCATGCGGCCACAGGGCGGAGTCCTGCTGAACTGCTTATGGGCCGCCGCCTCAGATCACCGCTCGACCGGCTACACCTGGACTTTGCCGTGGCTGAACCCCCAGGCTGTGCCAACGCGCCACGGTCATTTGTCCCAGGAAACCAGGTCTTTGCCCGGAACTATGTGGGGGACATTCCTTGGGTGCCAGCCACAGTAGTGGGAGTCACTGGACCTCGCTCATACCAGGTGGCACTCGAAGACGGACGCTTGTGGCGACGGCACATAGACCAGCTTAGGCGCAGGGTTGGGGACTTGGACACTACCGTGGTGCCCCCAACTGCGCTTGCGGCTCCAGAAGAAACACGTACAGATGGCGAGGCCCCACCTACACCTCCCTCGCAAACTGCCAGCGTGGAGCCGAACCAAGCCGCTTCAGAGGGTCTGCCAGACTTACCACAGACTCAGACCACTCCACTTGCGGAGGCTCCACCCACAGCAGCGGATCCAGGGGAGTTGGTTCCAACGCCACCTAGGGTCACACCACAGCCTCAGCAAGAACTGTGTGGCCCTCCGGACTTGGCTACCAGTCCCCGGCGGTCTGGCAGAGTTTCCAAGCGCCCAACTTATTTAAAGGACTATGTTGTTGGACAGGTATCACTGTTGGTCTAAGTATGGGAAATGTAACCGATATGCTTTTGTGCCTAATTGAACCATTACACGTAGTGCTGTATATAAGGAAACCATTACGATTGTAACTAACGCCTTATCTCGGTGGGGAGGGGTGTTATGTAGTGAAGTTTCACCCTGGGCCAGCAGGGGGATACTGTATATAGTTTTCACTCAGGTCTGTAGATAGTTTTCACTCAGGTCCGAGTCAGTTATTTTAGGCGGGAAACTCTGGGCTGTTGTTGCTACAATGTTGACAGCCGGCTGCCTATAAAAGCAGGCCGGCTGAGCTATTTGCAGTCAGTTCTATTCCAGCTTACAAAATAAAGAGCTACTTGGAGAAATCGCTGTGCCATCTGTTATGTCAACCCACAACTTAACACCAGCATCAATGGGGCAGGAACTATTCCCTTCAAGCCCTCCTTGTGGACTTCCCAGAAGCATCTGATTGGACATTGTGGGGAGGCTAGATGGACCATTGCTCAGCTTTAGGGGGGCTCTTTGTGTTATTAAAGAGCCCAGCTGGAGAAGACTGTAACAATGATAGGAATGGAACCTCCATATTGTGCCGTACTATCAAAATCAAAATGACAATTTCAATATGGAAAAAATACAAATCAGAGCTATGCCTCTTTAAAAAAAAGCAGCAGAAGTTTAGCATGAAAGTTATCTACACCTGGGGAGATGCCACATTAAAGGAGAGAGAAGAAAGAGCTGTTGCTCACTAGCCGATACCTAGTGTGCAATTGTGCCAGGACCTTTCAGCTTTCCTTTTTGGCTTCACAGGTTCAAGGCCAGATTTTCCCATATTCAAACGAAAAGATCAAATTTGTTACGGACGACTACAAAGCAATCTTTGATTCCCTGCCATTTCAGGACAAGGAGAGGTGAGTGGACTGTACCAGATTGTCTGAAATAATCCAGCTATTTGCTGTTGTGAAACAGCAATCCTGTGCATGTTTATGCAGGAGTAAGTCCAGTTGCAATTCAGCGGGGATTCCTCCCAGGTAAATGGCTCTATAGGATTGCTGCTTGCGACCTCAGCCGACCCGAGTCCAGCTGCTGAGAACTTTACTGCAGAAAGGGGCACCTGAAATGATCAAGGT
The DNA here is from genome assembly GCF_964106915.1 of Podarcis gaigeae. Classification (NCBI taxonomy): domain Eukaryota; kingdom Metazoa; phylum Chordata; class Lepidosauria; order Squamata; family Lacertidae; genus Podarcis; species Podarcis gaigeae. The sequence continues at coordinate 33,802,581 of NC_139692.1, forward strand.
GTGGTTGGAAGAAAGGCTGGAGCATGTTTGCAGATTTTTAGCGGAGAGAAAAACTGACAGCTTGATTTCTTTAATTCAAGGGTGGGACAAGTGTCATTTTCCCCATGGGCTGAGTTCTTTGAGGGGGAAGCGGTTGTGGGGCTTAAGGCCAAATCTGGGTGACCCAAAGCACACCCACACCCCTACTCCTCCCCCTTTGCACCTACATTACACCCCTTCTCACATGCAGACATGCATCTATACACACACGTACATCACCTCCACCTTGCCAACAAAGGTCCATATAGTTAAAGCTCTGGTTTTCCCAGTAGTGATGTATGGAAGTGAGAGCTGGACCATAAAGAAGGCTGATTGCCGAAAAATAGTTGCTTTTGAATTATGGTGCTGGAGGAGACTCTTGAGAGTCCCATGAACTGCAAGAAGATCAAACCTATCCATTCTTAAGGAAATCAGCCCTGAGTGCTCACTGGAAGGACAGATCCTGAAGCTGAGGCTCCAATACTTTGGCCACCTCATGAGAAGAGAAGACTCCCTGGAAAAGACCCTGATGTTGGGAAAGATGGAGGGCACAAGGAGAAGGGGACGCCAGAGGACGAGATGGTTGGACAGTGTTCTCGAAGCTACCAGCATGAGTTTGACCAAACTGCGGGAGGCAGGGGAAGACAGGAGTGCCTGGCATGCTCTGGTCCATGGGGTCACGAAGAGTCGGACACGACTAAACGACTAAACAACAACAACACATCACTCCAACACAGACCTTATGCTGTAGGCTGATGTGATGGGAGAGGCCTGGTGGGCCAGAGGTTTCTTGATGCTGATATATTTATTTATTTATCTTATCTAGATGTTGGCTAATAATGCAAGTTCTCTGGGTCGCTTCCCATTTCTTATCTTACTATTTATTTTAAACATATGTGTGTAGATAGATAGATGATAGATAGATCCAGTGCTTTTTTCTGGGGGGACACAGGGGTACGCATACCCCTGAACATTTTGTAAATTGTTGTACTTTTGTCCATTTACTGTATTTATTTCCCCCGATTTGAACTATAAAATGGTGGTTTTATTGAGTCAAAATGAGAGTACCCCCTAAAATTTTTTTTTAGAAAAAAAGCACTATCTCTATCTTCATATAGATACAGATATAGACTACTTATTCAATTGAAAACCCCTAAGGGGTTTAATCTGAAAAAAGTGAATTTGATAAATACAAAATGTGATTATTATTAAAATAATAATAATGATAAAGCAGAAATGTGGTGTAACATAGCTGGAATGTTTTATAGCTTAGAAATGTAGAGAAAACATAATGCAATAGATTACTATTGTTATGATGCTTAACAGCATCAATAATTTATATACCGTTTTTGTGCCAAAGTGTATTCTAAATAGTTTAAAACTATTTCTACACCTGAACTACAGAAGGGGAAATAGAAATTAAAACTCTAAGAACTGTTGGATTCAGCAGGGGTAGGATCATTCTGTTGTTCTGGATGCTGGACGCGGTCAACAGAATTTCCTACACAGCCGCTCTCTTCTATAATGTGTCTGTTTCTTTCAGGATCACGGAAATTCTTGATAAACTGCCAATGAGTGTCGCCGACCTGATGGGATACATCCAGTCATTCTCTCCATACCAGATTTTTCTAAAAGCCCAGCCTGAGGCAGCAAAATCTCTCATCCAAAACACCGAACAAAGGTAAAGAAAGAAAAGTGTATTCAACCAAGTAATGCCTAACTGTTTTCTATTTGTATATATTTATTCATATAGAAATTTTCAGGTTGTTCTTGGCCAAGGACCTGTCATTTTTTAAAAAAGCTTTCCAAATTTCAGATATTAATTCCATCTCTATATCACAGCTAAGGCATCTGAGCAGCATAAGAAAGAGGCTGTGTCATCCAGATGAGGTTGACCCCCCCCCCGTGCCCCTTTATTTTGAAAACTTTGTCCATGAATGCCCTTGCAAATAATATCTAAATGTTTTTTTCCTGTGGTGTCTTGGGAACCTTTGGGACTCATTGCCATATGATTTTGTGGCAGACACTTTAAAGCAGTTTGTCTGCTTTTACCCTTTTATCAGTAACTAATCGCAAAGCTACTACCTCCGTGATACTGCAGCACCCCTAAAGGTAAAGGGACCCCTGACCATTAGGTCCAGTTGTGACCGACTCTGGGGTTGCGGCGCTCATCTCGCTTTACTGGCCAAGGGAGCTGGCGTACAGCTTCCGGGTCATGTGGCCAGCATGACTAAGCCGCTTCTGGTGAACCAAAGCAGTGCATGGAAACGCCGTTTACCTTCCCGTCGGAGTGGTACCTATTTATCTACTTGCACTAGCGTGCTTTCGAACTGCTAGGTTGGCAGGAGCAGGGACCGAGCAATGGAGCTCACCCCGTCGCGGGGATTTGAACCGCCGACCTTCTGATCGGCAAGTCCTAAGCTCTGTGGTTTAACTCACAGCGCCACCCGCATCCCATGCAGCATCCCTAATGATAGACAAAAATGCAGCTTACATATTCAGAGCAGGAATATATTTGATAACACAGGCACCTGAGTGGCTATGCTTGGAGACAACTGTGCATCAGTAGAAATGTTTTTATTGTTGTTAGAAGTTGTATTTTAGCTCCTTTTTCTCTTATTGTACATGATGGCCTCAGGTGCTGAAGCGGGTTATAAACTGGTAAAATAAGTTTGTGTTTTTGGATTGTGCTTCCAGCTGACCCCTGACTGTTTCCTCTTTAAACTTGCCTTTCCAGGATCCTGGAGACGATGGGAGTTTCGTCTCGAGAGACCAAGCTGGAGCTCTGCACTCGGCACGTTTGTGTCCTGGGTTATAAGTGACTTGGATCTAGTTAACGAATGACCCTCCTGAGGAAACAATGCCAGGGCACTCTTGAAAATTTTCCAATAAAAACAAACGTCTCATTTAATCGCAAGAGGAGTGGGGAAAGGGTGTCAAATGCACTCAGCAGACCAGAATCATCAGCAGCAGCAATGTAAATTTATTACTTTTAAGGGAAGAGAAAATTGGATGTATAGCTGTGGGATTGGCCAAGTCACAGGTTTAAATCTGTGGTGTTCACTGGGTGACCTTGAGCTAAGAATTTTCTCTAGATGTTTTTGGCCTCCAACGCCCATCAACCCTGCAATGCTGGCTGGGGCTAATGGGAGTGGGAGCCCAACAGCAGCTTGAGCAGAGGACCCACAAGCCCCTTACTATGGGAACTAATAACCCTTTAGCCCAGAATCCCGTTTCCCACAAGAACAAAGAAGATACTTTTGGTCAGCCCAGAGGCATGACTTGAAGGCAAGAGATGTGGATTTCAAATTAGGAATGCAGGCAAGGCGACAAAGAGGAGGGAGAAGAATGAGTTTAAAATGGCAAAGAGATATAAGCAAAATGAGGGGAGGAAAAAGGAAGAGAGAATGGTTTTTTTCAGGAAAAGGGAGAGGAGGGAATGAAGACCCAAAGGCACAGATAAACTGCAATCTTTTCCTTCTAGATACCCAGCCATATGTTTCCTTTACTCTCCAGAAAGTACACACTCACTATGCTATGTGTGGGCCATTCTGGCTCACCTGTCAAAAATAAATGTACCCCAGATAATCATCATCATCATCTACTCTGGGCGGCTTCAAGCAAAATATAAAAAATAATAAAATGTCAGACATTTTAAATAAGGGACGGGTGCTTCATGATTGCCAAGTTCTTTAAAATGCACTCCTAAACTTTTAAGCTATGCAAATGGGGACTGGGAAATTGGGATGGGGGGTTCACCCTAGTCCCAGAAGCCTGGTCTGCCCCATTAAAGGTGGTTTTTGCCTCAGACTGAGTGGCTAAAGCTTCAGGGCAGCCTAGGATTTTGGTGTAACAAAAAAAACAACAAAAAAGAGGGGCCGGAAGGGAGAGATAATAAAACCTTAGAAGGAACAGTTGAGGGAGTTGAATATGTTTAGCATGGAGAAAAGAAGACTCAGAGGTGACACAGTAGTACTATTCAAATATAGGAAGGGCAGTCACATGGACAAAGGAGCAAGCTTGTTTTCTACTGCTCCAGAGGATTCAATTTACAAGGAAGGAGATTCTGACTAAACATTAGGAACAACTTTCTGATGGTACAAGCTGTTTGACAGTGGAATGGGCTACCTTGGAAAGTGGTGGATTCCTCTTCACTGGAGGTTTTTTAATAGAGGTCAGGAATTCTTCGGCTGCGATTCCTGCATGGCAGAAGGCTTTGACTAGATGTCTCTAGTCTGTTTTTGGGGTCTCTTCCAACTCCACAGTTCTGATTCTGTGAAACCTATAAGAAATACTTCTGATCAGTAAGCAGCAACAAACCATTAACTAGCACGCAACTTCTCCCAACGGGCTGTGAATATTTGCAAAGGATTTCAGAATCACTTCGGGATCTTTTCCTTTGTTGAAACATTGATTTCCCAGAGCAAGCTACTGCAGAAAAAAAGGCTTTGACAGTTCAGCAAAAGAAGCTGTCATGAGGGTGGGGAATTCTGTGAAATCTGGAAACTTGTGGCATTGCCAGTTAAAAAACCCTTCCCAGTGTTATCGGGAAGTCCTCTTCTGTGAGGAACTGTATAAGGGCCATGCATTCTCACTATGGTGGAGAGTCCATCATAGCTCCTCCTCCAGTTTCAGTCATATCTGTATATCATACATAAGATATAAAGCCAAATTCAGTGGATGGAACTGAGCTCCACAGCTTCCTGGGGGTGGGATGGAACCAACTGCCCACCAATAAATTTCTACTCTCCCAAACCAAACTACTGCACATTTCAAGGGCAGATCTCCCAACTTCCTTAAGCCAAGATTGGAAGAACACGAGGGCAAGGAGAAAACCACAAACGCGGTCACGCACGTCCAGATTTGCCAAGATTTTCAAAGTTGTGAGGCTGCATATCACTTTTCGCATCACTTTTCAAAGGTTTGAACTCCCAAGAAAATCGACTTTTCATACACAGAGACACGCACACTCAGATTGGAAAGAGCTACTTTTCGTTTTCCCTCTTTCCCAAGAGGTGATGCCCAATGGCAGCTACAGCTGAAACGTTGAATTTCTCCATTGCTTTCTAGAGGCAACCTGTCTTTGAGCCTCAGGGGGGAAAGGAATGATCTGACGTTTTGGATTTCTGTGTTACTCTACTATTTTTGTCTCTATGGGCGAACAGACACGGGGTCGCGTTGTCATAAAAAAAAGCTCTATAAACCCTGAAAGCAACAGCCAATGAATGAGCGTCCAGGGAGCCCACGTGATCCCCTCCGCTGCTCCACCCGCGTCATCTTGAGCTCTGGCAAGCCTCAGCTCCTCCCCCTTGAAGCTGTCCAATCCACGCCTTCCTCATGCTGCGAGGGGCGCTCGCTGCCTTGGCTCTGGGCTGGGCAGCCGCCTGGCTTTGGGGTCGCGGGTTCGATCCCCGCTCGTGGCTGTGGCCGGAGCGTGATGCTGAGCTGGTACTGAGCGCCGACGATCTGAGCCGCTACACTGGGGCGGAGGAGAGCGCTGGGCTTTACCTGGCTGTGCTGGGGCAGGTCTTTGATGTGCAACGAGGACGCAAGCATTATGGGCCGGGGGGCGCTTACAGCTTCTTTTCAGGTACCTGTTTAAGCCCCCTCTTATAACACCCCCCCCAAAAAAACCCCAAAATCTTTTACAGGTTGGTATGGTGAGCGTAGTCAGGCATGGCCAAACTCAGCCCTCCAGATGTTTTTGGGACTACAATTCCCATCATCCCTGTCCACTGGTCCTGTTAGCTAGGGTTGATGGGAGTTGTAGTCCCAAAACAGCTGGAGGGCCAAGTTTGGCTATGCCTGAACATATTCATCTTCCCCTTTTGCATACTGGAAGGTGTGTTGAGTGCTGGACATGCAAATAGGTGTGTGCAATTAGACTGGACTATACTCATCAGCATAGCTCAGTTGGTTAGAGTGCGGTGCTGAGAATGCCAAGGTCACAGGTTCAATCCCCGTATGGATAACTGCATATTCCTGCATTGCAGGGGGTTGGACAATGATCCACAGGGTCCCTTCCAACTCTACAATTCTATGATTTATGTCCCTCACCCTTCCTCCCCAAGGAGCCCAGGGCGGCAAACAGACCTGCAATTTTTTAAAAAAGCAAAGCAAAACCAGTTAAAACCAATTACAGTAAAAGCCATTCTTCCACCCTCTATGATCATGGGTTTTCCAAGAACAGTATTCTTTGGTCATCAAATACCTGGGCAAACAGGCATATTTTCAGATACCTCCTGAAAGTTAATAATGACGAAGACAGAGAATGGAGGCCTTTTGTGGACTATTAAAAAATGTATATATATTACAGTCAAATGAAATCATGGGCAGGATTTGAGATAAAAGCAGGGGGGGGGGGAGATAAAACAATTGTAATAGAGAATTTTTTTACGATAGTAGAAAGAGATTGAATAAGAACACTGTGGAGACGAAGGTGGGAAGTCAACTTATGAGAAAATGTATTTCATTTGAAGGTTATTGTGCAAATGGTTGAAATTTTTTTTTTCCCCACACATAATGATGATGATGATGATGATGATGGAGACAGGTTGACCTCACAAGGGAGGGCATTCCAGAGACATCTCTTCCAAATTCCTGCCACATCTTGTGGGCTGGTCCTGTAATAATTTCCTTTTTTTACCATTTCACTGTAAGAATAATGATGATTAAAACATTTGCAATGTTCTTTTGCCAGGAAAAGATGCCTCCAGAGCTTTTGCGTCAGGCGATTTCACCCCAGCAGGACTGGTGGATGACATTTCGGGACTATCGCCGTTACAAATGCTGGCCATCCAGAACTGGCTCTCCTTCTACAGCAAGAATTATGTGCTTATTGGTATGTGATCAATTAGCGTTGAGGGAATCACCAGCCGCATTTTGGTTCCTCGCCTGTCTATAACCATTCTAACAGTAGCAGCAACATGTGTGTCAAAGTGAACGGCGGTGTGTGGGTGAGGTGGATTAAGACCATTATCGTTATTTTTAATATTTTCCCTTCCCTGTTCATAAAATGCACGAGCAAATAAATGCATCAACTGGAGGTTCCTCCATGTCTGTAAAATAATGAAATTATGTAATACAGCCCAAAAAGAATTATTTTTGCATTGGACCAGGCTCAGCTGACACTTGTGTGTCAGTTTCTCAAGTATTATTATTATTATTTATTAAACTTATTAGTCACCTGTTACCCAATTGGGGAGAAAAATACAGAAATACATTGCAGTGGTGTCCAAACTTTTTTTTAAAGAGGGCCAGATTTGATGAAGTGAAGGGCCGTGAGGGCCGAACAAAGTTGTTGAGGTTTTTTTTAGGGTTGAAGTTGTTGAGGTTTGTTTTTTTTGGGATTTTACCTCAGGAAATAAACTGCCACAGGGGCAAGATTAAACCAACCAGCGGGCCGGATTAGGCCCCCAAAACGGACTTTGAATATGCCTGCATTATAGCATAGAATAGGGGGGTGGGAATCATATTGATCACATTAATATTCCATATAACTTATTTTCTGGAGGGGGAACTTGCTTACATGATGATGATGATGATGATGATGATGATGATGATGATGATGATGTACCAGGTGCCTATAATTACTTCCCAAAAGTCTCGCCAGGCCCTGTGCCACCAACACTGATATTAAATATTATAAATATCACTGTGCCGATAATAAATATGATGAACGATAATTAATTGAGCTGTGACTGTACCCTTACAGGCAATCAGTTGGGGTCTGAAACCCTCTTTAATGTGGGGTATTCAGGATAGCAGATATGCCCCTTGGGCCTTCAAGTTGCCTCTTCTCCCAGGCCTTTAGCTAATTATACAATCTACGGCCTTTTAAACTGTGTGTGGGGGTTTTGATTGTTTTTGTTTGTTTACTACTGTGTGTATTTTTGTGTTTCTATCTTGTAAACCACCCTGTGGTCCTTGGATGAATGACAGTATAGAAATTTAATAAATAAATAGCCACTCCACATGTTTAAAGCACTATGGTTCTGAGAGTTGTTAGGAGAGACCCCTTCCTCCCCATACAAAACTGCAGTCCCCAGTTTCCTGGGAAGAGGAATTGACTGTTAAACCACTCTAAAAATGGTAGCTCTGTGAGGAAAAATGGTTGTGTGTGTGTATGTGTGTGTGTGTGTGTCCGTGTCCCCTAACACCTCTTGGCACATTTAACAAACTACAGCTCCCAGAATTCTATTGGGGGGGAGGAAGCTGCGACTGCTAAAATGGGACAAGAGTACTTTAAATGCATGTTGTGGATGTGGCCTAGATAGTGGAACCTTCTAAGCTTGGATTTCATATAATCATAGAATTGTAGAAGTGGAAGGGAACACGAGGGCCATCTGCAATGCAGGAATCTTTTGATTTGGAAGATCTGTTACGACCCCTGGCAAGGGGAAGGACTATAAGTTGGGGGAGAGGCTGGTGAGTTGCTTTGATGGAGCTGCTTTATGGAGGGGCATGGGATGATGGTGTTTTCTTTCCGTTCTTGGAACAGGCAAAGTGGCTGGGAGGTTCTATGATGAGGATGGATCGCCCACGGAGGCTCTAGCGCAGGCCCAAGCTCTCATCAAGGAAGGGCAGCGGATGCAGACCCGGGAGAACGAGAGGAAAAAACGGTTTCCGCCGTGCAATTCGGAATGGAGCTCGACTGGGGGAAGTCGGGTCTGGTGTTCAAAGCAGAGGTACGGTTTGGGAAGGGTGGCAAAATGGCGGCTGGTTGAGTCTGTGGTGACTCACCAGAGACGTAGTTCTGGGACCTAGAAAATGTTTTGTTTTTAGATACATACATTCATACATACACGTAACGTAACAAAATATAACAACCAAATCCAAAGGGGATATCTAGAACTGAACATAGCAAGACAAATTTCCATACCAAAATCAAGCATAACAGATCAATATTACAATGTTCCAAGTATCATAAATGGATTTACATTATCCCGGATCTTATTGCTGCATTACATTATAAACAGACCATTTCTCCATTTCTTGATGTCCATCTTCTCTGGTTTTGACCATATAGCTAGGCTTTAACCATGCATACTAAGTTCCACATTTTAGTTGTCCATTCTTTAATGGAGGTTGTCATTTTCCCTCCAATTTTGACAAATAACAACTCTGGCAGCAGTCAAGAGATGTAGTATTAATTCCCTGTCCGCTTTTAGTACAGTTTCTTTACTGTATCCAAATGGTAGCAGATCTGTAGTCAAGTATAACCTGTTAATACTTCCATTTTTGTTTCTACGTGGTTTCAATTTTTTTATAGTTTATTTACCCTTCAACTATTATGTTTTTAGCTTTCTGGGTATTTTATCTGTGCTTGCTAGAATTTTGGTGAGCTTCACTATTTCTGGGGAAAAGGCAGAAATAAATAAGTAATTTGCTGCTCCCGTGTATTTGCAGCGGTGGAGTTAGCAGAGACTGGAACGGAGTCCCGAGGAAGCTGTACGAACCTGGCTCCAGTCACAGCCAGTGTGTCTGCGTGAATACAGAGGGGTTGCCTTCTGAGCAGTCACAGTCCACCCAGATGAGTGACAGAGGTGACCTGGACAACCCTAACCTGCGAGAGTATGAAGGGTGTCACCCGCTGGCTGACTGGTGTGCTTTAAAAGACTGAACCATCTCTCTCCCCTCTTTGTCTCTTACACACTCACACGCATATCTTACTTGTGGTTGGGCACGACGTTTGCAAATTATCAGCAAAGCAGAATTCAGTATTGTACTGAAGTGGCTTTGTAAACTGTGGTTTGGTGAAACTGTGGCCTATTACTGTGTCTGCTGAAACTGCTGCTGAATGTTGAGCAGGAAAGCAGCTCTAAACCAGTGTCTGCTTGGTGAGACGATGAAGTTATGGTGCAAGTTCTAACCCCACACAGAGATTTCCCCCTTCTTTCCCCCATCCCCAACCTCTTTAGCAAAATTTAACTACTCATCTCTAATGATTTGAACCACTATCAAGCAGATAGTTTAGGGAAGTTTTTAATATTTAATGCTGTATTGTTTTTAACACTTGATTAGAAGCTGCCCAGAGTGGCTGGGGAAACTCAGCCGGATGGGTGGGGTATAAATAATAAATTATTATTATTATAAATTATTATAGAGCTTTTGATAAGCTCACTCTTTCCTTGCAGGGGAGCATAATTCGTATATCATAATAAACTATGGTTTGTGTTAACCATAGTTTAGAAACTGAAGCTCAAGGATCATTTGCTGTCCGGTGCCATGCTGGAGGGCAGTGCAGATCAATTACCATATTTTTTGCTCTATAAGACTCACTTTTTCCCTCCTAAAAAGTAAGGGGAAATATGTGTGCTTCTTATGGAGCGAATGCAGGCTGTGCAGCTATCACAGAAGCCAGAACAGCAAGAGGGATTGCTGCTTTCACTGCGCAGCGATCCCTCTTGCTTTTCTGGCTTCTGAGATTCAGAATATTTTTTTTTCTTGTTTTCCTCCCCAAAAAACTAGGTGCGTCTTGTGGTCTGGTGCGTCTTATAGAGCGAAAAATACGGTATGTACTTTTTAACCTCACACAAAAATAAGCAACCTACAGCACTATTAAATCCTTCCACCAGGTGGCATTTCTGCAACTAATGAACACATGCACACCATCAAATTCAATTAGGTTTCTTTATTACAAGAAATTACACAGGCATATAAATATTGAAAAAATACATCGCTTTACAAAGACTTGAGGAAACGTTGCAAAGTAATAATAAAAACCAGTGATTTCCCAAAGACTCAGATACTTTCTTAGCCAGCCCATCTAGGCCCGTTACCTTCAACCATTATCATCACATGCAAAAGGTGTTGGGTTTACTGCAGTAACTCCAGGCAGCTTCCAGGAGGGACAAGGAGATTATAGAAGTGTCCATTCTAGAGTTGAGGGCTCTCAGTACTCAGAGCACTTGCAGTGGTCAGCTAACCTGTGGTGTGGGTAGGGGTGCTGTACCACATCAGACAGATTTGGGCTTGTATGATAAGACTGCTGACCTATATACGAAAGAAAAATAAATTAACCTCCCTGCCTTGCTAGGGCATTTTCTTTCGTATATGAAGGAGCATTCCCTTGCCTGCTCTCTGAAGTGAGTTCAGCAGACTGGCGTAAAACTTCAACTGCTGTCTGTATGGTGGTCAGAAGAAAGAAGATTCCTCAATGTTCAGTTCAAAATGCATGCCCATCGCACAGGCAACACTATTGCATTCTGTTACCCTTTTCCAAGACAAAAACTAGTCCTTAATATCCTGCTAAATAAAGCAACTTGCTAGACAACAAAAATGTTAAGTTAGGCCAAATCTCTACTCGTGAGATAGGTTTTAGATAAGTGATGTTTTGGGTGGGTGGGTATCCTGAGCAGCAGCCCCTTGGATTTTCTGCCTTCTAAAAAAGAAAATAAGGTGTGAGTTGGCCTGCACAGGTGATCCCTGCTGGTTAAGGGTCAAGAGGCCAGCCTCATGACTGAGCATGGCTGGGTTTGCCAAACAAGCACATTTCATTGGAATGTGGCAACACATGACAATACAGCAGCATCTAAGGCCCCATGAGCCTGGTTTGACCCAGACTCACATCAGGCCTGTAGGAAGGATGCAGCCCACCAGCTATCAGGAGCACAGTGAACTTCCTGCTGTTGCTCATTTTCCTTGTGCAAAAAAACCAGGAAGACAGAGAATGTGTTTGGTCTAGTGGATGATCTTTGCAGGATGAAAGCAGAGTTCACAGAGACCTTTTAGAAGAAAGAGGAATGGTGGCTTGTTGCCCAAAACTGGGCCTCTTCCCCACCTCCCCACCCCCAATAGAAAGCCAGGGAGCACAGCAGCTGCAGCCAAGGGACTTTGACAGAATATCATCTTGTGTTGGTGACATTTCACAGTCATCTTTCAGTGACATTGAGTTACTTTACAAAAAGGCAAGTTCCCCATGATCAGGCACCGGGCAATGGCTTCTACTGTTGCAGAATTTAATTTTTAAAGACAACTTGGAAGGGTACTGACCAAAAGTGAAGGGTTTTCCTTCTACTGAGTTCACAGTGCAAGTCACATTCAACACCTCTGCCTAAAATGCAGAACGGAAGGGAAAGGAGGACAGGGAAAACAGCCGTGGGCTGATGTTGGGTACACGGAGCTAAGAACAGGCATTCTGCCTTCTGCATCCTCAATGCACACACTACCCAAGTCTGCTTTGGTCATTATGGATTGCTTTGGAAGGAGTTTGGATTTCCTGCATCTTGAGTTGCATCCTGCATTTTGCCTTCTCGAGATGGGAAACTAAAAAGCCTTGTAGGTCTGAAAAATCGGAAAGTTGTCTAACAAAGAGGCAGCTATCACCAGAACACTAGAAATGTTTCTGGAGTGCCAGCCCCCCAAACCGTGCAGGTACCCTCGAGTTTCAAACACCTGCTTTGGCTGGGGGGTTGGCATAGACTAAAGGAAGCCCACTGCTGGGAGTCGATTTGGAGCTCTCCTAGAACTCCTCAGCCCCAGCTGTATACAATCCTCACATTTTTGTTAATCCATCTTCAGAACACAAAACAAGACGTTTAAGAGGGATCGTGTTTTTAGTCCCAAGAGAGGGCGTAACACGCGTCCAGTAAGCCTTCCACAAGAACGGGTAATAAAAGTTCACCTCACTTGTCGAACTGGGAAATACAGATCAGAATTTCAAACTCAGAAGCCCCAGCAAAATCTTTAGGGTTCCATTTCACAGCAAGTCAACTGATCAAATGATAGTGCAAGCTACAGCAGAATGAGATTTGGTGGACGTTGGAATCCTCTCTGAAGATCCATTTCTCTCCCTGCAAGCACGTTTGAAACAAGGAGGCTTAGGCTAGGAGAAATAATTCCTGCTGCAGCCTCTTCCAGCCAATTCACAGGCTATGGTGCATTTCTCCCCTGGTAACACAATCTTCGGGCCAGTCATGCAGACTCAGGCTTAAAAACTTTTATTAAAAGTGCTTTACAGTGATTAGTTTTGTGCAACCCGACAAAGTCCACCTAGAACCCAAAAATGCACTGCCATCCTGGAAACACCCCCATCCTCAATTTCCAGGTTCTGTGGGGCTGTGTGCACAGGCAGCTTTTGCAGTGGATCATTTGCTCAAATGCTAACAACCCAGAAGGGGTGCTACTCTGCTTTTTTGGGTTAGTCACACACATGATGCCAGTTCAGAGAAATGCCTGTGAATCTAGAAAGGGGAACTTTTAAGAGAGGATCGGATTCATGGTGCATGACCGAGCTCCATCGCCGGCACCTGTGCAGTGTTAAACTGGTCTTGGAGAGACCATCCAACGTGTCAAGAGACCGTTCCCAGGTGAAATGCTACTGTCCCACTGCTTCTTTTTTCCTCCCCAGCGCTCCTCTGGAACAAGCCTTTTGTGAAAAGGGCACCCCTTCCTAAATGCCTTATTCCTCAGGGGCAGAGAGACAAAGGCAGGTCAAGAAGGTGTTGAGACAGAATATTTTGGAGCAGAGGGCTGGGGGCAGGAAGAGGAGAGCAGAGACGAGCAGGAATTCTCCCCACAAAGTGATGGCGTGGAAAACACAGTAAACCCACACATAACTGAAGAGGGTTGGAGTTCCAGTTCTTCCCCTGACAGAGGTCAGAAGGGCTAACCCCACTTGAAATGTATTGTTTTTAGCATCAATCTTCATAGATTCCCCCCACCCAAGTTGTCCTTTACTGCACATAGCCCAGGATTTTACTGAACATATAAAGCTGTTATATCCTATAAAAAAAGTAGCACTGTGGTTTTTCAGGTCTTTTTACATACGAACATATGTAAGTAGGGAATGACACATTAGTATTCTAGAAGGGGGGGGGCAGAGGGGAAGAAAGAAAATGAGATCTGACGTTATAAATGATATTTCCCTCTCCCCCTTATATATATATATATGTACACAGAATGAAAAAGTAGTAGTGGTTACTAAGGTTAAGAGACACACATCCCAACCGATTCGTTCTGGAGCAGCGACAGAAGACTTTGCCACGTCCACCTCCCAGGACTTTGTTGTGTTTCTAAGAAGGCAAAGAGCTTTACGTCTGAGCACGTGGGACGTCTTCTTGCTTGCTGTATCAGAGTCGCACCCAAACAGCCTCTTCAGCGCCAGGGTCTGCTTTCACAGGGACCCCCTTGTGCTCCTTTGGAAGAAGTGGACCCAATGGACAAAGTTAGCCGTCGTGGAGAAAATGTATGTGTGTGTAAAAAAAGAAAACCAGTTAAGGCCAGGTGATATTGGCCTAGCATTGGAGCTGCAGTGATCTCGGCGAGCGCAGCTTGGATGCAGACTCCTCAAGAGGGCCAAGTCACTAACAGCATCTTAAACGGAGAAGGCCTAGGGGGGAAAACCACGACAGATGGGAACTCCGGGTGGTCAGCAGAGGTGCAGCTAGGACACGGCCGCCTTTGCGATCAGCTCCCACTGGATCATCACCATCACATCAGGCTCTGTGCCACCGTCACCCCTGCCTTGTCCCATCCCGTCCATCAAAGCAACTAGCCAAATCCAGATGCTCTGTGCTAGCTCCTACACTGTGTTCCCCAACGCCGAGCTAGTCCAAACAGCTGGACCTTCCTTCCAACATCACTGTAAACCAGCCTTTGCCCAGCTGCTGTCCTTCGGATGATCTGGACTCGTGTTGGCTGGGGCTGATGGGAGCCCAGAACATCTGGCGGGCACCAGCTTGGCGAAAACTGCTGTAAACATATGACTATTTGCAAAGTTATCGATATGTGCTGAAAGGGCCAGCCAGCAGCTTTTCCTCCCTTCCAGGAGCCTTTAATTTGGTAACGAAGCTCGCTTTCTCTTTCTGTCTGTCTGTCCTCCTCCTGCTGCTGCCTATTTTTTAATCTTTATTTTTAACATGGAAGAGAGCAGATTGGGAAGGGAAGATATCAATGTTCTGACAGCATTGGAGCTGCCGTTGGAGCTCCTGTTCAAGCAAGAGAAAGTGTAAAGCTTCTGTCGTAAGGCCACACAAAGGAATTCTTCAGCAAATGCATTTAAACGACAAAACCCTGTTTTGAAGACAGCAGCTTCTTCTGGGAGGGAACACTCACTGTGCATAGCACAGTTGCCCATTTTAGGACAAAAGCCAACGAGGGAACCAGAACCTTCTCTTCAGGAAGGTAACAAGAGGGGCTGGTCATCACACAGAGTTACCCAGGAATTTGTTAAGTGCTCACAATATTCAAACACCCACCCCTCCCGCACCCCACAATGTGATTGGGCTTCGAAGCAGCCCGGCTCACAGCTTGGCAGCCATTTGCACAGGCCTGCTATGTTACATAATCCACAAATGCAAAATTTTCATTTTCTCTGCCCCGCGCCAGAGTAAGGAGAGGGCCTCTTACTCAGTTCACATTTGTTCTCGCACCAACTTTGCAAGAGTTCCAAGTTGTTCCTGATCCAGTTTTCTAGCGTTAACATTCATACAAAACCCATTTATACTGGAATATAGTGTTTGCGTGGTCCCTTAAGTCAATCAGTTTCGGCCATTAACAGGAAGACAAAATAGGTGCCCCCCCCCCGCACCCTGCAACCCACATCCCTGCGATAGGCGGTTTGCAAGGAGGAAGGAGGGGCGTGGCCTGGGAGTCACTCTCCTTTGCGCAAGGGAACTAGGAAACTCCGCCCAGAGTCAAGACGTCAAAGCAGATGTTGCAGACCCGGACAGGCTTGTTCAAGTCGAATTTGATGATGGGGATCTCCTTGGTTGAGCACTTGTGGCAGAGAAGGCGCCCGCAGTGCCGGCTGCGAGAAAGGAAAGAAAATTTCAGCCGTGCTCTTTTCTGCCTAGCTGTGTTTAACAAGAAGCCTCTCTCCTTTGCTTCCCAGTTTCCGAGGAAGTTTAGAAAGAGGGGGGGGGGGTGTTGCTGCGCCTTCAGGGGATCGTACCCCTTTGCCACATTTATCAGGTGCTTGCTCTGAAAGCTGGCATTGTGTCCTGAGCCCCACCTGGCAGATAGACCCCCTGCCTGGACCCAAGATGACACAGTGCCAAAGGGAGCCATTTCTCTGAAGGGGAGGCTTCCTGCTGATTCATAAAGCAGCTTGTGACCGGAGATGGGAACTGGGCTGCCCAGAATTAAAAAGTCTGCGGTACCTTCATTGAAAGCAGCTCATCAGTTAATTACAGTGCTATCAACAGGGATGGGGGAACCTGGTGACTTCCAGGTAAGACTCCCAACTCCCATCTGCCTCCCGTGGCCAACAGTCAGAGACCATGAGAGTTGTAGCCCAACAGCATCAGCATGGCCACAAGCTCCCCACCCTTGGCTTACCAAATCCCAAGAGGAGCAGAAAGGAGGGAAGAGCCCCTAAGAGCTCCAAGAACTCTCCTTCCTTGGCCTTCCAACCTGCTTCAGGCACTTTGGTGGTGGTCCAAACCAGGATTAAAAGTTATAGAGTTAAGCTACCTGGCCAGGTAGCACATGGCCCAAATGGTCCGTATTGAAAACACTCTCCCACTGCGTGCGGAGCTAGGATGATGGGTGGGGGGAAAAGTATGGGGAGGATCCTGTGTTTTGGACCACAACCAAAGGCACACGGTCTTCATGTTTCTGTGCACAAGATCACTAAAGCAAGCACGCTACTGTCTCATGCTGCATAGACCTCAGTGCTTCAGTGAATAACTCTTTGTCCTTTCCACACTGCCCATGCCCTGCCCTTGCACAGCAGGTCTGTCTGAAACCTCTCCCAATGGGCTTCTCTGCCTCTCCTCCCCTTCCCCAGGCCCAGTCTAGGAAGAGGTGAGAGGCAACTTTTCGCCTCCTCTGGAGGGAACTATGCCTTCAGCCCAGGCAGCCTTCCAAGGGTGGCGCAGGTTCTGAGCGGAATTACCTACGAAACAAATCAAAGCTGCGTCCAAGCGGTGGATCAATCCGAAAAGGCTGCCCCTTACCAGTGATGCTTCCTTGTCGTGACTCCAAACTTGGCGCTGCATTCGTAGCAATTGGAGCCGTCGCACCAGGGGGGTTCTTTGGACAGCATGTCTACACAAGAAAGAATTAAATGCAAGAGGCTCCTTGCCAGCCTTCGCCACCATGACTTGTGACCTACCCAAGCCCTGAATTCAGCCATGTGTACAGCTGCCTGCCAGACACACACACTAGACATCTCAACCCTCCACATCTCACCCCATTTGTGCAGCCCCCTCAAAGGCTTGAGTTCTGATCGTGCCTTCTGCTTGCCTGGGCGGAGAGGACAGAGGGGGTGTGTGGAAACTAGTTTACGGGGCAAAGAGAAAACTTGCATTTGTTGTCTCGCCCACTTTTGCCTCTGGCCATACCCACCCCTGGCATGTGGCCCCTGTAAAGTTGCCCTCTTTCAAATAATTTCACTAGTAGATCATCCCACTAGTAGAGATTTGGTCTAACTTAACGTGGCCCTCAGACTGAGGCGGCTTCCTGCCTCTCCCTCCCTGCAAGCCTTGCCTAAAGGCCTCCTTCTTCTCTACACGCAGCCCACCAGCTGTGCGACAAAGAAGCAGCAGGGCTCAAGGGCACTTACCCAGCAGCCGGAAGAGAAGCTGTTTGGTCGCAACTTGATAGTTGAAGATGTTGATGCCTTGGTTGTTGTTTACGCCCAGGCGAGCGCCAGCTCTCACAATGGCCCGGCACAAGTTGGCGTTTCCCTTCATGTAGGCCAAGAGAAGCACTGGGAATAGAGAGAGAGAGGGGGGGGGAGATTTCATTGTCCGTGTCTCTGCTTAGCCAGTCCCAAAACTGCCAATTGTCCTGCACCCAGGCAAGCGAAATTCCACAGGAAGAGCCAGGAGCAGGTTGGCAATAAATCACATGGTGTCAGTGAAGTTAACTCAGGAGGCTAGGCAACTCTTCCCAGCAGGTCTTGCCCCAATGAGACAGTTGTGAGGATTCAAGGTCCCCACCTTCCTACCGCTCTCCTAGGTCCTTCCCTTGAAATCTGAGACTTCCCCACCTTGTCTGTGTTTGCTCTGCCCTCTTCATCCCTCTTCTGGTTCTGGGAGATCAAGTGGGACGGAACTGGTCGCAGCAGGAAGGGGAGACCTCCTGGCTTCTTCTGCAGCCTGCTTCATCTCTGCCTCTTCTCTCCCCCCCACCATGCCACTTCTGGACTGCTCTCTGCCACAGCCTCTCCCTGCTCACTAAGCCCTGTTGCTTCTTCAGCTTCTGACACCTCCTCCTCCCTGTCTGTTCCCCTCTTCTCCCTCTGACCACTCATCATGGTCCCAACACCAAACCCCTGACTCTGGGCCTTCTCCCCTTGGGGACTCCTTCCACAACTCCTCTGCATCCAGCTAGTTCAGGACAGCAAGACACATGCAAAAGGACTTTGAGAGGCTACTTTGATGATGGCACTTGCATGGCTTTTTTAGCCAAACCCATCGGCCGAGGCTTACCGGTGTTCCCTTCAGCATCTGGCTTGTCGAGAGGATACTCCGGCATACATTCCAGGAAGAGGTCAAAGATGGCTGCCGCATTGTCCTTCCCGTATTGCCCCAGGATGTGCATCGGGGACTGACCCCTGACAAGGAGACAGAGAGGATGTCACGCAGGACAAAAGCCACGGCGCAGGGCAATAAGTCCTCTGCTCCCCATTGCAGGGTTACGTTTTTGGGGTGGTACTTTTGGAGTAAAAGGGGAGCTTTCTAAACCTCCTATGGCCCACTGCTAGGGCTTGCTGTTGCCACAAAATAAATATTTACGAAGCTGGGCCCAAGTCCTGCTCCAAGACAAGACCAGGAGAGGGCATGGAACATCTTGCCAGTACTGCAAAATTACCAAGGAATCCCTTGCACAGCCCTTCTGCTAAATGAAGCAAACGGGAGGAGAAGCCCCTCGCCCCGCTGCTACTGAATGAGAGAGAAAGTAGTACAGAGCTGCTCAGAGTCCCTTTTCCCAGCAAAGGCAGCTGTTACATTTACCTGAGGTTAAAAGCTTCTGCGTCCACAGTGCACTCTGTCAGGAGGGCACGGATGTTAGTCAGACGTCCCTGCATCACTGCCAGGTGCAGGGCTGAGAAGGGAGAGAGATGGAATGCATGATTCAAAGGGAAAGGGAAGATCTGTAGCCACCTCTCCATGCCACTTAAAACCAAAGGCTGCATTCAAGTCATGCAAAAATAAAAATAAAAACCAGGTTGCATTAAACCAGATTTCCATCTGTGCAATAATTTCACCTTGGGCAATGGAATGTTTCCCCCCCATATGCCCCCCCATCTGTTCTAGAGATTTCCTGAACGCTCCGGAGAAGATCTGAGGGGAACATGGTTAGAGAGGTGTAAATCTCTCCTTGCACTGGCAGGACAGGTTAGTTTAATACTGTCCATAGGTCCTTTTTAATTTTTTTTAAGAAATCATTTTAAAGAGAGGACTCTACACAAAAAGAGTCCAACAGGAATAATGCAACCTGTATGCGTTTTACAGATTAGGATGATATTCATTTTGCATTGCATAGTTTCTTCCGCACTGTGCCCTACTTGCATTTATTTAGCTGTGAATCTTGCACTTATCCTCACTTCTGCTCCTTATGGGTACTCCTGCCCACCTTCTCAGATTTCAGCAGGCACAGAGCACTTTCCCATTTCCAACATCCCTCCACAAGCTTAGCAGCTAGAAACTTGGCAGTTCCTCTTTATAACGAAAGCTAAAATACAGTGGTACCTCTGATTAAGTACTTAATTCGTTCCGGAGGTCCGTTCTTAACCTGAAACTGTTCTTAACCTGAAGCACCACTTTAGCTAATGGAGCCTCCTGCTGCCGCCGTGCCGCCAGAGCATGATTTCTGTTCTCATCCTAAAGCAAAGTTCTTAACCTGAAGACTATTTCTGGGTTAGCGGAGTCTGTAACCTGACGCGTATGTAACCTGAGGTACCACTGTACTAAGGAAACGGTTCTGAAGCCGATGCCATTTGCTATAGATGCTCCTGCACAAATGCAGCAGACACAACACGGACAACAAAGCAGCCAGCCTCCAGGCTCCAGCTCCCGTCAGTCCCATTCAGAACAGGACGGCAGGAGTCACAGTCAAACAACACCTGGAGGGCCCCATCCCTACTCTAGGCCCTGCTGAGGGAGGCCTGGTTGGAAATAACACTATAGTGCCACCACGAACGCTGCTCCCAGCCTCAAAACAATCCTGAAAGGGATCTGCAACAGTACCAAGGTGTCTGTACTGGCCCAGGAAATCCTTTCCCTACAACAGCTAGGAGAAAGGGGGAGGAGCAAGCTGGAGCTAATGATTTTGCTAGGATACCACCCATCTTTGGACATCTAAAGCAGAGTTTACCGTTGTTCCCGTTTTCATCCACAGCTGCGAAGTCTACTCCATTCTCCAGGAGAACCGAGCAAATGGTAGGAAGGTCTTGCTGGGCAGCGAGATGGAGGGCTGTCTGGCGGTGCTTGTTTAGCTCGTTGACTTTGGCGCCTGCAAGCAGCTGTTGTGAGGAGAAGACAAGGAAGGAGGAGTTTCTCAGGGTCTAATCTAGTGGATTATATATGGCAGCCACCTATAGGCCGGTTGAAAATGTAACTCCTGTCCTCAAACAGCTGCTACACTGGTTGACAGTTATTTCCTGGGACCTAGTTCCTAGGACAATCGGATGCATTTTATTCTTCCTTACACCCCTAAACCCAGCCATGATGAAAACGGCAGATTTCAGACGCCACCTTCCACAACACGTACCAGGTTACGAACAATGATTTCAGAGCCAGCCTGCACGGCAAGATGCAATGGAGTTAGCTTGGAGGCGTCCTGGACCCTGGAATTGACATTTGCCTGGACACTGATCAAGAAGAGCACACTCTCAATATCGGAACTCTGAACAGCCACATGGAGGAAATTCCGCCCTTTGTTGTCCACCTATGGCAGTGGCAAAACCATAATTAGTCACGTTTGTGAATTTCAACGCATCTGCTTAGAATGAAACCTAGTTGAACACCACCCCTGGTTTCTGACACACCCTGAGACACATTTTCTAGTTTGAAAATTTGCCAGACACTACCCTGTTTCTTGTGGGTTTCATACAGATTTTTCCTTGTCAGGAGAGGAACAGAAATAAGAGACTGGGATTTCTTAGGCATTTGATTGATGCAGTGTGTTTTAGGTTGTTTGCTTACACACACACACACACACACACACACACACACACACACGGCTCTCAACAAGAACTGCAAAATACCAATTGGTCAGTGGGCTGATTTGAAAGATTTGTCATAGAATCAGAGTTGGAAGGTACCCAAGGGTCATCTAGTCCAACACTCTGCAATGCAGGAATCTCAGCTAAGGCATCCATGACAGATGGCCATCGAACCTCTGCTAAAAACCTTCAAAGAAGGAGAGTCCACAACCTCCCAGGTCAGACTGTTCCACTGCCAAACAGCTCTTTCTGTCAGAAAGTTCTTCCTGATGTTAAGTCAGAATCTCCTTTCTTGTAACTGGAAGCCATTGGTTTGAGTTCTACCCTCCAGAACAGGAGGGTAGGACTCGAACCAATGGCCAGCTCCAATAGCAGTTTACAGCTGGGATGGGGAACCACTTGCACTCCAGATGTTCTTAAATTGTATCTCCAATCACCTCTGACCATTGGAGATGCTGCCTGGGGCTGAGAGATGTCAGACTCCAGCCACATTTGAGAGCCAGAGGCTGCCCATCCCCAGTCTATGAATGCCACACATGCACATCCAAGTTTAGAGAGGATATGCAGGAGAAAAATGTTGGCATAAGGATCCTTTAAAGCCCTAAACGGCCTCGGTCCAGTATACCTGAAGGAGTGTCTCCACCCACATCGTTCTACCCGGACACTGAGGTCCAGCACCGAGGGCCTTCTGGCGGTTCCCTTACTGCGAGAAGCCAAGTTACAGAGAACCAGGCAGAGGGCCTTCTCGGTAGTGGCGCCCTCCCTGTGGAACGCCCTCCCACCAGATGTCAAAGAGAACAACAACTACCAGACTTTTAGAAGACATCTGAAGGCAGCCCTGTTTAGGGAAGCTTTTAATGTTTGATGTATCACAGTATTTTATATTCTTTTGGAAGCTGCCCAGAGTGGCTGGGGAAACCCAGCCAGATGGGCGGGGTATAAATAATAAATTATTATTATTATTATTATTATCCGCAAAAGGGGAGGAGGGAAGTCAAAGGGGATTTATTGATTATATTTTAATTGTTTTCTTTGTTGTTGCTTGTTAACCTGAAAATGCAAAAATAAACTCATTTTAAAAAATAAAAGTTTTTTCGGTTTTTTTACACCTTCTCTCTCTATCCTGGGTGCTGTGCAGGCCTAAGATGACACACTGACAGTGACAGTGATACCTCAGTCACCGGGCTTATGACACAAGTGCATGTATGAGGGGGTGCACTTTGGTCCCCTGTACCTGTTCGGCCGCTCCCGGTTCCCGCTTCAGGATCGCCTCTGCCGCCTTGTTGTTCTTGTACGTCATGGCGCAGGCAAAAGGGGTCATGCCTTGCCGGTCCCGTATGCCGAGCTGGATTTCCGGGTGCGAGATCATCAGCTGGATAATGACACCGTGCTGGTTGATAATGGCAACGTGGATGGGCGTTCTCCCTTCTGCATCCTACAAACACAGGTTGGGTTAGCCAGCAGCTTGAAACAAGTATGCAATGCGTGCAAAGGTCGGGAGGACATCTGTGGCCCAAGAAAGGAGCCGCCAGCGGAAATAGGAAAAAGCCTACGAGGCCTTTACTGTTTCGTACCTGTGCATTTACATTGGCTCCAAACTCTAGAAGGCACTGCACCGTTTCTTCAAGGCCCCAACAAGCCGCCAAGTGCAAGGGCGTCTGTCCATCGCGGGCTTCCTCATCGCCCTCGCCGTTGGCCCCTGGCTGCCTCGGGCTGTTGACGTCGCAGCCGCTGAGAAGGAAGCAACAGTGCTACCGTCAGCCTCAACAACTGGAAGCACGGCAAGAGAACCCTGGAAGCTGCTTAGCACAGAGCTGGACCAATAAGCCACCTAAAGGTCCATAAATAGCAACACTTTAGTGGTCCCGGGCCCTAAGGAAGTTAGACTGGCTTCAACCAGAGCCAGGGCCTTTTCAACTCTGGCTCCGGCCTGGTGGAACGCCCTGTCTCATGAGACCAGGGCCCTGCAGGATCTGATTTCTTTCCGCAGGGCCTGTAAGACAGAGTTGTTCCACCTGGCCTTTGGCTTGGAGCCAATTGGATTCCCTCCCCCTCTTTCATTTTCCTTTCTCCTCCTGTGATGAGGCTGCATTTTAATATTTTGATGTTTCAATATTTTAATGTTGTATTTTAATCTTGTTTTTAAGTTGTATCCATTCAACTTGTTTTTATTATTGCTTGTTAGCCGCCCTGAGCCCGGCCTTGACTGGGGTGGGCGGGGTATAAATAAAAATTATTATTATTATTATTATTACTAAAGCTCAGGGCTGCCTACAATGACTGGCAGCAGCTCTCGAATGCAGGATTTCCTAAACGTGGGTCGCCAGCTGGGTTTTTTTGGACTACAGTTCCCATCATCCCTGACCACTGGTCCTGTTAGATAAGATGATGGGAGTTGTAGTCCAACTAACAGCTGGGCACCCACATCTGGGAAATCCTGCTCTAGGATTTCAGTCAAGGGTCCTTTCCCAGTCCTATGTAGAGACAGAACACGGTGCTTTCTGCATGAAAAAAACCGCATTCAAAGCCCTTTCCCTAAAAAGAGAGCAGGTTTGCAGTCCTCAAGGTTGTGAGTAAAAGATTAATGGAAAGGAGGACACAGAAAATTGCCTTATATGGTATCAAAACACTGGTTCATGTTTAAACCAACAAACTATATTTCTGGCAGGGGCCTTCCCAGCCCTTCCTGGAATCACAGACTCATAGAATTGTAGAGTTGGAAGAGACCCCAAGGGTCATCTAGTCCAACCCCCTGTCATGCAGGAATCTCAACTAAAGCATCCATGGCAGATGGCCACACAACCTCTGCTGAAAAATCCCAATGAAGGAAGAGTCCTTGCAGATCCAAGGGATTTAGCCTGGGACATTCTGCACGCAAGTAAGGCAATCTCCCATGAGCTGCACCCCCTTCCAAAGTATATTTGGCCCATTGGGTCCACACACAGTGGCTTGCCAACAGGTTGGCTGAAGGGGAAGGAAAGACATTGTTTTAGGTATCACACCAAGTCAATGGCCTATTGGTTTACAAAGCCTTAACTGTTGGCTCAAGCAGTCTGGACAACAGGTTTGTTCCCCACCTGCGGATAAGGAAGCAGGAGATCTGTTCGCTGTTCTCATCGATGGCCCTGTGCAGCAGAGTCTGTGAGCAGCCTCCCGGTCCTGGACCCCAACACGTTGCATCGCAACCGTGTCTCACCTACAGGCAGAGAAGAGATGCTTAGGGGAGAACATAGCACAGCGGTGCTTAATGTTTGGGTTCTCAATTTAAAACATTTGATTTTGATTTTGTGCTGTGAACTGCCCAGACCTCTGGATATAGGGTGGTATATAAATTCGATAAACAACATGGAGAAATAAAAAGACTGGCTTCCGAAGGGCAACAGAAATCAAAGCTCTTCAGTTATTTCCCCCCTTTCTTTTAGAAAACAGCTTATTGTACAGCAAAATAGAGTTATTTTTTACTAGAACTAAAAAGAATTAAAAAAAGACTTGAAAATAACGTACATTATAAAGCAGATGATATTAACAACAAAACAGAAGGCGTAAGCCATTTCTGGGATGAGGTTAATGATTTGGCACTTTTTTTCCTGCTTTTCTTACGCAGGCAGTTAGTGGCAGCGAGGGCTTCTGTTTCTACAGTCTGTTCGTTGCTGAAGAGCCTATTAAAGACAACTGATTACCGAAGCTCTTTTTAACAACATGGCTTGCCTTTGTTATTCAAGTTTAATTTATAAGAGTATCTATCTATAAACCTGGAAGTCATTTAAAAATAGTCATTGTGGTGTGTACAAATATCCACACCATAGAATTATAAAATCGTAAAATACAGAACAACCAGAAGGGGGATAAAATGAATTATCTAAAAAATGGAGTTTGCGTGGGCTAAGGCAGATAAAGGTTAAAGATACATGGATAGTCTGGGAATCTGGAGGTCCCTAACTCTGTCTCTTTTAGGTGAGACTGATATTCTCAGGTGGCATCCTACTTATAATTTCCTCCTCCTTATACCTTTCTTGCTTGGACCTCAAGGTGAGAGGTCATCTTTAATTATCCTCTGAGAGAACCAAGGAGAAAGCATAGATTCATATGGAAGTAGAAACTTTTCTATTGCAAATCACATTATTTCCTACGATGAACAGCTTATTTTCTTACCTACCTCTCTGTGTGTGATTGCAAGAAGCCCACTCTCTAAGATCCACTAGTTTAAACACAGCTCACTCTGCACACCCAAAAAGGTTTCAGCAGATAACTGACCATGTTATCTTATTAAAAACCATTGAGACACAGTGAAATAATAAAATAATAAAATACAGAACAAAATGACCAGGAGTGAATCAAAGGAATTCTCAAAAAAAAAAAAAAAAAAATGCCTGGACAACAAACATGTTTTCAGCAGGGGACAGAGTATCAGAACTGTAGGAGCCTCCCTGATTTCAATAGGAACGGTGCTCCAGAATACTGGTGAAGAGACATTAGAATCCTTTGCATGCCTAGAAACTAAAATATGATAACTGTGGGAGGGTCGTGCACACAAACTGAAGGTGCGTAGGCTGCTCAACCTGTTAAATGAGCAGCGTTTGTTCAGTCTCTCCAGTAAGCTATTAGGGGTTTTGCCAGAGCGTGCAACCAACCAGCCCTTCTCAATATTGTACTGGAGTCCTGACATAAATTTCTGTGTAGCATTTTTCTACCTGGTTTTAGGAACCCTGCCTGCTTTAAACATTTTACACTCCCCCGCCCTCTTTTTTTAAAATATAAATTTAACAATGCACTCAAAATAGTGCAACCTGTTAAAAAAACCACTGAACGAACTCGGATGTGAAAGAAGAATGCATCATGCAACTCGCAGAACTTGCTGAGGATACCTTGTTTTTAAAATCCCCTTTGGTGGAACAGAGGCTACAGGAAAAGCTCCGCCAGGAAGGCAGCAGCTACTCTCAAGCTGTGGTCGCTGATAGTTGAATACAACAGCCTTGCCTCTCGTTGCCTCCCTCTCTCCTACTCACAACATCTAGGCCAGTCTTTCCCAACCTGGTGCGCTCCACATGTTTTGGAGGACAGTAGGTTGGGAATGGCTGCCCCAGGGATACTCAAACCATATCCAACTGCTGTTTCATTGATTCTGCAACCAGTGCAGTGTCTGTGAGCAGGGGGAAAGCAACTCACAACACTGTCATGCAACATCATGCATTAAAGAGAGCGGCAAAGAAAATAAGGTCTGTGGCTCTCAACACCAGCCACAACCAAGCTTGCAATGCAGTTCCGTCTCAGACTTCTCCCTAGGTTTCACCTCCCACAGCAAAGCCTTCTTTTTCAGTTCCTCCCTAGTTTCATTATGCCCAATGACTTGAAGAACAAAACAACGCCCCCCCCCACTTTATCCTGGCATGCATTTTGTACAGAAACATCTCCAAGTTGATTGGTTAGAGAAGAGTGATGACTGTGAAAAGGATTCCAACGTCTAATAGAAGAAGAAAAAAGAGGCTGCAGCAGTCACTGCTCTTACCAGAGTCGAAGCAATATCTTCCAGGTTGTTTTCCAGAGCCAGCCAGAGCGGAGGGTTCCCTCTGTCATCTGGCACAGACATGTCTGCTCCCCGGGTGCAGATTGCATCGACGACAAGAGGAAGCTGGTTTTTGATGGCCAGCTGGAGGGCCGTCTCACCATCCTGAGTCCTGCAAACAAGCACACTGTGCTATATGCAGGCAGATAGCCACAGGCGGTGCATCACCGACAGTTTGGGGGAGGGAAGTACAGTGGTACCTCCGGTTGTGAATGAGATCCGTTCCAGAGCTCCAGTCACATCCCAAGGAATTCGCAACCAAAGGTGCTGCTTCTGCACATGGCATGGTTTAGCGCCTCTGTGCATGCATGAGTGGCGAAACCTGGGAAAATATTTCTGGGTTTGCCGCATACATATCCGGAAGGATACATAACCGTAGGTGAACACAACTAGAGGTACCACTGTACTATTAAAAAAATTGCAGAAAGAACAAAAGAGACGATAAAGGCTCAAAATGGTACTGAAAGATAAACCTCTATCAAGAGCCAAAGATTCATCATCCCTGAACTAATCAGCTGGGGCACAAGTGAGTCTGCGGTACCCCTTATTTTCTTTGAGGTTCTTTTAAAAGCACCATACAGAAACAAGTTGCTGTCTCATAACCATAATAGAAGATAAACAAAGATCCCATCCTTATGGTGCCAAGATAATTCAGGTGGCATTTTCTGTTATCATCCTTGGTTCTCTGTGGTGTCAACCTCCACCCACCAGCAGAACCCACTGATGCCCTCTGAGGCAAGGGGGTGTGGGAAGAGCAGAAGCAACCTGCTCAGCCCAAGCCAGCGCCAATTCATTTGCCCGAGTGTGCCTTGCGGGGGCACTGGGCCTGTCTCTGTGCTAAGACTCTCACACAACTTTGCAAGTACAACCAAGGCCTTTTTACCTGACACTGATATCTGCCTGGTGCTCCAGGAGGAAGAGGGCGCTCTTGCTGTCCTGCCTCTGTATTGCCATGTGCAGCAGAGTCTGCCCGTCTGACATCGTGTCATTGATGGAGGCCCCAGAGCCAAGCAGCTGAGCAGCAATAGTGTGCATTCCTGCCGGGGGGCGGGGGGGAGGAAAGAAACGTCCAATTTATCCGTTAAATTTCTGCCCTTTCTTTCCTTCTGCCTGTAGAGCTCCCACTCTCTCCCCTCCCATTTTGGACAGTCAGATAAGGCATGAGAGAACAGGGTTCAAATCCCCCATCGGTCATGAAGCTCGCTGGGGGCCAGTTGCTCTCAGCCTAACCTACTTCACAGGGTTGCTATGAGGATAAAATGGTACGGGGGGAAATGATGTATGCTACCCTTGAGCTTCTTGAAAAGAAGTAAATGCATTGTCCGTAGCTTTCGTTGTCTTTTAGAAAAGTGGGAAAGAAGCACTCGAAAATAAACAAATCCTTACTCTGGGACACTTTGCATGTTATGGTATTTAACAATAGGACGCCCCGAACCTGGTGACTTCCATATGTTAATAAGTGGCGCTCAACATCTGGGGAAGGTTACTCTATACAGATGAACCTTCAAACTGCAGTCCTAGGACCTGGCCTGCAATCCTGAGACTGTGCTCCCATAGTTGGAGTATGAAGCCATGTAAATTCAGCTGTATTCCCCTTTTTTCTCTTGTCAAGATACTGCAAGAGGTTAACGTTTTCAGGGATTTGCAGGCAAGTTGGAGTTTGACCTTTACTCCTCCCGGCAGCTTTAGGCACAAAATTTGTTTAGGTACAAATATGCCAAATTAAAGGGCTCAGATGCACTTCTGTCAGACAAACATGGCTTTCTAGCCACCTGCAGTCGGAGGCCTGTTAGTTTGCGCTACGTCGAAACAGGAGAACAGATTTGTTTATGAGAACAACTATGAAGGGTTCCACGGCCGCCACCACCTATTTTGGTAATCCAGCACATAAGTAGATGCTGTTTTTTTTAAAAAAATGAAAGCCCCACCTGTGGCTTTCCAGGTGCTGTTGAACTTCCAACCCCAATCAGCCCTCGCCAGCCCCACATCCAGTGAGCAGGGATGATGGGATTTGCAGTCCATAGTCTGTACTATGATGTACAAGTGGAGAATATATGGCCTGCACAGGATGAGGGACGGGATCAACTAGCTACTCAGCATTAAACAGTTCACCTCCCCTCTTATTTGAAAGAGACTCCAAGGTGGCTGTATGACAGCACACAGAGTGTAACAAGGACTGAGAGATTGGCCGGTGAGGGGGGGGGCTCGTATAATCTCACTGTAAACACGTGGTACAGTGACAATAAAGTATTTCTTTTTCTATTTCCCCCATACCCACTACAGACAAGTGGATGAAAAGTCATAGCACTTTATAAAGTCCCAGTGATTTCAATAGGAGAAATGGAACACAGACTTAAATCTCTCTCCCTTTTGAAAGCAGCGGGATTGAAAGGTGCTTAACTCCGGTTGGATTGCTCTCTTAGGGCTCCAACTACACTCTGAGAAAACCCACTGAAATCAATGGACTTATCAGTCACGACAATGGAATTTTAAAGCGTCAACTGCTGGTTGAATACAATCCTTATTTTTTCGTTTTTTAAAAAAGGTTTCTTCTATTATTTATTGGAGTTGAGGCCACCTCTGCCCACGTGCTCCGAAAATTTCAGACCATCCATCTTTTGGCGCTTACCTGTCCATAAGGCTAATCCCAGGACTGTTTGGTCTCTGGAGTCCTTGAGACTGAAGTCAGGAATGATCTGCAGATTGTTGGTAGCATGAAGGGCATTTGCTAGAAGAGAAAACCATTAATTCTCTTTTAAGCCTGAAGTTAATCCTGTTTGCTTCGAAGATACCAGGCTGCATACACATTATACCTTTAAAGAACATTTCCCACCCACCCCTAGAAGAGTTCTGGGCTCTGTAGTTTACCCTTCTGTAGTTGGAGGAAGTAATGACTCTGAATGCCAGTTGATGGAAGCCAATGGGATGTGGGGAGAGTGCCCACTGTGAGAAGAGGGTGCTGAACTAGATGGGCCACTGGCCTGATCCAGCAGACTCTTTTTGATGGTTCATTTATCTGCTTTTCTGCTCCTATTCCCTCCAGTTCCACCCTCTCCCAGCTGGCAGCTCCCCACTAAAGGCTTACCTTTTTGCTCCAGAATGACTGACACCACATCCGGGTGGTTATAAGCTATTGCCATGTGAAGAGGAGTTTGCAGGCTGACGTTATCTGCCGTGCTGGGCGTCGCTGTCCCCTTCTGGGCAGGCACGGCTTTCTCCGTCTGGATATTAGGATTTGCTCCTTGCTGCAGCAACTCTGCCGTGAGGTTGGCTAGGCCATGCCGGCAAGCTGTGTGCAGCGGGGTCTCCCCCTTTAGGGAAAGGAGAATTTGGAAAACTTTAAAAGACAATTGATTTCAAGAAGGAGAGAAAAGACTCATGAATTGGACTTCAAAAGCAGCTCCCACAGAGCTCAGTGCGCAACAAACAACTGTCAACACATTTGTAGCTCCTCAATTTTCTAAGCGCTGTACATCTGCTAGAAGAAAGGGCTGCCTGCAGGTTCTCAATCTAAGAGACGCAATATAAAAGGAAAAAAGAGTGGGGAGGGAAGAGGAAATAAAACAGGGGAGCAGCTGCTCCTTCACTAAGGCTGGACGATAAGGCTGGCCAAACATTAGGTAAAGGTAAAGGGACCCCTGACTATTAGGTCCAGTCGTGACCGACTCTGGGGTTGCGGTGCTCATCTCGCTTTACTGCCCGAGGGAGCCGGCATTTGTCCACAGACAGCTTCCGGGTCATGTGGCCAGCATGAACAAGCCACTTATGGCGATCCAGAGCAGCGCACGGAAACGCCGTTTACCTTCCCGCTGGAGCGATACCTATTTATCTACTTGCACTTTGACGTGCTTTTGAACTGCTAGGTTGGCAGGAGCAGGGACTGAGCAACAGGAGCTCACCCCATCGCGGGATTCGAACCGCCAACCTTCTGATCGGCAAGTCCTAGGCTCTGTGGTTTAACCCACAGCGCCACCCGCGTCCCTTGGCCAAACATTGAGATATAGCAATACATCCCAATGTTGAAAAACAGAGGGAGGAACAAGCTGCATCAGCCCCAGCCCCACACGGCACTGGGGTGGAACTCCCTTGGCAGGATCGGAAGTGGTTTCACCCTGACACCCCATGGGGCCAGGGCCAATGCAGCTTGCTCCTCCCTCCGTGTGTCGGCCACTTGTGGCAGAGTCAGGTGCAGCAAGCTCCACCCGCGATATACTGCCCGGTGAAGGTGCCATTGCACTCTGGCCTTCAAACTGGCCCTGGGCAATGAATTGCCCAGGCCTAACACACACACACCCTTTCTCCATCTCATCACAGTAAAATGAGAAATGGTCCAAACTATCTACAGTAAGCAGTTATGGGCTTGCTGTTAATTTCCCTCCATGAACCAAACAGATATATGGAGTGTCTGAGCAGAGTTCTATTTCATTTGACATTCCCTTCTCTTCACCTACCGCTTTATTCCGGTGGTTAACTTTGGCCCCATGGGTTGCCAGGAACAGAGCGGCAGCCTCGTTTTCTGCCCCTGCTGCTCTTTGAAGCAAGCAGTTTCCTACAGGCAGCCAGCCACCCGGGTGGGGGAGAGAGAAAGAAAAAGCAGAGTTAGAACAGGAGCCGAAATTCAAGCCGTCATCTTGCATTCTAAGCCAGGACACTGGAGGGCAGGGCACAACTGAACTGACGTGGCTTATTACTGACGTCCTTATTATTAAGTATGCTTAAAAGGTAAAGGTAAAGGGACCCCTGACCATTAGGTCCAGTCGTGACCGACTCTGGGGTTCATCTTTTATTGGCCGAGGGAGCCGGCGTACAGCTTCCAGGTCATGTGGCCAGCATGACTAAGCCGCTTCTGGCGAACCAGAGCAGTACCTATTTATCTACCTGCACTTTGACGTGCTTTCGAACTGCTAGGTTGGCTGAAGCAGGGACCAAGTAACAGGAGCTCACCCCGTTGCGGGGATTCAAACCGCCAACCTTCTGATCGGCAAGTCCTAGGCTCTGTGGTTTAACCCACAGCACCCACTTTTTGTCACAAGTGATCTCAAAGTGATTCTCCCTCCCTCTCTCTCTCTCTCTCTCTCTCTCACACACACACACACACACATTATTACAAATCACAAAACACAATTAAGGTAACAGGAAAGCACCAGCAACATCAATAATAAAGCCACAGTATAAAAACCATACTATATCAGCAATACCAACAATAAAACCTCAAAATCAGTCCTATAACATAAAACACACTTAAGCCTAACCATCGCCACCAAAAACTAGAAGAAAAACAAACCCAAGTAAATTTCCATCAAACCATGAACCCACAAACACCCATGCCTCCAGAAAGAAGGCGTTGCACAACTGGGGCAGTGCCACTCAAGGCCCTTTTGATTTGTCCTCTCCAATGTACAACAGCTAGAATTTTGTTTCCTCAAGGGACTCCATTGTCTTTTTGCTCAATTCACAAAAAAGTTAGCTATCTGTAACATGCAGGCCACACACCCCTCCCACTGCACCCTCTTTTCATTGCCCTCTGTGCTAAAGCAAACCAAAAGGTTGCTTGCTTTAGAGTTTCAGCTCTGCCGTTGCCTCTTTCTTCCTTTGGCTTGTCTTCTATCTGATTTCTCAATTGCTTTCTTAGGGACTGAGTTACTGGGACGACACAATTTCTCTCACCGGTCACTGTGTCGGGAGCGTCCGTATTGCTGCCCCGCTGGATGAGCCTGGCCGCAAAGCTGTTCTCATCAAAGGAAGTGCCATTTTCCACCAGGACATCCTCAAAGGGGTTGACGGATGGGTCTGAAGACACCGTGATATACTGAACAGCCAGCCATAAAGCAGTGCTTCCTTCATGATCCTTCAGTTCCAAATCGAGCCTGGCAACGACAACAACGTTCCGATTATGCCCCGTGAACAATTTCAAGTCGGGACCTTGTTCTCAGGAGACACAAATCAAGGCTTTCTAACACTGGCCAGTTCACCGGATTTCACCTGTCTGTTTACTGTGCCTTCAACATCCAATTTTTGTATTTTCTGCCTACCAAGTCAACTAGCATTCTTTTTCTCCCAACTGACATTTGCCCATTCTCACTGGCAGCTTTTCATTTAATGGGAGGTTTTGCAACTTGAATTTGAATCCTATGAGACCTTTTAGTAAAGAAACACTTCCATTCTGCCACCACTGAGCCACTTCCCCAAGTTCACTGTTCCAGCCACCTCCCTGCCCTATCGAGAAGACCCACCCAAGTGTCTGTTGCAAAACAGAACGGTGATAAGAAACACACAATTCCACAGACAAGAACGGGAAGGGAAGAGCAGCCTTTAGGAAAACTCTGCCTGAAATTCAGGAAAAGTCCATCCTCTCCTAAAGTACCCAAAACTTGACAAGGACATGGTTTCTTCTATTAAGAGCACCATCCAGATAGATAATTGTATTAATCCAGTTTGCACAGACTTACTGCTTGCACTGGAGCAGCTGGCTGAATACTGGGTCATTTCTCACAATGATGGAGGCATGCAGTGGAGTCCTGGGGGTGCAGAGAGAGTGAGAGAGAGAGAGAGAAAGAAAGGGGTCAGTTGAATTAGGGCACAAGGTCTTCCAAAGGTCAAGGAGCAAGATCTCTTTTGTAATTCAGCAACTTCTTGGAGCACATGACACTAGACTCCTCCCTCAACTGGCTCTACCTGCTTTTGTCTTATTTACACCGGAGACCAACATCCATTTTAATTATTAACAGCTATTACTGAGCACTCAGGCAGTTGCTTTTAGATTTACTTCTGTACTTGTCAACAGGTTTCACCTATTTTCAGTGACAGACTTAACGGGGTGCAGATATTTATATATTTTTTGAAATAGTTTTTATTTGATTTTACAAATATAAATTTATAACATTCCAAATGCATATCCATATACAGAGATTACTCTGAATCTTGAGACTTCCCGCTCCATCCCCTCCATGGGTCCTACTGTCAGCATTTACAACTGCGTATTATTCCATATTCTATATTTTAAATCAATCCATAATATCCACAGTATTTGTTACATTACAAGTGAGTTTCAAATCCTGCTAATGTTTCCATCTGCTTGCAGTGGTCTCCTGGATAAATTATAAATTTTTCCCATTCTTTTTAAGAAGTTTTTGTCCTCTTGGTTCCTGAGTCTCAGGACCCCGGTGTTTTTAACCCTGCTCCACTTCCTACGGATGGATCTGAATTACCACCGCCAGGTCACTTGGCATCTCTCCCCGCCCGCTGGTTCAACACCACCTAATACATTGAACAGCCCAAATTTCAGTCACCAGATGCCTGGGATAACAGATACGTTTTACCCTGGAATCCCATCAATAACATACATGCTTTTACATGCAAAGGTTGCAGTTTCTATCACTGGTACCTCTGCCAGCCAAAATAAGCAATACAACAACAACAACAAATTTTATTGATACCCCACCCTCCCCGGCCAGAGCTGGGCTCAGGGCGGCTAACACCAATAAAATCACAGTAAAAATATAATAGGGGGGAAAGATGGGGGGAGCAAAGAAAAAAAACCAATTTAAAGTACAGGTTAAAATGCAATTTAAAATGCAGCCTCGTTTTAAAGTAGCTGATAAATCAAGACCATAAGGGGAGGGAAACATAAGGGTCAGACCGATTCCAAACCAAAGGCCAGGCGGAAGAGCTCTGTCTTGCAGGCCCTGCAGAAAGATGTCGAGTCCCGCAGGCCCCTAGTCTCTTGTGACAGAGCGTTCCACCACGTCGGGGCCAGTGCTGAAAAGGCCCTGGCCCTAGTTGAAACCAATCTAACTTCCTTGAGGCTTGGGACCTCCAAAGTGCTGTTATTTGTGGACCTTAATGTCCTCCACAGGGCATACCAGGAGAGGCACGTGGGTACAAGGGTTTGATGGACCAATTTTTCCAATTCTGCATAAAGCATCTTCAGATGTCCAGATCAACATTTCAAGCCATAGGTCAAGGAAACATACAAGCACAACGCCACCCAACAGTCACCTTCCTTTGCTGTCCTGCATGTTCGGATTGGCTCCTGCCTTCAAGAGGGACTCTGCAATCTGTGCCATCTCTGCCATGATGTCCGGCTTGTGCTTCTTGGGGCTGTAGGAGGCCACGAGGTGCAAGGGAGTCTCCTGGTCTCCCAAGGTTGCAGCATTCACCCGGGCACCGTTTTTAACAAGGAAGCTAGCAGCAAATTTATCTCCTTTGGGGAATGACAAGGAAAGAGCAGAAGTCAGGTAGCAGGATTTTTGAAAAGCACTCATGCCAAGGAAACCCTCCCTAACAATCCTTCCCCATTTGCCATATCAGTCAGAAAAGTGTAAACGGCAGAGTATTCCTTGTATCTGTAGAAAAGGAATAGGTTTGTTAAAAAAATTAAAAAGACCCAGATGCAGGGCTTTTGATGGAAAGAGGATTAGTGGTCTCTATTTTGGGTGTGTTATTAACATTATGAGCTCAAGGTGGCTTCTCCCTGCCCCATTTCATCCCTAAAACAACTCTGTGAGGTAGGCTAGGCTAAGAGGCAGTGACTGGCCCCAGGTCACCCAGTTAGCTTCATGGCAAGTGGGAATTTGAAGCCTAGAATTCAAAATCCTAGTCCAACACTCTCATCACCACAGCACACTCACGTAAGAAGATAAAGCAAGATTATTCAGCAAGTGCCTGGGCGACTTGTTTGGCTCACTGTGTTTGTTCTGTTTATTTAGAGTTGTGAAGAAAATACAAATGACACACGGAGGACACACAAAAAAGTTGCTGGATGCCTCTCTCTTCTAAGCAACAGCTTTCCCTAGGTGTTTGGAGGGGGAGGAGAATGAAAAAAAAGCTTCTTAAAAGTAAGTCAAGAAGCAGGCATACAGTGGTACCTCAGGTTACATACGCTTTAGGTTACAGACTCTTCAGGTTACAGACTCCGCTAATCCAGAAATAGTGCTTCAGGTTAAGAACTTTGCTTCAGGATGAGAACAGAAATCGTGCTCCAGCGGCGTGGCAGCAGCAGGAGGCCCCATTAGCTAAAGTGGTGCTTCAGGTTAAGAACAGTGTCAGGTTAAGTACAGACCTCTGGAACGAATTAAGTACTTAACCCGAGGTACCACTGTATTTGGGAGTATCTGAGGTTGCAACACAGCTAAGACTAAGTAAGCCTGGAACAGGTCGGTCTCTTAAATGGGAGACCACCAGGAACCATATATAAAAACAGATTAAAAAAAATAAATCTTAAAACTTCTGATGCATCTACATGACATGTCAATTCACATACAATTTAGTGAAATGGTGGCCCTGAGAAAGTAGCAGTCCTATTTCTGGATTTTGCTGTTATGGAGGAAGCGCAGCCTGCGCAGGTTCCACAAACAGCCCATGGAATGGCCAAGAAAGGATGGGGTGGGGTAAAAAGGAAAGGAAGGAGGGAGATGGAGTTGCAGGTGCATGTGGATCACAAGGGCTCGACAGGCACCAGTTGTACACCTGAACTTTCCCATTAAGTGCTGCAGTGCGATGCATCTTCAGGTGCCTCCAATCATGGAGACCCTTGCTTTCTTGTGCTGAGTAAGCTTCACACCCACCCATCAATACACATCCAGCACAGGCTTTAAGTGATGGCAACGTGTTCACCATGCCACCAAAAAATGGCCCCCACACCATTCTGCAGCTTTTCACAAGCAAGCTGCCTGTAACTGGAAGCGGCGCTGGGAAGCACAGAACACCCATTCCAGCACAGTGAAGGGCGATCCAAAGATCTCCTTAACGATTTTGGCCTTTCGCAATTGCACTTCTGCCATTAACAGAGGATCTGAACCAGATGAAGTGACGTTGCTTAAAGAGCTTGCAAGATCCGTACAGTGGAGCCTAGAACCCGTAAGATGGGTCAAGACCCTAAACCTGATCTGGCAGCATTTTCAACTGTTGACAAGGTAGACTGTTGCCAGTTGTATTCCGATTTCAAAAGAAATTTCCTGCAACATTGGAGGCCCTTAACCTGCAGTTTCGTAACTAGGGACCAAGGGGTTTTTACAATTCTGGTGAAATACCTAGCCCTTCTCCTGAACTGGGAGGAGTTATAGAGGTTCTCCCAAACCTCAAACTAATTATCAGAATGAAGGAAAGCGCCCTGCTGCTTTTGGAGACGCTCTGAAGCTCAAAGCACCATGGACAAGTCCCTCTAGCTACTCAGCTCAGGGCTGGGAATGGAGGGGAAAGGTTTGCTTCCACCGCCACACAAAGTTGACACTCCTTGCAGGCTCATCAGAGCCAATCCCGGGGGGCGGGGAGGAGAGAGAGGGACACAAGGGTGAACACGATTTTTGGCTAGCCAACCAAAAACCCTTTGATCTTGACTACAGCTGGTATTAAGTGATATGGAAAGAAGTTTATCTTCATGGGTTACTCATACCTTGCAGAGGACTATAATTTTCCTATTATACATTTAGATGAAGTTTATTTTCTACAAGTCTTTAGCCCAAGGGAAGAACAGAAATTGCTGGCCATCGGCTTGAATTGCTAATAAAAAAGGGCAACAAGCCCCATTTTCTCTTGCCAGAGAAAGATGTAATTCAAGATGCTACTGCTCTGTTCCTTTGCTGTCTGCATATCACTGCCATGGCAACCAATTCCTGTCTAACTGTATGAATCCTCAAAAGGATCCCTTTTCTTGCACTGAAAACTTCAGAACCACCAAACACACCACATGCTTTGCCAGACTTTTGGAGGTTTTTTCTAAAGCTAAGCTGCTGTGTAATGTCCAACATCAGTTCAACGACTCTCTAACTTGATCATGCAAGATGGCCCAGGATAGAAGACATTTCTAGTCTGCAGAGATCTTTCTCTCAAGTTGGAGATACAGTGGTACCTCGGGTTACATACGCTTCAGTTTACATACGCTTCAGGTTACAGACTCTGCTAACCCGGAAATATTACCTCGGGTTAAAAACTTTGCTTCAGAATGAGAACAGAAATCATGCAGCGGTGGCACAGCAGGCCCCATTATAGAATCATAGAGTTGGAAGAGACCACAAGGGGCCATCGAGTCCAACCCCCTGCCAAGCAGGAAACACCATCAGAGCACTCCTGACATATGGTTGTCAAGCCTCTGCTTAAAGACCTCCAAAGAAGGAGACTCCACCACACTCCTTGGCAGCAAATTCCACTGTCGAACAGCTCTTACTGTCAGGAAGTCAGCTAAAGTGGGGCTTCAGGTTAAGAACAGTTTCAGGTTAAGAACAGACCTCCAGAACGAATTAAGTTCTTAACCCGAGGTACCACTGTATTATGTTGGAGAATCTCATGTGATGTGATGTGACACAACCTACTGTTTGCTGTGGACATGAAAAACAGGTGGGTGGAAGAATTTGCTGGGAAGACGTCCTTGGTTAGTTTTTGGTTTTTTATTAATGTTGCTAATATTGTTTTGTGGGTTACAAGTGCTGTAATGCTTTGTGAATTTTATGACTTTTCTTGCAGTTGTGCTGTTCAGTCTATTTTTTAAGATGTTTTGTTAATAGTGTTTTATATAAGGTGGTTGTTTTAATGATTTGTTTACACACACACAAACACACACACTCTCTATTCTTTACTGAAATACAGGAAGTATAAAATTTCAAGTGCGCAAGGTAAAATAAGACGCGAATAGAAAAACAACAACACCTGTGTAAAAAACAAAAACTATAAACACTACATGATTGTTATTGTGGCTAACCTAAACTTAACCTAATACAGTGTTTATAAAAATGAATTCCAAATATCATTAAATTTGCCATGGCAAGCCTACGTTTGTAGGTGACTTGTTCATGTGTTGCAAGTTTGTACGTATCTTCTATCCATTCATTTACTGATGACAGAGAGGCCTGGAGGCCAGCATTTGGCTCCAGGGGGCCTGAGGTTCCCTACCCTGATCTACAAATTTAAATGCTAGCACCTATGAAATCTGAGATTCCTGCATTACAGGGGACTGGATTAGGTGACCCTCAAGGTCCCTGCCAACTCTGTGATTCTATGAGGTGTTTTGGCCAGGAATGTACAGAACGAATTCATAGCTGGAAAATGAACTATATATTTTACAAACACAGTTTATTCTTACCCCTTTGAATAGCTTTATGCAGCAAGCTCCAGCCTTTCTTGTCCACCATGTCCACATCTGCCTTGTGATTAACCAGGGTGGTTGCAATGCTTTCCAGTCTTCGAGAAAGTGCCAGATCTAAAGCAAGATCTCCGTTGTGATCTACTTCGTTTAGCTTCCCAGGCAGCTGCAGGGAAATGGGATTAGAAGTCGGGCACCACACAGCGTGATAGCAAAAGCAGCAGATAAAAGAAAAACGAAGATTTTGGTGTTTATTCTACATTTAACGCCGCTCACTAAGGAGCCACACAGGGCAGCAGAGAAGCTTAGGAGAGGCCATGCTCAGTGACAAAGCATGACGCAAATCCCAGGCTCAAGAACTAAGGCCGACCTGGACTAAATAGAACAATGGTTTGAACGTAAGGCAGGCTTACGGACAGTTAAAAGAAAAGACAGTGGAGGTTGTGGGGGAAGCAACAATCATTTCAAAGGGAAAGGTTTTATTAGTGATATTTGGGGGGGGGGGAGAACTGTAACTGCAAACTAGGGAAGGTGTTTGTTTTTAAAAACTCCTTTCAGATGCTAAAGTCTATTCTGCTTTCTTAAGAGGCAGAGGGAACTGACTTTGTAGTAATGAGGATATCGAGAGATATCTCCAAAATTCTATCCTAGTGCAGATTTAGGGGAGGATCTCTGCCTACCTGCGAATCCATTTCAATAAGATACAGGAAAACGACGTCTTCTCTCTCCACTTTAATAGCTTTGTGCAAAGGAAACTCTGTTTTGGATTTGATCATTTTATACAATAGCTGAGCACTCATACTGCTAAAGTCTTCTTTCCTCAAATCATCCTGGGGGAGAAAATCATTAATCAAGAAAGTCACATATCTTGGCTCCAACCTTTACCCCCCCACCACAAGCTTCAGTCATTTCTCCAGCGCTATTTATTTATTTGTACCCTTTCCTAGTCAGAAAGGTTCCCAGAGCAGCTTACATGGAATTAAAAAAACGCTCCCTACCCTCGGGCTTACATCTTAAAAAAACAAACAAACAAATAAATACCGTATTTTTCGCCCCATAGGACACACCGGCCCATAAGGCGCACCTAGTTTTTTGGGAGGGAAATAAAGGGGGGGGAATTATTTCCCTCCAGGCTGGGGTGGGGGAAGCCCCAGAACAGGCAGCTCTCCGCAAGCCGTGGGAGCCCAGCACCGGACTCCCACCGCTTGTTGAGATCTGCGCGAAGCTCTAA
This sequence comes from Podarcis gaigeae, assembly GCF_964106915.1. Lineage (NCBI taxonomy): Eukaryota > Metazoa > Chordata > Lepidosauria > Squamata > Lacertidae > Podarcis > Podarcis gaigeae. The sequence goes on from NC_139692.1 coordinate 33,842,587, forward strand.
GCCTAGGGCGCGATGAGCTCAGTGCGCCCCAGGCTTCGGCATGCAGGTAACTCTCCGCAAGCCATGGGAGCCCAGCGCTGGGCTCCCACGGCTTGCAGAGAGCTGCACAAAGCCTGGACGGTGTACACTGACCCCTCTCGCTCTCCAGGCTTCAGCGAAAGCCTGCATTCGCCCCATAGGACGCACACACAATTTCCCTTCATTTTTGGAGGGGGAAAAGTGCATCCTATAGGGCGAAAAATACGGTAAATAAATAAAAACACAACATAGAGCAACCATAAAAAAGTATCAGCCATTTCTACAGGCACCTGTATGGGTAACAGGAAAAAACCCAGACTTTTGGGGGGAGTCAAACTGAAAAAGTACATTTGATTGTACGTGATCAGATTTTCCCGTCTGCCTCTCAAAAGGCTATATGGCTGAATATAATTCCCAAGCATTTATTGGTTTCTGGCTTGAAAACTATAAATGCCGCGGCAAGAGCAGCATATGTGTTTCTGTGAATCTGTAAAATGATTTCCAACTCTCTTGTTTTCATTGCAATACCAGAGTTTATGGGTCTATGTTTTGTTTTGGTTTGGTTTGGTTTGGTTAGTGTAATATGTTTGTTCCTGTTTGTTTTATATTTTATTTTTACTTTACAAATTCAGTGTGTGTGTGTGTTTAAAGAAATGTATGAGTGGGCAGCACAAGGAATGGAGAAAGCTGGGTTTGAAGCTATGCTACATTACTGCAAGATGGGGGTACTGTATAAATAAATTACCGCAAGCTGCTTAGACCAGCCGTCACCAATCTGGTGCTTTGTACTACAATTCCCATAAGCCCCAGCCAACAGGACCAATGGTCAGGGATGATGGGAGTTGGATGCCAACCACACGTGGCAGGCCACAGGTTCCCCACCCATTTTATTGCTCTGGGTGGTATAAGAATGCTCCTTCCGTATCTCAGCTTTGAACACAAGGCTCTCCCATGGGCATGAATCATTGTACCAGGAACATCCTCCAACATTTTGTTGTCTCAACCTGTGAGATTATTTATCCACACATGCAACATAGGCTGATGATCTTTAATGAGGCACTTTTTCTCCCACGCTGCAAAATGTTTCCATGGGTGGAGGGGGGGAACACTCTTTGGAACTGAGCTATGATTCAATAATTACAGACCAGGAACCGCCTGTTTTCAGTACAGGCATCAGTTCTGCTGTCAATGCCAAGACATCCCATTTTAAGCAGATGCATACACCAAACTGCAGACCGAATGAAAACGAAAATCTCTTTGCGAGTGGGAAGCTAACAAGGCAAAGAGAACGCGGGGCTAAAATTCTTCTCTCCAACATGCTAGCTTTCCACATGCGAGGTGGCACTTGTTGTTTCATGGGGCAACCTTCAAACACCCAATTCCCCCGCTGTACATGGTACAGCCCAAAGCAGCTGCAGAACAGAATGTGGGGGATTCTCAGTATAGTTTCAAATTTTACAGAAATCTTTGCCTTGGAAACAGAGTAAATGCTGCATTTTTTACATTTAAAAAACACATATCCTCATTTGACCTCTTGAAGCACCCCATGCTCCTCTCTCGGCGCTTACCCAATGACTAGCAATTATCTCTGCACAGTAGTTCATCAAAGTGCTGGCATTCAGCTCCTCAGCTGTTTGATAGAAGCGGATGCAGTTTCTGACGTTCACAAGTGACATGACTCCTTTTTCACACCTACCAAGACAGACAGGGAAAGAGCCGGGGGTCAGCAAAAAGGGGATTTACTAGGAGATGATTTTCATTGCCAGCATCAAAAGACTTACCTCAGTAGCTAAAAAGTATGAACACAGACCTGCTTTATAAAGTATTAGTAAAACTGAAGGAAGTTCTTTGAAAGATCTTGGCCCAGATCGGACATAACTATCTCAGTTAATTAAACTAAGATATGCAAGTGGTGTGTGTCATCCCTTCCCTCTTTGCTGAGCAACAACTCAAGAGTGCCTGAGTTCATTAACCACAGTTTCCCACTGCATCCAAACCAGGAAACTATGGTTTCCATATTCAGAGCAGATCAGTGTTCAAGGAGTAGCCTTCAGCTCCGAAGGAATTGCCTGTCCTGCACTTGAAGACTTCTGAAGTTAAGATTAATATTCTTGGCTAAAAGCCTAACACCCTGCAAGACATTCACAGGAGGCATTCTGCCATTAAGCTACCATTCATCCAGTTGAATGAGAGAGGCAAGACTTTTCTGCTTGTGGTGCTAACACCATCACCCTGTTGTAAATAATGTCCTGATTCAAGTATCATCATCAATACTTTATTGCGGTCCAAAGACCCATAAAACATAAACCATAACAATTTCAAAACTAGATACAGTTAAAACGACCAGACAGACAGATGGTAGAACCAAGGCAGTCATTTTGTTTTATCTAGCGCATAATGATCTTTGTTTCTTATAACCTCTGAAAGATACTTTGCCACGGCTAGTGTAATACCTAATTCAAGTAATACCTGAGCATTATAATCTATTAACACGCCCTTGGAATGTTGCCTTGCCCATACTGCCAGAAATAGGCAGATGTGATACATCTAGTAAAGCCAAGTTCATTTGCACACACACAAATGGGATAAATTAATAGGAGCACACAAGATCCCAGAGCAGAAGAGATTCTCTGTGTCACTACAGTCACGCTCGTTACTACAAAGTCAGTTCCAATGTATAGGTTTCACAAAGAACCTGGCGAGATTTCCTTCATTTGCTGGAGGAAGCATCAAGAGGGCCTTCTAACCCATGCGTGCAATAGGACAACCTTTACCTAAACCAACCTTCACCAGTGAGCCCAGAACACCTGGAGGCCACCAGGAAGGCTGACCCAAAGCATCCTCAACAGATCTCTCCAAAGGGAAGAGATCCCACCATTGGTTCTGAGAGTGCCCATCTTTGAATTCAAAGCCACTTCCCAGAGGGATCCACAGGGGGGAAAAACAATCACTTGCATTAGGACAAATAGCCTGGTTAATTAAGAAACAAATGCAACTGCTCATTCAGAGACTTGCCTTTCCCTGAGGAGCTGTAGCTGAAACCTGTTTGCCAGTTTCATCAGCTCGGTCAGGAACACATCATCTTCTCTCAGCTCCAGCTCATCTGTATAGATCCAACGCAACATCGCCGTTGTCACGGCCGGGTCAGCATCTGTTGGAAAAGCATGAAGGGGATTATGATTTGGCTTTTAGAGGACCACCAGCATGCAGGGCTCTAGACCTGGCATACACTTACAAAAACAAAAATAGCTCCCCCCCCCAAACTGCACGCTCAGTACTTATGAACCAGCAACTACACTTCTTATGCTCAAGACGTTAGCAACGAGCTTGTTTCTGTACTTACAATGTGTGTGTGGGGGGGGGGGAGTTCCTGGCATTTCCCTCACTGTGGTAAAGAAATGCACCATCACACTGCTGCTGTGAGTGCTAAGTGGGCATACAACCCACCCACCGATCTCAGGAACTAGTAAAGGTGGTATTTATAGCTCTGCTGCAACAAGGGTGTTGGCTGCCTGCTCACCCCCTAGAAAGAGGAGCTCGCGGGAGCACTAATATTAGAAGCTGTTTTCCAAGATGCAGCCAGAGATGTAAGAAGCAAGACATCAATCATGTGGGGAAGCCCCGACAGCTTCAACGCCCCACCAACCCACAACTAAAACATAGTCAAGAGCATGTGGCAGCCCTAGCATTCTTCTTCCCCCAGCCCCACATTTCAACTTCAGAAACTGCTTGACACCTAAGTATTCTACTTTCACCTCCACTCAGTTTTCATGGTGCTTAAAATGTGAGACAAGGGGCCAACAGGGAGACAGGGTTCAAATCCTGTCCACCGCCATGAAGTTCAGCTTGGGCCAGTCAACCACTCTCAGCTTAACCTACCCCACAAGCTCATTGCAAGGTGAAAGAGGGCTAGGTAAAGCCATGAATACCACCTTTAAGCTTCTTGGAGAAAGGGAGAGATAAAATATCTAAAATGGGTGAGAGAATTACTTTAAAACGGGTGGTCTCCAACTGGCCTCTCTCCAATGATAAAAGGCATCTTTTCAGGGAGGGGGGCAGAGAAAGAGGTCATTTTCAGGTATTCCTCCTCCTGGCCCAATTTGTTAAATAAACCCCTCAGTAAAACTCCTAGAGCAGTTTATAAACTAAAATAAACTAATAAAAAGTAGCAGCTAAAAAACAACAACCCAATGTAGAGTTCAGCAGAATGTATAAAACCCCCAATAATTTTCCAATCCCCTATATAAATTGGTATCTGATTTAGCATGTCTGACTTCCTATCTGGTTTGCAATATATGTAGGACACTATCTTTTCCCAATGCCCGGAAGCAGCTGAACTGAACCAATTGATTGGGGGGAGGGAATTCAACGAAGCACATTAGTGCAGTTTAAATGTTATATTCAATTACAGCCGTATTTTGGAAGTCGAACGGAATCCATTCCAGAAGTCCATTCGACTTCCAAAACGTTTGGAAACCAAAGTGCGGCTTCTGAATGGCTGCAGGAAGGTCCTGCAGCCAATCGGAAGCACCATCGGATGTTCAGCTTCCAAAAATAGTTCGCAAACTGGAACAGTCACATCCAGGTTTGCGGCGTTCGGGAGCCAAAACATTCGAGAAACGAAAAACCAAGGTATGGCTGTACTAAAAAGCTTTCCTTGGATTTAACTACTAAACATTTTAAAACCTGACAGGTGCCTTAGGATTAAGTGGATCTCCCTCTCCAAGAGAGAGAAGTCTGCCGTCAGAGGGAAATCTGGATCCCTATAGCTTCTATGTGAGGCTGCAGAAAGGTCCTGCATCCAGATTGTCTCACTGATGCCAGAGTGGGCATTCTGGACCCTCCTATTCTGCCAGCATGACCCTGGTCTGGATGATAAAACTATACCATCGCTGGAGCTGGAATAGTTTATGTCCTTCCCACTTATTTCATTCCCGCCCCCCACCCTCACACAAAAAAGATCCAGAACAGGACACAACACACCTTCTGCCCTCCAAATGCAAGGCCAGGCAGTTTCAACTGGACTAGTGTTGCATGCAATCATCATGTTATGAAACCATGCACTTTTAGACATGGAAACCTTTCCATGGAAAAAACAGAGCAACTGTTTTAATTCTCTTTCTACCCCACATCACCAACGAAAGTCATCCTAATACACAAGCATGGGTGTCCCATGGTGGAAATCTGTCACCTGACAGCAGAGCCACTACAGAGGCAGAGGTGGAGGAGAGACAAGGGATGTGGAGACACTGCCACCAGCTCTGCTGAGAAGCCAGGTTCCTCCTACAATCTCCTACCATCCGGCAGCAGCCACTACATCAGGCTGCAGCAGAAGCAGGAAGAGAAGTAACTCAATTCATTAGCCCAGCTGAGAAACCAGTAACTTTTGGTGCCTCCTTTCCCTGAGCTGTTTTCGATCCCAGTGGGTCATCAGAAGATCCTGCAACTACAAATAAATAATGCCTGGGCTGGCATATTTCCTCCTCTCACCGAATCCATTTTTCCTTTTGTGCTATCGTAAGCCCGAGGGCAGGGGCTTCCTTTAAGAATAAAGTGATCTATAAGGCTCTCTTTTTAACACGGCTCATTTTATAATGCAAACTTGAAATTGGCAATATAATTGCTTGTTTAGAATCAACGTCTCTGGCCAGAATTTACTCTCTCTCTCTCCATCGCTGCAGGTTTTTAGGGAAGGTGCATGCATGGGAGGGAAAGAGAGAAAGGAAGAGAAAGAGGCGCCCAACTGATTAAAGAGCTAATTTCACTAAAGATAAAAGACTGGCGTCTCAACAGTTGCCTTACATGGAATTGCTACACAGGCCGCTCTGACACAGCAACCCTCAAAACAAAAGGAATAACCGGGCTGCTTCAGACGGCTTTGTCTCCCAGCTCTGAGGGGTCTCCCATTCTGTAAGAAGAACAGGCCACCACACTTAACATCCACATCATTAAAATGAAAGTGGGATGGGCTACTGATTTAACTAGCATTAAACGCAGAGCTCTCAAAGGCCCATTAGCATGTTCTGGAGACAAAGGCTTCATAATTAATGGATCAAGTGCCTCTTTATGTGGGCGGAGCACCTCCTGAAGGAGAAGACTGCAACCTCCTCTACCAAAGGGGCCTTTCATCTTTTCACTGCTCGCCCAAAGCCAATGAAAGCATCTCTCTCACCCCCCCCACCCCAGCCAATCAGAAACCGACCTGACAGATCCAGCTCCTCCGTAGACACCAGGTTGGCCAGGCTCCAAGTCTCGCTGCGAGCTGCCAATACAAATTTGTGAGCGCTGATGCGCCTGTCTCCAACCTTTATCTTCAGGTCACTGGAGAAACACAAGACAAAAACACACACACACACCTGCGCTTAGATGACTTTGCAAACTTCTGCACAACAGCAAGGAAACTCGGGGTATTCTGCCGTAGAGGAGAAAGGCAGAGCAGTGGTGATATGCGGATTCCCCACGGCACTTTTGCAGGCTTCTTACGGTCCCAAACAGCCACAAAGAAGCCTTCAGAAAGAAGCAGGGAGTCTGCACGCTTTGTGAATGGGATAGGAAAATGCTGGCTGTGCACAAACAAGGAGGGAAGCTAACCGAGTTAGGCTTGTTTGCTATTGCCAGGCATGCGATTAAGGGGCAAAACGCTCATCTGAGAAGAAAAACGTTAGAAGAATTAGAGTGACATCTCCTCTTCTCTCAGTGATGCACCCACAATGGGCCTGGCCCTTCTAACACCATCAAGGCTGCATCTCAGGCCAGTTGTGGCTGCATGTCTGGACCTTTTGTATTTAATTTCTTTTTTAAAAAAAAACACAATCGGGGAAGCAGCTCTGATCCACCCTGTCCATTTGGGCAGTGCTGGTAACAATTAAAAGGTTCATAGCTAAAGGAGTTGCACGCTTGCTCACAGCCATGTGAAGGCTGTTTAAAGCAAGACTGGGGGTGGGGTGGGGTTGAGTGGGTAATGTGATGGCGGAATACAACAGAGATTTATAAATTTATTATTGCTGTAGAGCAAAAGTGGGGAGATAAATGAGGTAATTTAACACCGTGCGTCTCATCAGATTTTAAAAAATAATTCTTAAGAGGCTAAAATGATGCTGCCAATTAAACAAGCACCCATTTTTTTAAAAAAATGTATTTAGTGGAAGTAAAAAGAAAAGAAAAACAGAACCGGAAATGGCAAGCACCACCACATAGGAAGGAATGGCACCCCTTAAATAACTGCCACAAATGTTAAGAATAATCTTAGAAAAAAGCTATGCCTTTTGCTTCAGAAATATTATTTTAATCATATGGAAATTTAAACTCACTGTCAAAGTGATGGGCACACATGGCTTAAAAAGGCATTAGTGGTTGATACATATACACAAATGATATTTTAAGAATGAATACATTGATACCATATTGGCCCGAATATAAGCCACACCTGAATACAAGCCGCACCTTTAAAATTCCGGGGCGGGGGCGGGGAGGGGGGGTAGAGAAAAAAAGACAATACCAAAATATAAGCTGCTCCCTTAAAATTTCGCAGGCACTCACACCTGTTCCGTTTTACCGTATGTCTGTTTCAGCAGTGATATCGTAAAAGCCAATTTTTGTAAGGTCACAAATTTAAGTCGCACTTTAACTTTTCATGGTCAGAATTCGGAAAAAGAAGTATGGCTTATATTCGGGCCAATACGGTAAGTGCACATTGTTATACACTCAAGTATTCCCGTTTAAGTGGCTGAAATAGAAAGCAAAATACAACCAAACAAAACAAGCATACCCATAAACTCCCGGTTAGATTCTATGCATACTGAACACAAATATCCTAACAATATATTATCCATGAGCCCTTGTCAACAGTTGTATGATGCTGGGGCTGATGGGAGCTGTAGTTCAAAACATCTGGAGGGCATCAGATTGATGAAGGTTGCAAAATAGACTCCCATCAGAAACACAACAAATACTCTATGGCATTTATGCAAGCTTCTATGTTACAGCTACAATTAATTAAACACAACAATACTAACTTGCATATTATTTCTTCTCAATAAATTCAATGATTTAAACTGATATCCAGTCCAAACCATATAAAGTCTTTATGTAATACATATAATGTATTATGACAGGAGGCAAGCTTTCATAGCATTTTCTATATCTTTTCTCTTAATTTAGTTATGACCGAATATACACCCACCCCTATATATTCTACAACACACTCTCTCTCTCTCTCTCTCTGTGTATGTATGTATGTATGTATGTATGTATATATGTATATATATGTGTATGTGTGTGTATATATATAATCACAGAATTTTAGAGTTGGAAGGGGCCACGAGGATCATCGATTCCAACTCATTGCAATGCAAGAATATTTTGTGCAACATGGGGTTTGAACCCACAACCCCGAGATTACAGTGGTGCCCCGCAAGACGAATGCCTCACAAGACGGAAAACCCGCTAGACGAAAGGGTTTTCCGTTTTGGAGTTGCTTCGCAAAACGAATTTCCTATGGGCTTGCTTCGCAAGACGAGAATGTCTTGCGAGTTCCTGCGGGGTTTTTTTTCTCCCCCCCCCTTTTCCCCAAGCCGCTAAGCCGCTTATCAGCTGATCCGCTAAGCCGCTAATAGCGCTAATCCGCTAAGGGGCTTGCTTCGCAAGACGAAAAAACCGCAAGACGAAGAGACTCGCGGAACGGATTCTTTTCGTCTTGCGAGGCACCACTGTATAAGAGTCTCATGCTCCACCCTATGGGGCTATCCCTCAGGGCAATTAGGGATTAGACCAATTCACAGGTGATGGCTGATAGGTCTATCAAGCAGCATTGGCACCAGCGTATTTATATATATATTTATAACCCATATTTCTTCTGTTGTGGAGTAATGGAGCATCAAGGCTCAGAGGCAGTCCAGCAATTGAGGCTGTTTGCTAGGCCCTGCTTAGGGCTTCTCTTAATATTTGCCTGGCCACTTTGTGAAAACCAGATGATGAATTAGATGGCTCTTAAATACGATCCAACAAGCTTCTGTGCATTAAGACGTCTGGTGAGAAAGTGTTTAGGAGCTGAAAACAACTCTTTCTTCGCTAAGTGTTTATCAGAGCTTGGGCTGACAAGAGAGACCCTCAACTGACAAATGACCATCAACCTGTAGGCCTGAAAGGCTGAGCCTGCCTTATGTTTAATCACTGCACTATATTTAAAGTCTTTAAGTGATTTTACCACTACCACCACCACTGCATAATGCAGAACAATGATCTCTGCATTTCAGCAAACATGAAACACACACAGCTTAGTTCCAAGGAAGAGGTTTGTGAATTAAGAAATTTGGTCTTACACACTAGCTGAAAAGTTATGAGCAACAAGTTATAGGGTGTGTCCCCTTTCTCTTTCCAAAAAACACTAGACACCAAAACAGCGTTAACTTCCAGTTTTGAAGAATAGGAAGTGCTTAAGAAGCAAAGCAGAAGTATATTTGTCCAAGATAAATATTTAACTTCAAATTTCAAACAAAAAAAACCCACAAAAAAGCAAAGTACATTTGTTTGGCTCGGTTTCCCAGCAAAATATGCTGCATTTATGTATTAAGTGAGCAGCAATACTTTAAAGCAACACTGTCTTTACAAGGGCCATTAACTGCACCTCTCAATCCTCCACAAATACATGCTTGGCTAGAATCAATTATTTTGACACGAGCAAAAGAGTTTGTTTCTAACTTTACCCTGCAGGAAAACACAGGAAACTCCTTGCTTCCATTCTGTCAAGTTGGAGGATGAGCTTCTGCCTTCTGAAAGATTAGATTAGACTGCATTTCACCCAGTATAAGATCTTGGAACTTTGTTTTTTCCAATGTTCAGAAGCAATCTAATGGCTTCCATGTTACGTGTGTGAACATATGCCTACACAGGCAAGCGTCCTCTAAAGGTGTTTAAACTATTTTGCTTTCCTGTGCTTAATGCATTGTCCCTGCTTTCTTGCAAATGGCAAACATGGTGTAAAATAGCACAAGAGATAGGAAAAAGAGGCACAGCGTTTCAGAAGAGACTGTACCTGGTAAAAGCTGAAAGGGTGTTGGTGGAAGTGAAGAATTGGTAATGGATGCAAAAAATGGAAATGAAGTTAAGCTTATTTGTGTACAAATTTACAGCACTTATGGTTGCAAAACAAGGTTGAGGCCCAAGTGGGTAATCTGATGAAATCTTTAAAAGGCAGAGGCCGGATTCAAATGTCAGAGTCAAACCATGGCTTGGCAGATGGGGTCATAACTTAAGTTCTGCTTCACACAGCAGCAGAACCCAGCCCATGGTTCTGTCTTCGCCACCACACGTTTACCTGTATTGCTCCTGCTCATACAACTCTGCTACGATGGCAAGCAGCCGACTGATGAAGGAGTCGCTGGCACTCTCCTTGTTAGACTGAGCGGCCAAGAGAGTGCATTTCCTCTCCGTCTCAGTCAGCTTCTTCTGCAACTTGACATATTCCTGACGGAGAAGCATCAGATGTTTTTCCAGTTTGGCCACCTCTTCTGCAAAGACAACGGAACGAAATTCAAAACGTGGGGCAAAAGCCGACTGGCACCTCACAGCAGCCACTCCATCAGGCTGCAGAGCACACAGAGAGGAGGGAAGCAGGCCTTTTCCATCTTCTCTACGAAGAGAAGAGCTGCCTTTGGCCCTCCCTCAACTCACACAGCGGCAGTCATTCCAACAGGCTTCATGAACTGCTTCTGTCCCAGCTGACTGTTATAAGATCTGTAAAGCTGGTTGGTGTCTGAGTTTGCCTCCCTGCCTCTTTACTCATCCCTCCTCATCCTTTTTTAATCGTGTCACGTCTCTTAGATATTGAGTCTGAAGGGAAGGAATTACTGGTGTGTGTTTTTTGTAAGCTAAAGCGTGGGGTAGTAAAAAAGGTAAAGGGACCCCTGACCATTAGGTCCAGTCGTGGACGACTCTGGGGTTGCAGCGCTCATCTCGCTTTATTGGCCGAGGGAGCCGGTGTACAGCTTCCTGGTCATGTGGCCAGCATGACTAAGCCGCTTCTGGCGAACCAGAGCAGGGCACAGAAACGCTGTTTACCTTCCCGCCATTGCGGTACTTATTTATCTACTTGCACTTTGACATGCTTTTGAACTGCTAGGTTGGCAGGAGCAGGGACTGAGCAACGGGAGCTCACCCCGTCGCGGGGATTCGAACCGCCGACCCTCTGATCGGCAAGTCCTAGGCTCTGTGGTTTTACCCCGTGTCCCTAAAGCATGGGGTAGAAACACTTTATTTGTATAAACAGCTGAGTAGTGTAGCACATGCTTTGCAACCAAAAGGATCTATGGTCCTATCTATCTCTGTCTCATGTACCAGGCCTGGGAAGACCCTTGGCAGTCCAAGCAGACAGTATTGGCCTAGATGGACCAACTGTCTGGCTCAGTACAAGACAGCTTCAAAGGGAGAGAGCCAGCATAGCCAATGCATTGCCTTCTGGAAGTTGTGGATTCCAACTCCCATAAGCCCCAGCCAGCACAGCAAATGGTCAGGAATGATGAGAATTGCAGTCCAACAACAACTGGAGGGTACCACACTGGATGGTCTATGCCAGGAATAACCAAACTGGGAGATGCCCTCAAGTTTGTCCCTTTACATGCAGTTCTGTAGGGAATTAGTTTGTGACAAACATTCGTTTTGATTCCACCAAACACAGAGGAGCTTTCTGAGAATGCATGCAATTGCACCATTAGTCATTCCACTGTATAATTGTTCATCAGTGCATTCTCTCTGCGGCGCCCAATTTTAAAAAGATGCCGGACCATTTAAAAAAAGGTTTTGTGTGTATAAGCCTTGAGATAAAAGGTGAGGACAATGACAGGCAAGGATTTCTGAAGAATCTACAGTAGACACACTGCTAAACATCACAGAGCACTAAAGCATCAGCAGAGGATCCACCTGCTGCTCCCACAAATAAATACATTTCCAAAAGCAGAAACTTCAGAAAGAACTACGGTATGCCAACGATACTCCTGCCTGGTGTGAAGATTCCTTCCCACCTTGCGCTGCCAATACAAATCTCCACCTTCACCCACCCCTGGTGAAAAGGAACAAGGCCAGCACAGCAAACAATAGGCACATTTTTGTTGGTGTCAAGTCTTTCAGATTCTAAAAATCCCAGAAATGCATTCCCTGAAGTGACCAATCCTAATCCCTAATCAGACTAAGATCAATTTTAAGAGCTTCACTCTTGAGACATACTTTGACAAAGAGATTTGCTCAAGTCAAAACTTTTGGAATACCTTTTGGAAGTACTGGAACTCTGGATTGTTGGGACCTCAGGTAAGTTAAGAGCGAAAGGATTAAAAAAAAAACTAACCGCAGCTAAATGGTAGAGTACACACTCTGCATACAAATCCCCCAATTTTGAGCCCTTAGATCAGGCACCCCCAAACTCAGCCCTCCAGCTGTTTTGGGACTACAACTTCCATAATCCATAGCTAACAGGACCAGTGGTCAGGGATGATGGGAATTGTAGTCCCAAAACAGCTGGAGGGCCGAGTTTGGGGGGGCCTGATTTAAATGTTTCTGGACTACAGCCTGCATCATCCTCAGTCAGCATGGCCAATAGTTAAGGATTATGGGAAATGCGGTCCAACATCATTTGGGGACTCAAGGATAGGGAAGGCTGCTCCAAGAACATAGGGGACCTGCTGGCTCAGACCAGCGATGCATCTGATCCAACATTACATTCTCACAGTCACAAGCAGAGATGTGTGGAACAGCAGTCTCCCAGTAATGATCCCCAACAACTGGTATTCAGAGGTATATGAACAATGATACTGGAGGCAATATATAACCACCATGACTTGCAGCCACTGATAGTATTAATCCTCCCCATAAATTTGACTTAACACCATTTTAAAGCCATCTGAGTTGGCAGCCATGCCTTGTGGGAGTGAATTCCATAGTGCAACCATGTGCAGTGAAAAGACACACCTCCTTTTGTCTATCTTGATTCTTCCAGTGTTCAGTTCACTGGACGAGCCTGGAATCTAGTATTATGGGAGACAGAGGGAGAACCTCTCTCTGTCCACTTTCCCTATGCCACCCATAACTTCATACAGCTCAGTCATGCTGCCATCACAATTTGTCCCTAAAGAGACCCAAACAGTTTCCCTGGTATCTCTGGGGATCTCAGGTAGGAAGCCTAAGGAACATCTGGGCTTTTATACTTGATACCCTTCAGAATGAGCAATGATAAAGGAAGTCTGAGGCTATAGGCTGCACTCCCTCATAGTGGGGGAGGTGTATGCTAAGTTATTGTTTCAATACACTGCATCTGATGACATTAAAGAGGCTTTCTTCATTGATCTTTATGCTGTCAAATCCACCAAGAATGACTAATTGTTTCCATTAAGTACCAGCCAGCAAGATTTGCTAAAAAGCCAGATATGTGGCATTAACTGTGCTTTGATACGCTGCTAGCAAATGCAACAAGGCTTGGCTAAGATCACCATTCACATTTTACACTGGTTGTAGATATAAAAAACTGACATCGCAAAGTAGGTGTACATTAACAAAGAAATTCTGAATCATCTACCACAATCCTTACGAGTCCAAGACTCTGGTAGTATACTTATTCCATACCAAGCATTTATTCTTAGAAAGGAGGTTACCAATATTTTAAAGGCAACTGCAATTTTAAAAGTTACACCAGAATTGAGATTATACCTGGAGCAGGGAACCAGGTGTGCAAGAAAGGCTTGCTGAGCAGTTGAGAACTGTGTGTCATGAGTCCCAAAGAGCCATCGTGGAGGGGCTGGTTGGACGGGGCGCAGCTGGAGGAGCTGCCTGCAAACGACCCTGGGAAGGGGCCCAATGGTTTTGAACAGACTTTGTCAGGGCCATGAGTGAAAGGAGATGCTCCAATAGTCAGTTATCGATGAGGAGTTGGATCCTGGGCAGGAAGGGGGTGTTCCTGTGGTATAGCCTCCCAGTATGCCACTCTGAACTCTGCACCCACTCCCCAGGGTCATCAAGAGGCAATCCCTGCACCCTGTTCTGGTTTGACCAGCCCCTACATGATGTCTCCTTAGATCTCAGGATCCTCTGCACGCTCCAGCAAGGTATGTTTAACAGTGAAAGGAACTCTACAAAGGATGCACATGGGCAGGGACTCCCTATTCAATACATACTGGTGAGTAGTGACTCCATGCATAGTCCTTAAGCATGCTGGAACAGCTGCCTTCCATATTAACTACTGCACTTGGCCATAATCGAATCATTTAGTTTCATGCTGTTTATTGTGTGTGCATGTTTTAATGAAGTTCAATCTTAATTCTCAGCAACCTTGAAAGGATACATTTCCTGAAAGGCAGAATATGAATAATTGTAACAAACAAAATGAGCCAAGCAAACTCAACCGCAACTCTTCCCAGGAGTCCTTCAGTTTGGACTGAAAAAAAGAGAATGAAGTCTTGCAATCTAAATACTGCCACTATATTATCCGGTTATTCTGAGTGTGATGCTGATAATGCCAAGGTTGCAGGTTTGATCCCTACATGGGACAGCTGCATATTTCTGCGTTGCAGGGGGGTTGGTTCTCAGGGTCCCTTCCAACTCTACAATTCTATGATTCTATATAGAATTTACCTTTCATGGTCAAGAAAGCCAAAAGCTTTACAAGAAAATCACACACCATCACTTTAAGGCAGTGAAGGATACCAGTATTGATCAGGGAACTTTCACTGAATAATGCATAGTTAGGCATTGCATGGAATGCTTTCATCTGCAGCAGAGCATTCAGCATCTCTAGATATATTCAGAGCAGATTGTGGTTGCTTCTTGTAGAAACCAACTACTTAGCTGGCCAGCAGATAAACCATTTGTTAAAGCAAGGGTTGGGGAAACTGTAGAGCTGTAGACGTTCTTGGACTCCAGCTTCCATCTGCCCATCCAGTATGGCCAATGGTCAGGGATTGGTACCTACCAAGTTGGAGAAGGCTGGTCTAAACCATTAGCTTGACTGCAACTATTAAAGATAAAGAAAGGTAAAGGGACCCCTGACCATTAGGTCCAGGGTTGCGGTGCTCATCTCGCTTTACTGGCCGAGGGAGTGGCGTACGGCTTCCGGGTCATGTGGCCAGCATGACTAAGCCGCTTCTGGCAAACCACAGCAGCGCATGGAAATGCCGTTTACCTTCCCACCGGAGCGGTACCTATTTATCTACTTGCACTTTGACGTGCTTTCGAACTGCTAGGTTGGCAGGAGCAGGGACCAAGAAACGGGAACTTACCCCGTTGCGGGGTTTTAAACCGTCGACCTTCTGATTGCCAAGCCCTAGGCTCTGTTGTTTAACCCACAGCGCCACCCACATTTAGGGCAATGCTAAAGTTTATCTCCTTCTATTTCAGGACTTTTGCAAGAGATCTCTAGATGTCCAGATGGGATTTTTCCAGCCTGGTTGATATTCAAAGATGACACATACAGTTCTTCAGTGACACAGACTAAGGATAGAATGTTAAAACAACCCATTTGACTCAAAAAAGCCTGTTTTAATGGCTCAATCAACTAAAGAACTGAAGCCTTTTTTTGATTCTAGCTGGTGCAAATGGCTAGTGTTTTTACCAGAGGACTTATCTCTTCTCAAACACAAGTGGGAATGTCTCTTAACTGCTGTAACATATATATTATCTAAAAAAGGGAAGTATATGCTTTTTCTTTTGAACTGCTCATTCATGTGCACAGTTATTCATATTCAACCAATTTACTCAATAAACTAAGTAACTTCTTTAAGTGGGCAGCAGTCCACATTGTTGCACAACAGTGCCTCACAGCTTTTACCATTAAGCCAAGTCCTATTTACTTTGGAAAAACTTGCCCACCCACACTTTGTTGTGATTATTTATCTACTACCATTTGCTCACCCAGGGCACAGAGGGCAAACCAACCACAGACAAACACTTCAGAAATTTGAGGGGAAAGAAACCTTAAAAGCAGGTCTCTTCATTACGAAGATCTGGGTTCTTCTTATTCCCCCAAGAAAACTTTCTGAGAAATGAAACTGCGTGGATGGATCTCTGGCTGTGAGAGGAAGTCAGTAAAATCTGCCAGATCATCACATGTAGGTGTTGCACAATTTTCAGTACTGTTAAAAAATCCAAGTCATCTCTGAACATCCCAGGAAAGTGAAATGACTATATGGAAAGCAAATAAAAACTTACTAAACGGATATGCAATCTGTGACTGTGTTTGCATGTCACAGTAAATCAGAAACTATTTGCATTTCGCAAGAGCACAGAAGAAACACTCCACATTCCTTGGCTCAGCATCACATCCAAACTAAGATAGTAAACCAAGGATTGTTCTTGGCTAACCAATCATGGTTTGAGCAAAACAAACCATGAACCTGGGTGCAATGCTAAGCCAAGGTTTGAGTTTGTTTCCTCCACAACATGGAGGAGCTAAACAAGCCGGATAAGAGCGCTCATTTTTAAACAATTTGATAGCCTACTCTGATCAAAAGCTTGTCCTCTACATTATCAACAAAAATTAGTCCTGCCATCGGTTATTATATACATCTGTCATTATTTCAGCTGCAAAGTGTAGTTACAGTTAGGTGGGTATCCTGCCTAAGGTTGCCAGAGGAATCATGGTCTAAGGAGAATTAAAAAGTGAATTTTCTTAGATCAACCTTAGCCAATCTGGAACTCTTTGGAGGTTTTGGGAGGCAGCTCCCATCAGTTCCAACTGGCAAAGCTGTTGGCAAGGGCTGCCTTGGATGCAGACAATAACTCTGAAGCCACTTTGCAGCACAGGCGAAGAACTGCTGGTCTGTTGGCCAGATCCAGTCCAGGGTATATTCCCATCTGATCCCCCAGCTTATCCTCAGCTCCAGTGCTCCTCAATCCCACCCTGCATTCCTTGCAGCCTCCCACCCAGATGAAATGGCAACACTGGCTGTTGGGAGCCACTGCTTGACAGAAGGAGAGGCAGGTGACGCATGCTCCATTCCTCAAAGTGACAACAAAAACAAAAGCATGTGGGTGGGCTCTTGTTTTTGCACATTTCTGAAATTTCCCTTTTATCTTGAATAGAGCAGAAATGCACAAGGGCAACGGATCTGGGCTAATAAAAAATTGGCCTCTTTTCTCTTTTAGAATGTAATAAAAATAATAATGTTCTTGGATATGCAACTGAACAGCTCGATCCTAAAGAAATGGTCATTCATTCATTCATTGAGGTGAGACTAGCATTTAGGTATGGGTGCAATCTTATGGTCACTTACTTGGCAGCTAGTCCTTTCTAAATCTAATGCCACAATCCTACACACACTAACTAGGGAGAAGCCCCACTGAACTAAATTGGACTTCATGTCTGTAAATCTGCCTTAAACAGGACCCCATGAAAATATGACATGAGCTGTAGTCTTAAACATATTTACAAAATAGTACATGGGGCTGGATTTGTTTAGCACTGCAACCTAGGATGCTTCATGCAACTCAACACCCTATTCTAAGTGCATTTACTACCGATGAAGACCCACTGATGTCACTGAAACCTTCCACAAATGGAAAGAGCTGGGTCAAAATCCCACATCAGCCATGAAATTAACCAGACGAACCTGAACCTGCCACTGTTTCTCAACCTAACCTGTTTCAGAGATTTGCAGGGAGGAAAATAAGAGGTGAGAAGGGATAAGTATGTATGCCACCCCAAGCTCCTTCAAGGAAAAGAAATACAAACCCTTACATACATTTTCTGCTATATTTTTCCAGGAACAAGTACATTCAAGGGCCCTCCCTACCACACACATAAGCTCAAGGAAACATCCATGAGATGGGTTGTGGGTTTGAGCCACAAGTTCAGCAAAAATATTCCTGCATTGGGGGGCGGGGGTTTGGACTAGATGACCCTTGTGGTCCCGTGCAACTCT
This sequence comes from Podarcis gaigeae, assembly GCF_964106915.1. Taxonomy (NCBI): domain Eukaryota; kingdom Metazoa; phylum Chordata; class Lepidosauria; order Squamata; family Lacertidae; genus Podarcis; species Podarcis gaigeae. The sequence goes on from NC_139692.1 coordinate 33,860,502, forward strand.
ACAAATCTAGGATCCCTCATCTTCTTATCCTCCGCAAAAGAAACAACTGAATAAACTTCCCTTTGCTTTTAATTGCTTTTGTTCATATCCCTCACCAAAGGCTAACTTTTTATGGATGCTTTCACAAAATTCCTTAGTTCTTATCTCCTAGTGAAATGAAGTCCACATAGATACAAGTAAACCTAATGCACATTCCTCCCCACTGTTAACCTTGGCTTCAGCCTGCCTCCCCCTCTGCCTCCATCCTCCACACCACCTCTAGACTTTTACATTGTAAGCTGTTTCAGGCAGAGACCTGTTGTCTTGCTGTAATTCTATAAAGCACCATGCACACGGACTGCGTTATGCATAACAGAACGAATCTCTTCCAGCAAGAACCTTCCCCTGCCTTGTTTTGCCTCTGTAAAATAGCATGCACGCCAAGGACCCCATGGGCCATGACTACTATTACTAAGTAGATCCCAGCTTTGGGTGGGATCTAGCACCACTTCAGTTCTTGGGCAGCCTTCTCTGTGAAGGGCCATACACACTGAGGGTACTGTATAAATAATAACAATGACTGCACTCTCCCTGGGGCAGAGACACATTACAGAAAAGCAACATGAATACACAAAATAATATGGAGGTGATTTTTGTAATCCTTTACAAAAAGTTCAGAAGAGTTACTAAAGTGTCTTAAAGCCGCTGTGCTGTTGTGGGTGTGCAGGAAACAATGTATGCCTTAATTGAAGTTGTTTAGGGGATACAGTACTAACAATCGAGGCAACAAGCTGAGTTCTAAGCAGCTGAGATATGGGAAGGGTCATACACACAGAATTTGAATGCAGAAGGTGCCAGGTTCAATCCATGGCATTTTCCACTGGACTCTTAGAAAGCTGCTACTGGTAGGCAACTAGAGGGAGAGACTGGCAGATCTGCACCATACATTAAAAACAAACCCAGAGCACATTTAAAGCACATATATTTCCTCAAAGAATCCTGGGAACTATAGTTTGATAAGTAATGGTATATCTGTGAGGGGTAAACTACAGTTCCCATGATTATTTGGAGGGCAGAGGTTGTGTGCTTTAAGTGTTTGCTGAATGCAGTTTAAATCTATGGTATGGATTTGCCCACATGTAACTCAGTGGGGCCAACTACACTTTTTCATGTAGAAGGTCCTAGGTTCAATTAAAAGCACTAGATGCCAGGAGATAGGACAGACAAATGGACACACCATTACCACCAGTCAGTGTAGAAAGTGGCATTGTATAGGGCAGACTCTTTATGTTCCTAAGTGGGTGGGTGGGTGCATGCATACAGGGGTGGAGTGATGCCACTATGACTCCCCCATTTCAAAGAAACACCTCCTATCTAGGAAGATAGTCTTCCTCTACTTCCACACATAAGCTTCTACTTAACTCACCAAGCAGAAAGAGTTGTTGGAAAAGTCTCTCTCACGCCCCACTGCATACATACAACACCCCACCCAGGGCCAAGTAACACTCACTCCCAAGCGACCTCCTCACAACCCTTGCCTTGCCACAGTAGTTTATGCATTGATTACTTCAAGACTGGATTACTGCAATGTGCTCCTGATCCGGAAGTTGCAGTTCATGCAGAATGCTGCAGCATGATTGCTGACAGGAGCAAGGCATCGTCAACCCATAACACCTGCGCTCAGAGCTCTGCACTAGTAGCCAATTTGCTACCAAGCCAAGTTCAAGGTGTTACTATTGGCATATGAAGCCCTCAACAACTTGGCACAAGTTTACTTTATCAGATGTGCACCCACTCAATGGCTTTGATCAGCGGAATCAGCAGTACTTACAGATGCCACATAATATCCGTTCCATATTTGTAAGAGCTCGATCCTTTAGTGCACCTTGGAACTCCCTGCCTATTGAGAACAAGCAGGCGTCTTCACCTTACTCTTTTTTTTTTTTTTTGGCACCTGCTAAAAGTCTACTCAGAAAGCCGAGATACTTTTGATCTGCTTCAGTTATCTTCACTTTTGTATTTTGAAGGCAGGGTTGTGAATTTTTCTATATTTTAGTATTTCAACCGTTGTAAACTGCTTTGATGTGTGTGTGTGTGTGTGTTTGCGTGCTTTTTTTTGTTTGCGTGCCTTTTAAAATCAATGGTCTATAAATTTTACGGCGCCAATAAAACAAACCCTGCGAGGTAGGTCAGGCCCTCAAGGTCACTTGGCCGAGTTGGAGGCGTGGGGTGGGGAGGATTTGAACCCAGGTCTCTCCCAAGCCCTGGTCCACATTCTCTCTAACCGCTGCACCACTATGGCCTCGCCTACCTCCCAGGGCTCTTGTGAGGATATAAGACGGGGGTGGGGAAAAGGTCCAAATATCCTGCCTCGATCTCCTCGGGAGGGAATAGAGTTAAATAAAATACTAACACAAATAAACGAGGCACGCCCAAACACTCTCCCCCCCCCCGCCCTCCAAGCCGGTTTCAATCTGCCCCCACCCCGCACCAAGCCAGCAGCACAAAAACCACTGTTAGCTAAGCGCTCCGCCCCACAGAAAAACCGCCTGAGGTGGGAGAAAAAACCCTCCCGCTCCTCAAGGTGCAGCTGGCATTGCCGCCGCCGCCGCCCGCATCGCGCATACCTTCCGCCATGTTGGCCCTGGGCCGCTGCCTCGGAGCTCTCGCGAGATCTGAGGTGAGAGCGGGAGGCGGAGGGGCGAGATAGAGCGGGGTGGGAGGGGGGAGGAGAGAAAAGGAGGCGGCGCGCGCACGCGCAGTAGCGGCACAGCCTTCCTGACTGGGCTGAAGTTATGGCCGCTAGGAAGAAGCTGCAGGAGGACCACCGATTTCGGGTTTCGAAGGAACAGTTTTACATCGCGCGTTCTTTTCCGAGGTCTTCCTTCCCCGCCCCGAGGGCGATGTGCCTCTGAGCACGTGCAGAGTACCACCGCCTCTGCCCGGAGAGGAAGTTTTGTCTTGCTTTTAAAAGCGAGGCCATGGCCAAAGTGACTCTCTGAGCATATTTTTATTTTATGTACTCAAGGGTGGCGTACGTGGTCCTCCCGCGCCCTCATTTTTAACCTCAACACACCAACCCTGTGAGGTAGGCCGAGAGGCAAGGACTGGCCCAAAGCCACCCAGTGTGAGTTGAGATTTGAACTGTGGCCTTACAGGCTGTAGTCCGACATTGTAATCCGTTTTAAATATTGTAAAAAGGTAAAGGGATCCCTGACCATTAGGTCCAGTTGTGATCGACTCTGGGGTTGTGGCGCTCATCTTGCTTTATTGGCCGAGGGAGCCGGCATACAGCTTCCGGGTCATGTGGCCAGCATGACTAAGCTACTTCTGGTTCACCAGAGCAGCGCACGGAAATGCCGTTTACCTTCCTGCCGGAGTGGTACCTATTTATCTACTTGCACTTTGACGTGCTTTCGAACTGCTAGGTTGGCAGGAGCAGGGACCGAGCAACGGGAGCTCACCCCATCGCGGGGATTCGAACTGCTGACCTTCTGATCGGCAAGTCCTAGGCTCTGTGGTATAACCCACAACGCCACCTGCATCCTAAATATTGTGCTTTAATATTAATACAGTACAGTGGTGCCCCGCAAGACGAACGCCTCGCAAGACGAAAAACCCGCTAGACGAAAGGGTTTTTCCGTTTTGGAGGCGCTTCGCAAAACGAATTTCCCTATGGGGTTGCTTCACAAGACGAAAAAATCTTGCGTCCCCCGGCGGTTTTTTTTCTTTTCTTTTTTCGCCCTTTTCCTAAGCTGCTAAGCCGCTTATCAGCTGTTCCGCTGATAAGCCGCTTAACAGCTGATCGCTGGAAGCCGCTTGACAGCTCTAGCACTAATCCGCTAAGCTGTCAATGGGCTTGCTTCGCAAGACGAAAAAACCGCTAGACGAAGAGAATCGTGGAACGGATTAATTTTGTCTAGCGAGGCACCACTGTATTGTGTTGCAATCTATCCTGGGACCTTAGGTTGAGGGGTGTGCAATAAATAATAAAAAGGAGAAAAGAGAAGACTGCCTTTTGTAAATTAGAACACATGGCCACTCCGCTGCCATAACAGAAGTGTAAATGCATTTGCTACCTAACAGGGCTTTTGAAAGGTCAGTAAATTTTTATGAGTGTTTTAAAAAGATTTCTTTTCTTTTTTTTGCACACAATAGACGAAGAGAACCAGCATGAATCCACTAACCAAAGTGAAGCTGATCAATGAGCTGAATGAGCGTGAGGCACAGCTTGGTGTACAAGATAAGGTCTCATGGCATGCAGAGTACAGTGACAGTGCTTGGGTATTTGTGGGTGGTCTTCCCTATGAGCTGACGGAAGGCGACATTCTTTGTGTGTTTTCACAGTATGGGGAAATTGTGAACATAAATCTGGTGCGTGATAAGAAGACAGGAAAATCCAAAGGTTTCTGTTTCATTTGCTATGAAGATCAGAGAAGCACCATTCTTGCAGTTGCTAATTTTAATGGAATAAAGATTAAAGGAAGGACAATTCGTGTGGACCATGTGGCTAACTACCGCCCACCGAAAGACTCTGAGGATATTGATGATGTGACAAAAGCTCTCCGAGAAAGTGGATGTGGTGCTAAAACACCTCCAAGTTAACCAGAGTCCCCCAAAGACAGTGAGGTGGTGGTAAAGAAACACAAAAAAGAGAAATGCAAGAAGAAGAAAGAGAAAAGAGAGCACCAAAAACGGGTGAAAGAGGAACAGCTTGCAGACTCGCCTCCTAAAACCAAGATCAAAGTGGAAAAGGAAGACCCAAAGTATGAACGGCATGCCAATGTGAATCAGCAGACCTGGAGTAGCACATCTGGGCACAAACATGCAAGCTGGGCACAACATGAACGGGAGTCTAAGTAGGAGCATGCGAGAGTTAGGTCTCCAGATAGCCACAGTCAGGGACAGGAAAGAACAGAGAATAATCCACAGTGAGAAGCACAAGAAGGTAGATACTCCCAAAGAAAGGCCCCGAGCAACAGAAAGCAGATGAACCTGGGAGTGATGTGAGAGAAGAGAAGCCCTGCAAGGAGTTGTCTTCAAGCCACCAGAGACCTGACATGCAGGGAGCCCTTAATCCTTGTGGAGTTAATGTTGTGTGCTGTTGGCTTCCGTTTTTTAAGTAACTTTGGATTGGTTTTAGAAACAGAATAATAAAATTTGCATATACACCAAGCCTTTACATGTTGTTTTTGTGTGTGTAAAAATTAAATTCTGCTTCTCCCTGTCCTGTACGGGGGGGGGGGGGGGGGGAGAGAGAGAAAATCTTTTCTGTAAACTTGTAAGTTGTGTGCCAATAACAGGAATAGCGATGGAGAAAAATAAAAATTAGAACAATAAGTGTTAGAACATTTATCTCCACTCCTTTTTAGTAGTACAGAATCTGGAAGAAAATGGGTTTCTAATAAACACTGTAATCCTTTTATGTACCTGAGAATAAGTCCCACCAAACTCAATGGAGTTTACTCCTGTGTAGGCATATAGACTACACTGCTAATTATGTCTCTTATTACAGACTTGGGCCTCTGTGGCATTTGCCAAAATCCAAAAGCAACACTACAGTAGAACTTTACATTAGGACCAAAGTAAGATTGAAAAGGAGCAAACCCAAGTTCAGAGTTTCAGTGAACTGAAGTATGATGCTACCACTGCATTTTCAGTTTTCGTAGTGGCCGCCATGGCTACCTAAAATTTGATTGTGCCAAGAGCTGTCTAGATCTTTAATATGCTATCCAATCCTAATATTTTCCAGGTTGGGAAGAAGGAATAAAGTAGCATTCTTTGTAGTATCCCATTTAATTCCATTAGTAGTTGCTGTTGACATTTGTCTGACTCAAGAAACAGACAGGTGGAGTGGGCCTTTGGAGGTCAAACCGCTGTGTTAGCAGCACCGAAGTAACCTCCCCGGGATGCAAGCCAGGGCAGTGCGAACAGAGGTCCTGGGTTGCCCAGATGACAAACCCCACCTCTCAGCCTCACTGATGTGGTCCAAAGGAAAGCAGAGCAGTATGTTTTGGCACCAACTTGGCAGGAGTTGCCGGAAGGAGGCATACAAAGCGCCATGCAACCATCTTAGGAAGTCCACTCCGGATTTCTGCAGGGTTTACTCCTTAGCCATTTCTTCTGAAGATGTGCAAGATAGTGGAGGTTAAGGATCAGTTTTCCTTCTCCTAGATGGGTTACCTTCCCAGGTTGACGAGCCTCATCTGCCCCCCTCATCCTTCTACAGCACATGCAGAAACAGCCTTCTTTACCACTGGACCCACTACTGGTCTCGTTTGTTCAATCCGCCAGAGCATGTATTCACATTTTAGTATTTTAGTACAGTAGAATAAATCCTGCACATACTTCCATAGTAGCCAGTGATGAAAAAGCTCCTCCCAGAAGTTTGCTGTGTACCCCAGCTACATCCAATGCAAAAAAAGAGAATGAAATGTGCCGTGTTAACTACCCTAAAGAGGTACACGGGTGGTGCTATGGGTAAAACCTCAGTGCCTAGGGCTTGCCGATGGCATGGTCGGCGGTTCGAATCCCCGTGGCGGGTGAGCTCCCGTCTTTCGGTCCCAGCTCCTGCCCACCTAGCAGTTCGAAAGCACCCCTAAGTGCAAGTAGATAAATAGGTACCGCTTTCTAGTGGGAAGGGAAATGGCATTTCCGTGCGCTGCGCTGGTGCCGGCTCGCCAGAGCAGCTTCATCACGCTGGCCACGTGACCCGGAAGTGTCTCCGGACAGCGCTGGCCCCCGGCCTCTTAAGTGAGATGGGCGCACAACCCTAGATTCGGACACGACTGGCCCGTGTGGGGAGGGGTACCTTTACCTTTACCTTTACCTTTAACTACCCTAAAGTAAAAAGGTAAAGGTACCCCTGCCCGTACGGGCCAGTCTTGACAGACTCTGGGGTTGTGCGCCCATCTCACTCAAGAGGCCAGGGGCCAGCGCTGTCCAGAGACACTTCCGGGTCACGTGGCCAGCGTGACATCGCTGCTCTGGCGAGCCAGAGCCGCACACGGAAACGCCGTTTACCTTCCCGCTGGTAAGCGGTCCCTATTTATCTACTTGCACCCGGAGGTGCTTTGGAACTGCTAGGTTGGCAGGCGCTGGGACCGAGCAGCGGGAGCGCACCCCGCCACAGGGATTCGAACCGCCGACCTTTCGATCAGCAAGTCCTAGGCGCTGAGGCTTTAACCCACAGCGCCACCTGCGTCCCTATAACTACCCTAAAGTCAGAGTAAAAAAAATTATTTACATCCTGCCTAACCTACCGTTGCCCATTGTCATGAATGATGGGAACTGAGGTCCAATATTTGGACAACCACACATTCTCCACCACTTTTACACTGGTGTGAACTGGTCTGAGACCTGCGGGTATAGGGCAGTATACAAATTTAATAAAGTATAATAATAATAATAATAACCATCTACGAAAGCCCCATGATTGCCTGTGGAGGACCAGATATCCAACACCAAAATTAAATTTACAGATACTAGGGATAGGGCTTTTCAGTGGTGTCACTCCCTGAGGAAATCTGACAGGTCTTCAGATACGCTGAAGACATTTTCTTGTAGTGCAATACTCAAAATCATAATCCCTATGGTCTGCATGCATACTTAGGTACTTTTAAAATTATAAATTGAAGTGGTCTATGTCATTCCTAAGAACTCAGGAAGCTGCCTTATACTGAGCCGATTTAATGGTCCATTTGCTCAGTATTGTTCACACTGATTGGCTCTCTCAGAGACACAGTTTTTCCTATCCTTACCTGGCGATGCCAGGAATTGAACCTAGCATTTTCTGTATGCAAAGCAGATGCTCTCCCACTGAGCTAAAACCCTTCAAGCTTCTTTTTACAATTCATACTTTTAGTAAGATAAGCAATGGAAATGTTTTCCTGAAAGACAAGATACAAATGAATTTAAAAAGTCAGGACTGGGAGAGACGTTTCTACTGAACCTTGGATCCAGTTGTTATCTTGCCTCCTATGCCCACCAATATACCCTTCTTAACAAAGACAGGTCAGCCTTTCCTGCAGTTTGTGCAGTGACCTGTAAACCTCCACAAGGCAAGATAACTCTTTTAAACAAGCTGGTTAATATCCCAAGAACCGCACTCTAAAAGCCATCTGTATCAGGCCCCGAAGGAAGAATAGGAGAGACATTCCCATTTCTGAATAACTGTTCTAGGGGTGAGCTTGGAAAAAAGAAACCAAGCTTATTTCCAACAAAAGAAAAAAGCATGCAGTTGTCACCTTGCTGGCATCCATCTGTCTCAAAGTGTGTGTGTGTGTGTGTGTGTGTGTGGTGTCAAACTGCTGCATTAGCATTTTCTTCCTGGTCACCAACCAACCAACCAACCAATAACAGGAACTCTTCCACAGTAGTCCTTTAAATGGTGTAACAGTGTAAGCACTTGCAATCAACAACAACACAGATTTAAGCAGACATGTTCAGAACCAAAGAGTAAGTCTAATGCCAGCAGAAGCCAGGACACAACTTGTTATAAAAAGCAAGCACAAAATAATGTAACTTCATATAACACAATGATCAATTAGATTTTAGCCTTAAAAGTTTTGACAGCTTCTTCAAAAAGATGTGGTTTAATTTGTCTGAAGTGGGAAATATCCCCCAGCAACCCCCTCCCAAACCATTCTGGACCCTTTAGAACTGACAAAAGAGTTAGATTCCTGCTCTCTCCTAGGCCCCCTCCCCTGCCCACTTCCAATGGAAAAGTCAAAGCTTTCCCACAATCCAGCTGGGTTCTCTGCTCAGCCCTGCTTCACCCAAGGTGACAAGAGAAATTCTCCTCCCTCTCAAACTGCCATCACGGCAGTGCAGTTTGTGTTCAAGGGACAAATAAGTGAATGCTTTGTTGGGAGACCTTATTATTCCACATCCAGCTGGCCGCCTTTTGGATCACAATAGCTGCCCTAGAAACACTGGGATATTTCCCTTCATATTTTAATTATGGAATAGATGGCCAAAATGTAAGACAACCCCCCACCCCCAATGTATTACGCAAGCAGAAGAGCACAAATGCTAGCCAGCTGGCTGGCAAGGACTCTCCTCCCCCCACCTCAGCAGGAGCCAAACAATTTTGGTTCTTGTTTGAGCAATTGTCTAAATCCAGCTATTGTGTCTGGGTACTAAACAGCTCAGAAGCAGCAAATACATCTGTCTGGCTAAAAAGAGAGCACTTAATTAAGTACCATTTCTAATTCATGGCAGCTTAGAGTAACTTTATGCTGCTGCATGTACCCAGACAAATGGGACAAAATATTGCTGCTTTTAAAGAAAATCCAGAGGCAAGAACTCCCTACCTCTATTTCAGGATTTAATTGTTGTTTCTTCTAATTGGCAGGTACCAATGGTGATTCCCCTGGCATTCATAACTGGTACACTATTTTTCTCTCTGAAACCTACCATATGTTCCCCCCCTTCCCCATAATTCCTTTTGTTTGAAATGGTAGCCCTGAAAGCAGGCAGGTCTGGCCCACTGCTTATAAAAGTGCTTCTGCTTAAAGGTTGCTTTACAAGCACATAGATCCATCCATTCAAACCCAATGCAATTAACTGCATTCAACAAAAAAGCCACAGAAGACCCATTCAACTCAGTCCCTCTGCTATGTTAACAAATGTTTCCTTCTACCAGAAGGATATTTACATGGCATTAGAGGCTGTACTGTCACTGTAAAATGAGGGCAGTTAGTATGTTTTGTCAAGAACTGCAGGGACAAATGCATGATGCAGCACTACTAGGGACCTGTGTGTACTTTTTCGTTCGTGTCATGTAACTCAGCCTAAGTGCCACCTGCCCCCACATTATACCATAGGGAGGCTGCTACTATTCCTTTGTGGATTCAGAATTAAAGCAAGCAATTTGCCTCCAGCCACTCCTTTGAAGCACTGCTGTAAACAGCAGAAACAAATTGCTGCAGAACGAAAAGACCAAAGAAGCCTACAAGTAAATCCTACAGTGAATATAACATTGCAAGATTAAATGCCTCAAATGAGGAGAGATTACACTGGCCCAGAACATAAAGCCATTGTTGCAAGGAGTTTTGCCATTAAGAAGGGCCTCTGCAATGGTGCCACCCCCTCCCGATCAGTATGGTCATTTTATTTATTCTTTCTCCATATCAAAGGGTGCTGCTGGATGGGTGTTGACTGCAGAATCAGTGCTCCTCAGGCATGCTTTTTTTATATATATAGTGTCCACACAAAGTTAGCATCAAAATACCAGCCCACATTTCCTTCCCCCATTTACTCTCCCCAGGAAAAACCTGGTAAATAAAATAACCATGGTTGTCTATGACCTGTTTGCAAATTAATCCCCAGTCTGGAAACACCCTGAGTCTACAGTTGAATATTCTACTTGTCCAACTTTGGCTTATGTGAACAGTTAATTTCCAAAGGAACAACCACTCAGTATTTCAACCAAAGCAAAATTCAATGCATTTTTTTCTATCTTCTGCATTATCAGATTACAGTCAGTTTCCATGGAGGTTCACTGAATTCCTTAGAAGTCAGTTTCCAAGAATACGAGTCACCTTTTGATGAAGTCTCAAGCAGTTGTTGTCCATCGGCTACCAGCATCATCATGCTTAATGCTCTCTGAAAATGTGCTCTCATTTTTTATACTGCATAACAGCCAACTTGACACCAAGCTATTGGAAAAATTTATATTTTGGAAGAACTCACTACAGAAGGTGACAGAATTCCAAAATCAAGTTACATGAAAATATACATCGCAATTTGTCTTTATACATTAAGTGAGGAAAACCTGCAGGAGATCAAAAGGCAAAGAAATATAAAGAGGGGGGAAAGAGGAAGAAGAGGGAAAGGGAAATAGCATTTGATAGCAAAACCAGAACTCACTTGAAAGCCTACAGCTCTGCATGCTTTTATTTATCCAACTTCAAACCAGGCAAGAAATCAAAAGAAAGCAGTTCATCCTATATTGGGCTAACATACTTAGCTGACCACTTCCAAAACAAATGCTCTCAACCCTTTTGGGAAAGATAACAGGCTCAAGGGTGCTCCACAGCTGTAAAATCTTATTGCTACATCCAAGCCAAGAGATGAGCACAGCTGGGTCATAATGCAAGGGAAGGAACTGCACCTCCTGATGACAGTGCTCAAGTCATCATTAGAATCAAGTAATAGATCTGTGTTGTATTTATGTAATCCGAAAAAAAGGTAAGGGGGAAGGGACAGCATTACAAAGGTATTAAACTTTATTAAAGTGAGAGATTTTAATGAATCTTCAATGGCTGAAAAGAAAAAGTTAAAACAGAATTTTTAAATCCTAATTTGTTTTAGACTGACATGCTTCACGAGAAATTTTAAAGACTCATAGGGAAAACCAGGGAGGGGGGGAGAAGAGAAAAATGGAAAACCTGCTAAAAATCTTTAGAATTTACACGATTCTTATTCTAACTACAAGACAGCATTATTTGGTACAATGTGTATTTGTGGATGTACATGAACAGTATATATTATCCGGATCATGTTGTGCTATGTACACATCTTTACAATTCTTCCTGAAGGTTAAAGCAGTTCCATTAGTTTTCAAAATGCGCAAATCCTTGTTGGCACTTGTTAGGCTCTTTGTCAGCATTAATAACTGGCATGTTTTATTGCAGCCCAGTTCCAGCCAGTGTCTGCCAACTTGGTATAAACAGAAGTCCAGCATTAGGTGGATAGAGTGCAGGAAAAACAGTGCCATGTTCCTCAATTGGAGACCTACAAAGGCAAGAACAAAGAACCATCAGCCAAACTAGATCTAGTCTTTATAGCATCATCAAATGACAGGCTGCAGCAGACCGAAAAAGAAAGTTCTCTGTAGCGAGTGCTTCCAAGATAGGCTGATATGAGAACTCTCAGTACCAGCATCTGAACTGCTGTTCAGAGCCCCAGTTAGGTTTGCTCTAGGGTTGCTTTCCAGAGGCCAGTCCTACAGGGAGCACACAACTAGAATACTAACACATTGAGTATTTTACAGAGATTCAGATGAACTTTAACTGCCATTTCCTAAACTAAAAACTATGGTTTGATCTTCTGCAAGCCCCATTTAAAAAACAAATATGTTGAGGGGCACATCAAGTTGGCAGAATGTTCAAGTTACAAAAGACCTACACACATTACTGAAAAACCTGTGTTTTCAGCAAAGTTGTATTCAGCCACGCATGTTTTTAGCCACTTCTGACAGGAACAGCTCACTCAAAAAGACTGCTCCATCTACCAACTGAGTGTGTAGGAGAGTCTGTTCTTTACATCAGTGTCCTTTAGGTGCTACTTCCCATTATTCTCATTAAATATTTCTGTGAAACTTACAAATTTGTATACTTTGAGCAGATTGTTGCCCAATTAAAGGCATCTTGCTTATTTACAGCAAGAGCAATGGGAACTGAAGTATCAGGGCTTCAGGGCTCACTTGCTGAGACCAAGAACACTATAACCTTAGTTGTCAAACCAACTCAGCTACAATACTAGTATGGTTTCTTTTTCCCTCAGCAGCTACTAAAATTAAGCATCCCAAAAGCATCAACATTAAGTGGGAGTAGCAGTACAATATACTGTGCCAAAATGGTAGTTTGGCAACTCAAACCGTCAGTGGCAATAACATGCCAGCTGCAGAGAGAAAATCTGCCTGCAGTAAAATATTCATTACAGGCAAAAAGACACAAGCATTTATATGGCACATGCAGTAGTCCTCTACAATGTACAATGGATGGGATTGCTTTTTTGTACAGGCCACACAACTCAGCTAAGATATCCCTGCATTTGGAAGGCTTACTGCCCAATAAGTTTCTCACTGATTGAACAACTGAGAAGCAACCAAAATTAGAGATACGAGTGTCCTGTTAAGGGTGTAACCCCATGACCACCCGATACCCAATGGAGTGTTTGAGGGAATCTTGAAAGGGGACTAACTCAGCATTTAATGAAGCCAAGTGCAAAGTTCAACCACTGGGGTGAGGGGCATATCTGCCAACACAGACAAGCAGAAGCCTAGTTACCAAAAACAGCTAGTTCTCATATACATACATCAAAAGCTGCATGTTTAGTTTTCAGCTGGCAACACCAAGATTCTTTGGAAATCATCAGTTGCAGGATTACCATCAGCAGTAACCACAAGTGCTACAGAGACACATACAAGCAACAGAGACTAATGTTTTACCAACTCTGGCACAAATTATTAAGCAAAACATGTTCATTCATGCAGGATGGCTTAGCTTTGGAGTGTACTACTGGAGTTATATTAGGCAAATAGGCTTCTGCTGAAAAGCTGACATTTTCCAGACACGACTACTACTTCTTTTGCTGAGGGCAGGGGTGGGATAAGAGTTATAACTTTACTTATAACCAGGTGTTGCATGGAGATATCAGCAGTGTCCAGTCCTGCTTAGTGTTCCCCACCTGTTCACCGAGCCCCTGACACCAGTACTTTGTCTTTGAGGAAACAAAAAGCTAGAAGGCTGCACTATTCTCAGGTTCTGTAAGTATCTCCAAGTACGCGGGCTAGTCTTTGACATTTATGTGTCTTTTAAATGACTTCTGAAACAGGTTCAGGCCCCAGGTTTGGGACCCAATACCTAAGCCATAGCGTCGTCTGGTTCTGCTCCTTGTACACTCAGCCAGAGCTTGTGGAGCTGCAATTTTTTTTAACCCCACTCTTCCCTCCAAGGAAGGGAAGTGTGACAATACACACCGCTCCTTATTTCCACAGCACAGGAAGCATGTTACCCTAGTAGCTTATGCTTCTGAGCAGGAATTTAGACTGGTTTCACACAGCGAACTATACCACTTGGGCTCTTGCTTGGATTTTTCAGGGACTGGGGCTATGGACAGTGTTCTATCATGTGTACCAAAACTCCAGTGCTGGATGCAATGTTTAAAACATGTTTGTTTAGCCAAGGCTATTCCGACGTGTAGAAGTTACATGTGTTTTCTTTTCAACCACAACTGGTTTTTATCACCTTTTGATTATTTTTCATACCTGTTTTTAATTGCTTTAATGTTTTATAATGTTGTAAACTACTTAGAGGGTTCTCCCTCCATCAGTCTGTATATAAATTTTGTTTAAAGAAGAAATGGTGCTCTAATTTCAGTTTCAGGAGCCTTTTGTGACTGGAGTGGGAGAACTGTGGTGTGTAAAATATGAAAATACTACAATATATAAATATAATAAAATAATCTGGCCTGAACATTAAAGAACTATCTCCTAGCAATAAAGGAAAACAAAATCTTATCTGCTGAATAAATGCAGAAGCGAGAGAGAGGAAATACACACTTGTAGAACATGAATACTTACCTCACTGCCTTGAGCATTCAACATGTAACAAACACTTTCTGGATTTTCCAATGCAAAATGGAATTTTCCATAACTTTTTTTTTTAAAAAACCCTACTTACCCTGAAAAAAAGTGAAGCTACTAGCTGCTGAATTAAGTGTCACTCAAAAGCAGTCTCTTGGCTTTTTCTTACACAGCGGGCAACTTTCCTTTTGAATTCTCCATTTCTATCTTCCCTCCATTCTTTCTGTAAATTAAAATCCAAATTTCAAATGATTCTTCAAGCCACCACAAGTAAATTCATTATTTTTTCAGCTTCTCTAAAACCCATGAAGAGTGCTTTAAAATACTTGGCAATAAAAGTAACCAACATTTGTAGTTTAAATACGAAACTTCCATCATTAAAACAAGAGTTTTAATTGGTAGCTTGATGGGTGGTGTCATAGCAAGTGCTATCTGGGATTCAGTTTTGTTTTTTTAAAAAGGAGAACTTTTCCATTGATCTTTGATTGACAGTATACAAGGCATTCATTCTGAAGCCTGAATCAGGGTTATATGTATTCTAAGCTAGAAGAATCAACATTCTGTGCCAAATCCTGCATCTTGAGTAAGTTAATCAGATCTGCGTAATCAATCATCCTGCTCTTTCCACTTAGCAAGACATACCAGGATCAAAGCAGAATATTGAAACCACAGTTCCTGAAACACTTCCTTCTACATTTTCAAGTCCAATTTGGCAGTACCAGGAAAAACTCCAAACTCATGGACAATTAGAAACCATATTCCATGCTTGTATAAGTTCAGTCAGAGGTTTAAAGGTATGCAGCTCTTTCTGAGACAAAGAACCTAAACAGAAGTGATACTCCACTATATGCAGTGGTGTATCAATCAAGTAGGAACTCTTCTCAACCTAAGCACACAAGATGAGCAGGAAAGGGCAGGTACATATAAATAACCAACTGGACAACTATAATGTAATACAGTGGTACCTCCAGTTACGAACGGGATCCATTCCAGAGGCCCGTCCATATCCCGAAAATTTCACAACCAGATGACTGCTACTGCGCACCCGCATGGCGCAGCAGAGTGCTTCTGCTTCTGCGCAAAGCACACAGAGTGCTTCTGCGCATGCGGCAAACCCACTTCCGGTTTGCCGTAACCCAAAGATTCCATAACCTGGAGGTTACGCAACACGAGGTACCACTGTAAGTGTATTTACTACATACATGCCTGTCATTGAGGGGAAGCTTGTTCACACAGTTAAGCAGCCATATTTGTAATCTTTTTTTCTTATTAAAAAAAATCCAGAGATGATGGTCACCTCTGAATATGGACAGCAAAATAGGGAGAAACTCTTACTACACTTGAAATTATACCATGACCACATTACTTTTGTTCAACTCCTATCCCTTTTATTACTAAAAAGTCATCTTAAGGGGATAAAGCTGCGTGCCGTGAAACCATTCCACGGTATTTCAACAGTAATGCTGGGAAGAGATTTATTTAAAAGCTGCAAGTCATACCGCTGCATCAACGTTAGCAGGAGAGTCACCATTGGGATCTGCCAGCATAGAAATTACACTAATCATTATGGTTTCCACAGTATGGATGGGAAGCCAGCGTTCTTCAGGTTTCTCATAGCCATATTTGTCTTCACCAGGTTCATGAAGGATGGAAATACAGACATCACCATTTTTATCAACTACCAAGAAGAAGAAAAATAGAATTTCAGAGCCTTAACATCGTAGCAGAAGTCCTGTCTTCAGATAACAGTGAAAAGCAAAGTAGTGAGCTGCTGGAGAGTTTTGTCCTCTGCTACGGCTATCAATTCCACCCAACTATTAAGGATAACATTAATAGGAATATTTGTCAGAAACATGGAGTACAAGTGTTAATAGTGAGCAAGATTCAGTAGGCTGACAATAGGATTCACAACTAGTTAATATATGGAATTTGCTGCCCAAAGATGTGGTGATGAATGTTAGATAGGGGAGGATAATCCTATCAATGATTATTAGTGATGTTCATGCCCTGTTTGTGGAAGCATGTGTCTGACTCTTGGGAAGGGCAAGTTGAAACAGAAGGACCTTTGGTCCAATCCAGTAGGGCTCTGCTTACATTCACAATATATGGATCCACCAGCTAAACTGGAAACTGCAATTCACCACTGCTAATTATCTTTATCTTCAAATACACCCGTAGAAGTATGCCATTAGTTGACTATAGCAACTGCTGTGTAATCCAATACACAATTATTTCCATTTTAAAAATGGGGAACAGAGGCTAATACGAAAACAGGTCCCAGTGAAGGAGGCCCTATTCATTGTTTCACAGTGTGCAGATGTACATCTTACAGTGGAGAGGAAAACAGCTTTCCCCATTGTGGCATCTATCTTGTGGGATGATCTCAAAGTTTCCACTGAAAATTGAAAATGTACTCAAGGCATTTCTCTGACCATAAATACTGGCTCCTGGCACTCCTAGCTTCTGTGGCTGACATTTTAACTTGGTTTTATTTAGTTGTTTTGTTGTGATATTTTGTTGTTTTGTTTGTGGATCACTTTGGAATTTCTTTTCAAAATGAAAGGCATAAAATATGAATTATTTTAATAAATGATAACTAAATAATCCAAGGAAACTAAGTTATCCAGAGTCAGATGAGGCTTAAAATTCCAGTTTCCACACTTCAAATTTAAAATACTACCTAATGTTCTATATTAGACTGTATGCAAGCAGCGTAAAAGGTAAAGGTAAAGGTACCCCTGCCCGTACGGGCCAGTCTTGACAGACTCTGGGGTTGTGCGCCCATCTCACTTAAGAGGCCAGGGGCCAGCACTGTCCAGAGACACTTCCAGGTCACGTGGCCAGCGTGACATCGCTGCTCTGGCGAGCCAGAGCTGCACACGGAAACGCCGTTTACCTTCCCGCTAGTAAGCGGTGCCTATTTATCTACTTGCACCCGGGGGTGCTTTTGAACTGCTAGGTTGGCAGGCGCTGGGACCGAGCAACGGGAGCGCACCCCGCCGCGGGGATTCGAACCGCCGACCTTTCGATCGGCAAGCCCTAGGCGCTGAGGCTTTTACTCACAGCGCCACCCAGTACTGAGAGCCTAATCACCCAACTGTCACATGGATGATACCTAACCAATATTTTAATAATTTTATTGCTGCATTTATATCCCACATTTCCTCCAAGGAGATAAAGGTGGTATGCATGTATTTTCACAACAATCTTGAGCGGTAGTTTATGTTGTATATCACCTGTGGCCAATATATCATACCTACAGTTAAAGGAAAGACACAGAAACCAGCAAAAGTATTTTTTCCTGAACCCAAATATTTACATTCCTTCCTAATAATTTCCCATTATCCAAAATCGGGGCTCCCAACTTAGTTCATATTCATTCCAGATGCAAGACAGAACACCACACTTTACACATGACATCAGCGTCTTACCATTTGGATGCCATATTTCTGTGATAAACTTCATTTTTGGCGGCCTGAGTGGATAGTCCTTTGGGAAAGTAAGGTGAGCTTTGAAGACGCCGCCTTCACTGGAAAAAAAAAGGGATAATTTTCAGTCACTGCATTTAGAAGTTTCAAGTGATTTAAGTTCACCATTGCTTTGAATTTAAGCAGTCATCAGATCCTAGTACAACACTTTGAAGCATTACTAGGAATGGTTATTTATTAAATGGCAGAGCAAGACATGTATTTCCCCAAGCAATGCCTATTCTGGGGCTTCAGCATCAATTTCCCAGAATATATCTCAGGATTATTATTTATTCCAGGGGTTCTCAAACTTTCTACACCCAGAGTTCACTTGAGACAACTGAAAAATTCTGAGGCTCACCAGTCAGAAAATGGTGGTGGTGCATCAGTGCCTGTCATAAAATGGTTGCAGATGGAAGGCAATCAGTTGGCAATTACCAATATCTAATCAAACTCTGGAAATTTCTCAGTTCTTTGCCACAGTGTTTTCCTTGGGGCAAGGAGTCCTAAAGCTCACCCTTTCCTCAAACCAAGAATGGGCATTTGCTCTGGATGTACTGTGACTCACTCTTCTCATTTCAGGGAGAACCTGCTGAACCACAGTATTATGTGAAGACTCTCTTTCATCTTTTCCACAACCTCTATGCACTTGCCACTCAAAAGTAATTTTTGTATAATTTTATTTTCAAGAATAATATCTAGGTACAGAATAATAAAAATGTCTTCAGCAGTACAGATATTTGTGCCATTTTTGAGACAGTAAAGGTTATTGCAAAATCTGATGAATGCAATACGTCAAGTAACATAGAACAAATAATTACTCCGCCCAGATAAAAATTAATTTTTTTGTTAGCAATCTACACACCGTGCATCCTCCAGAATAAAACTTCAGCAGAACCTCAAAACTATTCTTTTTACCCACGTCCTGTAACTACTTCTTCCAGTCTATCACATTCAACCTGTACTTTATTCTACCTCCTGCCCCCCAAAAACCCTATTTCGGGTTTCTTACATCTCTCCTCCATGGTCATTTCACATTCACTACGTCCTTCTACAACAACTTTCTTTTCTATTCCCAGTTTTATTTATTTATTATTAACAAAAAAATACCCCTTTAACTCACTTTCTAATTTCTTTGAGCACCTCATCTGGCCCTTTTCACTCAGAAGAGGGATACCTTCCTACACCCACTTCTCTGTAGTCCAGCCACTTTTACTCAGCATCCAATGAATCACTGGTGCCAGCACAGATCGAACCAAAAGGCTATGACATGGCTATGAAGCAAGGTAGGCAAGAAAGGAGGCACTGTGCAGACTGTGGCCCACCTGAAAGTAGCCCAAGGCCAATGTTGGGGCCCAACCCACTATTTGAGAAAAACTTATTTAATCAATTCCTTAAACTTCTTCCTCTTTAGTGAATGGCTCAATGGGTCAAGTCTTCAATTTCAATAGCAAGTACTGAAGAACCATAATGCATTTAGCCTAGGGTTTGCTAGTTTAAAAATCAGACTTAAGTGTTATGTGTGGCAAAGCCAATTGAAGTAAGTCTCACTGATTGTTAAATGGGATTCGTTTACAAGTACACATGCTTAAGCTTAGACCTTAAGTTTATCTGCCTTTTCTGCTTTCCCCCTTCACCAGTGGCGTAGCGTGGGGGGTGCAGGGGGGGCCGGCCGCACCGGGCGCAACATCTGGGGGTTAGGGAAATCCACGGGTTAGGGGGCACAAATCCACAGGTTAGGGGGCGCAAATTACTTGCCTTGCCCCGGGTGCTGATAACCCACACTACGCCACTGCCCTTCACTGTACTGATGAGGTGGTACTCAAACCACTAGGTCCAATTAATGTGTTGGTAACCACAAGTAGATAATGGTCTGGGTGGTACCGTGCCATGTTTGCTTTAAAGAAACACTGACAGAGGAAAACTAGACACAGTCCACCAATGCACCAATAGAAGTAAGACCTATCTTTACTTGCCGTACATGAACTAGCTACATATAATAGATTACAGAAATTATATGCTAACACTGCTATATGGCAAGTCTATAATGAACTCTTAAGTCTACCTGAATGTAACAATATTTTCTTTATATGAGCCCAATCAACTGAAAAGGCAAATTTTAAAAATGATTATTCACAACCCTCAGCTATTTGTTTTACTTTGCTTTGCTCTTTTGTTGTTAGGGGTATGTTGGCATTAACAAAGCACAACAACAATAATAAAAAGATTGGGATGGGGTAGAAAGAAGGGAGGAGCACGTCTACAGTACAACTCTATCCCCTGCCTCCCACCTGTCCCAATCTTTGGAATTGTAGTTTAGCTAAAGCACAATAAATTCTGATAGATATCCCTAAGGTAGAAGAGGAAAAGCAGAAAGAGAAGGGGACATGTATATTTAGTTACACTGGAACTATATTGTAGGTATGGATTTGAACACCCACTAGAACAGAAGACATCTGAACACCTTAAGACCATATGCAGATTGAAACTTTCACTAAAGGGGAATAAAAAAAAGCTTTCAGGTTTCTGTGGGTACAGGACTAGCAAACATTTGTTCCAAAGTAAGTGTTGCAGATCCACATACACGTTTCACCATCATATCTATTTAATGAATAAGCCAGCTTGTTGGCTTTGTGCCTAAAATGGCATTTTGTATGAGGCAGGTGTTAACACTAGGACAGATGCCTGAACTTGAACATATTAAATAGGAATAGTGGCAAGACATGCAGTTTCACATAATCAATGCCATTTGCAGCTAGCATCTGTTCAAGAAAGTAGCCTTGTTTTTCTGGCTCTCTTTTACATCAGGAGCACGACTAGAGAAATATTTTAATTTCCTAGGCAACAGTATCACACTTCTTTCTAGGTGCCCATGCTACCAGACACCAGATATTTTTCCAGGCCTTGCCATTTGTATACCCAGTATTTATTCCAATTAATATGCCAACAAGCAGAAAGTGATTCATTTGCCACCTTCTATTTCACAAATGGTCATAAGCACACAATTCCTCAGAATTTTTCCTTGAGAAGTTACATTTAAAGCTTTAAGTTTATCTGCCTTGTTTTTGTAGCCAAAGACGGAACAAAGACCACCCTAAGCAAACCAAATTATTCAGATCAGAGCATACAATATGGTCCCCAAGATCCTCAGGAGGGGCTCTATTTTGCTGGTTGCACCACCACCTACTCTGCATGGAAAAATGTGTATTTATGATGTACCACTTTTCTTCCATGAACTCAAGTAAATGGCAAGGGTAGTCAGTGTGAGGCCCACCAAGCAGTCTCCCATCAAGCACTGGCCAGTCCCAATACCTGCTTAGCTCTAGAAAAGTTGCTGCATTACATGCCTTAAGGTCCTAGGGATGTCTCCCAGCCATTTACACATAGAGTTGAGTATAAATGATGCAAGCTTCAGTGTTTCCTGCCTCCAAACAGCAGGAGGAGCACAACCCACTTGTCCTGTCAAACAACTCTTGACTCCAGTGTAGCACAAGTAGATACTCTCAAACAATGAGCAGATACCGATACCATCATCTTGCAATGGAAGTCCCCAAGCCTCATACATCATGGCACATGTCGTTTTTACTTGCAAACTGACAGTGCAATCCTAGGCATGTTTACTCAGAAGTAAATCCCACTGTGCTCAACACAGCTTATTTCATAATAAGTGTGTTTAAGATTGCCACCTCAATCTGCCTTATGATGCCTTAGGTACCTCCACCTGAGGAATATGGTAATAGCAATTGTCTTCTATATGAGACCCAAAATTAGAATAATATTATGTTAGCCAGCTGCCATGCTATTGTGGTTGTCAAGACCTTTTCTCTGGTCCTGAGCTTTGCTTATTGGTGCTAGCTGGATACTCAAGTGTTTCGTTTTGGGAAAATGTCTGTTTTATATGCGTACACTTTAGTTCAAGTGATAAAGGAAGATAATTTATTTAGGTCTCAAACTTCATGAACCAAAAAAAGAGAAAAGCTTGCCCTGTTCAAAACATTTATCCTTCACTCCCTCCAAAGTCTTAAGGGGAAGCTTGTATCTAGGTCTTGCTATAGTTTTGCTTTCAGTCAGTTATTCATAGTGCAAGTCTGTCCTTGTGCCCTGCAGGGAGACAGAATATTATCTACATGGAGACTGAAACAAGTAGCTAGTTTTACTTCTTACAAACACAATATTACAAGTTATCCACATTAGATTTAGGATAGAATTACTGTAACCCAGGATAATTCAGACTTCAAATACATACATTTTATACCACTATTTAATTCCCCGCTCCATGTCAAATCAGTCTTGAGAGGGCAGAAGAAGCTGGTTATCAAAATATTAGATGCTTAAGCAAGCAGGTATTTTAGTTAAACAGCTAGGGATACTTACTACAGTGTATCTGGTGGACCAATAATAAGAACTTCCCATCGATATAGATCATTGTCATCTATTAAACCTGCTGAAAATCCTTCCACTGGGTTTTTGTTGAGCTCTGTTCAAAAAAGAAAAAATATATATACTGTTATAGAAGAGGTAACATTTACATACGTCTTGTGCTTCATTTGTAACAAGCAAACAAATAACTTTCAGAGCTTATCCAAGTGCTCTTTAAGTTAGAACTCAATTGTTTTATGCCTCATTCTCAGGGTCCCTAGTTTGCTCATTATCTCCTAAACACAAAGCTCATATTCAATGATATACCAAATGCCCAACACATAAAGCCATTTCAGAGAAACCAAGTTGCTCATTCCTAGCCATATGGTCCTACTCCCCTGTGAGCCTCCAAACTGACTTGTGGCTAGATTCTTCTTCCCTGAAAGAATGACTATCTAATTACGTATGCTACAACCAACTATAAATTCCAATAAAACAGTTTAAAGTATTTTACCTTGTTATTTAGCCAAGAAGCCTGCTATGATTACCTGTACAAGCTAGTTGCCCCATGATACATAAAGGCTAGGGGCAAGGGAAAAATTGCCCCTTCTGCTTATTCTGGGCCTTCACATCTCTAGTTCCTTCCCTTGGGCAAAAAAATGATGTCTTTTATAATGCAGAATACTCATACCAAACCTGACCATCAACTTCAGTTTGTCATTATTTACTTAGGCTGTACGTTGGTCTAAAAATGTGTTTACACACTAAAGAAAATTATTGCTTTATTAAGATACAAATAAGTCAACGTTATAGGCTATCCATTAAATCATTTGTGTGAAGAATAAATCCAGATCCCAGTTGCTTTCCAGGTGCTGACTGAGAGCAGCCTAAATTGCTTGTGACCTGCAAAAGAGCACTAGTTACCACGTGAACCTGCCAGGCAACCAAGGTCAGCTTCAAAGGCCCTTCTCCGTATGTCCCCAGCTAGTGAGAGCAAGCCTTTTTTGTGGTAGTGCCTAAACTGTCAAATTAATTCCTCAATATTTCACCAGGTACCTACCAAGGTAACAAGAGGGTCAAAGTGGATCCTATTCCCTTGCATTTAGCATCCCTTCATTTTATCATGTACTTGTTGTTTTATTATGGTAGTTTGCTGCTTTTATTAACAGCTTGCCACTTCATTTTATGATTTTTAATGCTGTTTTTATGGTTTTTTAATTCATTTCTCTGTCAACCCCCTTGAGGACTTTTGAAAGTCAAAAGGTGGACATGTATTTCTTAAATAAGAAGCTATTAAACTCTTTGTGAGGCCTAGACAACCAGTTACCATTCACCCACAAGTAATGGGTATAGAACAAAGTTTTCCAAACTTTTCATGTTGTGACACACTTTTTATTTGCATCATTTAGTGACACAGTAATTCAGCTTTACTAGCAAACCAGAGGTTAAACTAACCCCTTTCCAGCCCCAGGAGGAGCATGGGGAGCGTTCGCGCAACACACCTATACACTGCAGCCGACACACTAATGTGACACACAGCTTGGAAAGCTCTGGTATAGAATTTACTTTATTTTACACAGCTTCTTTGAAGTGCAAGCAATTTTAAGAAGCCTGTTCAACTGAAGTGCATACCCTAGATCAGGGGTTCCCAAACATCATTCAGGTAGTCAGAGGCATAGCTGTGGATTTGTGATTGTTACCAAGAAATCACCAATGAATTGAAGTCAGCAATAATTATTTCCCATAACTGGCACCTGCAGTATCTTCAAACATTTACAGAAATGTTCTTAAGGTTTTGTTAGTGTAAGCATAGTCTTCTGATAAATTCAAACCTCGACTCTGTTGCAATCTAACTTCCCAATCTTACAGTCCAAATACTTGGAAGAAAGTTTAACTGAAAGTATGGGCATGCTAAGGATCTAAATATGCTTGGACAGAAGCAAAAATAAAATAAAATAAAGACTACAGGGCAGAAGCAGCCATCTTCCAGATGTTGATGGGACTACAACTCCCATCATAGCCAATGGGAAGGGATAATCAAAATTTTAGTTCAACAATATCTGGTAGTCACTACATTGGCTGCTCTGTACTAGATGGTCACAAGCCCCAGATACTAGAAACAAACAGAAATGTACACATCACATTATCTAAAAGGTCAAATAAATATGACTGTGGATGTCATTAATATACCTAGAATATATCACTTATGAGCCTTTAAAGTACATCCTGTGTATCACATTGCAATCCTTAAGAGCCACCCTATAAGTTAAGTCAGTAGTACTGCAGAATGGGAAGCTGGAAAAAATGTGGCTTGATATACAGTAATCCAAACTGGGGACTTCCCAATTTGTCTTACATCCTGATCAACATTCTGTCTGTCCCTGGTGATTTGCAGAAGGCACAGCAAGAGTTGAATGATGTTGCAACACTCTTCCAAGCCTTACTTTTTCCATACACTGATAAAATTCACTTGTCTCATTTCAATACACTTTTACAGTGTTGCCCCCCTAGTAGAGAACACAAAATCTACCCATAGTAGGAACAGCTGATTATTTTCTCGCAAATCTTTTAAACAGATTGTACAGGAAACTTGATTCAAGGTTTGCAGGATGACATAATTTGACACAGTTGTGGTAAAGGGCAAAAGCAGAGAAGGCCATGGACTTAACTGGATGCCACAACCGTGTTTCAGGTTGAAAAAAATTAGTAACTATCATGGGATCACAGAGTCGAACACGACTAAGACAACAACAAAAACTGATGCAATGGACATGGTCCAAACCACAGAGGAAGAACTATGTGCATCTCCACTAAGGTTAGCAAACAGAAGAAATAAGTTAGTTTGCATAAAGCATTTCCCTAGTTATGCTCTATTTTTTTGTTTTTCAACTGATGTTAAGAATGACCCACAGAGGGAGACAGCACTCTTGTATTTAGCAACAGCTTTAATCCCTTGGCTCCTTTGGTTTTTCTACAGTAAAGCTGCAGACTTTTGAAGTTACTCTATCTTTAATGCAGTGTTTTGAACCAAGCACAAAGTCTGTTGTACTGAAATGCCACTGTAAAGTAAATCTCAAGACCTTGCCTTCTGTGCTGTCCTCTTGTGACAAGGTTATGGCCTGAAATGGAAATCTGACTCATTCTACTCCAAGAGTGCTTTCATTTGGTACACCAAGATGGCAGTGCCAAGAATTTAAAAAACCAAGTAAACAGTTTTGACTGTACCATGGATCAGCAATCCAGTTTATAGCACAAGCTGGGATTTACAATAACTTCCACAACCAAGTCCAGGGTTATAAGCCAAAAAGGAAACCGTGGCTGGGATATGGCTTTAGTTCAAAGCTGTTATGAGCAAGCAGCACTCCATCACTGGTTTACAGGGAGAGAGCCCCCTATACAAATCCAAGTGAATCAAATTGGTACAAGTCAACAAAAATGACTAAGCAGGAAGAGCCCTATGGCTAAAGGAGCAACTATGTATGGTATATCGACTTTTCAACTTCCGTTGGTGGTTGCAGCTTGCCATTTCAAAGGAACCTGTCTGCCACAGCACTCTGAACACCAAGAAAACAAAGAAGTCAGGGCTTTCCTGAATAGCCTGTAAATGTGCAAGCTAATAGGATCATAGAATTGTAAGTCGCCTTGAGTCCATCAGGGAAAAAAGGCAGGGTATAAATAAATTTAACAACAACAGAGTTTGAAGGGACCCATAGGGGCATCTAGTTCCACCCTCTTCAGTGTAGGACTTGCAACTAAATAATCCCTGACAGATGGCCATCCAAGTTCTGTTTAAAAACCTCCAATGAAAGAGTATCCACCACCTTAGATCAATTATCCCATCAACTGTTCAACTTTAGTATTTTGTTTCTGGTGCTGTGTCTAACTTAAATTGTCAATTCAACAGGGCCTGTCTATATATTTTATGCAGCACCTAGTTTTTAAGTGCTATAAATATAAGCTGAGAAAACCAATACCTACAACTGTTGATTTCAGGGAGATTTATTATTACATAGAAAAGAATACCAATAAACCATCACATATAAAACAATAGAAAAGCACAGTGCTGATGAGAGATGGGGTGGAAACTGTTGCTAAGATCATTTGGTTCTTTCAGTCTACTGTCTTGCCTGTATTCTTTGTTTACATAGAAAATTTTAATTTTTGTCCTTATTGGACTTTAGCTTTGTTTGCTTTATGATGGAGCTGCTATTTTGTTATTTACTGAACTTGTTTTTATGGATTCTGTATTTTTTCTATATTATTTTATCCATATATTTCTATATTGTTGTTATTGTCCCCTGCTCTGGAACTGAAAATACTCAATGAAGAGCAGGTTATAAATACTTAAATGATTAAAAATAATTTAAATTAAATTAAAACCAGCCAACAACTGAAATTGTGGCATTCAACTTCATAGTGGAGGCACCTAGGAAATATATAAATACAGTGGTACCTCAGGTTAAGAACTTAATTCGTTCCAGAGGTCCATTCTTAACCTGAAGCACCACTTTAGCTAATGGGACCTCCCGTTGCCGCCATGCTGCCAGAGCACAATTTCTGTTCTCATCCTGAAGCAAAGTTCTTAACCCGAGGTACTATTTCTGGGTTAGCGGAGTCTGTAACCTGAAGCGTCTGTTACCCGAGGTACCACTATATGGTGAAAAAGGTGAAGGGCTCCATGAAAAATGATTTTGGCAATCCCACCCGCCATTGAACCCATTGAGTTCTGACTATAAGTGATTTTGGCTTTAGACGCAATACCCCCATGTAAGTTGTGGGCCTAATGTACTTGCCTGTTAAGCCCTAATGGTTTGAAATTCAACACCAACACCCTGAACTAGATTTGGAAACAGTGCAGCTATCAGCAAGGCTCATTTAATGCTGGTGAGATACACTACAATATGTGGTCCTAGTTAGCAATCTAGTTGCTTTATTTTATACTACGGTAACTTCAGTTTCTGATCAATATTCAAAAGAAAGCCCCACAAATAACACACTGCAACAATCCAAATGAGGGTTTACCAGAAACTATGCCTGAACTATCCCTGCTTAGGAAAGGCTACAACTTCTGCATCAACCTAGGCTTGTAAAAGATGCACAACATCAGTAAGGCCTCCACTGGGGCTCCAATGGCACCGATACAGCTAGGAGAACCTTAGAGATGTGCACCTGACCTATCAGGCAAGTCCAGCCCCATCCATAACAGGTTAAACACCTTATCATTATAAACCAACAAAACTCCTACACAGCAGTACACAGCTTTGCTTCCTCATTCCTTGAATTTGTAACCAAAGCTTAGATCAGTATTCTAGTACTGCATTGCCCCATGTGAACTAAACTACTGCAACATGCAAAATCGTATGCTACCTACTGGTTTCTTTGGACGCTAACATTCTACTTTAATCCAGACC
Organism: Podarcis gaigeae; assembly: GCF_964106915.1. Lineage (NCBI taxonomy): Eukaryota > Metazoa > Chordata > Lepidosauria > Squamata > Lacertidae > Podarcis > Podarcis gaigeae. The sequence continues at coordinate 33,888,032 of NC_139692.1, forward strand.
CAGTGCTCAGTAACATGGTTGCAAGAGGGCTGTTCCCCTCTGGCCACTGTAGGCTTTGCAAGGCAATAAAGCAACAAGAATGCTGAGGAAAGGTCCTTTTTACATCACTATACTCCCAGCACCTCCACAACGTTCTTTATAAAGAGTTCCATAACCCAGCAGCAGCTGATACCATCTGTCCGCTGAGGCCTTAACAACTCAAGGAACATCCTATTCAAGGAAGAGAAGATAAGCTTTAGTGAGAACTTCAGCGATTCCCAATTAGCTAATTGGGACCCCTGTTTTTCAGGGGTCTGAAAGTATTGTGGACCTTTTTTCTCCCCAAAAGCCAACACACAGACCACCTACTTTTGCAAATTTTGATATCTCTATGGTAGTTTTGTTATGTGTTATGTGGGTTACACAGACCCCTGGTGTCTGTGGGCCACCAATTGGGAACCACTGATCTAGAACATTTTGTTACCTAATTCTACTATGCAAACAGCTTTAACATCATATCTATAGATCTGTTCCAAGACACTGGCAACTACAGACACAGGAATATTTGCTTTCTCAAATTTCCACCAGATATTTAAAATCTCCACTTTATTGCAATGTCAGTGCCTACCATCACCTCTTTTTCCAAGACTCCCAAGGTGTCCAATGACATTGGAAGGCTGTCTTACCACTTTTCACTATAGCTTGTAGCTATCAAAAAGGTGGCTCCCTTAAAAAATAAACAATACCAGACTTCTGGAATACTGTCTTGAAAGTCCTGCTTCCATTTAACTTTATATTACTGCTATTTAACAAGATCTACAGAATTGCTAGTATCTGGTATATCTTAGCATATTATTTCAATTTATTTATTACGAATAAAGCCCCTTATTATTTAAGCACTAAGTTATACAAGCAGTAACCATGTCACTCCTTCCCATAAAAGCATCCCAAAACATTTATCACAGTAAACATGTACTTTGGGGTTAATGATACACTAGATAAGCTGGAGATCACCAGCAAACCAGCTATGTTTGAGCTGAGGAAATTCAGTAGTGATGCTGAATACACAAACTAGTCATCAGTTATCAGATGAGGGCCACTGAAAAGCACAGGAATCAAGCTGCAAAAAAGCTGGTTTGGGGTGCAGCTATTTGGATCTACATGAGCAACAATGTTAAACTGATCCAAATTTGACATACTAATGCTTACTTGCCAGGAAGGCTGATTTAGGAAGATGAAGAACTACAGCTTTGTAAGAGATTAGACAACTGTACACCTGTTTCAGAATGGATTAAGTTTTCCATTAAGAACAAGTGGCCATACAAGTTATTCTTACCTGTAACACAAAAATGGGAAGGCGGAACCCACTGCATAATGCCAGTGTACGGTTACAGAACCAAAGATTTAAAACTGTAGTATAGAGTGAAAGTAACGTAAACATTTTGCTAGTTTCTGAAGAATGTGAAATTGTTTCAATTTATTTTATGGGAAGCAACAAATAAATGAAATTTAAATAAACAAGATTGTCCCTTCAACATTCTGCACCCCTTAGTGCTACAGTACTTTTCGGTGCCAGGTATACAATTTACAACATTAGAAATTTTGTCTATAAATTCATAACTAGCTGTGGCAAAGTCTTCAAACCAAATAGCAGGAATAAAAAAGTAAATCTTTTCAAAACAGTCAGCATAAAACTGGGCACAGCAGCTTTAGTTCAGATTCCAACTAGGGAACATAGGATGATCAGCTGCTATACAGCTATACAGAGTCAAGCCATTAGTTCACATAGCTCAGTACTTTCTACACCATGGGTCGGCAAACTAAGGCCCACAGGCCGGATCAGGACCAACTGCCTTCTGGATCCGGCCCGTGGACAGATCAGGAATCACCAGTGGGTGTGTTCTTTCCCTCTCCCTCACAGGGCGATGGCGGTGCCTCCTCCTCTCTCCCTCCTCCTGGCTTCTCCCCGCCCTGCCTAGAGGAGGAAGGGGGCTGGGCTTTGTTGGTGCCAGCAGCAGCAGAGCTCGAGCAGCTGCCATTTTAAGAAGCCCATCTCCGGAGCCCTTTCGTGCACCGCTCATCGTCCAGCCCCCGCTGCCAGCCCCTGCAGCTCGCAAGACATACGTAAGCAGCCACCAGGGCTCATCCGGTGCTGTGGAGAAGGGAGGGGAGAGTCATGGGGGTGCATGGCTTATAGTCCAGCCACCCAGAAGGTATGAGGGACAGGGGACCAGCCCCCTGCTGAAAAGGTTTGCTGACCCCTGGTCTACACTGACTGAACAATAGCTCTCCAGAGTTTTTGGCATGACTCTTTCCCAGCCCTACTTGGAAACACCAGGGATGAAACCTGGGATCTTCTGCTTCTAAGGCATCTACTCTTCTGAGCTACAGCCCTCCCATTGAATTTAGGATGTAGCTGCTATCCTTATCTGGCCCCCAAGCCATTTTTTTCTGGCCACCCAAGACACCATAAATTCTGGCAGCATCAGCAATTAAAAAAAAAAGTAAAGTAGACACAGGCAGAGCCCAGCACCTTGATGAGAATGGAAATTGTCCCCAATCCTGGACATCAGAGTAATTATTTGATGACTGAAGTAAAAGCACTGAGTCACCCCAGTAAGTTATGGGGAGAGAATATGTTCCTGTGTGTGCAGTTTGACCACACAAACTTTGCTCGTACCCGTATCTGGCATGCAGCCCTGAAGTGTGAATATAACCCTTGGGTCAAAAAAAAGACGAGTTACCTCTCATTTAAGGAACTGGATGAGCTTTTTAAGGGTTCCAATACTTGCAGCAAAACTGTAACAGGTTCATGGACCAAACAGAAGCCATTTTCCTGCTTTCAGTTGCACCATGTTGCATTGTGCCCTTTTAAGTACAAAATAGATATTAGAATCAATTTCTTGAGGAAGTTTGGCTACATACATGGGTCATTCAAAATCCATTTATAGCCAGCATACTGGGAGACCACTCTAAATCACTGCTGTAGGTTGACACCTTGAACAACAGTAGTCTTTTCAGAATTATGCAGCGGCTTGTGTATTTTGCATGTGCACGCACAGACACCATACTGTAACATATGAAAGCATCCATTCATGCATATTTTTTGGCTCAACTCTCTAGGGAGCAAGCAAAATGTTGTCATAAGTCCAAAACTGATCATACTCCTAGTACACAAGTGATTAGGCTAGATGCAAGTTTTGGTGGGAGGAAGTAAGCTCATTAGATAGTAAGTGGTTCTACCAACAAGAGAACTCAAGAATTCCAAAGAGTAAATATCCTGACTGACTGGATTAGGGCATGACCTCTTAAACTGAGAAGATAACCTAAATGAACATCAATCAATCAGTTTCCAAAACAAAAGGGATTCACTGTGGAGGAATAGCTATTTAAATCAACAAGACCATCTACTCACTAAGCTTAGCTTCTCTTTCCTGTTTTGTCTAACCACCAATAGCAGCAGTTGTAAAACAGCTCTGATGCCTCAGCTCAGGCTTGCCAACACTCTGTGCTCTCACAAATTGCAGTTGTTTTATTTTACACTTGGCTCAGCACAGGCCTGCTTGTTTATCTTTCCCACAAGCTAAACTTAACAGTACGGGAGACCCTTCTGCCAATCCAATACTTCTTCCACTTCTGTATCACTGCCCTGTATTTCAAAAACAGGTATGAATTGAGCATGTTGGCCTGTGTTCTCAAACTGTGAAAGTCTATGGAGACATGGTCACTAATGCAAATGGTGCAAACTTGTTACTGAGACTGACTAATGAAACATGTCTCTAGCTTGCATCAAGCATGAACGGTTTGCTGCTGCTTTCTAGTCAGGAAATACATGAAGAGTTTGCAGAAACAGTGTCAAAAGCTGCTAAGGCAAACCTTTATTTCTTCATGACATTTTTACTTCCTTAGAAATCCTTACAATATTTTATTTTGTCCAGTGCTCAGAGAACATGCAACTTTTCAGCAGGAATTATGACAAGAAAGGGGAACATAGAGAAATCAAGTCTATTTATTGTGTCAAGAACTTAAACAAAAAGAAAAGTTACACAGCACAATTGCTAGTACGAATCTTTGGAATACCGGTAGCTTCTATTCTGCCATGGGAACTTGAATGTTTAATAAAATTACCATGTTGCCTAATAAAATTCATTAAAAAACAGTTTAGCTAAAATAATTATTAAAAAGGCAACTATTACTAAGGCAATAAAACTCAAGCAGGATAACCCAGTAATAATGTTCACAAAAGACTACAATCATATTGAATTGGGCACATAAAGTTGTGCAAAACAAATATTTATACAGTGGTACCTCAGGTTACATACGCTTCAGGTTACATATGCTTCAGGTTACAGACTCCACTAACCCAGAAATAGTGCTTCAGGTTAAGAACTTTGCTTCAGGATGAGAACAGAAATTGTGCTCCGGCGGTGCAGCAGCAGCAGGAGGTCCCCATTAGCTAAAGTGGTGCTTCAGGTTTAGAACAGTTTCAGGTTAAGTACGGATCTCCGGAACGAATTAAGTACTTAACCCGAGGTACCACTGTAATTTTTCATTTATAATGGCATTTAAGTGGATTATTACCATAACCTTTTGCTTCATAATGCTCCAATAGGAATTGACACTCAAATTCAAGTTGACAGTATTTAATCCAGGCATAGGCAAACTTGGCCCTCCAGATGTTTTGGGACTACAACTCCCATCATCCCTAGATAACAGGACCAGTGGTCAGGGATGATGGGAATTATAGTCTCAAAGCATTTGGAGGGCCGAGTTTGCCTATGCCTGATTTAATCACTTCATATTTGGACTTGTCATCTTCCTTAGATTTGTGCACATGTAAAAAAAAAAATACAAAGTTTAGTTTCCACTAAGCCACCTTTGGTTGCCTGCCCGCCGAAATACAAAAAGTGGCCACATTTCTGAATCAGAAGCTGTATATTCTTCTAATGCTGATTAGTCAAAAAGTTTGTCTTTTCAAATTGATGTAAAACAGCTCAGAATTGTAGCTAGTTTCATTCCCAGTATTTTGGATCCAGTTGCTTCTATATAAAGATTAGCTTTATGTATTGATGATGGATATTATTGCTGAAAACCATTTCCTGAAGCTTTTGAGATTTATTAGGCCGTGTCCAACTAAGTTCAACTCCAAGTAGATTCATTGAAATTAATGGGCCTACGTTAGTAAAGTCCATTAAGTTCAATGGGTCTACTCCAAATATCAGATACAGTTCAATGCAACTGTGTATTGAATATAGGGCAATTCATATCCTATGAAAAAACAAAAAAACAAAACCCTGAGATTTTAGGTTTTGCCCTAGATTAAATATATAGCTTTGCAGAATTCAGTTCCGGCAAAGAACAGTATGATAAGCGAAAGGTGAAGGGACAACAAGGATCAGTGACCAGATGTCATAAAGCAGCGACCAATACTGTAAAAGTTTCCGATTCTGAATGCTGCAGCATTTTGCATGCACTGCCTTTATAATGGGAAAAGTACATATCCAAAATAAAATCTGTTTGTTTGGGTTTTTCTGAAGCATGAAGGCTGAAAGTCTTACAAATCTAAGTTTGATGCCAGAGACTAGATCCGCCTCATGCAGTGTTCTGCGCATGCGGATTTATAAAAGCCAAATGGTCCCGACAGTAAGCTGCTCTCATCACTGAAGTGATTTACTGTGCTTTAAAGGTCTTAAAGCATCTGTTCAAAGCTTTAGCTGCATTTATAATTTCTACAGCCTAAGAATGGGAGGTCTGAAGGCATCAAGTGAGATGTTGCCTTGCCTAATTGTGATCACATCTGCAAATTCTTGTTTGTGTGCCATATTCAACTAGAATTAATGCTGAACAGTGCTACTCAAGAGCTTCACATAATGAACCACACAGGATTTCCATACATAAAACTACATTACTGGTGCAAAGACATGCTTGGCAAACAGTTCTCTTGAACCAAGAGCCTCAAAAGCAAAATATTCTGATGCTTTAACTCTTCTCAGTGAAAAGACAGGTTTATCATTTGGATCACCAAAGCTTGAACATACTAAATTAACATTTTCCTTGTAGTCAAATCTGGGCTGGAAATACATGTATCCCAAGGAGAAAGAATCTTAGGAGACCACAAGAGATCATCTGGCTAATGGAAGAAAAGTATTCTCCTACTGGCAGAAAAATAGATAGATACCTACCTCCTGGACCATTCAAAAATCAAAAAAACGAAGGGAAAAGAACTGAGCTCAGCTGTATTTGAATAACCATCCATACTGCTGTGAAGAAGCTAACCTCACACTTCTGCTAAGATGGAGTTCAAAGTTACTATAAAGAACAAATGTTTTAGGATGGATCAGAGGGTGGTTATGAATGACTGAATTTGAAAGGACACTTCAAGGGGATGTGACTAAAGATGGGAAACCAATAAAGAATCAACTAGTCAAATATTCAGTAGAGCCAAGAACACCACAATCTAAGAGACTGCTTCTTTTAATTGCATCATTAATTCTGTCATCTGACATAAAGGCAAGAGTCAGTTCTTTGCTCCTCATCCCTGTAGGGGGCAGGGTCCAGTCCCTCCCCACACAACATAGTTTACAAGCATTTAAAGATTACCTCTCTTGTATAGTTTGCTGCCTGTTATTTCATCCATTTTAAAAATGTCTGTAGCTGGTCTATTCTTGCAGTTCCAGGATAAGAAACCAAGAACTGCAAGTTGCATGAATATCAATCAGACATTTATTCTATGCATTGCACTATTTTAAACATTTGATAGTTTACAATGTCACTGCTTCATAACTGTCAGAAAAAAGAAGCCTTTACCTGTTCACATACCTTGTTGCTTTAAGTAAAATAATCAGCTAGTCAACAAGTCAACACTCTAGATTGTGAGTGGAACTAGTAGGTCTCATACAAATATATCCATTCCACCAGTATGTACTGGTCTGTAGACCAGATGCAGCATGCAGCCTCTATCTGGTCTCTCATTCCATCCACCCCCCATCCACCCTCCCAGCTGTGCTCTACCCACTTCTACTATGCCTGGTCTCTTTCCAAATGCCAGATCACCAAGTATGGAACAGCCACACTAGCCACTACACTCCATAGTAGGCCCTTTCAGCTTATGCTGCAACTGTGCATTCTATGCTGCTCACTGAGGCATTCCTTCCACTTATCTCTCCACCAGCATCACAATGAGTAGAGATCAGCAGATGGGCAGTGCAAGCTCAGAGTCCTTACCACACAGTACAGTAAGTGAGCCACCCAACCAGAACACGGCACCTAGAGAGGTCTTTGAAAAGATGTGGTAAGCCCTCTGAGCTCATAGGGCCCACCACCTGGTCTCTCTCATTATTTCTGTGAGACACACACACACACTTCATATCACACAACACAGCATTTCATCATAGAATGTTACAGCCACATGTTCAGTAATAATTTCTCTTGGCCTCCCTAATCTCCATTAATACACCATTTGCATTCAATTCACACATTTCACTTTGTTGAAAAGGACTTTACTTAACAGAAGACTAACGAGACTTTCAAAAAACTACATCTTAAGTATCAATTTTCCCACAGTTAAGAAACCTGGTCATACTAGGCATAATGTTGCTTTATGATACCACTTTTTAAAAAAAGGTATTCTATCTGACCACGCAGTAGAGTAATACAACTTAGAACAGTAGAGATACAGGTTTTATAAAGTGCACAAATATTTATCATAAAAAACTTGTGCATCTTCTAGAATCTTCTGTTCTCTTCAGTTGCATTTCCAAACTGTGCTGTCCAAGCTCTTTGTTTCACAGTTGCAAAGTACTTCATACGCCAGCTAGGAAGGGGCAGGAAAGAGAGTACAGTGGTACCTCGGGTTAAGAACTTAATTCGTTCTGGAGGTTCGTTCTTAACCTGAAACTGTTCTTAACCTGAGGTACTACTTTAGCTAATGGGGCCTCCCGCTGTGCCACTGCCATGTGATTTCTGTTCTCATTCTGAAGCCAAGTTCTTAACCTGAGGTACTATTTCTGGGTTAGCAGAATCTGTAACCTGAAGCATCTGTAACCTGAGGTACCACTGTACTGTAGAAGAAATGGAGAGAAAGCATTCACCTGATGATTGGAAGTTGGCCCACTGTAAGCAACAGCTCTCCATAATAATTAATATAAACTCATTTAAGACATTTTAAAGTTACTCAAAATCTTCCTAATGTGAGATTCAATGCCCTGCCCCCCCCCCCCCGCCAAGTCCAACAGTCTGAGAAACTTCCATGGTGAGGTTTCAGCATGATCAGGATTTTTCAACTGTAAACCTTACAAAAGAAGATCCAGAATTTTCTCCTTCAAGGAAAATTATCATGTGAAGTGCTATTAAAGCAAGGAACTTGCTTTTGAAACACATTGCTCTTTTTCCATTGAGGGAAAAAAGTGCTATATGCAAAGGATATCCACACTATGGCATATATTGATGCAGCTTTCTGGTTAGTGAACCTACAGATATCTTACGCATATAATGGTAGCACTAAGCTACTAGAGTAAGAAGTTACCGTATTTTTCGCCCCATAGGACGCACCTAATTTTTTGGGGGGAAAATAAAGAAAAAAATTATTCCCCCCCCCCCCAGGCACGGGGCAGGCGCGGGAGAAGCCCGAGCTTCCCCAGCCCCCAGAACAGCCTGCTATCCGCAAGCCTAGGGAGCCGCGCCGGTCTCCCCAGGCTTGCAGAGAGGTGCGCGAAGCCCGGGTGCGCTCTTCAGCGCGCACCAGGCTTCGGAATGCAGGCAGCTCTGCGCCACCCTCCGGAACCCCACGCGGCTTCGCACCGGGCTCCGGAGGGTGGCGCAGAGCTGCAGGGAGCCCGGGAGTGCAGGCGGCTCTGCGCCACCCTCCAGAGCTTCGCGCCGGGCTCCGGAGGGTGGCGCAGAGCTGCAGGAAGCCCGGGAAAGCCTGCATTTGCCCCATAGGACGCACACACATTTCCCCTTCATTTTTGGAGGGGGAAAAGTGTGTCCTATAGGGCGAAAAATGCGGTACTTTTAATACTACATCACTACCAAGGCAACATCAGACTCAGTCACCCAAAAGGTGTTAATCAACTATGCATAGCTTCTGCATCCTTTTAAGCCGCCTGGCTTTCTGTCCAAACTGCAGGAATTATACTGCTTAAGGCATTGCTACTTAATGGGGATCAATGGCACCCTCAAATGTATGCTTGAGTTTCTCAGCTCTTGTAATAGTTACCTTAGTAAACACCATTCCAAGGGGAGAGAACACCATGTATCCCAAGTAGTTGTCTACAATAAATCTGAATCTTGTGGCACTCAATGACTAGCAGATTTATTGTGGCATAAGCTGCCACAAGAAACTTGTTAAGTCTTTCAGGTGTCACAAGATGCTTTCCCGTCCTGCAACAGACTAAAATGGCCAGCTCTCAAGAAGTTAAGTGCCTAATAACACAGCTGATGTATGTGTGACAGAAGTAGACAGTAATACAACTTGCTAACATTCTGACTGTTTAAAGATTAGAACAGCTGAAAGTGGAACACAAGTGCCAGTGAACAGGAGGGGGTGGGAACATAAGCAGCACAAGGGAGTAACCCTCTTGGAGCAGTGAGACATAGGAAACACAGAGCTGGGAAGTCTGAATTTCCTGATTAGTCTTTTGCGAGGAGAGTTCTTTAATCAAGAGGAAGTTTTACTTTGCAGAGATTCTGACACAGAACATAATTCGAACAGAGCCCTGTGAGATTTTTGGCAGTTTTTTTTAATATAAAAAAAGCCTTGTCTGGAATATGTATCTACATCTACCAGATCCTGTTGTAACTAAACACATACTGTTATGGACACATATAATGTGTTATTATACTCACTTCAAAGGAGTTCTGATCCACATACCCTGAAATCTATCTTGGAAATTTCAACTTTTGTCATATTCACATTAACTTAGTATTATGAATAGCATTATATCATCAAGGGTCCACAACTTTTGGCTGGCCCTGGAAGCCAGATCAAACATTTGGGTCACCAGGACCTGACCATTCACTGGTCCCTGGCCTCACACTTTTCCACAAAGTATGGGACAATCCTTCATTTGAGTTTGGATCTGGACTTAAACAAGTGTTGCCCAAGTGTCCCAGGTGGCTCAGCAGCTTAGTGTCTAAAGAAGCCCACACCATCCTTTCCAGCTCTGGAAATGGGGGCGGGAGGGAGGTTGTCTGTTTGGTTTAGCACTGCCAAAAAACAGCCTTCTGCCTAGCCTTGGTACTGAAAAGAGAGCAGGGATCACTGCACAACAGGTGGGATTATTTCCAAGGACTTCTCCAGATCAAAGGCTGGGAGGAAGGCTGGGATCTTTACACTTGTCAGAGGGCAGCATGGAGAGCAAAAATGTAGAATCCTACCTCAATCCTGGTAAGAAGCACAAGGTTCTGGAGCCATATCACTTGCTGGAGTAGAAACTGCAAGTGTCAGTTGGATATACATCCAAATGTCAATGCCATCTTTCTCCCTTCCCTTCCCTTCTCTGTCTCTCTCTCTCGGCCATTCACAAATAAAATTGTAACGCAATTTTAAAAGGTGACTATGCAAAGCAAAAGGTAAACTACTTCACTGCAGAGTAACAATAAAATACAAGCAACTATCGATTCACCTGTGTCCAATTCATGACCATGCATGAATGCATCATGGCAACCCAGAAGTGGCCAGAAAAGGGGGAGTAATGGGGTAATGCACGCTCTGCCGACATGCATGGGTGTCAGGAATGTAACCCCCATGCAAATCAGCCATTACCTGTAGCAGCAACCAATATAATTACAACTTAACAGTATAAACCAGCACCATTATTCAATTAAAAGCTGAGTTAAACCACTAATCCTTTGACCCATTTAAAAGTAGTCAACAGTGCTCCTCTCATAAGAAATTTCACAATGCTAGAGCCACCACTGAAAAGGCCTTGTATTTTGTGTCCACCAGCCTGATGGACCTTACCGGTGGCCCCATGAGCAGAAACTTTGCTGCCAATCTTAAGGTCCAAGTGCAGGTAATCCTTCAAATAACTTGACCCCAAATCATTCAGTGCTTCAAAGATAACTGGATGCAAGAATACACTGGCAAATAGTGCATCCGGTACAGAACTGGTATAATATGGCCATGGGACAGAATAGAAGTTTAGCTAGCACTACCTCAGAAGGTCATCTCTCTAAAAACTGTGCTGCCTATTCACACTGCATTACTTCCAGTGGGTTGTGCAGTCACATCCCGATGCAATATCACTCAATTTTTACATGTTATTAGAACTGGATCAGGATGTAAGCATTTGAGATTGCACTATAAAAAACCCTAAAGGATTATGAGCATATGAAGGTGCCTTTTACAGAGTTAACTCTGTAAAGTCCTAGACCTTAGGCAGAAGGGCAAGCCCAACTCACAAAGATCCTTTTAACCAGAGATGCCAGGAGTTGAACTAGAACATTCAACATACATGCACAGCAGGTACTCTGCTACTGAGCTATAACCATTCCACAAATTAATAGTACAGCCACCCTATCCAGGGCATGGATTTAGACATATGGTTTGATTGCATGTAGGCAGTGTTAGAAACCCAGATATACAATCTAATCACCAAATAGCACCTTGAGCTATGGTTGTCCCATTAAGTTTACTGCTACTACTACTATTTTCATTTCTATAACCTGCAAAATTCACTTGGTGCCTGGCTAACTTCAAGCATTACATGTAGATTTTCGTAAGAAACTCACGATGTGGAGTGCAGAGGGAGGAAAGCCTTACAGATCTGTTTATATTCATAAAAACCCTGTTTTTACATTATCCTTTAAAAAATTCTACCTAATACCAAGCTACATTAATTTCTTCATCTTTCTGCCATCAACCCAGCATTTTTATGTTGTTATTTATTTCAACTATTTACATATATTGCTTAACACTAGTTTCTAATTGGTGTTCCAAGGGGAAAAAATCTTCAAAATATGAATATTAAGTTAACAGAAAAATGGAATCCTTAACTGTCCCTTCTATCCTCCCCAACCCCTTTGGGGTTACTAGAGGGCCAATGATGTGTGTTGCAGTCACAACTCAGAGTTCGTATTAGGGACAATTCATACTAGTATCTTGTTCTTACTGCATGTTGTGGAGTTTGATACTCTGATTTTTCCATGCAGATATACAGGATAACATACATGATACAAAATAAAAAATACCTACTTTCGCATTGCTACAAAAGGCATTTTGACAGTTGACATAGTACTTTACATAACAATTAAAATAATGTAACATTTGTATTTAGCTGCTGTACTAACATATTTGAGAGGCAGTATGGTGCTATTTGATAGAGCCAAAGCAAACAAACCTAGGTATTTACTCGCCTTGCATTTAAGATTAAAGGCAGCTTTATAAGACACCCTGCATTGCTTTTAGTAACTTTAACCTTCTGTTGGCATTTAATAGGCTCCTTTATTTTATACTGCTGCAGCAATCTCTTTCCTTCCCCTTGTACACCCCTTCTGATACTCTTAAACCAGGGCCTCGCCATTTAATACATCAAACTCCATATATCTGATTATTGTATTGTAATCTGCAAGTACCGGTATTTTTACACAAGGGAAGAGGAGGCTGTTAGGTTTGACCAACACCTTAATCAAAGGACTGGTGAATCTGTATGGGGAGAACGACTTCATTCTCACAGGAGGAGTCAGAGAGGCTACAAGAAAGCATGAACACAGGAGTTGGGAGGAGGAGGAGGAGGAGAGCAGTGACACATGCTGTTTTCTACACCCAGGACTGCAGCCACTGTTGGCTCATTTCTCTTTCGGGTCTGGCAATGAGTAGCACATGGGGCTACATTGCATGTCTAACCACTCAGGAAACCTATGTGCATGCCTGCTGGGACAGGACTAGCTCTGAATCAGTAGCTAGAGTGTTAGCAAAGCAAGGCCAGGGACAAAGGAAGGGGGAGGGGAGTAGCTATGAAGCAAGTTGTGGAAGCAAATTAGATAAGTGAAGGAAGCAGCCAGTCTTTCCAACAACATCCTTTCCAGTGCCCCAAACCCCATAGTAAGGTTACAATCCTTCACAAATTTTATCCCCAAACTTCAGATCTAGTCACTTCTGATCCAAAAGTTCACTACCCACATCCTGCCACTTCTGAAAAAAGCAGCCTTGAGACAATGATCACCTAGCTAAGCAGAAGGGGTTAGAAAGGAACAGCCTTGGTAGCAGTGTCAGCAATATTGGGGGGGGGGCACTGGGGGGGGGCACTGAGGACTATGATAGCTCTCTCTGTTATGGATTTAAAGAGTGTTTTTTTCGGGGGGAATGCAGGGGTATGTATACCCCTAAACATTTTGTGAATCTTTGTACTTTTGTCCATTTACTGTATTTATTTCCCCTGATTTGAAGAATAAAATGGTGATTTTCTTGAGTCAAAATGAGAGTGCCCCTAAACATTTTTTGGAAAAAAGCACTGGATTTAAAACATTAATTCCCCTGAAATATCACCACAATATAATAATCTACAAATGTCAACCTTACCTTGCTTTATTCAAAATAGGCAATGTACAATGTTATCCTATAGACTGAGCAGGAATCTAGATTCCTGTCCACCCACCCCAGTTACAGAAGATACAACTTGCTCCCAATTCCAGCTGCCCAGTAAATCCTCTATCACTCACATAAACAATCCTCAAACTTCAACCTGTTTCTCCTCTCCAGTTTCCAGTCCTTCACATGGGAACACTCATGGAGGAACAGGAGGGAGGGAAAGAAGGACAAAAGAAATCAATGTAGTGCCCCAAAGCATTCTTTAATAAACCAAATTAAATGCACGGTTGACCTCCCTTCACACAAGGTGCCTGTTAGCTATGGGTATGTCACTTTCATACAGTACCACTGAAAAAGCAACACAGTTGGTTACATTTTCAGTTCCTCAGGCATGACCAGAGTTCAGCTATTAATGCTTTAAACTCAACAGCTAAGGTTCCACCTCCAAATAATGGTACTCATCTTCACAACTAACCAGGGTCTGTTTCTCCAGTTATGATTCTAATCATTCCTTCTGCACTCTACACACACTTTATGTTCCCTTCTGTTTGTCACCTCTTCAACTTCCACCACCATTTTGCACCCCAAACATTCATGTCCACCCCAGCTACACAAGCCACACCTTGCTCTCAGTTCGATCTGTCAAATAACTCACCTATCATTCACATAAAGAACCTAGTCTATCCTCAAACGTCAGAATGTACCTCCTCTCTAGCTTCCCCCCACTTCATCTAGGCACTTTCAGCCCTTACTTAACCCACCCCAGCCTGCTTACTCTTCCTTCATTTCCAAGTCTCGCTCAGAGCTCTCAGGCCATCCCCATCAAACTTTACAGCTACCCAAAGTTTGCCTCACTTAAAGTCTCCTTAGCTACTCTTTGCCAGCCTGTTCCCATTACCTCTCAACTTACCCAAACTTACCACCCCAACTGATCGCCAAGATCCTTCTCGCACTTCTCATGCCCCTTCTCCAACTCACTCAGGTCTCCCCACCCCTGTACTCCTTCCCAGCACATTTCCAAGCCACTCCTCCTTGTTTTAACTCCAGCTGCCCTACATAGCCGGCTTACCATCTCCCAGCCCTTTATCACGCCTCCTATCTTTCCCCTCATGGTGCCTAGCTATCTGTTCACGTTCAGTTCTTTGCCAATTTCTGTACTAGAGACAGGAGAGCAGAAATATTTAAAACCCAGTAATGCTTCTTTTGTACTTTCGAACTCCTCTTTCCATGCACAAAGATTGCCCCCACCAACCTCAACCCCATGATCTGCTCCCCCCCCCCACCTCACCCACTTATCCACGCACTCCCTAAGTTGCTTTTACACCCTACTTGCTGTGTCAGAGCCCATGCCCTCTGGCCTCTATCGCTCTATCTAACCCCACCTCCCTCGTTCCAGATCGGCCACCTTTTTTACTCCTCACCTCAGCACTCCCTACTCAGGTGACGTAAGTAAGGCTTCCCCCACCTCCAACTAAACTACATGGAGCCCCTTTCTGGAATAAGCATCGCCTACCCCTGCCCAGTGATCCCCACACTCCTCCTAGTTACTTAGCACCTATTTATCACCAGTTATCACCCATTTATTACAATTCCATATACCCCACCTTTCAGAATATTAAAACCTTCCAAGGCAGCCGACAAGAAGTCACCAGAAACCTTCACCCAGATCACTTGATGGCAGATCACCCAGCTAGGGGTGGGGGAAAGCCCACCTAGAACCCCCTACCTACCCTCCAATATTCAGGCGCCCCACTTCACTTCCACCCTACCTCAACACTCCCACCCCGCTTCTTACGTTCTCCCCCTTCCCCCAAATACCAAAGCCCCCTACCCCTCCTCACCACTTTAACCTAGTGCCCTCTTTCCTCCCCTTAGACCCCCACGATCCTTACCCCTGCCTCATCCCCGACTTTTAGCTCTTCCCCCGCTCCCCAAACCAGCGCCCTCCGACCACGTTTCACGCCACCCCTCCCCCAACCCCACTTCCTCCCACCGCCTCCCCTCAGGAACCCCAGGCCGGCCAGGTCCGAGGGGGACAGGGAGAGACGGGCCTGCCTTCCTCTGCCTGCGCTGTGGTGTGTTTTGCCCCGACCGACGGACGGACCGACCTGCCAGCTGTCTCCGCAGTAGCAGCGCGGACTGGAGCTCCGTCATTCTCCCCGCCGGTGCCCGGGGAGGGGAGTGTGGGGCGGCCGCTGTGGAGGCGACGGCGTGCTCCTCCTCCTCCTCCTCCTCCTCTTGCCGGGCTAGAGCCAGCCGGCTAGCGCTCGCCCCTCCTCGCTCGAGCCGACCCCGCCGGGGGCCTTCCCGTCCTCTCAGCGGCGCCGCCTCGCGTCCCTCGTCCGGGGGTTGGGAGGGGGCTGGGGGGGAGGAAGGGGGCGAGGGGGAGGGGGAGCAGCCGCCGCTCCTGAGGAGATTCTGAGGCGGTGGCGGGCGACGCGTGGCGGAAGAGGAGGGGTCCCGCCAGCCCCGCGTTTCTCTCTCTCTCTCTCCTCACGGAAACCTTCCCCTCAGCTTCTGCCGCTTTTTCTCTTCTTTCCCTCTTCCTTTATTTTTTTTAAAAAGGAAAAATCTTTCCTTTCTCTCTTTTCCAGCCCCCCCTCCCCTCTTCACGGAATTTCACTGCACTCGGGCGCCGCGGCGCGCAGGCGCACTGCTCGCTCCTCTTTCCGCGCAGGCGCCTTCTATCGCTCTTTCGCCTCCTTTTCTTTCTCTCTCGATGGTCCGCCTACAAAGGAGCGAGGGTGGCGCCCGCCATGTTTGGAAGGTCGACGGGTGGGAGGGAGACAAGCAGCGCTGTGTAGGGAGGAAGGTTGATTCAGTGAACTCGGCGCCATCTTGGGAAGGGCAAGAGCTGTCCTTCCTGACTTTGCTAACCCTAAAAGTTTGTCAAAATGGGCGGGGGGCGGGGCGGGGAGAATTTGTTACTCGAACTTCGCACAAGGCACGCACACAATTTTAAAAAATTGTATTTAAAATGTTTATAATACGTCCTTCATTGTATAAATTCGTGTGTGGACCAAAACTGTAATACACAAATTGTGGCTTTCAAATGTCACGGTCGTGTGTTTTATTTGTAGTTTTCTGTAATTGCTGCCTTTTTATTTTTATTTTATTAATTTTAATTTCATAAACGCAGAGCATATTAGAATCGCAGAGCATATTAACAACGCAGAGCATATTAGAAAAGAAAGCAAATACTTCATATAATCAGGTCATAGGTCGGGGAAGAGACAGAAGTACGTTATTGAAATAGTAGAATCTAAGATTAAATACAATTATATAGATGATATATCTATTCATAATCTAACAAAAGGATCTTTTCTTCATAGTAGCCAGCAATATACCGGTAGACATTTCAGTGAACTCGCACCCTTGCTGAGCTTAAGGCCTAAGATTTCCTTGTTTTGTAATTGTATGTTTTTATTTATTTATATGATGCTCTTTTTAACCTTTTTCATGGTGCTTTGTGGGATAGTATAAAAAAAATCTGGTCTTAAACAGCATTTGCAACAGCCCATGACTTTTGTTTGTATAAGGCTACAGTTTAAAACTGAGAAATGCTGAAGGATGTGAAAGGGTTTTTGTTGTGTTTTTGTGTGAGAGAGACTTTAAGAGGCAGTAATTTTCACAGGTGAAAGCTACACTGGAATTTCTGCCTGCCTGGCTGATTGAAAAAGCACGAAAGCGCCAGCAGAAAAGGAAGATGGCAACTGCTAGTCTCAACCTTCTGCCTGTTGGCACAGTGGTGAGGAAACAGTATTGCAGTTTCGGACTTGGAAAAAGCACGATTAAAAAGCATGTGCAACTGAAAGCAGATTTGGGGGCTAATCCTTGGAGAGTACTATATTTTGTAGAAGGTTCTAGAAAGGGAGGTAACAGGACTCAAACAGCAACTGCTGCCGTAGCAACCTTTTGCCCTAATCCCTGCAGTGTGGGGATTCTCTCTCATAATGAAATAAACATACTCTAGCTCCTGCATGGGGCATCTTAATGTATTTTTATTCAGTAAATTCCAGAGTTGGTACCTCAGACTGCTGCTGTTTGTAGTTGCTCAGCATTCTTTGCAGCTTCACAACAGCCCTGCAGGGTAGGTTGCACTTAGTGAGAGCGTGATTTGCCCAAGAGCTTCCTGGCTGTCAAGTTGCTAAACTACAGTCTACAACCATGGAGGCTGTTTCCCTTGACTCCCATCCTGCAGGGCTTTCACCACCTCATTCACATACAAATCTTTGTGTGATCTGAGTTGCAACCTGGCAACTCTTACCAAGCCGTGTCCGCACCACTTAAAAGTAAAATCTTCACGGTTGTGGAGCAGAAAGGCATGCCCGTGCTGCCCTGTTTAATAAATAGATCCAAAGAGATAAATGAATTTCATTATTAGCTTCCTCACCACTTTGTTAATTATATACATATACAGTGGTACCTCGGGTTAAGTACTTAATTCGTTCTGGAGGTCTGTTCTTAACCTGAAACTGTTCTTAACCTGAAGCACCACTTTAGCTAATGGGGCCTCCTGCTGCTGCTGCGCTGCCACTGCACGATTTCTGTTCTTATCCTGAAGCAAAGTTCTTAACCCAAGGTAATATTTCTGGGTTAGCGGAGTCTGTAACCTGAAGCATATGTAACCCGAGGTACCACTGTAGTTAAATAGAACTGTGAGCAACACCTGCTACCTCTCACAGAACTATAGTTCTCAGCACCCTGAACAAACTACAGCTCCCAGGATCCTTTGAGGGAAGACGTCAGGGTTCCAGGAAAATAGCTTTGGCAATCTCTCCCGCCATTGAGCCCAATGGGTTTTGATTGTGTGATTTTGCCTTTGGTGCAATCCCTGAAACATAGCCCCATTGTAAGTTGTGAGCTTACTGTATATACCTGGTCATTTGCTTTATGTATGTGCCGTGTACATCAGATTTCACGTAAGTAGCATCTGCTTAAAATAAAAATAATAATTAAAAATAAATGCATGGTGTGGATGTGTCCAAAGAAGCCTATGTAGGGAGAGGTTGGAGGCATACTGAAGACGCACATCAGCAATTAGCACTAAGGCAGCCGACTAAGCAAGCCCAATGAGGATCTGATCCCAGGCTTCTCTATTACGGAGAAATGCATTTCCATTGAAATGACAGCAATGATTTTGACATTTGCATTGGTACATTTAAATCAACACAAGCAAATTTTAAATAAATCTGTGTGAGGAATTAGCCCGCTCCACCCTCTGCCCTCTCCCAGGAAAGTTTCACATGCACATGCGCAGCGCACACAAACACAAAATCTCTCCACCCCTCCAAAAAAAATCTGAACATTCCCATGGGAAGAGAGATGTACAGGGTGAGTCTTTTAAAAGAGGCCCCATGGAACATGTGTACTCTGTGTCCATGGGGCCTCTTTTAAAGGACTCTCCCTGTACATGTGCGCTCTCTCTCTCTCTCTGTGTGTGTGTGTGTGTGTGTGTGTGTGAGAGAGAGAGAGAGAGAGAGAGAGAGAAAGTTCATATATGACTGACTGACAGACAGAGAGAGAGAGAGAGGTGCACATGTGCTTATTCTGTGTGGATGCATGTGAGTGTGGTTTGGGCACCTTGTATATTTTCCTGGTACCGGGGGATACTCCCTGTTGTTATTAAGCAGCTACAGCATAATTGTGTGTGTGTAAGAATCAATATTGTGTGATCTCCACAATCAGGACCGGCAGGACATCACCGGCTGACTATGGTAAGTTTGAGGTTGTCCAGGACAAGGGGAAGCAGCAATGAGAGCTTGCTCTAATTTTGTGGTTATGGCACACCCTTAAAGGGTAAAGGGACCCCTGACCATTAGGTCCAGTTGTAGCCGACTCGGGTTGCGGCGCTCATCTCACTTTATTGGCCGAGGGAGCCGGCGTACAGCTTCCAGGTCATGTGGCCAGCATGACTAAGCCGCTTCTGGAGAACCAGAGCAGCACACGGAAACGCCATTTACCTTCCCGCTGGAGTGGTACCTATTTATCTACTTGCACTTTGACGTGCTTTCGAACTGCTAAGTTGGCAGGAGCAGGGACTGAGCAATGGGAGCTCACCCCGTTGCGGGGATTCAAACCGCCAACCTTCTGATCGGCAAGTCCTAGGCTCTGTGGTTTAACCCACAGCGCCACCCGCGTCCCATGGCACACCCTTACAACAGGCTTTATCCTCATGACAGCCATTTTGTGACTGGTGCCCACAGCACACACTCAAAATTCAAAATGTGCCCCCTTGGGCCAAAGAGGTTAGCAGCCCCTGACCTAACTAATCTAGCAAAGTGAGCATTGGGAGAGTTCTGATGTTCTGAACTGAACCTCAGCTGTCATTAATGAATTCTGACTCAGAAGAAAACACCATAAATCATGCCATTTATATAAATACGGAGATAATAGAATTTTGGGTGTGCTTTTTTCTCAGTCTCCCTCTCCTGCCCCAGCACACAAACACCCTACCACCCCAACAGAATGATAACAGCATATGAAGTGGGGGCAGAGGAGGGGTGGCAGTTGGGGGGAGGCAGGTGTGTACTGTGTTCAAAATGGGGGCGACTGGGGCAAGTGAGTAATACAATATGGAAGATCCATTAGCTAAGGTTTTTGGATGAAAGCCAGGTTAGATTAACTGAGTTAGGAATTTATTAGTAATAATGGACACAGGCCAACCACAATTGATTATTTTATTTATTTTATTTCTACGCCACCCTTGCCATCTGTGGATCACATGGCAATTTACAATATAAAAAACACAAAAAATGCATACCATAGTAACAAACAAAAGCTATAACCCCACACATACATTGAAAGCATAAGGTTCCCAAAAGAGTCATGGCAACTGTAGCTTACCGTGTGCAGAGCTACAATTTCCAACACATTTAACAAACTCGCAGGTTTCTTTGGGGGAAGTAATATGCTTTGAAGGTATGGCGGGTACCCAGTCATAAGTTCCAAGTGGATTCATGTACTGTTAGCCAGAGACTTCTGCCTGGACTCTGAAATTCCTGACTCTCTCACCATCTCTTTTGCTCCTATGGCCCTAGGAGTGATAAGGGGTCCAAGAGCTGGCAAGAAACCAAGGCGACTGGTGTGGAGAGCTCCGGTGCTGAAGTGGGGATGTCTAGATCAGGCATAGACAAAGTCGGCCCTCCAGGACCAGTAGTCAGGGATGATGGGAATTGTAGTCCCAAAACCTCTGGAAGGCTGAGTTTACCTATGCCTGGTCTTGATCAAGTGGTTCCTCCAGGTCTGTGGTGGAGTGAAGATCTGCTCTTCCTCTGATGAAGTTCCAGGTCTGAGAGGCCAGATCTTCTGAACTTTTCATCAAGTAGGTATAGGATGGCTCAGTTAGCCACTAGGCTACATAACCACTCTAAAGGGTTTTGTAGCCTGGTGGCATGCGTAAAGGGAAGCCTTAACTCTTCAGACATGCTAGGACGAGCACTTAAATCACTCTTAAAATAAATAAATAAAAGTTTTGCCGGCCATCAATCTGCCTGCGAACACACACTTCTGACAATGCTATTAATAGAAAGCTTGATCACAGTTCTGGGTACTGAAGGTTACATGCAATGCTCCAGTATCCAAGCCATACTGTGCAATATCATAAGGTCATCTCTTGACAGCAACAACATACCCTTATCTGAGCTGGAATCTGGCCCGAGGATGGCATCAGGTACTATTTCAATGTGGGTGTCGAAACCACCTGCATTTCAGCCACCACTCGAGGTCTGGAGAAAGTGGGGTCTTGTCCTGCTTTCCTCTCCCACTGCAGGGTCTTGTAGGACTCACTGGCTGCTTGCCATGCCTTCTGATTTATAAATAAACCCTGGACATTCTGTGGATCAGCTGTGGCCAGACAGCCACGACTTCTCTGTGTCAGCAGGGTCACGGCTGGGCTTCCCCCCAGCCCACTCTTTCAATCCAGTCACCAAACTGGATCTCCAGGGACCAATCTCAATTTCACCAGGCTACGATGGCCATATAAAACTGACTTGCGATATGGTCTATGCTCACTTGATCCAGGTTCTCAGCTACCTCTTGTCAGGGTTGTCCCCTCAGCTTGGAAGCCAGCAGATGGTGGGCAGCCTAAGGGCTCGTTGACACATTGCACCAGGTGGTGTGTTGGAACTACTTTGTCTTTATAATGAAACCCTAAGATCCGCCAAACAGAGCCAGGTGCCAAAGAGCAGCTCAGGGGGAGAGTAATACACTTCCAATTAAGGAACAGGGAGCCTGCTCAGACCAGGGATGATTTGTGCTGGCTGCAGCTGATGGGAGCTGTAGTTCAAAACACCTGGAGGGTGCCCAGTTGTGGAAGGTGGCTATACCCAAAACCCCAGCTGTCTAACAATAGGTTATCTAGTTACAGGTAGGTAGCCGTGTTGGTCTGCCGTAATCGAAACAAAATTTAAAAATTCCTTCCAGTAGCACCTTAGAGACCAACTCGTGCATGCACACAAAAGCTCATACCAATAACAAACTTAGTTGGTCTCTAAGGTGCTACTGGAAGGAATTTTTTTTAGTTTGTTTCAAATAGGTTATCTGCAGTTCATTGGCGGGCTGTGTACTGCACATTGCCTTGGTGTTTGTGTGCATGTTTCAGGATGTTTTGGGTTGTGATGGCTGGCGCTGATGGGAGTTATAGTCCAAAACCTCAGATGGGCAAGAGTTGCTCTAGAGCAGTCTTCTCAGTTGCCCCATTTTACAGCACCTTGGGCCAGTCACAACCCTCGCAGGGTTGTCGGGAGGATAAAAATGGGAGAGGAGAACCCTGTACCCTGTACGATGAAAGGTGGGATATAAGTGTAATGTCTGGATGGATGCAGAGGAATGGTGGGAGGCCCCAGCTGGGGGAACCCCCAAGGGAAGAAGGCTCAGAGCCTGGTGGTGGGGTGGCAATGAGTGGTCAGAGGGAGATGGCTGGGAAGAGGAGGGGTCAGAAGTTGAAGAGGTAAGAGGGTTCAGTGAGCAGGAAAAGTCTGTGGCAGAGAGCAATCCAGACTCAGAGGCAGAAGCGGAGGCTGGAGAGGAGGGGGACCAGGAGACAGAGATGGGGCAGGCTGCTGAAGAATCCAGGGAGTCTTCCTCTCCTGCTGCAACCAGCTCACCTCCCCTCTGGTCTCACAGAACATGCAGAGAAATGAAGACAAGACGACGGAGCCTTAGGCTGCTGGGGGAGGACCTGAGGGAGGAGGAGCCTCAGAGAGTGGTGGGAAGGCCTTACCCTTGCCTCATTGGGGCAAGACCTACTGGGAAGAGTTGCTGGGATCACTAGGCCTGCTGTTTAGCGTTGTTTTTTAATAAAGAGTAAATACACGGATACCAGTGTTTTTTATTGTGAACCTACTCCTGACTCTAGCTCCAGGGGAAAAAATACCACATATACAAACATGGGAGGGGAAACCCTGGTGGCAGAATCAAAACAGCCCCATAAGGACTGAGCATGCTGAGTGGACAGAATACTGGCTGACTGGAGGGGGAGGGGGAGTGAGGGGAGGGAACGGGATGGAATATTCTAGAAGGCAGCATGACTGGCTAGCTTCCTAAAACCCCAAAACAGGAGCACTCCACACACACTGCAAAATTTTGTTGCAGGTCCCTGCTTGTGTAGTATTTAACATCCCTCTGACCTGATGCCTTGCTCCATTTTGGATTATATTTCCCTACAACGAAAGAACCATAGCTGTCAACTTTCAGATTTGAAAATAAGGGATCAGCAGCCTCACTTGTCCCGGGGTCAATCTACGGGATATCTAACAATCCAGGATAGCAGTGGGAAGCAGCGGGAAACGGCGCTGCAATAAGGGAAGGGAAGGTTGACAGCTATGGCAAGATCACACTGTTGGGCTCATATGTATCTCTTCACCTCCTAGCGTCTGTAGTTGTTGTGATCTGAGAAACCCTTTGGGGGGAAAGAACACATGGCTTCTCTTGGTTATATTTGGTGACTGAATTTCTCCAGGCAATTCGTCTGGTGGCTTTGCTCCTCTGTTTTCTCAGGAGCCCCTTTGATAAACCTCCAGATCATGCTGCTTCGTACAGTCTTTTAAGCGAAGGAACTGTTTTGAAATGGATAACCCGCCTCCCTCCTTTGGGGCCAATTCTGTCTGATTTGGACACCAGCAGCTGGCAGATGGAGAAAATGTTAGATTTGGACACTGGAAACTGAAGGTTTGGGTCCCCAATGAAATTAAGCTTACAGGTCATTTACAGGTCAGCCTAGTCTACCTTACAGGGCCGTTGTGAGGCTAAAGCAGCACTCTGTCTCCTTGGAAGAAGAGAGGCGGAGTGCTAAAGAAAGAAATAAAAACAAGTATTTAATTTGTTTGTTGTTAATTAATAAGCCCTGAACATTGACAGAATGGAAGGGAAGGATATGAATTATTAGAAAGAGGGAGAGTTGGGAGAGTGAGCAGGTTTGACCACCTTGCCCCATGCTAGGTTATCAGGGGTTTGGGACATACTTCAGGAGCTGTAGTGTGCAAAACAGCAAGCTAGGCGCTTGCATCCTGCTGTGATTCGCTTTCTAGAGACCCTCTAGGGAGGGAGTTGAACCCCCAAGAGCGAGACCCCTAACAACTGCACAAAATTTCAACAAAGCATTTTCTCCTCAGAGGCAAAACGCGGACAAGGGTTTGGCAGAAAGCTGAGGTTGTGTCAGGTAAGCGCAGTTATTCTGTGAACCATGTGCAGATGCATGGCTGCTTTCATCATGGACTCTGGATTTCAAGATTTGGATCGGCCTGGCAAACGTCCGTTTGTTATGGGCATGAACCTTTTATTACCTTTTATTAGCATCTGCAGACGTTGGTGTGTTACCAAGGCGGAATGCAGAAGACTGAATCATCTGGAAGGCAGAGGCATGAGTTCATTGGCAAGCTTTCTGGACTGCAGCCAAGTCACTGTTTTCTTTCCAGTCATCTCTGCCGGGGAGATCTCCCCAAAGGAAGACGAAGCAAGACATCTAATCCCATGCATATCATTTCAATGCACATCTCATACACGTTTCTCTCGGCGACGCCAACTGTTTTGCAAGCACTGGCAGTGCAGGAAGGCTGTGTGCGCCTGCTGCTCAACACTGTGCCTCTGAAAAAAATTGAAAAAAATAGAATTATACTTAATGGGATAAATGCAGGGAATTGCGTAAAAGGTGCCAGATCATATGCAAAGTATTCTTGGATGTCTATAAGGAATTCAAGGAACACACTGTCTCTGTAGGCTGCCAGTTTGAAAGTGTGTTTGTTATTGTACACAGGGAAAAATGTTTGTCCTAGTAAATAGATCAGCCGCCTTGCATTGCGTCAGATCCTTTGCTGATCCACCTTTAGCCTTGTCTACACACTGACTGGCAGGGTTTCAGGCATTGCCAGCACTGACTGGAGATGGGGGGGGGTTAAACCTTCTGCATGCAAATCAGGTGTTCTGCAATTGAACTGCAGCCCTTTAACATACAGTTTGCTGATGCTCTTGTTAAACCATTGAGTTTCACCACCAATTCAAACGCAGATCCCCCCCCAGACCCTAATCTACCTCCTGTCCATCTCCACATGCATTAAGTTCTTACATGGTCCCCCATCCAGACCCCCGACTAGCTCCAAATCTGCTTAGCTTCACCAAAGCCTGCTGCATCAAACTAGCACAATATTTTGGCACTGGTTTGGAGTCCATTAGACAACGTTGGATTTTTTGGCGTTAACTTGTGACCCCGATTTGCTGTGTCAGTTACTCAGTTTGGGGGGACAGCACAAAATGTGGGGTTCGCAGCAGTAAACTAGCACAAAACTTTGTCATCTGTTTTGGATCCAGAATTCTGGGGTCACACATTAATAGAGCTGCTGCAGCTCATCATACGCTGCTGCTGATGACACCTTTATTGTCAATGTACAACCTGTGTACAATGAAATAAGCTTCTAGATCAGAGACTCTCCAGATGTTGGATTGCCACCAGCCCCAGGCAGCATCGCCAGTTGTCAGGGATGATGGATGTTAGTAGTTCAACAGCATCTGAAGGATCACAGGTGTTTCCTGTGCAGAATGCACTGGCAAAGCAGAACCCCACCTCACCCCAGCAGCTTAGCTTTTGACAGGTGGGTGGGATCAACTACCTACCAGCCACCTGACACCAGAATGACATCAGAGGATTGACGGGTGAGATGCCTGGTCCACCTGCCAAATTTGGCCCATGGGGTGGGGGAGATAAAATCCGGGCCCCTGGGGCCAAAAATATCACTTACCCCTGACCTAGTACAGTGGTACCTCGGGTTAAGTACTTAATTCGTTCTGGAGGTCCATAGTTAACCTGAAACTGTTCTTAACCTGAAGCACCACTTTAGCTAATGGGGTCTCCTGCTGCTGCTGCGCCGCTGGAGCACAATTTCTGTTCTCATCCTGAAGCAAAGTTCTTAACCTGAAGTACTATTTCTGGGTTAGTGGAGTCTGTAACCTGAAGTGTCTGTAATTTGAAGCGTATGTAACCCGAGGTACCACTGTACATTTCTCTGATGAAAATAGCGACATCCTATCTGCATCAGGAAGATTCTCTCCTGTTTGATCTCACCGTACACATAGACATCTTACACACGTAGACATCTGTCACATTGAGCCAATTACAACCTCTCTGCCTAAGCTACCTCAGAGGAACGGTATAAAGAAAAAATATGCAAGGGACATGATAATGTACAATGCCTACAATAGATAAAGGGAACAAAATAAAATTTTAGCTGTAAAAAAAGGTGAAGGACGCCTGGACGGTTAAGTCCACTCAAAGTCGACTATGGGGTTGTGGCGTTCATCTCGCTTTCAGGCCAAGGAAGCTGGCGTTTGTCCACAGGCAGCTTTCCAGATGATGAGGCTAGAATGACTAAACTGCCTCTGGCACAACGGAAACCAAAGCGCATGGAAATGCTGTTTACCTTCCTGCCGCAGCAGTACCTATTTATCTACTTGCACTGGCATGCTTTTGAACTGCTAGGCTGGCAGAAGCTGGGACAGAGCAACGGGAGTTCACCACATCAAGGGGATTCAAACTGCCGACCTTCTGATCAGCAAGCCCAAGAGGCTCAGTGGTTTAGATCACAGCACCACCCTCTCCCTCTGAATTTTAGGTGCCTTGAGTTGCTGTCAGGAAAAAAGGCAGGAAATAACAACAACAAAAACAACAACGAGAATGATCAGGAACATAAAAAGGTAAAGGTACCCCTGCCCGTACGGGCCAGTCTTGCCAAACTCTAGGGTTGTGCACTCATCTCACTCTATAGGCCGGGAGCCAGCGCTGTCCGCAGACAATTCCGGGTCACGTGGCCAGCGTGACAAGCTGCATCTGGCGAGCCAGCGCAACACATGGAACGCCGTGATCAGGAACATACCAGAGAGTTAATCCTATTGAACTCAGTGGGGCTTAGTTCTGAGTAAAAATGCTTAGAATTGCAGTGTAAGACTGCCTGCTTTCCAGCAGTGCCGTAGCGTGGGTTGTCAGCACCCGGGGCAAGGCAAGTAATTTGTGCCCCCTAACCCGTGGATTTGCGCCCCCTAACCCTAACCCCCAGATGTTGCGCCCGGTGCAGCCGCCCCCCTGCACCCCCCACGCTACGCCACTGCTTTCCAGTAGCCACTATGGGAGGAGGGTGGCAGCAGCGGCCACAGAGAGATCATGGTGAAGGCATGGAGAGGCCACAGAGGTGTGCTTCCTTGCAGCTGCCACTGCTGCTGCCAACATCACTCGGGACAAGCGCCAGCTCTTCCTCCTCCCCAAGCTCAGCAGTGGTGGTAATGGCAAGGGAAACAGGGACATTCTGGGATCAAATCAGAAGCTGGGATGGCTTTTGTAATTCCAAGACTGTCCCTGAAAAATAGGGATACTTGGAGGGTATGAGAACCACATATGCCACTTGAGACTCCTTGGAGAAAAAGGTGGGATATAAAGGCAATCAGTCCGTCTGACAAATAAATTATTATTTTAATTTCTCTATTGCTGCGTTGAATATTTCATTCCAGCTAAGCGTTAACCACAAGCAGGGTGCTACAGAATCATTATTGGCTTATTTACTTATATTTTTGCAAGTGGGTTCAATGCAGCAATTCTCGTGCCTCTCTCCCCCCGCCAGCCTTTTCTGGGGGAACCTGGGGTTGCTCTGTGGCACATCCCTAGATTGAGGTATGAATGCATTGGATGGATGTACAACCTTCTGGGCTCGATCGGCCTTATTGGGAGCAAGCGCTTCTTCCTGTTTGCAGCTGATTGGCTGGTCCTTGTGAGGATAGGAAGCTTCCTCCCCTTCCTGCCTGGACCAGCGTTTTAAGATTTAACATAAGACATTCCAAGAGTTCTCTGGTTGGCTGCTAAGCCACTCTGTGGATTGTCATATCTGTCAACTGCCCCAGAAAAAACCGGAACACCCCATTTTTCCTCGCAAGGGGACAGCAGCCAAAATGGCCACTGCGGTCTTGTGTGATTTCAGGCTGTACTTTTTTGGGGCATGGAACCAAAATAAGCATTGGGGCGGCACACAAGATCACTGTACTTTTGGGGGGCAGCAGTCTTGCACAGCACCTAAAAATGTGCATTTTGGGGTGCCATGCAACCTTCATGACCTGCAGCTGCAACTTTGCCAAAGTGCCCAGGCGGACTGCTTCCAGTAACAAGAGTTTGAGTGGCATTGGAGCAACTGGCAAGGGGGAACACTAGTTCTGGTGGGCTGTAGGAAGGCAGCAGTGAATGTACATCTTATCACGCTGCCTTTCCGAACCGCTGCCCAAGATAAGCGCCCCAATGTGACTCATGATAGGGCTGGCCTTGAGCTGCTCAGCCTCATCGCATTCAATATTTTTTCTCTGTGCTGTACTTTGAAAACAAAGACATGTACAAGGTTGCAGCAATTACTGGAGGTGGATAGCACTGACTGGCTAGTCTCCATCTCATCGTCAAAATCTCTCTACAATCCCTAGAGCTATTTTTCAACTCCCCCCCCCGCCCCAAATCAAGTTTCCTTGTTTAGAAGCATAACAGCAGCAAAAAGTGGAGGAAGAATTAGGTGGAACTGAACTTGGAAGAAAGAGTGTGCATCTGACATATAAATTTTGATGCCAGAAAGGATCTGAGCTTGTTAACCACTGCTGGTTTTTAAAAAATCGTATCTGTCTTCAACACTTTTTTTAAAAAGCAATTGTCTCCTCCCGCCTAGAAACTCCACCAAGATTAGAATTCAAGGTTACCTGTTGAAATAAATGAGCGAAGGTTCCATGAGACAAAATAAAGTACTTGCTCACACAAGGCATAAGGAACACACAGGATTCGCTGGGGAAGGGTCATAGCTCAGTGGGCAGAGCATCCGCTTTGCATGTGGAAGGTACCAGGTTCAATCCCTGGAGTCTCTAGGCAGGGCTGGGAGAGCGTCGCTGCCTGAAACCTTCAAGAGTTCTACCAGTCAGTGTAGACGATACCGATCTGAATCACGCAGTACGGTATTGCGTAAACAACAAAAAGACCCAAGGCCTGAAAATTGACTTCTTGATGCCCTGTTGCCAAGGAACCATATCGCTGTGCGTTCTTCCTCCCGACTCAATACCAGGCAGTTTCCTGTGTTCTTATAAGGTGCCATTTATTTCCAATGGCGTTGCTCTTGAGCAGTTCCTGCTCCTTTCAGGAAGGTTTCAGCAGCAGAACCTCTTGACCCTGAAGTATCTGTTCTGACTGGCAGCAGTTGCCCAAGAAGTCAAGCACAGCTCTTTTCAAGCCTCTCTCCCCGCTGCTCTTTTCCGCGGAGCTACTGAGAAGGCAAAAACCTTCTGTACACAAAGCACCCACTCTCCCCAAAGCCCTTTCAGAACTTGCCCAGCACAATCCGAGTGTCACACCTGAGATCAGGAATGAATAAGAAGAAGACCCCGTGCCCTGGCCATGCGGTCTGCATCTGGGGAATGCCACTACCTGCAAACCATCATCCTAGTCATAGTTACCCGTTTGTACTTTCCATCTTGTTGAACATTTGGGATTGTTTGCTGTCTGGCAGATGGAAAGAAGAGAGACAGCTTACGAGTGACAAGTCCTTTTCTCTCCTTTCCCACACAAGCAAACTCTATGCTTTTGGCCACGCTGCACCCCTCATCTTGATAACAGCTGTGGGATCCTGGTTTTGGGTGGGTGGGTGGGTGGGAAGAGCTTGAGACTAGTAAAAATAAGAGAGGGGGCGGGGAAGAAACCCTGTCATCCTGTAAGGTGTCAAAAACACAGGGATCAGTATGTAATCATCACGAGACCCCATTCAGATCCACCTACAGTGGTACCTCGGGTTACATACGCTTCAGGTTACAGACTCTGCCAACCCAGAAATAGTACCTCAGGTTTAGAACTTTGCTTCAGGATGAGAACAGAAATCGTGCTCCGGCGGCGCGGCAGCAGCAGGAGGCCCCATTAGCTAAAGTGGTGCTTCAGGTTAAGAACAGTTTCAGGTTAAGAACGGACCTCCGGAACAAATTAAGTACTTAACCTGAGGTACCACTGTATTATGGAGGCTTCAGCCAGGACCCCACAGAGGGTATGGATATACTCAGGGCCTCAAGGCTTTTAGGAATTAGGAAGGTCCAACACGCACCCCTGCGACTGACATGGGAGATTTACAGTCAAATTTGACAATGCATATTCTTGCGAGTTGGCATGGGAAGAGAGAAGACCACAGAGCCACATTGCTGATAGGCAGACCTAGAAATGTAGTTGCTAGAGAGGACTTTATGTGATGTAATTTCCCCTCCTCTCTTGGGCAGGAAGAATGGAAGTAGTATTTCCTGTTCCTTCCTGCTCTTTTTTCTCTTCCACCACCAGCAATGGGAGTACACGCAGATCCAACTACACCAGCATCAGGCATATACCTGAGACTGCCTATACTGTAGATAGAAATCTTTTGCTTGCATTTATTTTACTGCTGCTGCTGCTGAGAACTAACACATGACTGTAAGTAAATAATACTTTAAACTTACTTCTCAGTCTGTTGTCCCATTCTTGGTTAAGAGGGGTGAGAAAGGGGGAGCCAGCTTGCTTTGCAACTGGACTTAATTAAAAGAAAGCTTCACCGCCTAGTCCTATACTTTTGGATTTTCTGAAATCAGGTAACTATTATGGACAGATGTGTTCTGAATTGCCTGATGGAGTAGGAAGGTTTTCAGCAGGCATTCAAAACAGAAGACACAAAACAGAAGACACAATATTCTCCCATGCCCCAATGAAGCAAGTTGGGACATGACCCTGATGGAGCCCCTGCCCATCTCACTCAGCTCACCCCTTTCAGATCTCTGCTCCCTCCTCCCTCCCTTGGGGCTCCCCACACCATCC
The DNA here is from genome assembly GCF_964106915.1 of Podarcis gaigeae. Lineage (NCBI taxonomy): Eukaryota > Metazoa > Chordata > Lepidosauria > Squamata > Lacertidae > Podarcis > Podarcis gaigeae. The sequence goes on from NC_139692.1 coordinate 33,918,865, forward strand.
CACTGATGGACCCTTACGCACCTTTGCCTGCCTCCCTTTGCCCACACATCTCTGCTGTACTTCCAGAAGACAGTGCCACTTCCGGGGGGAGGAAGAGGAGGGGATGATACGCAAGCAGAAGGTGAGAGCGCGGTACACAAAAACACATGCCTTTGGGTCCCATGCTCTGGTGGGAGCCAACTGACTCTCGCCAGACCGTGGGACCGAAAAATATGCATCTTTTGGTGCTGCTCACTGGCATGAGTAGATTAAGCTGGCAGGTAGGAAAAGACTGTACAGTGGTACCTTCGTTCTCAAACTTAATCCGTTCCGGAAGTCCGTTCCAAAACCAAAGCGTTCCAAAACCAAGGCGCGCTTTCCTATAGAAAGTAATGCAAAATGAATTACTTCGTTCCAGACTTTTAAAAACAACCCCTGAAACAGCAATTTAACATGGATTTTACTATCTAATGAGACCACTGATCCATAAAATGAAAGCAATAATCAATGTACTATAAAATAAATAAGACAGTATTGTAGATGATAAAAATTAATATTTATTTATTTTTACCTGCACTGATGATAGTCGTTGTTTGGATGGGAGGCTTTCATCCATTTCTGCAGTCACACATTCAATCAATCAATCAATCAGTAGCTGAACTGGGTTCCACACAGTCACAAAAACAAATTACCGAAAAAACGCAAAATAAATAGCAAAAACAAAAGCGCCAAACTTAATCTGTTCCAGAAGTCCATTTGACTTCCAAAATGTTCAAAAACCAAGGCACAGCTTCTGACTGGTTCAGGTGCCCAGGAAACAATAGCCGACAGCTGTATCAAATGTTCGGATTCCGAAAAAAACATTCGAAAACTGGAACACTTACTTCTGGGTTTTTGGAGTTTGAGAACCAATGCGTTTGAGAACCACGGTACCACTGTATTCCTCCTCTAGACACTAATTCTCTGTCTTCTCCTCTTAATGATTAGTTTAGCCTTGAGGAGCTTGGAACATTTCTATCTTATGACCCATCGTTCGCTCTGGAGTGGAGAGAATAAACAAGAGGCGGTTTTATCATTGCAGGGAGGAAACTCTCATACAATATTGACATTGCAACAGAATCTGGACATCCCTTTCAAGGTTATGGAATCAGCCATCATGTTACACAATGGCGTTGGACGGAACGCTATTGTGGCATGTGGGTAAATAACTAAATCTTGGTGTAGCTAGAAGGTAAACATGTTTATTTAATGGATCACTGGCGGTTCATCGGGGGGGGGGGGGTTGCCTAAAGGTGATTCAATGCTTGATGATACGGTGTTAGACCTTTCCCTGCAGGCTTGGGTGAGGTTTGGAGAGAAACGTTTGGGAGCAGTGATGTAGCAGCAAAGTCACTGGAGGTTCTGCAGCCAGCTCACCAGAAACAGGATGGGGGGGGGCAGAAGGGGAGCAGAAACATCAGTGCATGCTGCTTGCTTTTGTGGATACTGATGATGTGTCACAGATGAGCTCAGTCGATACTCAGCTTTCACGTTTGGATAGCAGATACACCGAGAGCCAGGTGCGGTGGTTTGAGTGTTGGACAAGGACCCAGGAGACCAGAGTTCAAATCCCCACTCAGCCAAGAAGCTCGCTGGGGGACCTTGGGCCAACCACCATCTCTGTCTAAGCTACCTTGCCGGGTGGTTGGTTTGAGGATAAGATGGAGAAGGGGAAGAATCATGCAAACCATCTTAAGCTGGTTGGAGGAGAAGCAGAATATAAATATAGTCATAAATAGAATCAGGAAAGTTGGAAGGGACCCCGGGGCCATCTAGTCCAACCCCCTGGAATGCAGGAATCTCAACTAAAGCATCCATGACAGATGGCCATCCAACCTCTGCTTTAAAACCTCCCATGAATGAGAGTCCATAACCTTGGTTCGAGTCCTGCTATCCAGAGCAGGAGAAAACAAACTGGCTCCATCTTCCACATGACAGCCCTTAAGATATTTGAAGATGGCTATCATATCTCCCTTCAGTCTCCTCTTTTCCAGGCTAAACATACCCAGCTCCCTCAACTCTTCCACATAAGGCTTGGTTTCCTGACCCTTGATCATCATGGTTGCCCTCCTCTGTACGCCTTCCAGTTTCTCAATATACTTCTTGATTTGGGCTGCCCAGAACTGGGCTCAGGACTACAGGTGGAGTCTGACCAAGGCAGGTTAGAGCGGTACCCAAGATCTGGACGCTACTTCCATTGGTGCAGCCTAGAATTACATTAGCCTTTTTTGCTGCTGCATCACAGTTGACTCGTTTTAAGCTTGTGGTCCACTAAGACCCCTAGATAAATAAATGCAATAAATAAATAAATAAATGCAATATTGCGTTATATTTCCAAGCTCTTTGTAGGAATGTTTCTGTTCTCCAGCCAGCCTGGAAAAGGAGACTCAAAATGCTGTTGGGTATCTCTGGACTAAACTAGACATTTTTGTAGCATAATTGTTCTCCTAGTCACTCCTGGGTTGTTGCTTTTTCCCCAAAAAGAGCTATTCAGTCCAGCATACATCTCCACTGAATGCCTATATTATTATCTTTAATTTAAAAGGAGCCTGGTCAATTTAAAATTCCCCATTTCGGACAGAGCAAAAGTTATATTTATGAAACCTAGTAGGAAGTAATCACCCATTCCTATCTAGTTAATGCTAGAAACAAGTTGTAGAGGGACCTTCACGCAAAACCAAGTATGGTGCTCTGGCATGCTTTTCAGGAATGTGCAGTTCCTGGACCATCACAGGTGTCTTTTCAATTTGTGCAATATGCGATCCCCCTTTTAATCCTGCTTGGCCCTGCAAAATTCCAGTCAGTGCCTGTCCTGTAGTTTCCTGCTGAAATCTGGTCACTTTTCACATCCTGAATCTCCCAGGGTTGGGGTTGTTTTTTTTTGTGTCCTACTTTTGTTGCACAATAACACAAGAGTTATCCCTGGAAAAGACCCTGATGTTGGGAAAGATGGAGGGCACAAGGAGAAGGGGACGACAGAGGACGAGATGGTTGGATAGTGTTCTCGAAGCTACCAGCATGAGAGAGGCAGTGTGGGAGGCAGTGGAGGACAGAAGTGCCTGGCGTGCTCTGGTCCATGGGGTCACGAAGAGTCAGACACGACTAAACGACTAAACAACAATAACAACGCAAGAGTGCCCCCGCAATGGCAGTGGCGTAGCGTGGGGGTGCAGGGGGGCCGGCCGCACCGGGCACAACATCTGGGGGGGGCGCTCGCACTCGCAGCTTTCTGCCCCTACTAAAATCCACGGGTTAGGGGGTGCAAATTACTTGCCTTGCCCCGGGTGCTGACAACCCACGCTACGCCACTGTGCAATGGCAATAATGTCACTTTTGCACTGTACATTTAAAGCATGTTGAAATCACTTTAAACAGTCCTGGCTTTCCCCAAGGCATCCCAGGAGCTGTGCTTTGTTAAAAGGTGCAGAGAGTTGTTGGGGAAGCCTTATAATCTCCCTCAGAGAACTGCATTTTCCAGAGCTCCCTTCGAACGGGGATTGATTGTAAAACCACCCTGGAAATTGTAGCTCAGTGAGAGGACTATGGGGTCCCCCAACAATGCTCAGCACCAACGTATCATAAGCAACAGCTCCCAGAATTCTTTTGGGTTAGCCATGGATGTTTATAGTGGTATCATGGTATACCTATGGTGTGAATTTGGCCTAATATTTGGGAAGCATCACAGAACAACTAAAAGCTCAGAATGTTACGTGGATGGTGCAGTAAAAAAATCTTCACTAACGCATCATTATTGGGTCAGTGGTGTGCTGCAGAATATACCCACAAGACCCCTCAAGTCTAGATGGGTTTTCCAGAAATACAGTGGTACCTCGGGTTACATACGCTTCAGGTTACATACGCTTCAGGTTACAGACTCCGCTAACCCAGAAATAGTACCTTGGGTTAAGAACTTTGCTTCAGAATGAGAACAGAAATCATGCAGCGGCGGGACAGCGGCAGCAGGAGGCCCCATTAGCTAAAGTCGTGCTTTAGGTTAAGAACAGTTTCAGGTTAAGAACAGGCCTCCGGAATGAATTAAGTTCTTAACCTGAGGTACCACTGTATGTGGTTAAGCCTGTTCAGTATTGCAGGATTGCCACTTTGGGCAGTGGTTGTTTATGCAAGGGCTGTTGGGAACCAGTCCCAGCCATGTAGGAGCCTGAAATTTCACATCACTTCCACTTACTGTGGCTTTTATGTGCTTCTGCGTGGGCTCCCAGCCAACACCCGGTATGCAAAATGAGGAAACTGTCAGTTGTATGCAAATGTTGACAACGCTTCACACGGTTGGTGAATATTCAGAGTCTTAGAGTTATGTTAATGAAAGCGGGGCAGTTACTATTAGGGGATTTCCTCAACCTCCACTGCTTTCGTGGGCCACACGTCTGATGAAAGAAGTACTTAGCAGTGATACCTTATGGAATTCTCATTCCGCTAGTCCCTAAGATGTCAGTATTTTTTTGAACTTTTTACGTATTTGTTCCTAAATTTCTGATTTAATACAATGTAAAGCGGGGAAGCAGAGGAATAAAGCTGCATATTGTGCCCAAATAGTTTTAAATCACATGTATTTGTAGACTGCACCTGGGTTTTGTTTTGTTTTTTAAACAATACAAGAGACTTTTCTTCTTCTTCTTCTTCTTCTCAAAACAATCTAGTGACATCTGGTGGCCTGTTGTATAATGGACTCAAAAACGATTGCAGATAGGAGGGACAGAGAGCCATGGCTGATTTCTGCTGGCATCTAATACGGTGGCCACGGGAGAAGCAAGAACCTCTTGGAGTGTTAATGCTGCAAGGTGTTGGGAAGTCAAATGATGTACAGTAGAAGGATAACGAAGAATGGGTGCACTAATTTACTGTAAAAGCATTTAAAAACCAAATATCAAGTAGTCTCATCAAATCATGGAATTGTAGAGTTGGAAGGGACCACAACGGTCATCTAGTTCAGGCATAGGCGAACTCCGGCCCTCCAGATGTTTGGGACTACAATTCCCATCATCCCTAGCTAACAGGACCAGTGGTCAAGGATGATGGGAATTGTAGTTCTAAACATCTGGAGGGCTGGAGTTTGCCTATGCCTGATCTAGTCCAACTCCCTGCAATGCAGGAATCTCAAATGACGCATCCATGACAGATGGCCACCCAACGTCTGCTTAGAAACCTTCAAGGAAGAAGAGTCCACCACCTCCCGAAGGAGCCCGTTCCACCGTTGAACAGCTCTCATCATCAGAAAGTTCTTCCTGACATTTTGTTGGAATCTCCTTTCTTGTAACTTGAATGCATTGGTTTGGATCCTATCCTCCGGAGCAGGAGGAAACAAGCTTGCTCCCTCCTCCATGTGTCAGCCCTTGAGATATTTGAAGATGGCTATCTTATCTCTCCTCAGTTTCCTCTTTACATTCTGAACCATTGGTGGAGTATCCAAATATAGGCTTCCCACAGCGCTCTCCCTGTGGCATTCCAGCAGACCCAAAGAACCATTCAGACTTAGCTGCACCCAGAGTGAACCCCACCCCACCCCACTGAACGACAAGGCATGGCATATCGGCTGGATCCAGCACACCTGACGCCATCAAACAGTGCCAGTCCTTAGCATGATCAGGTAGGGGCAAAACCAATAACCAGTGTTTTGTCTTTGCAAATAATAATAATAATAATAATAATAATAATAATAATAATAATAATTTATTATTTATACCCCGCCCATCTGGCTGGGCTTCCCCAGCCACTCTGGACAGCTTCCAACAAAATATTAAAATGCAGTAATGCATCAAATATTAAAAGCTTCCCTAAACAGGGCTGCCTTCAGATGTCTTCTAAAAGTCTGATACAGTGGTACCTCGGGTTACATACGCTTCAGGTTACATACGCTTCAGGTTACAGACTCTGCTAACCCAGAAATAGTGCTTCAGGTTAAGTACTTTGCTTCAGGATGAGAACAGAAATTGTGCTCCGGTGGTGCGGCAGTAGCAGGAGGGCCCATTAGCTAAAGTGGTGCTTCAGGTTAAGAACAGTTTCAGGTTAAGAATGGACCTCCGAAACGAAATAAGTACTTAACCTGAGGTACCACTGTAGTTGGTTTTCTCTTTGATATCTGGTGGGAGGGCGTTCCACAGGGTGGGTGCCACTACCAAGAAGGCCCTCTGCCTGGTTCCCTGTAACTTGGCTTCTCACAGTGAGGGAACTTCCAGAAGGCCCTCGGTGCTGGACCTCAGTGTCCGGGTAGAACGATGGAGGCGGAGACAATCCTTCAGATCTTCTCTAACTTCCAGTTTGGCATTTCCATCACTGGGGAAGCAGCAACAGCCCTACCTGTTAGCCAATCTTTTTGGCAGTTTGAATCAGGAAGCTTGCTACACAGACCTTCCCTCCCGCGCTCTCCTCTTCCCTCCTTGCCTGCAGTTTTGGGCATTAAGCAGCTACAAGCCAAAGCTGATTCGGGGCTGTCTGCCCCACGCTGTTCCCCTGAGAGACACAAGTTAAACTATGGAACTCACTTCCTCAGGAGGCAGTGATGGCCGTCAACTTGGATGGCTTTAAAAGAGGATTAGACAAATTCCTGGAGGATGGCTGTGCTTTGCCTCCTCAGTCAGAGGCAACAGTGATTTTGAATACCAATTGCTGGAAACCGCACGAGGAGAGAGTGCTCTTGTGTTCGAATCCTGCTTCTGGGCTTCCCACAGGCATCTGGTTGGCCACTGTGAGAACAGGATGCTGGACTAGGTGGGACACTGGTCTGATCCAGCATAGCTTTTCTTTTTTTTTTTGCATATTTTTTGGGGGGGAATATTTTATTAGTAGAATATAAGAACAACATATTATCAAATACAAGCAATAAAATACAGTTTTACCCTAACCCCCCTCCAAAAAAACCCAGACCCAACTACGTCCAGGTAATTACATTAGTAATATAATAAAATGAAAAATTATTTCTGCAGTTGCTGGTTTAAAAAATATCATTCCACATGCTCCCATGTGTCTTAGGTGGTTTAAATGCATGTTCTTTCATTGATGCATATGTATTAAAGGAGGACCACGTTATGTAAAAGTTATGTAGTTTCTCACGTTGTTTTCTTTCACGTACCCTTTCCCTTAACTTTTCCATCAAAATTAATTCCCAGACATAAGCATACCAAACTTCATATAGGTTCACGTTTTTGTTTTTGTGGGATGAATATATTTGATTGAAAAGTAGCTTTTAATTTTTTTAAAAAAACAACACCTTTAATCGTCTTATGCTACTGCAAGGCTAAGCACATTGATGCATGCTTAAGTCCTGTCGAAACAAATGGAATATAAGAGTTTATTCTGGGTTGAATTCCAGGTTAGGACAGCGGCTTTACGTAGACAGAAAACTGGCATTTGGCTTCCTAAATTATGAGTCCATCAGTGAAGATGAAGGCTGCTGTCATTTTGTCCACATGTCAAATGAAAAAGATGGATTTTCATAGACACATATCAACACAGGCATTTTTTTTAAAAAAGGGGGTTGAAATTTTGATGAAACATCAGGAAAGACTTCCTGCTGTCACAAGCTGTTGGCAGTGGGACAGACCCCCTTGGAAGGAGGTGACCCCTCCATTTGTTAGAAGTTTTAAAGCAGGGCCTTTAAAATGGGCACTTCTCAGGGATGCTGAAGCAGCAAACGTCCTGCATCGGCAGGAGGTGGGCTAGATGACATCTGAGGGGCTTTTCAGCTTTATGGCCCCATCTGCAGTACAGAGGTACCTTGGGTTAAGTACTTAATTCGTTCTGGATGTCCGTTCTTAACCTGAAACTGTTCTTAACCTGAAGCACCACTTTAGCTAATGGGGCCTCCTGCTGTTGCCGGAGCACGATTTCTGTTCTCATCCTGAAGCAAAGTTCTTAACCTGAAGCACTATTTCTGGGTTAGCGGAGTCTGTAACCTGAAGCGTATGTAACTTGAGGTACCACTGTATATATTTAAAGCAGGCTCATTTATTGTTTGGGGAACTTCAAATTACCGTGTTTTTTTGCCTATAAGATGCCCCATGTATAAGATGCCCCCTATTTTGGTGGACTCATATTTAAGAAAATGGAGGGGAGATGTATCCGTGTATAAGATGCGCCTTAATTTCTGACATTATTTTTAAGGGGGAAAACCTAGTCTTATATATGGAAAAATATGGTAGGTGGCGTTTCAAAACCGGATCAAATTTCTCTGCCACCTCTGGTTGCACCACGGAGGTGGACTCCCAATCGAAAAAAGGAGAGTGTCTTAAATTAATCTTGCACACATTTCTCTCTCTCCTTGCCTTACAAGGTCAAGTGGTTTCCTGCTGTTGTGTGGGAAAAGAGACCTGGCTTTTCTCTGCAAATGTGCAACCTTCTTGTGAGGGGGAAGCTCAGAGCTTTTGTGGCTGGCTTTGCGAGTGGCTTTCCTTTGCAGGAAATGACCGTGCAGAGTGAAGTTCCTCATAATGAAGGAGCTCGGAATCGGCTTCACATCCTGCCCGTCCTTTGATTAGCAGAGTTGGTCCAGGGCCATGAATGAGCTGGTAGCCCCGGGACTGCCACCTCAGTCTCCCATAGCCTTGAAGGGTTATGGAGTCATTGAATTTGGCGAAGACGACCAGGGAGCGAGGAGTCCCCCGGCCAGAAGGTCTTACATTGCCATTGCAGTGCTGTGCTACCTTAATCTGGTGAATTACATGGACTGGTTTCTTGTCCCAGGTAAGATGACTCCCCTCTCTCTGGGATCCATTCCCTGAAAGATAGCCGTGTTAATACTGCTTTTCGAGAGGTCCGGAGAGAGGCAACACGAGAACGGGGCCTTCTCTGCAGTGGCTCCCCATCTGTGGAATGCTCTCCCCAGTGAAGTTCACCTGGCACCTACATTATACACCTTTAGGTGCCAGGCAAAAACGTTCCTTTTTAACCCGGCCTTTGGTTGATCTTATTGACATCCAACACTTTTTTAGAATATGGCTTTTTTTTGGGGTGGGATTGTTACTGGGTTACTGCTTTTGGTTTGATTTTATATGGTGTGGTCTTGTTGTACACCTCCCTGGACCTCCGGGTATAGGGTGGTGTTAAGTTGAATTATTATTATTATTATTATTATTAGTAATAATAATATTTTTAACAGCACTATTTTTTAAACAGACTCCAGACCCTCCAAGTGTCCTTATTTTCCAGGGACAATCCCAGATTTACAGAAGTTGTCCCAGTTTCTGAATTGATCCCAGAATGTCCCACTTTTTCTTAGGACGTCCCTATTTTCATAGGAGAAATGTTGGAGGGTATGGAGTTATGCGACCACCTGAGCCAAGGAGATTAGCAACTATACAACCTTTGGAAGAATATCTGTGTAGTTTTATTATGTTTTTATGTATTTTGGAAGCTGCCCAGAGTGGCTGGGGCAACCCAGGCTGATGGGCAGGGAATAAATAATAAAATGATGATGGTGATGAAGGTGATGATGATGGACTAGGATGTTCCTATTTTCGTCAGAGAAATGTTGGAGGGTATCAGACTCCCCCACAGCATATTGGACTATTTAGTTTTGAGAGAAGGCAAGTGAGAAGCGACATGCTAGAAGTTTAGATAATAATGCCTGGCCTGGAGAGAGTGGAAAAAGGAAGGTTTTTCTCCCTTACACCATACGCATGGGAACTTGTGGGCGTCCAACAAAGCTGAGTGTTGAAAGAAAGGACTCCTTCATGTGGTGAGGGCCACCAACCTGGTGGCTTTAAAAGAGGATTAATGGAGGATAAGACATCTATGAGCCACAAGGACTCTGCTCCCACAGCTGGAGGCAGCCATGCTTCTGAATACTCATTGCTGGAAACCACAGGAGGGGAGGGGAGCTCTTGTGCTTGAATCCTGCTTGTGGGTTTACCTCAGGAATCTGGTTGGCCACAGTTAGAACAGGATGCGGGACTAGATGGGGGTTGCTGACCTGATCCAGGTCTGTTCTTAAAATGCAACAAAATGATAAGAGCTGGAGCTCTGTGAGGGGTAAACCACAAGCCCAGAATTATTTGAGAGGGAAATGTGCTTCCAATGTGCATTAAAGGCATAGTCGTACGCAGCCACAGATCCCGTTCGGTATGACATGCCAGATGACACCTCTTGGCCTCCATGTTTTGTCCTGGATTTCCAGAGTCCTGCCCCCTGCCCCCACATCCAAGGGGCTTGTATTTATTAAACCAAAAGTTCACAGCCTCTGATGTCCCCAACGAAGAATTAATGCTATTTTGGGCTTGCCAATTCTGCGAAATGGAAAGGCAGGCTCCTTTCCTTTTCCACCCTTTGATTGTATAACATCTTCCATCTAAATGTCAATGAAGAGCAGGGCACTGATTCTCAGAGGGTTTCCGCTGTTAGGTTATTGACAGATTAAGGTAAGCTTCATAAGAGCTCAAGTAAAAGCAAAGTGAGATGGGTGATCCCTGCTTCTCTGCAAGCAAACAACAACAACAACAACAACAAATTTGATTTATACCCCGCCCTCCCCAGCCAGAGCCGGGCTCAGGGCAGCTAACACCAGTAAAATTACAGTAAAAACATAATAGGAAAAAAACCACCAATTTAAAATACAGGTTAAAATGCAATTTAAAATGCGGCCTCATTTTAAAAGTAGCCCATAGATCAAAACCCTAAGGGGAGGGAAACATAAGGGTCAGACTGAGTCCAAACCAAAGGCCAGGTGGAACAGCTCTGTCTTGCAGGCCCTGCGGAAACATATCAAGTCCCGCAGGGCCCTAGTCTCTTGTGACAGAGCATTCCAGTCGGGGCTAGTACTGAGAAGGCCCTGGTCCTAGTTGAGACGAGTAGTATAACAAGTAGTAAAGGCAGCTTTGCATAACCTGAGCTGCTAGATCAAAGCAGCACTCCTTTGCTAAACCTCTGCTTCCCCTTCCCACAAGCTGGGGCTGTAACATTGTGGTTGTAATGGATTTTTGCTGTGTTACAGGGGTGCTTCAACACGTACAGACCTACTTCAAACTACGAGACAGCAGCGCAGGCTTGTTGCACACAGGTAAAACCATGTTAATACAATGGCATTCTCTTTTGTTGCTTTCAGCATGTGTATGATCATAATCAGTTATCTCTCACCCTGATCACAACTGCTTTTGCCTTGCATTTGCATTGCATTGAAATGAATGGGGCGGAGCGATATAATTAATTATGTAAATTACACGAGTTGCATAATTTCACCACAGTGGACGGTGAGACAAATAGCGTCGTTTTTGTCAGATGGCGAACTGCAGCAGAAAGGAAACAGCGCTGTGTGCAATGAATACAGGGTGGGGTGGATGGATGTAATGATGTCTTGTTACATTACTGCAAGGGCGAGGAGAGACTCCTGTTTCAGTCCCTGGGGAGCAACTGTCAACCATGGCAGACAGTACAGAGATAGATGGACCAATGGTCTGACTCTGCGTAAGGCAGCCTTCTAGAAAGAAATTCAAAATAGCGTTATGAGAATACTGGAATTTTGTGCGATGCAAAAACCATACAAAATAAGATCTGCCTGTCGGTTAACGTTTCTCAGGAAGCTGGATTTCGCACCCAACACCACATCCTGTGTTTTATTCTCTAGACCCCTGTGAAATTGTGGCATTTTGACAGACCTGTGCAGGCAACCTTCCCAAGTGACCGGTCTGTTATAACATATCCTCTTGTGTTCCCTTTGCCTTCTGGTCTCTGTTTCTTAAAAATAAAATAAAGATCTGCTTCACATTCAGATAAATAGATACATTACTGTATATAGAAAACTAGCCTGCCAAGAATGAAGCCCACTGTCCTGACATGCTAGTTTTCTTCAGTAAGGTAAAAGTAAAGGGACCCCTGACCATTAGGTGCAGTCGTGACTGACTCTGAGGTTGCGGCGCTCATCTCGCTTTATTGGCCGAGGGAGCCGGCGTGCAGCTTCCAGGTCATGTGGCCAGAATGACTAAGCCGCTTCTGGCGAACCGGATCTGTGCACGGAAACACAATTTACCTTCCCGCTGGAGTGGTACCTATTTATCTACTTGCACTTTGACGTGCTTTCGAACTGCTAGGTTGGCAGGAGCAGGGACTGAGCAACAGGAGCTCACCCCATCGCGGGGATTCGAACCACTGACCTTCTGATCGGCATATCCTAGGCTCTGTGGTTTAACCCACAGCACCACCTGCATCCAGTTTTCTTCAGTGCAGGGACTTTAATAATAATCATCATCATCATTCAATCAAATAAGGTATCTGAGGAGGTTAAGTTACAGTTTTGCTGCAGCTTTGTGAAAGCGAAGCCAAAAATTGCTTTCAAAATGGATTTTATGTGTGTGTGAATCTGGAACTAGAAATAATAATACAATGAGTCTAATCGGAAGTCAAATGTGTTTATTTTTATTTTTTTCCTTTCTTCTAATTCTTCTTCTAATTCTTTCTTTAAATCTCCCCCCTTTCTTCTTTTTCTTTCTACCTTCTTCTTTTGTCCTTTTCTTTTTGATCTGCTAAGAAAGAGATAAAGAGATAAAAGTTAAATATGAAAATTTGAGCAAGCTAAAGTGATGTTCTGTAATTTTTCAACTACTGTTAAAGATGGTCAATTGTAATGAACTGATGTAGTAGTTATTGTGGATTTTTTTTTTGTTATTGTTGAATCTTAAGTAAAGTATTAAAAAAATGGATTTTATGTGTGTGTGAATAGGTCTTGCCTGTGGCAAGAGTTGTCCATATTCTATCGTAGGGCTTAAAAAATGAGAGGGGGTCCCCCTGCTGTGTTTCAAACCACAGGGAGCACCTCAGTTTTGGGCCAGTTCAAGGTTAGCGAGACATAACTTCAGCTATGCTTGTTTTTCTATATACTTGGTCATTTTATTTCTAAAAGTGTTCCACCAATTAATCTGGAGCGGAGTTTGGAACCAGCCTGTAAGTTCCTGGATTCTGCCCTGCCACACAGATTTCTTTTTAAAAATTGGTGTTAGACTGGCTGTTTTCCAGCCCCCTGGTGTGGAGGCCATGCTTAGGGACAAATTATCTGTTTTTTTGTTAGAAGATCAGCACATCCATGTGTGAGTTCTTCTTCAGAACTCTCAAGTTCATGCCATTCAAACCTGGCTCATTTATAATTTGTTGTTGTTGTTGTTGTTGTTGTTGTTGTTGTTGTTATACCACCCTTTATCAAGAGATCCCAGGGCGATGTATAACATTAAGAACACATTTACAGAGCACAATCATAAAATAATTTTTAAAAAGCATAATAATAAAATAATCATAATAACAGTCCCTCCCACAGCTTTAACAAGGACATGTATTATTTAACAGCCAAAGGCCTGGGTAAAGAGGAATGTTTTTTCCTGGTGCCTAAAGTCATGTAATGATGGTGCCAGGTGAGCCTCCCTGGGGAAAATACTCCCCAAATGGGGAGCCACCACCGAAAAGGCCCGTTGTGGTGTTGCCACCCTCTGGATCTCTCACGGAGGAGGCTCACAAAGAAGGGCCTCTGTTGATGATTAAAGGTTGAGGATTGGTTCCTATGGGGAGAGGCATCCTGAGCCATGTAATAAAGCCTAAACTTTACCTTTCATCACCTCTATTTGCCTCGTTTCTTCAGCCCCTCTTTGTGAAAAAGTCCAGTTTAGGCCAAGGTATCTGCACTACCCTGAATTCTGTGGCCCTCATATCTGGCTTGGGAGTTTCAAGGACAAATGGCCACCATGAGGAAACAGGGTACTATGCTACATTGGCCTTTGGTCAGATCCAGCAGTGGGCTTTTATGTTTTTAATCTAAACAAAGATTCTTAAAATATGCTTTTGTTTTTCTAAATTCATCTTGAATATAGCCAAGAGCGACACCCACAATCTGGGTAGACCCAAGTTCAAATCCCATGGAGTTTACTGGGAGATCCTAGACCAGTCAGTCTCAGCCTAGCCTACCTCACAGGGTTGTAATGAGGATAAAATGTGTGTGTTTATGGCAAATCTTAGATATTTGGTAGAAGGATGGTGAAGTGTGGGAACGTAACAGATGGGGTAGACACTGGGATAGCTCAGTCAGTAGAGCATGGGACTCTGGGGGCCATGGGTTCGAGCTCCCCATTGGGCAAAATATTCTTACATTGCGGCAAGTTCGACCCTTGTGGCCCCTTCCAGCTCTTAAGATTCTATGAATTGAAGAAAAGTGAAATAATGTGATAAATACACTGAAATGGAAGCCCTGGTGAACGCCCACACAGCTGTCAACATTCATCACTCCTCTTGCTTCTTTCCACAACAGTTTTTATTATCTGTTTCTTGGTGGCGGCCCCTCTTTTTGGATATCTCGGTGACAGATACAACCGCAAAATCATCCTGAGTGCTGGAGTAATCCTCTGGTCAGGCGTTACCCTTGCCAGCTCATTCATCCCAGAATGGGTAAGTGTCAATTATTTGGTTTTGGGGGGAGTGGAGGTTTGTCTGCATGAATAGATGTTCCATTTTGGGAATGGTACACCTCCTAGTGGCATTCGAACGTTCAGCAAACATAAAGCTGGTTCAATGAGCTGAGGCTCATCTATTACAAATGCGAGGGGGGGGGGGGAGGAAACATATTTTAAAAATTAGCTAATGCTTTCCCCCCCAAGAAAAATAGGTGCCAGAATTCACTGTGAAATTGTTACAATAAGTCACCTTAGGGCAGCCCTGAACAGATGCCAGTTTGATAACAGCCCCATTTACTGATTGTGGAGGTGCAAAAAACTACAGCCAGCTGTCTCCTTAGCTGGTCTGGAGGTTAAGCCTAGTTCTGGTATAGGTACAATCAATGTGCCTCCTCTGCCCTCATCCTCTTAATAATAATAATAATAATAATAATAATAATAATAATAATAATTTATTATTTATACCCCGCCCATCTGGCTGGGCTTCCCCAGCCACTCTGGGCGGCTTCCAAAAAATATTAAAATACTGCAATACATCAAACACTAAAAGCTTCCCTAAACAGGGCTGCCTTCACATGTCTTCTAAAAGTCTGGTAGTTGTTGTTCTCTTTGACATCTGGTGGGAGGGTGTTCCACAGGGCGGGTGCCACTACCGAGAAGGCCCTCTGCCTGGTTCCCTGTAACTTGGCTTCTCGCAGTGAGGGAACCACCAGAAGGCCCTCAGTGCTGGACCTCAGTGTCCGGGCAGAACGATGGAGGTGGAGACGCTCCTTCAGGTATACTGGACCGAGGCCATTTAGGGCTTTAAAGGTCAGCACCAACACTTTGAATTGTGCTCGGAAACGTACTGGGAGCCAATGTAGGTCTTTCAAGACCGGTGTTATATGGTCTCGACGGCCCCTCCCAGTCACCAGTCTGGTTGCTGCGTTCTGGATTAGTTGTAGTTTCCGGGTCACCTTCAAAGGTAGCCCCACATAGAGCGCATTGCAGTAGTCCAAGCGGGAGATAACCAGAGCATGTAGCACTCTGGTGAGACAGTCTCAGCCTACATACCAGATGGAGCTGGTAAACAGCTGCCCTGGACACGGATTTGACCTGCGCCTCCATGGACAGCTGTGAGTCCAAAATGACTCCCAGGCTGTGCAGCTGGTCCTTCAGGGGCACAGTTATCCCATTCAGGACCAGGGAATTCTTAGATTCTGGCAGGTGTCTAGGGCAGCTTGGAAGGGCCCTTGTGCAAACGGGCACATGTGTAACAGTAGAGGCCTGGCGGGAAAGCTTAAAGCCCCCTGCCACTATACAGTGGTATCTCTGGTTGCGAATGGAATCCGTTCCAGAGGCCCATTCGCAACATGAAAAGAGCACAACCTGCAGCGGTGCGTCTGCGCATGCGCGGGTTGCGATTCACCGCTTCTGCGCATGCGTGTGACGTCATTTTACACGTCTGCGCATGTGCGAGTGGCGAAACCCGGAAGTAACCTTTTCTGGTACTTCCGGGTCATCGTGGGACATAACTTGAAAGAACGTAACATGAAGCGGACGTAACATGAAGTATGACTGTACTGCAGATGAATTAAAGAGAAGGGAATACGAATTGGCTGCCCTGTAGCTTGACCAATCACGGCTATGAGTTAGCTGGAGTCATAGGTCTTTTAAAAAAGTGTAGACTTGCACAAGCTGGCCAACTTCTGTTTTGACTTGAAATGTACGTTTTGGGCTTCTCAGAAGTACATAAAGGCAAGAAGGCAGTGAGGAGAGCGCCGGCTCGCAATGATGTCCACCTGAGAGTTGCTGGAACTGCACACCTGCATGCTCCGGCTGGGGAAAAAAGCACTGGTTAGGAAAACAACTCAATTTTACCTAGGCTACCCAATTTAGAATGGAGGGAACTGCCCAGAGAAACTCTGAGTGATATTCTGGACAATAAAGGTGCAAGCTTTATGTTATAATTGTTTGCCTGGACTGGATCGTGGGCTACAGTATGAGACAGAAAAGAGAGTAAAGACAGGGAAATTTGTATATCTTTTTATGTCTTGTCTTCTGCTCGGCATGAGCTTCTTCTGAAGAGACAGGAGGATAAATTAAAATAAACAAAGGTTATTCCGAGTGCTGGAAGGTGCTATTTAATGTGTGTCTTTTTCAATATCTTGCACGTCTTCTCCCCTTCCTCAAGATGCCCTGGCTGTTCTTCATTTCGCGGGGACTGGTGGGTGCTG
Source organism: Podarcis gaigeae (assembly GCF_964106915.1). Lineage (NCBI taxonomy): Eukaryota > Metazoa > Chordata > Lepidosauria > Squamata > Lacertidae > Podarcis > Podarcis gaigeae. The sequence continues at coordinate 33,935,474 of NC_139692.1, forward strand.
GCACCGCCAGTTACTCCACTATCGCGCCCACCATCATCGCTGACCTGTTTGAGAAAGACCGCAGGACATGCATGCTATCGCTCTTCTATATCTTCATACCGGTTGGAAGGTAGTTCTCTGTTCTCCGAGACAAGTTGGGAAGGATCTGGGGCTAGGGGGCAGCATGGAAGTGGGGAAGGGGAGAAGCAGGGGCAAAAGATGTTCTGGTTGGAGCCTCTTCATTTTCCTTTCGGCAAGGGGGGGATGGGCCACCCACCCCTCCATCCTTGCATTTCTGATGTTCAAACTGAAAGTGCCAATCATTTTGTACCCAAAAACACCTGGGAGGAATGACCAGCAAGATTCAGGGAACTCAAGACATGCAGAACTGCAAAAAATATTTATGGGAAGAAAGGCAGTGTGAGAAACTGAGATATAAAAGCGAGGAGCTAAATGGCACCTTAAACCTAGGTTATGGGTGCAACGGAATGTCTAGGCTTTTGTAATAACAAGAATACAAAGCTGAAAATGAATGAACTGCAGCTAAAATATTATGTTCATTTTTCACATGGTCTAGTCCTTCCCTTGCCCACCCCCCTAATATTCTTAAGAGGGTCTTTTATCCAGTCTTAAGAGAGTAGCTGGAAGTGGGGAGGCAGAAAAAGGTCCTCCTTTCCTTCCACTCTGCAGTTTTAATCTGAAATCTTAGGCACAGTACTGCACCCAGAGCTCAGAAACTTCTTGCGCTGATCAAATTCCCTGTCACAAAAAGCGCCTAGAACAATGGGAGTTTCAAACATTGAAGAAAGGTCTAGAGGTGCAGTGAGGGAGAACCTCTCAAACAGCCCCATGAGGACTGAGTGTGCTCAGTAGTCACAAAACGCTGATTGTTTGGGTGTGTGTGTGTGTGTGTGTGTTTTTAAGAGGGGACACAGAAAACCAGTTTGGGTGGAATGGGAATCCGGAACAGCAGCAGTCCCCACTGCAACACTTTGTTGCACATCCCACTTACGACATTGATATCCCCCTTTCCTTTCCTCACGGAACTCCATGTGTCATACATGCCAGTTACCTAGGTGACCTTTCATCCATGCACTGGCCAAACCTGGACCTGCTTAACTTCAGCAAGACAGCTGCATCCAAGGCCACGTTCTACACTCTTGACTGGTCCTGATTGTTGTTTGAAGAGGATCAGTCACTGGCCACAATTGGAAGCCACGTTTTATTGAAATGCAGAGACTCTAAACTTTTTAAACCGGAGAGGCTAAGAAGTGACCACCAAAGCTCCAACATGAAAATAGGGACGTCCTATTCCATCATCAGGATGTGGGTGGCGCTGTGGGTTAAACCACAGAGCCTAGGACTTGCCGATCAGAAGGTCGGCGGTTCAAATCCCCGTGATGGGGTGAGCTCCCATTGCTCAGTCCATGCTCCTGCCAACCTAGCAGTTCGAAAGCACATCAAAGTGCAAGTAGATAAATAGGTACCGCTCCGACGGGAAGGTAAAACGAGTTTCTGTGCGCTGCTCTGTTTCTTCAGAAGCAGCTTAGTCATGCTGGCCACACACCCGGAAGCTGTATGCCGGCTCCCTCGGCCAATAAAGTGAGATGAACGCCGCAACCCCAGAGTCGGCCACAACTGGACCTAATGGTCAGGGGTCCCTTTACCTTTTATTCCATCATCATCATCATCCTAAACATCACCATCATTTTATTATTTATACCCCGCCTCTCTGGCTGAGTTGCCTCAGCCACTCTGGGCAGCTTCCATCATATATTAAAACACAAAGGAACATTAAACATTAAAAAAACTTCCCCATAGAGGGCTGCCTTCAGATGTCTTCTGAAGGTTGTATAGTTCCTTATCTCCTTGGCTCAAGGGTTGCCTAACTCCAAACCCCCTAATATTTCTCCGCTGAGAATAGAGACGTCCTAAGGAAAAGCGTCACATTCCAGAGTCAAATCAGAAACCGGGGTGGCTTCTTTAAATCCATGACTGTCCCTGGAAAATAGGGACACTTGGAAGGTCTGGAACACTGGCGTGGGAGATGTGCACTCTAAGTCTGAGATGTAGCCCCTCCCATTAAGAGCTTCTATCTAGTCTGGTGACCTGGCAACCAAACTGGTGCTCAGTCTGTCCCCTAGTCATGCTCGGTGGTTCGAAGCAGTCAGATAGAAACAGTGCATTTCCTTTCTCTTGCAGTGGGCTCGGTTACATCATGTCATCTGGAATGGCGTTGGCTACTGGCCACTGGAACTGGGGGTTCAGGGTGAGTCTTTTCTGGGTAGACCCCCTTTTTGGGTAAAATGGTGGGGTTCTTCCACTCTGCACTTTATCAAGGGAGTTTCATTCAGCTGAACAAATCCGACCGCTGGCCTCAGCCCACCGTCAGCCTGTCTCGAGAAGAGGCAGAAACTGTTTGAAACTGAAGAGAGTGGCTTGAGATCCACAGTGCTAAAACCAAGGGCCTGCTTTAAAAAACGATTTGTAAGAGCTTATAAGAACTCCATCTTTTCTGCCTCGATTATTATTATTATTATTATTATTATTATTAATAATAATATACCCAGAGGTCTCAGGGCGGTTCGCAGAATAAAATCAAAATATAAAACCACAAAATGCATAATCAAAAAAACAACAACAACCCAATAACCCTTCCCCCAATAACTCCTCCTTTTTGATCATCAGAATGTTGCCCCTTTCATCATGGTCTTTGTTGAAAGCCTTTTTCCTGCAACATCAGCAACTTTTCCTTTCTCTGTAGGTCACCCCTTGTATGGGAGCTGTAGGCTTGGCTTTCCTCATTTTCTTGGTTCCTGAATCATCCCGGTGTGGAGCTGTGGAGCCTGCAGCTGACAAGGTCAGAGGGGATTCAACTTGGCTCAAGGACATTTCATCGCTTTGCAAAAAGTAAGTATCATTATTATTATCTGAATTTTCAGTGCCTGGAATGCCAACCCTTTGCTTGGAAGTGCAGCTTTTAGCCTTAGGTAGTATAATATGCATATATAAATTCTATCTGCCATCTAAGGACAACACTGTGTCCCTGATGAAGACCAGGCTCAAGTCCCCGAAACCTTATATACTTTACAAATCTGTGCATCTTGAAGGTGCTGCAAGTTGAGCTGGATCCAGTAGAGGGCGATGTTGACTTAGAGAAATCTTCTCTAGGCATCCTTTGAACATTTCATGCTCAGGGCCAAGTCAGGCATAGCTGTCAACTTACAGATTTGAAAATAAGGGACCAACAACCTCGAAAATAAGGGACCAGCAGCCAAAATAAGGGATTTTGTCAACCAGCTCCCGAGCCAAAGGCAGAAAGCCCAGCCAGCAGCCAAACGAAGCCTCAAGTGGTGGTTCCCACAGCGCAGCAAACCGGCAAAGGGGATGCAGCAAGGAAAACCACCGTCACCTCCGCTGGGAAGCGCTGAGCAAAGGCGAGTCCCCGGGCAACGCGGCCGATTTGATCGGCACAAGGCATGCAAGCTCCAAGCCTCAGTCGTTCTTAGACTCCTTATTGGGTGAGCAACGCAGCCAAGCAACCCAGTTTGAGCCTCCCTCCTCCCTAGCCGGCAGGGAGGGAGGGAGAGGAGCTGCTTCCTTTGAAACCCGGGAAATTTAAGGGACATCATCAATAAGGGACAGCAGCAGGACACAGCGCTGGGATAAGGGACTTTCCCGCCAAATAAGGGACAGTTGACAGCTATGAAGTCAGGCAGTGAACATTGTCTGCTCTGGAAGGTAAAAGACCCCTGGATGGTTAATTATGATACTGTGTGCCCTACTTGGCTATCATGTAAAATGCTCATTTATGGTGTAGACCCTGAAATTTCAGGCTTGTGAAACACTTGCCACCCTCCCTGCTAACATTTTGTCATTTCTGTGGGTTGCAGTTGGCTTTCAGCAACGTCAAAAGGCACTCTAAAAATTAAAAATTACCTGATTACCCAGAATGCTCTGGTGAACATGCTGGCTAGCCCCCAGAGCTATCAAACATCACCTTGTCATCCTTCTCCTTAATTAAAAGATGCATAGAGTATACTGTCAGGCATCCGGGTACTCTACAGCAGGAGGAGGGGGGTGTTTTTCAGCCCAGGGGCCACATCACTTCTCAAGCAGCCTTCTGGGGGCCGCATGCCCATGGTGGGCAGAGCCAAAGGCAAGAGTGGGTGGAGCCAGAGGCCAAAATTCAACACAGAGCAACACAGCGATAGCTGGTAGGACAGAAGGCAGGAAGCTCAACAGTAGGTGGCGCCAGAGCAAAAGCCAGCTAGTTCTAGTTTTACCCCATCCTCCTCCCTGCTGAGTTCTAGAAGGGGCAACCCTGAGGTGGAGGAGGAGGAAGGTGGTAGCCTGGGCCCACCCGCCGGGCAGGTCATAAGGAAGAAGGCAGGCAGGTTGGGGGCTGACTGAGGGCAGATGGAGTTTGGTGGGGCAGCCTCCACTGGAACAACAGGTGTGACCCTTGCCTTTTTACAGTCAGCTGTATTCCAGCCATGTAAAGGCCAGGGGTATCTACACATAGATCACAGAATTGTAGAGTTGGAAGGGACCACATGGTTCATCTCATCCAATCCCCTGCAATGCAGGAATATTTTGCCCAATGTTGGGGTGGGATCATGCTCTGCCGACTGAGCTATCTGTGCATCTCTCCATTCACCCAGATGAGCAAAGGCTATTATCACAGTTTAGTCAGCCAGAAGTACTCCAGGATACTGCGGAACACAGCAAGCTAAGGCTTTGTCCCGGGGAGGGGAGGTATGGCCTGATGAAATCCTGAGGGCCTGACAGAAAGGCCTCAAGGGCCGCATTTGCCCCCCAGGCCTGAGGTTTCCCTCCCCCGATTTGGAGAGCAATAACAAGCCAAAACCCAAGACACCAAGGAAACTACAGTGGTACCTCGGGTTACATACGCTTCAGGTTACAGACTCCGCTAACCCAGAAATATTACCTCAGGTTAAGAACTTTTCTTCAGGATGAGAACAGAAATCGTGCAGCGGCAGTGGGAGGCCCCATGAGCTAAAGTGGTGCTTCAGGTTAAGAACAGTTTCAGGTTAAGAACAGACCTCCGGAATGAATTAAGTATTTAACCCGAGGTACTACTGTATTTAAATATGTTTCTTATTCCACCCCACCCCCTGACAGCTGGAGTTTCTTGTGGTCCTCGCTCGGGGTGACAGCCATGTCCTTCATCGTTGGAGCTCTGGGGTTCTGGGTGCCAGTGTTCCTTTCCAGAGCTCAGCTCATCCATGACACTGTCCCTCTCTGCCAACAGAAAGGGTCGTGTGACACCTCCAACAGGTGAGACAAGCTTTCTTTGGGAGAAGCAAACAGAGGGCATGGGGAACACTCCATAGGAGAGAGTATCTGAATATTTATATATATATTTTAAAAGAAACGTGACAACAGGAGGCTGTGGCAGAGATGGAGCATTGCAGAAAGATCACACCTGTTTGATTTGTGAACCACCCTGAGATCTATGGGTATAGGGTAGTAAAGGTAAAGGTAAAGGGACCCCTGACCATTAGGTCCAGTCGTGGCCGACTTTGGGGTTGCGGCGCTCATCTCGCTTTATTGGCCGAGGGAGCCGGCGTACAGCTTCCGGGTCATGTGGCCAGCATGACTAAGCCGCTTCTGGCGAACCAGAGCAGTGCACGGAAATGCCGTTTACCTTCCCGTCGGAGCGGTACCTATTTATCAACTTGCACTTTGATGTGCTTTCGAACTGCTAGGTTGGCAGGAGCAGGGACCGAGCAATGGGAGCTCACCCCGTCACGGGGATTCGAACTGCCGGCCTTCTGATCGGCAAGTTCTAGGCTCTGTGGTTTAACCCACAGCGCCACCCGCGTCCCTTTTATAGGGTAGTAGGCAAATTTAATAATAAAAATAAATAATTTCTGCCTGCCACAGCATGGTCAAAGCACAAAGATACAGTCATGTAATAATAATGATAATAAAATAGTCAGCCAATCGACAGAGCCAATGTTCATAAGGTTATATAACCTGCTGTGGTCTTTAAAACACACACATCTTTTTTCCTGTCCACCAGCCAGATATTTGGAGGAATAACTATTGCAACTGGCATCTTTGGAGTCATTGTTGGAGCAGAAGCCGCCAGAAGATTCAAGAAGACCAACGCAATGGCTGACCCTCTGATTTGTGCTGTCGGCTTGCTGACGTCATCTCCATCCATGTATCTGGCCATCATGCTGGCTCAGGAAAGCATTATAGCTACATATGTAAGTATGTGGCAAGAGGGGTTTTGCCTTAGCGGCTGGCCTCTCCTCAAAGACAACCTTGCCTATGGGGGAATTGGGTTTTCATAGCAGAGATACTGGCTTGGAAAGGTTTCTATTCCTCAAGATTGCAAGACTGAAATATTGCAGAAACCGAGACGAACCTTTCTGAATTTCATATATGTGGGCAGGCAATATCACCAGGGAAGCTTGGACTGGGTGCCAGGGGCCTCTAGCATACTCATCAATATACCCTATCTAGTATTTAATTTTTGGTCATTGCACTGGGTAAATCTGCACCCTGAAAGTTAGCTGCTTTTTGTTTTAAGCAGTCAAATTGTACCAGCCAAGCAGCTTGCAAACCTGAGAGGGAGGCTTCCCATAGTTGGCTGTAGCAGCTGTTGGAGCCTGTAGTAGCTGCTACTGTCACTTGGGCACTTCCTTGTTCACAAGCTCCTGCAAGCCAGTTTATGAGCAAATCTATATCCTTCTGCTTGCTCTGGCTGGCAAAAATGAAGGATCTTCCCATGTTCCTAATTTCTCTCAGCTGAACCCCAACATTGGTAACACCGTCCTCAGCTCATTGGTGGGAAGGTGGGGTCGTGTAAGGGTTGCTGGTACCCAAAACATGAACCGTTAAAAGGATGGAGAGTAGTATTTGGCCTCTATTTGATCTTTCTGTGTGTGCATTTGCAAATCTCCAGTGCCCTGTCAACTCATGAGGTTCTTTCTACCTCTCTACCTCTCTGTGTGCTTTTCCCCTATTTCAGATTTTTATTGCCCTTGGAGAATTTCTTTTATCCTTAAACTGGGCCATTGTGACTGACATACTGCTGGTGAGTTCAGCTGTCTTTTTCTGTCATATTGATTTTGCTGATAACCTGATACACCTATTCTTAGATCTTTGCTCTCTCTTTCTCTCTTTTCTACATTCACATCCCTTCAGGTCCATAGCCAGAAACGTAGCGGAGACAAGAGTCACATGGGGTGTGTGGGGGGGGAGGAAGTGGGGCATTTTTAAGTTAATGTGAAATGACTTAACATGCAATCCCATGAATATTATCCTGCTGACAAGTCCTTCCGTGTTGAGTGGGGCTTGCTCCCAAGAAAGTGTGTGCAGGATTGTAGCCAAAGAGGATGTCTTCGGCTAGAGGACTGTCCTTGTAGACTCGGATGTGTGGCCACCCTCCTTGCATACCACCCAGAAGTGGTCTCTCTCTTTCAGACATTTGCAGTGCAAAGCCAGGCACACCCAGGAAATTGTGTAGTTAGTCTCTGTGGTAGGGCTGGCAGATCTGCTAGCAACCAGCAGTATGTTGCTAGAAAGGCAAGGCCCATGTTAGAAGCACTGATATGGCAACCACAGCCTGCTTCCTTATGTAGGTGTTACAGCCTGGTTGGATGCAGAGGAAACACTGGAGGACCGGCTGGGAAACCCCCAAGGGAAGAAGGCTCAGAACTCGGGGACTGGTGGTGGTCAGAGGGAGAAGGAGGGAGGAGGTGTTGGAAACTGAAGGGGCAACAGGGCTGAGTGAGCAGGAAGAGTCTGTGGCAGAGAGAAGTCCAGAAGCAGAGGCAATAGCTGAAGCAGAAGAAGAGAGAGGCCAAGAGGAGTCAGGTTGGTGCAGAGTCACAGGTGGCTGCCCCTCCTGCTGTGACAGGCTCCCCAGTATCACAGAAGCAGAAGAGGCATGAAAGGGGTGGAGGAGAGGTTGGCTTCATGGAGGCACAGTCTCCGATTGCTTGGGGAAAACCCTGGAGAGGAGAGGACCTAGGCAGCTGTGTGGAGGTGAGGACCTTCAGTCTCAACAACTGCTTCACAGGGGCAAGACCTGCCGGAGATGAGTTGCTATGCTCATTAGGCCTGACACTCCTGCATCAATTGTGGTTTTGCTGATAAAGAGTTAACCCCGACTTGCACCGTGTGATTTACTGCTGGCTCGTTCCTGACAGTCAAGCACATTTAGCTGGTCTTTCCTATTTCCTACTTACCTTGACCATTGGGTCTTTTCCCTTTGACTTTTCAGTATGTCGTGAAACCAACATGCCAATCCACCGCACTATCTGTACAGATTTTTGTTAGTCATTTGTTTGGTGATGCCGGAAGCCCCTATCTCATTGGAATCGTAAGTTATATGGGCAGCTTTAGAGGTGGGGGTGGGCTGAAGCCCCCCCCACCCCTTGGTGGGAAACGGTACAAAGTGATCTCATTTTACAAGTGCATAGAAATTATTTGCACTGTGAGTGAATAGCTTGGGGCTTCATTTCATGGCAGGTTGAAGCAGGTTCTTGATCCTGGCGATGTTCAAATGGGCCAGAGGCAGAAGGCATAATCCGAGACAGGCAGGAAATCAGGAAAACAGATAAGGGAACCAACCTAGGACCAGAGGCAGATAGGCAGTCGAAAGATGGTCAGCTGGTCAGGTAGAGAGCTAAATGGATGAAGACCAAAGGATCAGATGTAGGAAAGCCATCAGAGGTCCAAGACCACCTGCACCACTGCTAATATATTAGCCAATTTACTCAGACTAATAAGAAACAAAGTGAGTTTTACACAGATAGCCAAGCTCCTGTTGGTCCCTCAAGAACCAAATGGTCTTGAATAGCGTTACGGGGAGAAATTCAATACCGTTTGCATTTAAAGGTTGTTGTCATTTAGTCGTGTCCGACTCCCTAATTTGCACTTTTGAAAACACAATTCTTCTATGCTTCAAAATTAGAAATTCTCCTTTAAACAAGCATCTCCCCACAAAAATACTTAGGCTAGACTTAATTTTGCAAATCAGTTCTCTAGCCAATTAATGGGCATATAATGAGGTTGAGCATGCATAAAAATGCACATATTTTTGAAGACAGCAGACAAATATGCATTACATTAGAGAAAATGCTCTGCGGAAATGTGCGTCTTAGGCAAAATTGCACAGAAGCATATGTATATTAGCAAAAATCTGCACTAAAATGTTAATGAATTTTCATGAGGACTTTTTAAAAAAATAAATAAATCTGCAAAGTGGAAATGTGGAGGACTGACCTTAGGACAGAAAAAAAACAAGAGAAAATGACATATTTACCCATTTCCTTGTCTTGGAAGAACTAAAGTCCCAGCTTTGGCCACCAGAGGGCTGGCACCAGTCAGTCCATCAAACGCATCAGTTTATGCATCCCAGAGTTTTTGCTTCACCTGTGTTAGGGCCCAGGAAGCTTCAGGGCAAGCTCAGGTCAAGTCCAAAAGTAACCAGAGAAAACAACACGGTCAGACTGAACGGGGTTCAAATCCCCCACTTGGCCCTGAAGCTCACTGGGTGAGCTGGCAGGGGGGCGGTCACTGCCTCTTGACCTAGGGTTGCTGTGGGGATTAAATGGGGAGAGGAAGAACCATGGATCAGTGGCGTAGCGTGGATTGTCAGCACCCGGGGCAAGGCAAGTAATTTACGCCCACTAACCCGTGGATTTGCGCCCCCTAACCCGTGGATTTGCACCCTCTAACCCTAACCCCCAGATGTTGCGCCCGGTGTGGCTGGCCCCCCCTGCACCCCCCACGCTACGCCACTGCCATGGATGCCACCTTGAGCTCCTTAGAGGAAGAGGGTGGGGCATAAATGCAATAAGCAGAGTAAAAAAATCACGTTCCCCCTCCAGATCTCCAGTGAAATCCAGAAGCGACAGGCAGGGGCTTCTGCCTACCTCGCGTCCTTCCGGAGCCTGCAGTACAGCTTTGTCCTATGCTGCTTTGTCGGTGCTCTTGGGGGAGCCTGCTTCCTCCTCACCGCCCTCCGGATCAAAGAAGATCGGCTGGAAGCTGCGCCTCCACCCCCACCGCCAGTCAAAGGTAACTCTGACCCTTGGGCTCAGCACATCTGTATTGCAAGCATCGCCCTGGCTTTGGTCATCATTTTTTGCCAGACCTTTCCAGCTGAACTATAGAGTCATAGAATTGTAGAGTTGGAAGGGACCTCAAATGCCATCCAGCCCAGCCCCCTGCAATGTGGGGATCTCAGCTAAGGCATCCATGACTGGTGGCCACTCAACCTCTGCTTAAACACCTGCAAGGAAGGAGAGTCTACAACCTCCCAGGAAAGGGGTGGAGGAAGCGGAGTGCAATGGGTGCGGACAGCCCCAGGTGTCACAACTGAGGAGGGTGACAAAATGCTGGGAGGCACTCACCACGGGGCCTGCAGTGTGCCTGAGCCACGTGTCTCTACTGGGAGAGATGCGGTGGCTTGGGCACACACAGGCTTCACGCTCCCCAAATGGTCCACCCACTGCCTCCCCCCCCCAGCTGTAGGGTGGCTGAGTGGGAGGAGGCAGGTAGACTCCGGAGGCCCCACGGTGCACCCTGCCCATATGGGCAACTCACCCTGCCCTCGCCCTGCCTCTATGTGTGGTGTAGTGGTTAAGAGCGGTAGATTTGTAATCTGGTGAACCGGGTTCGCGTCTCCACTCCTCCACATCCATTTGCTGGGTGACCTTGGGCCAGTCACACTTCTCTGAAGTCTCTCAGCCCCACTCACCTCACAGAGTGTTTGTTGTGGAGGAGGAAGAGAAAGGAGAATGTTAGCCGCTTTGAGACTCCTTCAGGTAGTGATAAAGCGGGATATCAAATCCAAACTCCTCTTCTACTCTTCTTCTTCCTGGGCACGCCACCCCAGGTGCCCGAGCAGCTTCCTCCGCCGCTGTCCCAGGCCAGACCGTTCCACTGTCAAATAGCTCTGACTGTCAGAAAGTTCTTCCTGATGTTAAATCAGCATTTCCTTCCTTGTAGCTGGAAGCCATTGGTTCGAGGCCTACCCTCCAGAGAAGGAGAAAACAAGCTTGCTCCATCCTCCATGTGATACCCCTTGAGATATTTGAAGGTGTCTATTGTATCTTCTCTCAGTCTTCTCTTTTCCAGGCTAAATATACCCAACTCCTACCATGGGAACTGTAGTTCGCCAAACATTATTAAGTGGTCTTGTCCAGGGGTCAGTTAACTTTTTCAGCAGGGGGCCAGTCCACTGTCCCTCAAACCTTGTGGGGAGCCGGACTATATTTTGGAAAAATAATAATGAACAAATTCCTATGCCCCACAAATAACCCAGAGATGCATTTTAAATAAGAGCACACATTCTACTCATGTAAAAACATGCTGATTCCTGGACCATCTGCGGGCCGGATTGAGAAGGCGATTGGGCCACATCCGGCCCCCGGGCTTTAGTTTGCCTACCCATGGTCTTGTCATTTGAGGTCGCCCATCTGCTTTGCACCTCTGCCGTTCCTGTGGCTCATAGGAGGAAAGCCTGGGAAGTTCTAATAAATATAAGTCCAGCGTTATGTGGTTTCAAGTCCCCTGTGGGTCTGATGGTGCAGATTAGGGCAAAAGATGTAGAGGAAAGGATTTGGACGACTTGTTTTAAGCTACACCTGTCCCAGTCTCCTGCCCAAGAATGATGGCAAGTGCCCTTTCTTGCATGTCAAGTAGCCAGGCTTTATTGCAGTGCAGCTTCAGAAACGAGTGAAGAGCAGGAAAAAGCCCAGAGATGCAGCAAGGATCAAAGCACGAGGAAAGGAACTTCAAGGTTCAGGGACAAGGCCAGAGATACAGATCAGAAGTTGGGAGCTGAGACTGCACAGGAGTGTGAAGTTGTTCTGAGAATCAGCCCTCCCTGCCCATCATGCTTTTAAACATAGATTGTCCGGCTACTCAAATACATGCATGCCCTATAGACAACCCGACCTTAACTTGTGCGTGTTGAATAAAGAGGTTTCGAGGAGAGAGTTTTACTATCTCTTAGCATAGTTAGCACAGTGGTGATTGCTACCAAGCATATTAAAATTTGGTTGGCTTCACATCTGCCCTCACCCACCTTTAAACAAGCATTCCCCACGAAACTACTTAGGCTAGAATAAATCACAGACACCTAGCTTTGCAAATAAGCGAATATTTTACTTGCAGAGTTTCCAGCAATTGAGTCTCCGTCTGCTGGCAGTAATATAAAGAAAAAAAAAGGTTCCCAAAGGTTTGTGCTCCTTCTTGGGGGCTGGGTTTACTCCTGACTCTTGATGTGCTGCTGTTGTCTCAGAGACAAGGTCTGACGCTGCTCCCCTGCTGGCAGCTCAGTCTGTGCCACCTCCTCTCCTCAGGGGGAAAAATGGCCTCCCTGGGCATATGAAGCCCCGACCTCCTCACCCTGAGCCAAGTAAGGGGGCAGCTGCGAGACTTCCCGAGCAAGAGTCTCAACAGAGGGTACTGGCTCTGAGTTGGGGAAGTTGAGCGGGAGAGCCCTGCTCCATGACCTCTTCATCCACCCTTTTTGTCCTCTGTTGTACACAGAGCTCCTCCTCCTGCCATTGCCACCTGCCTCTCAGCGCTTGGCTTTGCAATTGGCCTCCTCTGCCCCCTGATTTTTTTGACATTGGGGGGCCTCAGCCCCTTCCCAAATATATTGGGGAACCCCAGCTGGGCTCGGCCCCTAGCAGTTGGCGTCGTGGCCTCCAAGGCAGTATGCATCTGTATACCAGTTGTTGGAAAAAGCAGAAGGGAAGAGTGCTCTTGAGTTCGAATCCTGATTGTGGGCTTCCCACAGGCATATATGGTTGGCCACTGAGGGGATAGGATGCTGGACTAGGTGGGCCACCGGCCTGATCCAGCAAGGGTCTCCTTACATTCTTCTAGAAGATATGAGCAGAGCAGCCCCTTTGCAGCAGAAGTAACAGGAGATAATATTAGCTTTCTCGCTAGGAGATGCTAATTTGACAACCGCAGCGTGAACGAAACCCACCAGCTTTTGGCGCTCTCCTTATCAAGCAGTTTCGGGAATCCCCAGGAGGACATTCTCCTCTCTTAAACTCCCGCTGAAAAGTGTGTTCGGAATATATCGAAAGCATTCCAGGAAAGGAGCTAGATAAGTCTTTTCATGAAAGCTTCCAAAGGGAATAGGTTTTAAAGCAAGAATGAGGAACCTGGTGCCCCCCCCAAGATGCTGAACCCCATAAACCCATACCCTCCAACAGTTCTCTGATGATAATAGGGACATTCTATTCCATAATAATACTAATAATAATTTCATTATTTATACCTCACCCATCTGACAGGGTTGCCCAGCCACTCTGGGTGGCTTCCAATTTAAAACAGTTTTTATAAATGCTTCCCTAATACAGGGATGCCTTCAGATATATTCTAAAAGTTGTATAGTTACTTAACTCCTTGGCTTGGGAGTCACATAACTCCATAACCTCCAACATTTATCTGATGAAAATAGGGGTGTCCTAAGGAAAAGCAGGACATTCTGTAATAATAATACAGTGGTGCCCTGCAAGACGAACGCCTCGCAAGACGGAAAACCCGCTAGACGAAAGGGTTTTCCGTTTTGGAGGCGCTTCGCAAAACGAATTTCCCTATGGGGTTGCTTCGCAAGACGAAAAAATCTTGCGAGTTCCCGCGGGGTTTTTCTGCTCCCCCCCCTTTTCCTAAGCCGCTAAGCCGCTTAACAGCTGATCCGTTGATAAGCCGCTTAACAGCTGATCGCTAAAAGCCGCTAGACCGCTAATAGCGCTAATCTGCTAAGCTGTCAATGGGCTTGCTTCGCAAGACGAAAAAAACGCTAGACGAAGAGAATTGCGGAACGGATTCTTTTCGTCTTGCGAGGCACCACTGTATTAATAATAATAATAATAATAATAATAATAATAATAATAATAATTTATTACTTATACCCCGCCCATCTGGTGGAGTTTTCCCAGCCACTCTGGGCGGCTCCCAATCGAGTGTTAAAAACAATACAGCATTAAATATTAAAAACTTCCCTAAACAGGGCTGCCTTCAGATGTCTTTTAAAGATAGCATAGCTGCTTATTTCCTTCATATCTGAAGGGAAGGTGTTCCACAGGGTGGGTGCCACTACTGAGAAGGCCCTTTGTCTGTTTCCCTGTAACCTCACTTCTCGCAATGAGGGAACTGCCAGAAGGCTCGGCACTGGATCTCAGTGTCCGGGCTGAATGATGGGGATCAAATCAGAAACTGGGCTTCTGTAAATCTGGGACTGTCCCTGGAAAATAGGGACACTTGGAGGCTTTTCAAGCCCCAGTCAGGATTGCCAGTGGCCAGAGAGGAGGATGGGAGATTGTGGTCCAGCAGCAGCTCTGGGGTTGAAGGTGCCCCATCCCCAGTGGTGGAGGAAGCTGCTCGGGCGGCTGCCCAGGGGCGAGGCGCACCATGGGACCTCCGCAGACTGCCTGCCTCCTCCCACTCAGCCACCCTACAGCTGGGAGCGGAGGCAGCGGGCGGACCGTTTGGGCCTGCAGGTGTTCAAGCCACCGTGTCACTCCCAGAAGAGACACATGGCTTGGGTGCGCTGCAGGCCCGTGGTGAGTGCCACCCGGCATTTTGTCACTCCCCTCGGTGGTGACACCCGGGGCGGACAGCACCTACCGCACTCCCCTTCCTCCACCCTTGCCAACCCTGTTTTAAGAAACAGCAGCGTAGACTTTCTCAAAGTAACATGGGGTCTTTTGGTTTTGCAGGCACAGAAAACGAGAGTTACGTCCGGCATGAAGAAGTCCAAGGGGAGTTTCCTGTGTCATAGAGCTGCCTCCTGCCCTTCACAAACACGCTCTCATCAGGGAAGGAGAGGCACGAACGCTTATCAACACAACCTCCATCTGGTGAGGGGCGGGGGAAGCTTTTGGGACTGACTTTGGAGCGTGACATTCAAAGTGGGCTGCAAATCACATGGCCACCCGCCATCACCATCTTTGAAGCTGCCAAGGAATCTGGTGGCTCCAGGAGCCAGGAACATAGCTGAGCTGTTCAAGTGACAACTTCCTCCAGAAAACATAACCAGTGGAAGTAAGATGTGCCAGCTTCCCGTCTAAATTTACTTGGTTTATGGCAGCTCCTTCTTGGGGGTGGGGGAGTGGGTTGTGTTTCAGGAGCCAAGCGCATGCATTGCACAGAGAAGTTTCCAGGTTCAACCCTGGGGGCTTGAGTTGAACAGAGCTTGGGTACAAAGCCTGGGACAGCCCTTTGCCCAACACCTTGGAGAGATTAGCAAAGAACAGTAAGGATCCCTTCTAGCCACTTCCAGTAGAATTAATCTCCAACTTGAGAAACATATAAAGTGCCAAGCTAGACGTATCCTCGGTCCAACCTGTTGGTTTTTCTTTGGACTCTTCACGTTCCATCTCTGCCCAAATTTGACATCGCGTCTCGGCTGCATTTACAACGTGACAAAACTATGACCTTTCCTCACTGCCCCTTTGGCAAAAACTCTTCTGTGTGCTCTGGTCCTATCTTGTATGGACTAGGGATGAATTGTGTCAGTTTCGGTTTCTTGTTTTTTTCACCCTTAAGTCCAGTTCCTCACATTTCTGCATTAGTTTGTGTTTTTTATTTTATTTTAAAAAGTCCCTGTGAAATTTTTCCAGCGTTATAGTTTGCATTTCTCCCAATACATTCCTGCATGCAGTTTTGACTGATCTAAACATTTTTTTCAAGCAAGTTCCCCTTAACAGTTTCCCATGTTAATTTCATGAATCTATTCCAGGCATAGGCAAACTCGGCCCTCCAGATGTTTTGGAACTACAATTCCCATCATCCCTGACCACTGGTCCTGTTAGCCAGGGATGATGGGAGTTGTAGTCCAAAACGTCTGGAGGGCCGAGTTTGCCTATGCCTGAATTAGATGACCGTTGTGGTCCCTTCCAACTCTACAATTCCATGATTCAGTGAGACTACTTGATATTTAGTTTTTAAATGCTTTTACAGTAAATTAGTACATCCATTCTTCATTATCCTTCTACAGTACATCATTCGACTTCCCAACACCTTCCTCCATGGGTTCCATTTTACTCTTAGTTGTGCTACATATTAATTTAGCACTACTGCGCATGCGCAAGCTGCGAAACCCAGAAGTCACCCTTTCCGGTACTTCCAGGTCGCCACGGGGTGCAAACTTAAAAAACGTAATATGAAGCTAATGTAACATGAGATATGACAGTAGTTCAATAAAGGGACTTGTTGTTATCGCTGTGTCTTGCCTCGTGGGAACCCACCTTGTTCATTAGGAACAAGGAAGCTGCCTTACACTGAGTAAGACCATTGGTTCATCCTGTCCTGGGTCCTGAGGCTCAGGAATGAAGCAGTTGTCCCACGGAGACCCTCTTTGTGAAAAAAGACTGGCTGTTTCCCCATGTTACCTTCTGCATTGCACTTACGCACAAAATGAGGAAGGGACGCAGCTTTCGATATCCGGCAGCACCTTTTCCTGAGAGCTCGTTTTAACTGAGCAAAATGGGATCCTCAACACACCCACCCACCTCATTTTTGCCTTTAATCTGCTTGCTTGTGTCTGCCCAAATCGCTGCCCCTGACCTGGAGCGACCCTGGCAGGTACAGGTAAAATCCTCCCGTCTGGAAGGCTGACAGGAGATCAGTCGGTCAAGAGGAAATCCTCCAAATTGGTGCGTGTTGCACTAAGCTGTGACACAAAAGTGCAGAGGGGCAGCTGTCAGTGGCGTAGCGTGGGGGGTGCAGGGGGGGCCGGCCGCACCAGGCGCAACATCTGGGGGGGGGCGCGCTCGCACTCGAGTGCTAAAATCCATGGGTTAGGGGGCGCAAATTACTTGCCTTGCCCCGGGTGCTCACAACCCACGCTACGCCACTGGCAGCTGTTTCATGAGATATCTGCAAATGGGCCTGGCTGTCTCCTTCCCTCTGCAAACTGTATTCTCCTCTCTCTTTTTTTGGGTGTTGGTAAATCACAGCAAGGTGTGTGCAAGCTGCCTAGAAATTAATCTGCAGCTGCAGACACACCAATCATTTAACACAGTCGCCTCTTCCAAATTTGGGAACTGTTGTTTACCCCTCACAGAAGTATAATTCCCAGCCCCCTGAATGAACTACAGTTTCCCAGGGATCCTTTGCAAGCTGGGAGGAGATGTGCTTTAAATGTGCCCTAAAGGGCCAAAAGTTCCCCACATCTGGTTTAAACTGTCAGGCAGCTAGCCCAACTAAGGTGAGACGGAGGATTATTCTTATTCTTTTTCCCCTGCCCATCTGACACTAGAAGATCCATTTATTGGGTCCGAGATTAACAAGAGCGAAAAAATTGCTGTGGATTAACATGTAAATACTTTTCTTCTGCCTTTTCTCTACTCTGATTCTGTAAGGAACTAGCTGGTCAGATCTGAATAAGGTAAGATTGCATTTATACCCCACCTTTCCTCAGAAGAGCTGTCGACCCTCCTGCAGCAGCAGCAGCAACAACAACAACAATTTATTACTTATAGCCTGCCCATCTGACTGGGCCTCCCCAGCCACTCTGGGCGGCTCCCAACAGAATATTAAAAACACGATAAAACATTGTGCTCAAGACATCGATTCCATAAAACATATTTTGTTGCACTGTGCAAAATATGAGCAAGCCAGGGCTGAACTGATACTACCCTTGCTGGTACCTTTCCCGGGAAAATCAGAGGCTCACTGTTAGGTTCCTGTTGGAAGACCGGACAAATGCTAGAACATTAGCAGTGGCAAAGTTCCTATCGGTGGTTGCAAGAACCAATGATCCCTATATTCTGAACAAAATGCTTGTTTAACCTGGAGGTAGGCTGTATGAATTGTGTATTGCTTTGTAACGATTTGTTGGGTCTCTGGACTGCCTTCAGATGTCTTTTAAAAGACAGATAGTTGTTTATTTCCTTGACATATGATGAGAGGGCATTCCACAGGGTGGGAGCCACTACCAAGAAGGCCCTCTGCCTGGTTCCCTGCAACCTCACTTCTCGCAGTGAGGGAACCGCCAGAAGTCCCTTGGAGCTGGTCCTCAGTGTCCGGGCTGAACAATGGGGATGGAGAGACTCGTTCAGGTATACTGGGCCAAGGCAACTCTTGTACTCACAACATGTCCCCGTTTTGCTGTGTCTCTCGCTGGGCCGAGGCAGAGGAGGGCTACTAGGACAGCAGTGGGAAACAGCTGAGCTTGCAACCGCATTTGGGTCGAAAGCCCGTTGCCTTCTGTGCCTGGAAAGAATAAAGTCGGGCAGGAGCTTTCCCAGAAGAGTGCCATTCCTCTGCGTTGTTTGTGGAGACCTGATTAAGGAGCTCGTTGAGGGTCTCCACTGAATTAGGTACTGCGGCGCGGCTAATTAAAGGAGCTCCCTGCGGGGTCGCTTAATAGCTGCGCCAGAACAGGTGAAGATTTCAATTATCTTGCCATTCCTTCTTCCCAAATAGCTCAGCCACGGGCCCTTAAATGCTTGCAGACACTGTCTGCCGGCTCCTTTCTGAAAGAGGTGAGGCAGCTCCCCTGAACCAGCCGTGTTCAAAAGAGTCACATTTAGCAATATGGTGCCCCCATCCCAGGATAAACATGCTCTGCATAGGAGTGCAGGAAGCTGCCTCATCCCAGCTCAGACCTTTGGTCCATCTGGCTCTGTACTGTCTACACTGACTGGCAGCAGCTCTCTAGGGTTTCAGGCAGGAAATCTTTCTCAGTCCTACCTGGAGAGGCCGGGATTTGAACCTGGGAACCTCTGCTTGCAAGGCAGATGCTCTGTGCATCTTCCCCATATGGGTTCCCTTCCTTTGGGTTATCGGGGTCTCTCATTTACTCAGTCAGATTAATCAGCTAAAAGGCTTTTTGATCAGTAAACCAGGAAGCAGTTGTTCCTTAAATTAGAAGGACAGCCTTTTCCCGAGACTCCCCATCACCTAATATCTTGAGAGAAAGCATTTATCCGGGTACCTTGTAGGAGAGCCTTTTCAGTGGTGGCTCCTAAATTCTGAAACTGGAACTCGCTACCCAGAGCCCAAACTGTCCTCATGAAAGGGGAAGCTGTTGCCCTCCAGACATTGTTTTACCTACATATATGTTTTTAAAAATCATGTGTTGAGAGATTCTATTTAAATAGCTGATGCCAAAAATGGGATGGACTTGCACATGTGAAATTGGCTTGGGCTGGTATTATATACTGAGTTGAATAGGATCCTAAAGGCAGCAGTCTGATTGGTCCTAGAACAATAGGATCCAGAATGCAGCAGTCTGATTGGTCCACAGGAGCCACCCAATCCAGCTCCAGGTGGAAGTGAACCCGCAACCTGATTGGCCTACAGGAGAATCCCCAAATTAGCCAATCACTGTGTAAAGAATGTATATAAAGCAGACATTCTGGGGGAACTTCCATTCCTCCTCACCACTATGAGCTGAATAAAGAGCATGAAATCCACTCTCGACTCCGAGTATATTTCAGCTGGCAACAGATTGATTTTACCCATTCCTCGTTTGTTGTTCCTGGCAGCCTTTCCAGCTGCATCTCCCTCTTCTCCCCGCCCCAAGCAATTTGGTGCAACCCCCTGAGGTTTGTTTGCTTTTAATTAACATTTTGCAATCCGCCCCCCTCCTGAGTATTAATGTGCCACCAGCAATTGGGCCGGGAACACCTACCAAATAAGCAAAATGCCCTGTGGACCACTCTCCATTTGCCCGCGTTTACAGCACCTTACTATAGATCGGCCTCCCGGCACAAATCAGGATTCCATTCCCCAGCTATGCAGTGCAGCTCTCAGAATGCCTGGAGATGAACGAGCGAAGTGAGCTTGGCAGAATGCCATCTTCCGAGGCAATTACCAAACCCTTACGCACACGTTCTGCCCCTTGTGTGCCAGGCTATCTATAGGAATGAAGCCCAGATCGTATTTCATCCTGCCACTTGGCTAATTCCTTGCATGCTTCAGGTTCTGTGCTTTTTAAAAAACACATCTCCCATCCATGCTTCTTAGAGCAGGGTGGGGAGATGTCAAGAGAATTCTCCCCCAACCTGATACCCTGTAGACAGTGGAGATCAGTCCATTAAATAGGACACTGTCCCACCAACCACGGTCTGCCTCCAGCCAGCTCCCACCTGCCTGCCTTCGTACGTAGGTACAACCAGCCCAGGGAGTGGACCGGCCGGTCAGCTTCCTTCTCCTGAGTCTCAGTGTTGTCTTTGTAGAACTCAGCAGAGAGAACTCCTCGGGAGGAGAATGGGGACAAAGCTGGGATCACGTATCATGGAGTCATTAGTGATGTATGGAAGTGAGAGCTGGACCATAAAGAAGGCTGATCGCCGAAGAATTGATGCTTTTGAATTATGGTGCTGGAGGAGACTCTTGAGAGTCCCGTGGACTGCAAGAAGATCAAACCAATCCATTCTGAAGGAAATCAGCTCTGAATGCTCACTGGAAGGACAGATCATGAAGCTGAGGCTCCAGTACTTTGGCCACCTCATGAGAAGAGAAGACTCCCTGGAAAAGACCCTGATGTTGGGAAAGATGGAGGGCACAAGGAGAAGGGGATGTCAGAGGATGAGATGGTTGGACAGTGTTCTTGAAGCTACCAGCATGAGTTTGACCGAACTGCAGGAGGCAGTGGAAGACAGGAGTGCCTGGTGTGCTCTGGTCCATGGGGTCACGAAGAGTCGGACATGACTAAACGACTAAACAACAACAACATCATGGAGTCATAGAATTGTAGAGTTGGAAGGGACCTACAATTGTAGAGTTGGAAGGCAAACATTTTCAGCAGGGGGGCAGTCCACTGTCCCTCAGTCCTTGTGGGGGCCGGACTATATTTTGCCGGGGGGGAGGTAAAGGAATTCCTATGCCCCACAAATAACCCAGAGGTGCATTTTAAATAAAAGCACACATTCTACTTATGTAAAAACACCAGGCAGGCCCCATAAATAACCGAGAGATGCATTTTAAATAAAAGGTTACATTCAACTCATGTAAGAACACGCTGATTCCCGGAATGTCCGCGGGCCAGATTGAGAAGGCGATTGGCCCGCATCTGGCCCCCGGGCCTTACGTTGCCTACCCATGATCTCGTCCAACCCCTTGCAATTCAGGAATCACAGCTGAAGAATGCCCGACAGATGGTCCAACCTCTGTTTAAAAACCTCCACTGAGGTTCTACTTATGTAAAAACACTTATGTAAAGTACTTATGTAAAGTAATAAAATCATTCTGGGAAATGATATATAACAAAATGATTTTTTTAATTAAAAAACCCCTATATAAAAATACCAGAAGCTTTTTCATTAGGAATTGTAGGTACTGATATCCTGAAGGAGCAGACAATACTTTTTATGTCTGCGACAACAGTCGCACGGATGTTACTAGCCCAGAGATGGAAAGAAGACAAAATCCCTACCAGAGAGGAATGGCAAACCAAGCAGCTGGAGTACTCCAAAATGGCAAAACTGACCGGAAAGCTTAGGAACCAAGAAGACAAGAACCTCAATAAAGAATGGGGGGAAATTCAAATTTATCTAGGAGACTACTGTAAGCAGGTATGAAAACATTAGCAGGATTTTAATAACATTTGTAATGTAGCAGATATTGTGCACAATACAAAGAGATATAAAATATGGATTATGAAATAATATGCAGTTGAAAAGGTTGACAATAGGACCCATGAATGGGAGGGTGGGAAGTCTGGAGATTCAGAGAAATCTCTAAAAATGGATATGTATTTTGTCTTGTCATAATTCTACACTTGTAAAATCAAATAAAAATCATTTTTAAAAACAAAAACCCCCACTGAAAGAGTGTCCACCACCTTCTGAGGGAGCCTGTTCCACTGCTAAACAGCTCATAACATAGAACTTTCCCCCTAATGTTTAGTTGGAATCTCCTTTCTTGAATCCATTGGTTTGGGTCCTTGCCTCTGCATCAGCAGAAAACAAGCCTTCTCCATCTTCCATGTGACAGCCATTCGGATATTTGAAGATGGCTATCATATCACCTTTCAGTCTTCTAATTGGCCCTGGCTGTCATTGACTCTGGCACCACCTACAGTTGGCCTCCCTGCCTTCTGCCCAATCCCTTCCAATGGGCAAAAGGCACCTCTTCCCGCATTGGAGTTGCAGTCCAGCACATCTGCAGGGCATCAGGTTACGGTAGGCTGCTCTACCTTCCTGACCTATGGCTAGGGTTCTACACTTAGGCAGTATTCCAGTGTTAAACCTTTCAGCAATACACTTAGCCCAGGGGTCTGCAACCTTTAAGACAAAAAAGAGCCACTTGGACCCGTTTCCGAAGGAAAAAAAACACTGGGAGCCGTAAAACCATTGCGACATTTAAAACAAATATATCTCCAGAGCCGCGATCTGACAGTGGGCGGGAAGGTGACGTCGGGACGGTGCGTGACTAACGCACGCCCCGCCCCCATGTGACGTCACAGCCAGTACAGCGCCCGCCACAGTGGGGAGTGTCGGGGCGCACAGTGCGCCTCCTCCCCTTGCTAGTATCTGTCCCGGAGCCGCGGCAAAGGTGTAAAAGAGCCACATGCGGCTCCGGAGCCGCGGGTTGCAGACCCCTGACTTAGCCATTCCAATTCCAGCATCAATTAAACAATGATACTTAACAGGCAGGAATGACCAGCTGCACCAATATAAGTTGGGGGACACCTGGCTTGTCAGTAGTACATATAAAAAAGTTTTTTGGGTCTTAGCGGACCACAAGCTTAATATGAGTCAACAATGTGATGGAACAAAAAAAAAACTACTGCTATTCTAGGCTGCATCAACAGAAGTCTAGTGTCCAGATCAAGGGATGTAATAGGTAAAGGTAAAGGTAAAGGACCCCTGACAGTTAAGTCCAGTCGCGGACGACTCTGGGGTTGTGGCGCTCCTCTTGCTTTACAGGCCGAGGAAGCCGGCGTTTATCCGCAGACAGTTTTTCCAGGTCATGTGGCCAGCATGACTAAGTCGCTTCTGGCGCAACAGAACACTGTGATGAAGGCTGGAACGCATGGAAATGCCATTTACCTTCCTGTCGGAGCGGTACCTATTTATCTACTTGCACTTTGGGGGGGGTGCTTTTGAACTGCTAGGTTGGCAGGAGCTGGGACCAAGCAACGGGAGCTCACCCTGTTGCGGGGATTCGAACCGCTGACCTTCTGATTGGCAAGCTCAAGAGGCTCAGTGGTTTAGATCACAGCGCCATGCGCGTAATAGTAATAGTAATAGTAATGCTCTATGCTGCATTGGTCAGAACACATCTGGAGTACTGTATCCAGTTCTGGGTACCACAATTTAAGAAGGATAAAGACAAGCCGGAACATGTGCAGAAGAGGGAGGCCAAGATGATCAAGGGTCTGGAAACTAAGCCTTAGGAGGAACAGTTGAGGGAGCTGGGTATGCTTAGCCTGGAAAAGAGGAGATTAAGATGAGATATGATAGCCATCTTCATGTATCTAAAAGGCTGTCACATAGAAGATGGAGCAAGCTTGTTTTCTCCTGCTCTGGAAGCTAGGACCAATGGATCCCAAGTTACCAGAAAGGAGATTTGGACTAAACATTTGGCAAAACTTTCTGACAGTAAGAGCTGTTCGACAGTGGAACAGACTCCCACAAGAGGTGGTGGCAGAGTTTGGATGGCCACCTGTCGTGGATGCTTTAGGTGAGATTCCTGCTGAGAGCCAGTGTGGTGTAGTGGTTAAGAGCGGTAGACTCCTAATCTGGGGAACTGGGTTCGCATCTCCGCTCCTCCACATGCAGCTGCTGGGTGACCTTGGGCCAGTCACACTTCTCTGAAGTCTCTCAGCCCCACTCACCTCACAGAGTGTTTGTTGTGGGGGAGGAAGGGAAAGGAGAATGTTAGCCGCTTTGAGACTCCTTCGGGTAGTGATAAAGCAGGCTATCAAATCCAAACTCCTCCTCCTCCTCCTCCTCCTCCTCCTCCTCCTCCTCCTCTTCTTCTTCTTCTTCTTCTTCTTCTTCTTCTTCTTCTTCTTCTTCTTCTTCTTCTTCTTCTGCACTACAGAGAGTTGGATTAGATGACCCTACAATTTTATGATAAGCCCAGACAGACAGACAGACAGACAGACAGACAGACAGACAGACAGCAAAGGGTTTCTGGTGAGGTACTCAATTGCTATTCCTCCTCCCTCTCGGGTGATCTGCTAAACTGGAACAGAACATATTTCAGGAGTGCTGTCAATCTTTCATCTCTGGGTAAAGCTTGAGGTGCCTGAGGTTAATCCACTGTTTTTAACCCAATCTTCAGCTGTTTAATCCATATTTATATTTGTTCTTGAAATCTATTGCTCTTTGCATGGAGTAGTCTTCGCACTGCAATTCATAAATATTTTTGTCGATATTATCCCTGCCGCTATGTAAACATCAATTGGCAATTAATTAACTGCACAAATCCACTTGCCTTCAGCTCTGCAGATGAGGTGGGGGTTGTTTCCTCCCCCTCCCCAAAAATGATGGGCTCTTCTCATCTCTGCCTCGGAGGTGACCGTACCACTGATGCCATCCTCTGTACAACATTCAGATTCTTGGCATGCTACGGTGTAAGAGCAAGAGGGCAGGTCCCTGGTACAGAGTACAGAGCAGGCAGCAGAGTGGGTGAGGATAAAGAGAGGAAGGGTATGAATTCAGCTCTCTTACTGTGAACATACTCTGCTGCCACTTAATTGAACTCCTTCCTAAAATCCCCAGGAATCTTGCCAATAACTGCTCCAGTGATGGAACTTGGCTCCAGGGAAAGGAAGATATCAAAGCAACAGATGAGATAATTTGGGTCCTTCTCTCTGCTGTGTCCAAGCTGGGCCACCCACAGCTACCTGCAAATGGGTATTTCTGCAACCCTCGTGTGTGCTTAAGGTCACCTAGGTCTTTTCTCCACAATTAGCTCGTGGAGCAGGTAATAAATACACATTTGTTAGTCTTCTTTCAGTAGATGCTGGCAGCCACCATGCATCCCCTGAAATGTCTAGTTAGGCCCTCAAAAGGCGGAAGGTGGTAATGACAACTATCTATCCCACTGCATGAATGAGAAAGACCTTGGCAGACTGAACTGCTACCTAAAAGTGACCTGTATATGCCAGAAAAGGTGTGACGGTTGGCGAGATTACTGGAAAGTGTTTCTCTTTCAAGAAATGCTCTGTGTAATCAGAACTGGCAGCTGGGCTTAGATGGGAAAATGGCACATGGTGCTCTGTTTAAAGGCACAGATCTAACCTTCTCAGCGGATTCCTCCTGGTAGACAAATCATTTGTTTATTCCATTTATATGGAGGGCAGACCAAGATGATTAAGGGTCTGGAAGCAAAGCCTTATGAGGAACAGTTGAGGGTGCTGAGTATGTTTAGCCTGGAAAAGAGGAGATGGAGAGGAGATAGGCTAGTGATCTTCAGATATCTTAAGGGCTGTCATGTGGAAGATGGTGAAAGCTTGTTTTCTCCTGCTCCTGAGGATAGGACACAAACTAATGACTTCAAGTTACAGGAAAGGAGATTCCAACTAAACATCAGTAAGAGCTGTTAGACAGTGGGACGGACTCCCTTGGAAGGTGGTGGACCTCAGAGGTTTTTAAGCAGAGGTTGAATAGCCACTTGTTAGGGATGCCACCTGAGATGGGGGGGGAGAGATGGGACCTCTGAAACCTGCCAGTTTGAATTGAGAAGCAGCATTGAGAGATGGTACTCTTGACCCTTTCCCCACTGCCCCCCCTTTTTTGCAAACCGCTCTCCCCTGCTCCACTTGGAAAATTAATAATAATAATTCCATTCTTCTATGTATATGGGGAAAGATGCAAAAGTTTGCAATGGCAAGAAAGTAACGGATGAAGCATTTCCTTCCACGTTGCTTTTCTTCACCTGAATCCAGCCTTCGAGGCTGCTTTTCAGTTTAAAATACCCCTAAATCCTTGGAAGGCTATTCACAATTCAATAGGCAATTTGTTTTAAAAGGTAAAGGGACCCCTGATCATTAAGTCCAGTCATGGCCGATTCTGGGGTTGTGGCGCTCATCTCGCTTTATTGGCCAAGGGAGCCGGCGTACAGCTTCCGGGTCATGTGGCCAGCATGACTAAGCCGCTTTTGGCGAACCAGAGCAGCACACGGAAATGCCGTTTACCTTTCCGCTGGAGCAGTACCTATTTATCTACTTGCACTTTCACGTGCTTTTGAACTGCTAGGTTGGCAGGAGCAGGGACCGAGCTACGGGAGCTCACCCCGTCACGGGGATTCGAACCACCGACTTTCTGATCGGCAAGTCCTAGGCTCTGTGGTTTAACCCACAGCGCCACCCGCGTCCCAATTTGTTTTAATGTGCATCTATTTATTTAAACCAGCTCGTGCAAATTCCATGCCTATATGTCATCTAATTTTTTGGGTGTATGTGTGTGTAATGCATTTCTCCCTATCTCTCTTCTTTGATGATGTGCATGTCTTCAGGCCCTCATATTGAAAATATCCAGTCTCCCTAGGCGAGCAATAATGTTTGCCCCAACTAGACAGAGAACTGAGCTTAGAAGCCTGAACTCCGCTGGAAGTCTCCCGACTAGTCTATATCTCTTCCCCCTTTCAAATGTCAAAATACCAACACCCTAATTTATTTGCTTCCAGAGATTTCGTGGGTTGCTCTGATCATGAAAACTGCTACACACTTGATGAGAACACTTTCTTTTCTCTCCCTTTGAAATGCCTTTGCCTTTCAATGTCATGCAGGGAGTTGTTCATTTTGGTGGCGCTCAGGAGTGTTCTTGCGCTCTCTCTTTTCCCCACAGAGGCATCAAACCTGCTTTTAAAAATTGCTGTAATGTCTTAGCAGGCATAATCAGACCGGGAGGACAAAAGAAACTCGGCGACGCTAATGCTGGAGCAACTTGGCTATTAGGAAACCACCAGGAGTCTGCGATACGGAACAAACCTACGTGGTTTCATTAAGGCACAGTTCTTGAAAGGAACCCTGAGAGGTTCAGTGCGATGAATTTGGGGGATTATTGTTGCAACCGTCAGGAATGGCATAATCACAGACCAAGTGATTTTTAAAACATTGTGGAGGCTTAAAGGTGTGGGTGGGGAGAGAAATGATGTAAAGGAGGAGTAATGGCCCACCATGGGGTAAGTGAGGCGAATTTGGTAGCTGGTCCCTTTTGTAAGCTCACACCAGGATGGGCGCTGCAGCAAAATGTCGTAGCGTGGAGTGCTCAGGGCTCCAGCAGCCAGCCTTGCCCCCATCTGTGATACTCCATTCCACTTCCTTTCCCTCTCCAGCTAAATAGCACTAGGGGGTGGGGAGGGGGAATTCAACAGAACCGCAGGACAGGGCAGCCCATTTTGAACTGGCAGGGAGCGGTGAGGGAGAAATTGAACTCATTTCACCTTGAAAGGCAAACTTGTCCAATTTGCCCTTTCCAGAACAATCCAGGGATCGAAACACAGCAACCGGCTGACACTTTTTACTTCTCTGAATTTCATAAGGCAGTTCTCCATTCTAGAAATGCATAGGGGGAAAATGTGCATGTGTTTAAATGCATTCATTCATGAAAATAACAGAAGAATGCGTTCTTTTACGGGAAACGACTTTGCAAAAGTGTGTATATTAGGCAGAATTGTGCACCAAAATGACAAATTTGCGGAGGTGGGGGTGTCATTCTGGTAAGCCTCTGAAATGAAGAATGCCTGGGGTAACCAGGAGTGGATTTCGGAGCAGAAGGACGGAGATTTCCATCCAGTTCTAATACTCAAAACAAATTCCTGGGTGTGTGATTTTTGAGTGTGTGATTTTTGCACCAGGTTGGTGGGGTCTCACAGAGAGCAATGCTGACCCTGCACATCTGGAGTTGCCTCACCCCTGTCTTAGGACTCCTCTGTACCAAATTTGGAGGTTTCTAGGTGGTGTGCGAGTCCCCTGGGAGTGTGTGAGACCTGGGACCCTTTTTTGTGCATGCTTTGCGTTAGCAAGACTGAGTGATGGGGACCCCTTTCCGCACAACAAACGTTATTAACGAACAGCCGGAAAGTGGGTCAACATAATGCAAAATGGAGCAGATGATCTGGAGAGTTTAATTGCAGAGGTGTCCACAAATAAGACGTGAGGCAAACGCTGACGTTGACCGATTGAGCTTCTGGACCCAGTTGTGTGGTTCTTCCCCTTAGGATGAGGAATAACAAAAGCTGAAAAGATGGACACTAAAAAAGGAGGGGGGGGGGGAAATTATTATTATTTGCTTCAGATGGGGATGCAGTTGTTACATCCCGTAAACTATTGTGCCTGCTCCAGTGCTAAAAATGAAACATGACAGCAAAGACGTACATAAAATGAGATGTCTCTCTTTTTTTGCCACTACCCAATCTATTATTTAGGGTGTGCATAAATATTTCAGCACAGCCCTATTTGGATCCGGCAAGATGCCTTTCTTTGGACTGTCAGTCTTGCAATTGCATGCATGTTTTACTCAGAAGAAAGCCCCACTGTGTTCAACAGGGCTTATGGTCAAGGAACTGCATCCAGGATTGCCCTTCCAGGCACTTTGGAGGAGCACACAAAGAGTGTTTTCTGATGCGCCGATTCTAGTATCAGGTGCAGAATGCAGCATGAGGAAAACCATGGCTTGCTTGCTTTAAAAAAGGTAAAGGACCCATGGACAGTTAAGTCCAGTCAAAGGCGACTATGGGGTTGCGGTGCTCATCTCGTTTTCAGGCTGAGGGAGCCGGCGTTTGTCCACAGACAGCTTTCCGGGTCATGTGGCCAGCATGACTAAACCACTTCTGGCACAATGTGATGAGCCAGAGAGCACGGAAACACTGTTTACCTTCCCGCTGCAGCGGTACCTATTTATCTACTTGCACTGGCATGCTTTCAAACTACTAGGTTGGCAGAAGTTGGGACCGAGCAACAGGAGCTCACCCCGTTGCCCGGATTCAAACCACCAACCTTCCGATCAGCAAGCCCAAGAGGCTCAGTGGTGCTGAGTGGGTGGCGTTGTGGTCTAAACCACTGCTTTAGAAAACAACCATCACTCATGTTCCTAGTCCTTAAGCAAAGAAATGCCTGGAAGTGTGTGGGCAGAAGTCTTACACGTCATACAAACAGGGGTGGACCTTGGTAATATGGCACCCTGTGCAAGGCTGAAATTTGATGCCCGCCCCCAGCCCTCGTGCTGCCTTCCCAAAGTTGGGTAAGCAAGGCACTGGGCTCTGGGAAGGAGCCCCTTCCCAAAGCTGGACAAGTACTTACAGGGAAGGAGAAGGGAGGACTCCAGGACCTTGTCAGAGCCCTCACACCACCAATGGTGGATCTTTCTGCTATGTGGGATGACTTCTCC
The DNA here is from genome assembly GCF_964106915.1 of Podarcis gaigeae. Lineage (NCBI taxonomy): Eukaryota > Metazoa > Chordata > Lepidosauria > Squamata > Lacertidae > Podarcis > Podarcis gaigeae. Next base: position 33,964,768 of record NC_139692.1, read on the forward strand.
TGAACCCAATGTCTTTGCTCCTGTAATAAGTCTCACGGAGTCTCTGGGCCCCCTGGTCACCTTTCCCATGTGCCAGTAGGGCTGTCTGCTGCTTCCCCCCCCAAGTTCCTCCAAGTTTGCTCAAATGTTTGCTTGGTGTTTTATTACCATCGTAATGCTCTGAGATGATATGGGGTGGGCGGGTGGCTTCATGATGGACACAAGGGCTAGCCAATCAACACCATGCAAACCCCTGCCTCAAGGAAGGAAGGTGTGGCTTTGTGCAACCAGCACAAAAGTGTTGACCAAAGGGTGCTTCCAGATAGCCTTATTGAGCGTTCATCCTGATTTGCTTTGCAGGGAGACTAGACAGCATTGGCCATTTATTGAACTTTCATTCTGATTCGTTTGCAGGGATGTTAGATGACGTTGTTTCAAAGCCAGGATTATTCCACCCTTCCCATCACTGTCCTTGTTGCAAAGTCTTTGTTCTTTGGGGGAAATTGACTTTGCTGCACCAGACCTGTTCTCCTTTTTATGTTGTGGGCTGCCCTGTGAGAGCCAGCTTGGTGTAGTGGTTAAGAGCAGTAGACTCCTAATCTGGGGAACCGGGTTCGTGTCTCCGCTCCTCCACATGCAGCTGCTGGGTGACCTTGGGCTAGTCACACTTCTCTGAAGTCTCTCAGCCCCACTCACCTCACAGAGTGTTTGTTGTGGGGAGGAAGGGAAAGGAGAATGTTAGCTGCTTTGAGACTCCTTTGGGTAGTGATAAAGCGGGATATCAAATCCAAACTCTTCTTCTTCTTCTTCAGATGAAGGGCGATATACAAATTTAATAAATAGTAATAATAATTTAATCTATAATGATGTAACCTGAATTTGCTGGTGTGTGATTGACTCCCCCCACCAGAAAATAGCTCCTTTTGCTTGTAGAAATGGTGTTCAAGTTCTGAAATGGCTGAGTATCTTCTACTCAAAGTTTTGAGAGAAACTGCTTTAATTAGCTGGTGAGTTATGGCCATCCTCACACAATGTCATCCCACAGATTCCTGTTCTGTTATTTATGCCTGCTTTCCCCCTTTCAGCCAAGTAGACGTTTTTCAATAAGTATCCATTAGCTTAATTAATTTAGTTGCTAAAGGCCCATTGGCAGAAGTGTAAATTGCTTCTCTCTGAGGGAATGTAGCCAGGCCCGTTAGCACGGTACAGATGTTTCCCGCCGGGAAAGGGCCAGGAGTGGCAAAAATACTCTGTTTCATGTCTATCGTTTGGAGTTCGAGCCTGAAAGCCCCTAGAAGAAGGTGCTTATTTATGCTTGGAAATCAAATGATACGGATTCCTTCAAATGTCAGCTCCAAGGATTATCAGATTTAGAGTGGACCAACCCAAAACAAGTACTAGTTTGTGCGTATTTGGGAGCTTACCAACTCTGGAGAAGAGCGTTAGGCTGCATACACAGCATGCATTTAAACCAGCGGTTCTCAACCTGTGGGTCCCCAGATGTTGTTGGACTACAACTCCCATCATCCCTGAGCTCCAGCCTTGCTAGCTAGGGGTGATGGGAGTTGTAGTTCAACAAAAAACGGGGACCCACAGGTTGAGAAAGGCTCATTTAAACCAAGCACACATTCCCTAAAGCAGGAGTAGGCAACCTAAGGCCCGGGGGCCAGATGCAGCCCAATAGCCTTCTCAATCTGGCCCACAGATGGTCCAGGAATCAGCGTGTTTTTACATGAGTAGAATGTGTTCTTTTACTTAAAATGCACCTCTGGGTTATTTGTGGGGCATAGGAATTCGTTCATTCCCCCCCCCCCAAATATAGTCCAGTCCACCACATGTCTGAGGGACGGTGGACCAGCCCACGGCTGAAAAAGGTTGCTGACCCCTGCTCTAAAGAATCATGGGAATTGTAGTTTGTTAGGCTTTCTAGGAACTGTAGCATTGCAAGGGGCAAACAGTTCCTAGGATTCTTTGGAGAAGAGGAATGTGCTTTAATTGTACGTTGTGTATGCTCACTTAATTTCCATTTTTTTAGGCACGGCCTCCTATTGCTCTAAAAGTTCAGCTCAGAGCACAAGCTTCATGCATGTCGATGAATGAGCCTCTGCTGTAGTTGTCTGACTATTCTGACAGTGGAACGGACTCCAATGGGAGGTTGTGCACTCTGCTTCATTGGATCATTTTAAGCAGAGGTTGGATGGTCATCTGTCCCCAATTCTTGGGGTCCCTCCCAACTCTACAATTCTAGGTGGCACAGGAGACAACTCCTAGGGGCTGAGGTCCCTTGGGCCCCCCAATAAAACATTTAAAGGGGCCAGCACCCCCTGTAGTGTGTACAGTGGTATCTCGGGTTACATACGCTTCAGGTTACAGATTCCGCTAACCTGGAAGTAGTACCTCGGGTTAAGAACTTTGCTTCAGGATGAGAATAGAAATCATCCGGCGGCAGCGGGAGGCCCCATTAGCTAAAGTAGTACCTCAGGTTAAGAACAGTTTCAGGTTAAGAACGGACCTCCGGAATGAATTAAGTTCTTAACCCGAGGTACCGCTGTATATATATATATATAAAACATTTTATTAATTTCCCAAAAATAACAAAAATAAACCAATAACAATATTAAAACAAAACAAATTGACTTCCCCGTAGTCCTTTCTTTGGTTCCATTGTTTATCAACATACTGCAAGTCCATTGTAAAGTTATAAACCATCGAAGTACTTATTGTCAATTCAAAATTAAATTGCAAGTAGTCTTAAAACCCTAATGTATTAACCTGAATACATTCCTTCTGAATATATGCAATAAAGTCCTTCCAATCTTTCTCAAATTCGTTATCATCTCTTCCTCTTAGTTTCATTGTCAGTTTTGCCATTTCAGCATATTCCATTAATTTAACTTGCCAAAATTATTTAACTAGGACACCTTCTTCCTTCCAATGTTGTGCTAATAATGTTCGTGCAGCCGTAGTTGCATATATAAATAAATTCTTTAGTGATCTTCCATTCAAATAGTGTATTTTGATCAGTTATGCGGGGCGGAGCTTACCTAGCCCCCTCCCCTATATTTTATTCAAGTTGGCCCCCTTGGAAGAAGGCCTGAACTGAGAGAAAGTAAGCAGCCCACGGTCACACAGTCTGCTTCCAGGGAACCTGTTGTCACTCTGCCTTGCTGCAAATGTTTGAGGAGGGTCTCGACACAACAGTCTGCTGGTTGAATGAAGGCAGACCTTTCTCTGACCCAGTGTGACAACTCTTACGCTTCCACAGGAGAGGGGATCATAGCGTGTGGGTCTGTGTATTGCAGGTCAGAGAGGCTCTTGAAGCAAGCAAAATCACATCGGAGCAATGCTAGCAAGCCGGTTCTCACTCTGCTATGACATTTGGCGCAGGGATGTCAAAGCATCACCATGCGTCAGCTGGAGGGCATAGAGACAGGGGATGCTTCAAACCACCAAGGAACTCTGTATGAACTCCTGGAGTATGGGGGACGCATACAAAATTTCACCAAGACCTGCCAGAAAAATATCTGGAATACCTAGCAAAACTGGAGTTATACTTCATACAAGGGCGGACTTAATCTTTCATAATGTGTGGTGCCCCCAAATTGTTGTTGTTGTTTAGTCGTGTCCGACTCTTCGTGACCACCTGGACCAGAGCACGCCAGGCACTCCTGTCTTCCACTGCCTCCTGCAGTTTGGTCAAACTCATGTTCATAGCTTCAAGAACACTGTCCACCCATCTCATTCTCTGTCGTCCCCTTCTCCTTGTGCCTTCCATCTTTCCCAGCATCAGGGTCTTTTCCAGGGAGTCTTCTCTTCTCATGAGGTGGCCAAAGTATTGGAGCCTTAGCTTCAGGATCTGTCCTTCCAGTGAGCACTCAGGGCTGATTTCCTTAAAAATGGATACGTTTGATCTTCTTGCAGTCCATGGGAATCTCAAGAGTCTCCTCCAGCACCAGAATTCAAAAGCATCAATTCTTCGGTGATCAGCCTTCTTTATGGTCCAGCTCTCACTTCCATACATCACTACTGGGAAAACCATAGCTTTAACTATACGGACCTTTGTTGGCAAGGTGATGTCTCTGCTTTTTAGGATGCTGTCTAGTGCCCCCAAATGGATCTTCTCAATTATGGATCTTTTGTCCCTCTCGGCTCGCCAAGGGAACCGCCCTAAATGCAATGTGCTTGATAACCAAATAATGCTAATATTCTTCACTTGCTGCCAGGCGAGTCTTCCTAGGAAGAGCATTCTGCAAACGGGGAGCCACTGCAGAAAAGGCCCGTTCTCGTGTTGCCGCCATCTGGACCCCGAAGAAGGGTCTCAGATGATGACTGCAGAGTCCAGGGAGGTTCATATGGAGAGAAGCGGTCCTTGATGTATTGCAATGTTAAGTTTAAGGATGGTGGACCAACATGACCCTACAGGCCAAAGAGGAAGGCCCTGTAGGTCAGAGGTTCTCCAGCACTAGGGACTCAGTGGCTGGGCGATTGTGACTTGGGCATCAGTGAACTGAGTCCCCTGACACCACAGCATTGAACCCGTGCCAGAAGTCAAACTCAGCCTGCCATGATTGGCAGCAAAGAGGAGGAAGGAGCTTGAAGGATGGAGGGAGCAGCTCCGTGGAGAATCCCACAGCAACAGAAGAGAAGCTGGAAGATCTCCAACCTACGTCATTTGCTAAAGAGAGAGAAAAATCACACATATGGCAGAATTCACACTCCTGCATTCGGCTGCCTGCCCCTTCTTTAGTTTGTTGGGGAGGGGAGAGGCTCTCCTTTTCCCTGGCTGTGATTTTCGCTCTTTCTTGGTTCTATTTTCACCTCGGTAATAAAGTGCATTAAAAATAACACCTAGCAAATGAGGTCTGCAGTCAGGGACCTAACTGAATGCTGCAGTAATTCATGGTTTTTTGTGTGTGCCATTCATAAACTCCTCGCCGTGATGCAACACAGACACTTGCCACCACGAGTTTCTCTCTCTGAATCACCTGAGACAAAAGCAGGAAATGGAAAAGGCTCCACCTTTTGCATCCAGGAGAATTCAGCGGGGAGAAGGCTGCATCTTGAGGCTCTGGTAGGGTGACCGTCCCCTTTCTTGGAAGATACGTCCTGGACACCAAGTCCTGCATGACTGGGAAACGTTCAGGTGGGGCAGCCTCCCACTGTGGGCCAGAGAAATTCCTTCTGCTGCTATTGCAACTGCAACGTGCGCAGCCGTTTACAGATAAATGAAGTTGTGTCCCTGCCCTGAGGATCTTACAGTTAGACATGAGACCCCCCCCCCAGGGTTGGAGTCAACACATGACATCCTCAGGCATCTATGGGTTGTGCCCAATGAAGCTCTACTCAGAGGAGACCCATTGAAATTCACAAACCTAGTCATGCCCATTAAGTCCAATGGGTCTACTCTAAGTAGGACTAGCATTGGATACAACCCTATACTGAAACTTGCCCTGTTGCCTGCCCTGTGTGGCATCAGCTCTCCAGGGTTTCAGCCAGCTGACAGTGCTACCTGGTGTGGGAATGTTGAGGATAGTAGGAGTGGATATATATTGATGAAATATTATCCTTCCTGACTCATGCTAGTGAGCTAGTAGCAGAGCACATTCCATTCTACATAGCATGAAGCTAGTTGATAGTTTCGTTAGAATCATTTGAGTTAAGCAATCCAGTCTGGCTTGTCCAGATTGGATTGTTCCTGGTAAATCCCCTCTTAAAACAATAACAACACAACAGTCTTCTTTTAGAAAGCAATGGTAAGGTTTACTTACATTAAGTTCACAGTATAATCCTGAAGGCGGGCTTTAGCTTTCAGTTACAGTTACAGAGTTACAGTTACGTCCTCTTGTGAGGGATGAGCCCATGTGCTGCTGGCTGAGATCCAGCACACAGCAAAAGCACCGAGAAGAGATGGGATCAAGAGAGTCAAGAGGAAGGTGCCTGAATGTCTGGCCCCTTTATAGGGTCTGCCAGGGTCACGCCCATCTACCTGGTCACACACAGGGGGAGGAAGCACCAGACCAGGTGTGACAGCAAGTCCTCCTGGCTAGAGCAACATTCTCCTGTGAGTCCACTCTGGGCAAACAGGAAATGTAGTAAAGGGTTACAGACGCTTCAGGTTACATACGCTTCAGGTTACAGACTCCGCTAACCCAGAAATAGTACCTTGGGTTAAGAACTTTGCTTCCGGCTGAGAGCAGAAATTGCGCGGCTGTGGCAGTAGCGGGAGGCCCCATTAGCCAAAGTGGTACCTCAGGTTAAGAACAGTTTCAGGTTAAGAATGGACCTCCATAATGAATGAAGTTTTTAACCCCAGGTACCACTGTATTTGACTGCTTTTGTGATTCGAACCACCAACCTTCTGATTGGCAAGTCCTAGGCTCTGATTTAACCCACAGCACCACCCTTGCAGTGGGTGTGGGAGTTATTTTTTCAAAAACACATATTTTTACCATTTTGTCACCCCCCTCAGTGATGACACCTGGGGCGGCCCACACCCACCGCACCCCCCTTCCTACACCACTGTGCAGAAGCCCCTGGCCCTTCACTTGCCTGACCTGTCTCTTCTTCTGAGCCACCCTATGTTCCACCCTCCAGCTCTCAAGCTCCCCCTGCCTCTGATTCTTGCCTCCTGGATGGAACTGTTCCCCACAAATTGCTGCCCCTCCTCCTGAGTCAGACTCCAGCCCCCCTGCCCCTGGGGCACATTCATCTCTGTGTCCTGCCAGTTCTGGACATCTACCTCCCTGAATTTGCCTATTCCTCTTTTAAAGTCATCCAGATTGGTGGCCCTCACTGCCTCCTGTCAGAGTAAGTTCCATAGCTTAGCCATTACCCCTGAAATTTCTATGTTTGCATGTATATGCATTAATTAGCATATTCAACATTATTATTATATTTGTACATCACCCTATACCTGTAGGTCTCAAGGCTGTTCATAACACAAAGTTACAATATACAAAGCAAAAACAAATAATCAAAACAATTAACATTACTAAACAATACACTCCTCAACAAAAAACCCCTGAACCAGCTGTTCTCAACCTGTGGGTCCCCAGATGTTGTTGGACTACAACTCCCATCATCCCTGAGCCCTGGCCTCGCTAGCTAGGGGTGATGGGAGTTGTAGTTCATCAACATCTGGGGATCCACAGGTTGAGAAAGGCTGCCCTAAACAATACTCCAGCCTGCAAATACAAATACAAGAATCCAAATTATAACATATAACATTTGTCAACAATTTTAAACAACCCATTCCTCCAAATAAAATAGCACCCTTCCAAGTTAAAACCCCATCCCTGTTAAAGCAATAATTTTAACACAAGGGGGCTGGCCCATGTCTTTGTCCCTCCCCCTCTCTTAAGCACATGTCCCAAAAAGTCTGTCCAGAATTTCCCAAGCTCACACACTGCTCAAACATGCCTTTATTTTCAATCTTTTCCAAACTGAAAGCAAAAAAAAAAAAAAAAACCCTCCACCCTATTCTAAACCTGGCAATGACTCCTTTATAAATCTGGGCTCATGTTTCCCACGGCAAAGAGGTTCTTGGTTTTATGAGCTTCTTTCTGAAACGCCGGTTATGGGACTTTGCTGCAAAGCTTTTCCAAACCAAAGGAATTGACTGAGCACTGCCAAGCTGTTAAAACATTTTATTTTTTTGGTGATTTTTTTTTTTAAATACAAAACATCAGCCCGCAGGACTTTCAATCAAATAGAGTAGCCTGCCCTTGGAAGCCACAGGGACATTCCAAGGTTTTTCCTCTAACCGCTGGCTGTAGCCTTAGCATTTAGGGCATTTTCTAGCAAGTTGGCCTCCTTAGCTCTCCGGGAAGCGGATGATTCGCTGCAATTTCCAGAGCTTCCTTTCATAAGCTTACCTTCCCCACATCTGAGCATTGTGGGAGTCAACAGAACTGAAGAACATTGGCCGGCGCTGAGTTGAGCAAAGGTCTCTTCGCCTCCCTCCGCCCATTTCAGCGAGCTTCTGTAGACAGGCGCTTAGGTCCCATCCGCACGGCACATTTAAAGCAGTATCAAACCACTTAAGAAGTCACGTCCTTCCCCAACATGTAGAAGGGATGTTGCTCTGAGGGAGTAGCAATCTTGGAGATAGCATCTGCACCATCCATTTAAAGCACTACAATACTGCTTTAAACAGCCATGGCTTCCCACCCACCCCCAAAGTTCTGGGAGCTGTAGTTTGTTACGGATGCTGAAAGTTGTTAGGAAGTCCCTGTTCTCCTCACAGAGGTACAATTCCATACCCTCCGATTGTTCCTATTTTCCAGGGACAGTCCTGGATTTACAGAAGCCGTCCTGGTTTCTGATTTGATCCCGGAATGCCCCGATTTTCCATAGGATGACCCTATTTCCATCAGAGAAATGTTGGAGGGTATGGAATAGGAAGCTGGAACTCAGTTCCGGCATCTCTCAGGTGGGCGCCATTGGCATTCAAAGAAAATGAGGGAGGTGTTCGTGGTGAGTTCTGGCACCTCTTTTGCTTGAAAAATAGCACTGGTCATGCCCATATGTTTATTGGAGAAATGTTGGAGGCTATGGATAGGATGTCCCTATTTTCATTGGACAAATGTTGGAGGGTATGCAACTCCCATAGTTCCCTGGGGAAAGGGCTTGCTGGGAACTGTAGTTCTGTGAGGGGAGCAGGGGGCCTACTAACAACTCTCAGCACTCTCAACCGACTACAGTTCCCAGGATTCTTTGGGGGAAGCCATGACTGTTTAAAGTGGCATGATGGTGCTTAAAATGGATGGGCCTTCCACCATGATGGATTCTGCCTTCAGGACAAGAGGCAGAATGCATCTGAATGCAGTGGGAAAGGACAATCATTCTCATGTTCTGCTTGTGGGCATGCCATAGGGCAGAGGCGGGGAACCAACCTCAGGCTGGGGTCTGAACAGGGCCCTCCCCAGGCCACACAGTCTCCGTCCAGGCCATGTCCCCTGATAGGGATGAGGTCGACTCGTTCTGCAAAATGGTTCATAAAAACTTACCAGTTTGCCAAAATAAGCTACTTGGCTTCAATTCTTCAAAGAACTATTTGTAAGTCCACTAGTACTTTGTGTCCACTAGTACTTTATGTGCGACGTGGGTGGCGCTGTGGGTTAAACCACAGAGCCTAGGACTTGCGGATCAGAAGGTCGGCGGTTCAAATCCCCGCGACAGGGTGAGCTCCCATTGCTCGGTCCCTGCTCCTGCCAACCTAGCGGTTGGAAAGCACATCAAAGTGCAAGTAGATAAATAGGTACCGCTCTGGCGGGAAGGTAAATGGCGTTTCCATGCGCTGCTCTGGTTTTCCAGAAGCGGCTTAGTCGTGCTGGCCACATGACCCGGAAGCTGTCTGTGGAAAAACACCAGCTCCCTCGGCCAGTAAAGTGAGATGATCACCGCAACCTTAGAGTCGGTCACGAGTGGACCTAATGGTCAGGGGTCCCTTTACCTTTACCTAGTACTTTTGTGCCTCCCCGGGGTATTCAAATTCATTTTGAGGTGGGTGCAATGTGACATCATCACAACACAACATCAAGTTTAAGTTACTTGCCACAGAAAGATTGGGAAAAGCCATCAGTGGCTATACTCTGCCCTCACGGTCTGGTATGCTTTGGAATACCAGTTGCTGGAACCCGCAGGAGGGGAGAAGGGTCTTGTGTTCAAGTCCTGATTGCGGGCCTCCCTTAGGCATTTGGCTGGCTACTGTGAGAACAGGATGGTAGACAAGGTGGACTGATCCTGCACGCTCGTCTTAAGTTATTTCTGCATGAGATTCCTAAACGGTAGTTTACCAGACCTCCAAGAAATTGGCAGCTGTTTGAAGAGGTGGAATGCTCTGGGTTGTAGTTAAAATACACGCTGTCCCTCTTGGGAAATCTTAAGCCATCAGCATTTTGAAGGCGAGCCGCCCTGTTTTCTTTCCAGGCAGAAGTGGTGTGTGTGTGCGCGCGCGCACACTCATGTGCCAAGATGTGGTTCAGAGGAGAGCACAGTCTCTGCTGAGAACTGCAGGGAGACCGCAAAAGTAATTTCACTTGGAACATGGATATCCTGCTGGGGACAGGGATTTTTTCATAGAAACATCAAATCAACCCATGGTGACCAATGATAGCTTGGTGAATTTCAGTATGCTAGTCCAGAAGGAAACGTTATTTGTTTGCTGGTGGGGTGGCAGTTTTTTACAGATGGCAATTTAGGTCCAGTAAGGAGTGGGGCTGGCTTGAGAGTATCAGTATGGAAATGGTTAGTAAAAGGTAAAGGTAAAGGTAACCATTAGGTCCAGTCGTGGCCGACTCTGGGGTTGCGGCGCTCATCTCGCTTTATTGGCCAAGGGAGCCGGTGTACAGCTTCCGGGTCATGTGGCCAGCATGACTAAGCCGCTTATGGCGAACCAGAGCAGCGCACGGAAACACCATTTACCTTCCCGCTGGAGCGGTACCTATTTATCTACTTGCACCTTGATGTGCTTTCAAACCGCTAGGTTGGCAGGAGCTGGGACAGAGCAGTGGGAGCTCACCCTATCGTGGGGATTCGAACCGCCGACCTTCTGATCGGCAAGTCCTAGGCTCTGTGGTTTAACCCACAGCGCCACCCGCATCCCTTTGGAAATGGTTAGTACTCGGCCACAATTCCCTGATCTGTGAAAGGAGTACAATGATGAAAATGCTGTGCATGGACACACAACTCCAGGGAAGTAGATTCTGGACCACAAAAACTTCTGTCTTCCAAGTGGGTTCAAGCGGTTTTGCCTTTGCCGTACCACCTTTCCCTGGGGAAACCTGCTCATTGGTGCTAAATTGGAACGAACAGCAATCTGCAGAAAACCCAATGGCTATTTGTCCCGATTCTGGTCTAAACTACAGGTTTTCCCCAAGGAAAGTAGTGGGGCAAACAGAAGTGAAGTTGAGCCCCAAGTGCCAGTCTTCAGAGCAGCCTCCCCCAACCTGGCGCCCCGAATTCCAGATGTTTTGAACTATAACTCCCACCAGCCCCAGCTAGCAATGAATGTATCTGTTTTAGTTTCTCTCGGTACCTTGTTTTTCCCATTTTAAGTAGAGTTTGCCTTTATTTTCTCATCAGTTTTTTTATAAAGTCCTCGGTAAATTTTATCCACATTATAGTGTGCACTTTTAATATGCAATTTTGTCAAATATGGAAATGTGTTTTGTCTAATACATACACACACAGCTCTACAGCTTCCAGCGAATGGTGAGTACATAGCTTTTTAACCTTGCTTTTTACACCTGCGACGTGTGTTTTCAGGACCCACCCTACTCTGGTGACAGAGATCTGCTTTAACTGTTCTTCATACTGAATTATAAATAGCTGGTGAATAAATATAATAATATAAATATTATTCTTGATAATTAATAATATTAATGTTTGCAAGCAACCTCCCCTAATAGACTACTTTTTTTGGCATGCTATTTTCACTAATATATGCATTTTTGGCTCACCTCCCCCAAAATATGTATTTTCGTACATCGCATTGCAAGTGGAAATTGTGAAGGATAACTGTGTTTCGGGGCACATCTTGCTTTGGGAATTAGGTTTGTATTAAAATGAGAACCGGACTGAATTTCATCCCTATTCCTAGCCATTAGCCACAATGACTATGCTGGCTAGGGTAGATGGGAGCCTGAGGATGCTTTAGGGTGGCAGAGAAGCCTCTGTTGCTTTTTTGCTGCGACAAACTAAGTAAGACAGCAGGCCCTCTGAGGTTGTAAATTAGATAATGTGGATGCTGCTCAGGCAACGCTTTGCTCCTTTGATCTCAGTTTCTATTTTAACACTCGCCTTGCAGTTACCTCACTTATTGTGTTTCTCTGCGCCCGTTCTTTTGGCTAAAACAAATAAAACTGAAGCGGACTTTGAAATCACTATCAATATCACCACCACTTATGTCCCCACTGTGGAAGGACGTGTGGATCCAGAATTGGCCTCCACAGGCACTTATGGAGTCACTGTTAAGATCATGTTCATGGAAGACAATCTTACTCGGCTACAAGTGGTCGCCAGAGACGAAGAAGACATGTTAGAAAGGTGAAAAATCTACAAAATGAAGCATAAGAAGAAGCTGGGTGGTGAGGTGTTTAGAAAGTGGGGAGGGTAAGGATAACTTCAGCTCTCGATTACAGAAATCTAATAATCCCTGGTCATTTGACAATTAGCCAAACTGGCAGAGGCTGATGGGAGTTGGAGTCCAACAGCATCTGAAGGGTCACAGGATCCCCATTCCAGGTATAGACAATACAGTGGTACCTCGGGTTACAGATGCTTCAGGTTACAGACTCCCCAAACCCAGAAATAGTACCTCGGGTTAAGCACTTTGCTTCAGGATGAGAACAGAAATCGTGTGGTGGCAGGGCAGCACAGCAGCAGTGGGAGGCCCCATTAGCTAAAGTAGTGCTTCAGGTGAAGAACAGTTTCAGGTTAAGAACAGACCTCCAGAACAAATTAAGTTCTTAACCTGAGGTACCACTGTATATACCTGCCAATGGGGTGTATGGGGTGTTAGGGAGGGGTAGTAATTCTGGTGGGGGATACATGGTGCTCCCTCTGGGGTAGTTTGTCCATCTTTGGTCCCCACCGAATACTCAACTCTTACCTGCAGCTCCTGGCAGGTGGTAGTGTGTGACAGCGGCTACACTCTGAAAAACAGCTTCAACTCGCCGGCTGAACCAGGTGAGGGTAGCCAATGGGTCTCAAACCCTCAGTGAGTTAGGGGCTTCCCCTACATGCAAAGACAGTCTCCTATGCATTGAGCAGAGGAGACCAATGGTCAAGAAGGTGGTTTCTGCACATGCTGTAGAGGAAAAGTGGGGCAGATGGGGCTTGTCAACCTGTGAAGGTAGCCCATCTAGGAGAAGGCAAACTCTGATCCTAAACCTCCACTGCCTTGTGGGATATCTTTGTGGGAAGGAAAGGCTGAAGAATAAACCCTATACAAATCTGGAGTGTAGTCCCTAAAACAACTGGATGGCATGTTGTACGCCTCCTTCCAGCAACTCCTGCAGCCAAGCTGGTGCCAAATCTGCTTTCCTTTGGACCACACCAGCGAGGCCAAGAGGGGGTCCAGGACCTCCAGACACACTGCTCAGACTTGTGCTCTGGGGAGGTCAGTTCAGTGCTATAAAAACAGTGGCTTGACTTCACTTCCCAAGGCACCCTCTGTTGTCTCTCGAGACAGGCATGGATGCCAACAACGTGTCAATCATCAGATGGCCACGGATTATAGGCGGGCTCCTGTGTTCCTTGAGACTGTGTGGGGCTCTAAAGGGGAAGTGCTTGAAATAAACAAACACTAGCGGTGTAGTGACATATTTGCCCCATTGCACATGCCTTTAGTCATGCTATTTGTGATGTGGGAAAACATGATTAAGATTGTGTGTGGATATTATATATAAATATAGATAGATAGTTTTTGTGTGTGTGTATAATTGGTTTTACGAAATATGCGATAAATCATTGTTGAAAACGTGAAAGTACAAAAGCATACATTTATTTATATTTTTTTAAGATGCCACAGGGCGGAGTGATTCAGATCCAAACCACAGTGCTGGGGAAGGTTTTTAACCCCGACCCCGGGTCTTTTCTACTTATGTACAGAAAACATTTCCAGCTTGTGTTCCTCCAGGGCAAGCAGTGGGGGAATGAATAGCCAAAGTGGCTCTGAGGGCTATAATCCATAGCCAATGTCGGACTTTTCGGGGGAGCCAACCCCATGGAACCAACTGACGTTTATTTCTAAGTAAACACGAAATAGTTACCGTATTGGGGGCCAGCGCCCTTATCCTGCTCAACTTTCTTCAGAAGCAAGTTCCCCTCTCGAATGCTAGGTTGAGTCTCTTCATCAGCCCCTCCAGGTAACTCTATGGCCACATCGCCTACCTGAAACCCCCTAAGAGCCGCTGCCATATTGCCCCGACGGACCCAAGGCCTGACTCTGCATAAGGCAGCTTCAGCCTAGCGTGCCTGAAGAAGAACCAGAGGCTAAAATCCGTCCATTGCCCCCACTGTGCGCCATGGCTGATTTCTAACTGGGTGGAAGCCCGTCGAGGAACGTAGCTGGGCAGTTTTACGCCACCGGACTTGGGTACGCGTCTCCTCGGGAGTAAGTCCCACCGACTTGAGGAAGGGGCAAGTCAGAAGTGGCCCCCGCCACAGAGCGCGAGGGACAGAGCGCGCGCGTATCTGCGATCCTCCGCCCGGCTGCCCTTTGCGCGCCGTCGGGCAGGGGCGGAGGATCGGTGGGCGGAGCCGAGGCGGCGCAGCCAATCCTGGCGGCCGGGCGGGGCCGGTGGAAGATGCGGCGCTGCTGGCGCTGAGCTGCGGCCGGCCGGGCGGCAGGTGCGCGTCTAGTGGCAGCGCGGCCGCGGCGGCTCATGATGTGCCTGGAGAGCGACGGCTCGTCGAGCGGCGGCCCGCCGGGCTGCAGCGGGCGCCTCCGGGTCTCGGCCGCGGCCGGCGCGGGCGACGACGACGAGGAGGACGACGGAGGAGGAGGAGGAGGAAGCAGCGGCGACCGCGGCTGCTGCGGGCGGAGCGGCGAGGTGCAGACCCTGTCGGGCGCCGTCCACGCGCCCCCGGGCGGCGCCGACAAGGCAGCGGCGGCGGCCGCGGGCGCCGCACCTCCCAGCCTGGGCAGAGCGCGCGTGGCGGCCGCCGCCATCCTCAGCGTGGGGAACGTCCTCAACTACCTGGACAGGTACACCGTGGCAGGTGAGGCGGCGCTTCGGGAGATCCCTGGCAGGCGGGCCGAGAAGGGGCTCTCTGCCCCCGAGGGGGGAAAACCCACGCGCGCTCCCCCTTCTCCCTTCATTCATTCATTCATTCTCTCTCTCCATCTGATCTTTTCCTTCGGTCGCTTTCTCTCTCTTTTGACTCCCTCCTCCCCTGTTCTCATTTCTTCTTTTCCCATTTATTCGCCTTCTTTCCTTCCCTGTTTCTCCATCCTGCGCTTCCCTCCCCCCACGCCCTCTTTCTTATTTCCCTCCTCGTCTAATTTTTCTCCTTCCCTTTTTCTTCCGTTTATATCCTTTTCTTCCTCCTGTTTCCCCCATTCATTCGCTTCCTCTTCCCTCTCTCTCTTTTCCCCCTCCCTCCCCATCTCCAGCCTTTCTCTTCTTCCTCTGTTCTTCTCCCTTTCCTCTTTCCTATTCCCCTCGTCTCCCCGTCTCTCTTTTCCCCATCCTCTTCCCCATCCGTCCCCAGCGATCTGCTCGCCCTCCTTCTTCCATCTGCGCTCCTCTCTCTCTCTCTCTCTCTCTCTGCCGCATGCTGTTTAGCTGTCCTATTGAAATAAAAGCAGCTCTCTGGTTTGCCATGGGGATGTGCATACAAAAGGCTGAGCAGAGCTGCGGGGCGGGAGGTGAGGGGCGCCCACCGCTAGGCACCTTGGAAAAGCAGGGCTCCTCTCCTGGATTTGGGTATGCTGGAGGTGGCCGGTGCCATTGGCATGGATGGATAGATGGATGGATGTTTTGGTCCGCATCTCTCCGCTGCAAACATGCTTCGCATACCCAGAAGGAATCCATTGTGGTGGTTAGACAGCCTTCGCTGTTTTCGTGTGAGAATTTGAAGCCTTTCTCTTAATTCCAGGCAGGTCAGCTGGAGGTGGTTTCAGAGCCAGGCTTATCTCTCTGTGTGTCATTTAAAAATGATAAAGAATTTAAAACTACTCAGGTCAAAAGAAGCCCACGCTAGACGACCCACACTCTCTCCCCCCACCCATGTTTACGATGGCTGAATTGCAGCGCTTTGGGTTTTAATAAATAAATAAATCGGGCCCCGTGCAACGTAATTAACTAAACACTCCTTGTGTGGAGGCTTGCGGCATTGTCTTCCGCTCTGTCTTTTAATTGTGCTCCCCAGTAAACGAAGGAAGGTTCTGTTGTCCCTTCCCCTGTTGAGTTTTGCGAAAAAATAAGTCGTTTGGGGTCCCAGCTCAGAGATGTTTGCTTCCCAGCCCTGATGGGGCACCCGAAAGTAACTCCTCCTCTGTGTTTGCACATCCCAGATCCCTGACACTGTGGGGTGTGTGAGTGTGATAGAGAGAGAGAGAGAGAGGGCTGTGAGGGAAATATGGGATGCCTCTCTGCATTCTGCATGGATGACAGGTACAGCTGTTAGACCTGAGATAAGATGTACTTTGAAAATGAATTGGGTCGGAAGGATAGGTATTTTCCAGTTAGTTTAAAATTATTGCTCTCTGTGTGTGTACTGCCCAAGCAAGTCATTGTGCGTGCTTGTGTGTGTATAATATATCCTGGATTTTCTGGAGCACAAGAAGAGGGCAATCTTGGCTTCTGTTTCAACACTGCTCTTTGCAGCAGCACATGGAGAGATTTGTAGGGGAGCTTTCTTCTTCTGGGTGAGAAAATGGGCTATGATTTCTCTCCCCCCCCCCCTTTTTTTTTTTTTTGCCTGGAGGGGAAAACATGCTGGAAGGGGAACTGGCAGCCAGCAAGAATGAGCTGCTGTGTGTTTTCCCTTGAAATGCTGAACGCTTTGAAAATGCTGCATTTCCAACAGACACAAGTACTGTCCTCAGCTGTGCAAGGTGCCATGGCTCAGAATTCAATGCCTCTTTCTTGGAACCAGTTCAGCAGGCAGAACTGATGGTTCTCAGGCTTGTTCCATTTTGTAGCATATTTTCCTACCTTGCAGGTCTGTTGTGCCTGGGGTGAAACGGGACAAGGGAAGCTTGAGTTTCTCCCCGTGCATGTAAACAATGGTTGTCTGCCTTTGAATTCTGCCTTTTTTCCAGGGACCCGGAAAACATATTTAATCATCACGACAACCCTCTGAGGTAGCTTAAACTAAGATGTAGCAACTAGCTGCAGGACATTCATGGTTCATCAGAGAAATTTGAATCTGCGCTTCCCATATCCAAAGCCAGTGCTGGCTACTATGCTATATTGCCTCTGTAATCATGTTTAGATAGTGCTTATATAAGGCCACAGAGTGTCTTCTGATTGGGAAAGAGAATATGGGGAGGCAGTTTATAATTCCTGCTGGGAACTGCTACACTCTCAAATAGGGATGGAAGGACCTGACATTGTCATTGTTCTCAGTTTCTTATTTCTTTCCTGGTCTTAAATTCAATCCTCCACATTTCTGCAGCAATTAATGCTTAAAAAAAAGAACATTCATGAACATTCTTCAGCAGTTTGATTTCCCGCCCTAATAAGCACACATTTGTATGTAGATATTGTTGGACTACAATTCCCATCATCCCTGATCACTGGTGCTGGTAGCTACAGATGATGGGAGTTGTAGTCCAACAACATCTAGGGGCCCAAGTTTGAGAAAGGCTGGACTAGGACCTGGGAGACCAGGGTTCCAACGCCTATTCAGCCACAAAGCCCACAGAGGGAACCACTTTATACTGGGTTGGACTGTTTGTCCCTACAGCCTAGTGCTGTTGGCTCTGACTGGCAGCAGCTCTCCAAAGTCTCTGCTAGACTTTCCCTTCACTTCCTCACAATCCTCCTTAACTGGAGATGTCAGGTATTGAACCTGCAAAGCACGCACTCTGCTACTGAGCCACGTTCTCTCCATTCTTTATGTGGGCAGGTTCAGAAAGCCCCTTACTGTGTTTGAAATTGGACCCATTTTCTCTACAGAGCTAGCAAGGGGTTCAGATTAGCCACTGCAGTGTGTGGTGGGGGCCGCTGGCTACAGGCAAACTCTCCTGAACACAAGTGGTGCTTCCATGGAGTATACACAACAGGGCGAGGCTTTTTAAAAATGTATTTTATTTGCCAGTTTCCCAGAAGCACTTTTCCAGCCACGGGGAGAAATGAGAGGTGGTGTTTTGGAGACAGTGGGGGCTTTCGTTTGCCATATTTTTTTTGGGGGGGGACAAAGCTGTTGAGGGTAGGTTTTTTTAAAATGAAATTCACCAAAATCTACACTTCCGACATGGGCTGCCATTCATATTCCCGGATATGTCAGCTACAAAAGAGGGCCAAATGCCATCTGTGTCCAGGAAATTCCAGATGTATGGCAACCCTACTTATGCTGAGAAGGAAGCAGCAGGGCTCTGTGTTTGAGCAATGCATGCAGATATTCCCAATTTCAATCCCCAACAACTCCAGGTAGGTTTAGGAATGTGGATCCTGGAAATCCACTGCCTGTCAGTGTTGAGACCGTACTGATGGCCCAGTGGCATGGCTCTGTATGTCCTATGTCCTATGGCTCCTATGTCGCTGTGACCACCTCAGGGTGTTTGACAAGACAAAGAGAAGCCTGACTGTTGGATCATTGGACCAATTTCTAGGCCAAATTCTAGGCCCATCTAGGCCCCATTCATACCATATGATACCTCTCCAAGCAACCATGGATTCACCCAAGGAATGCTGGGAGTTGTGGTTTCTTGAGGGCCATGAGCGTAGTTTTCTCTCCCATGTAGCTGCAATTCCCAGAGCGGTTTAACAACAATCCCTCTCAGTGCCCATAACAAACCATAGCTCCCTTGATTTTTTGGGGGAAAGCCACAGCTTTCCAAAGTGGTATCGTAATGCTCAAAACGTATGGTGTGAACATGCTCACAGTCTAGCATCTTTTCCTCACAGTGACCCACAAGATGCCTGTGTGGAGTCTGCAATTCGTATAGACCTGACTTTTGGGTGGCTGAGGGGAAGGCTCCTAATTTTTTGACGGTTGTCTGTTTTCCTTAATCATTCCTAGGGTAAGGCCCTTTCGAACTGGCTTACGTAAACAGCTGTAAAATGCAATATGACATTTCAGTGAAAACCAAACTGCGGAAAAACAGCTCGCAGGCCGGCAGTGACACGCTATTATTGTGAGAAATGGTGTCAGGGACAGCCGGAGTTGTTGGGGGTGGGGGGAGAGGAAGAAGAGGGAGGGAACTTCCTCCTGGGCTGGATGGGAAACCAAGCACATTTTGTATTCCTAGCGTTTGGTCAGATCTGCTTACGCTGCAGAAAACCACCGCTGTTCACTCAGGGAGAACACAAACGAGATCCTTCTTTGCAACCCCACCCTGGTCCCTCACATCCATTTTGCCAGGGAAGAGACCCCAGGACGAGGCGGCGGCGAGAGACCTTCTTGATAGGGCGTGGAGCGACGGCCGGCCACCATTTTTCAGGAAATCCAGGAAACGCCTGTGTAAACAAAAGCCTGGGCAAATGTCAGCTGGCCTTGTGGAATGAGTGGCTTCCTCAGCCCTAACACATTCCTTTGTTTGGTCCTTTTTCTATTTGGCTTCTGGTTCTGAAGATGGCTATAAGGCTGGGGAAGTCCCAAGCCCTCCTTAATGGGCCATAAAGCTGGCCAGGACATTAGATGCGGGTTGCGGTTGGCATTACTCATAGCAGCATGTTCTGGGTATAGAGAGGCAGGAACTAGCTGTACTTAACCCACCTCCAAGTGGAAAAGTCATAAGGAGCGACGGTTTCACACTTGCCACCAAGATGTGCTCCAAACTGAGAAACCCCATCAGATGCGGAACCATTGAAAGTGTGTGCGTCTGATTTGGAGAAGAGAACGTTTAAGGGGAGGCATGGAAGCTGTTTACAAATCTATAAATGGACAAATGGAAGATGGACTAAATGAGCCACTGGCTTGCTCCAACAAAGCACTCCTTGTGTGCTCCATTGCTCCAGAGATCAGGATTAGAAATTGCAGGGTGGGCAGATTTTGGAGACATAGGTAGCTGCTTCATATGGACATAGGTAGACCATTGCTCTATAAAGAACAGTATTGTCTACACTGACTGGAAGCAGCTGTGCAAAAGAGTTCAGGCAGGGACAGTCCCAGTCCTACCTGGATCTGCCAGGGATTGGACCTGAGACCTTCTGCTTCCAAAACAGATGCTCTGCCACTGAGATGTGGCTCCCAAATTTCTAAATTAATGGTCTGTTTGACTATGGAACATACTGCACTTGGAGCTGGTGGGGTCTCCATCGCTGGAGATATTAAAGCAGAAACTAGATGGACGTCTCTCAGGGATGCTGGCAAATACAGAATTTCTCCATTGAGCCTTGGGTTGGGCTAGGTGACATTCAAGGTTTCTTGTAACTCTAAATTTCTATTACAGTATTATTACTTCTACTTCTACTATGACTGCTATTATTATTCCAAAGTTTATTGGGGTTCCTCAGTAACACCCCTAATTGTGGATAAGATTGTAGATAAGCCTGTACAGTGGTACCTCTGGATGTGAACGGGATCCGTTCCGGAGCCCCGTTCGCATCCTGAAGCAAACCCAACCCGCGTCTGCGCGTGCGCGGGTTGCGATTCGCCGCTTCCGTGCATGCGTGTGACGTCATTTTAAGCGTCTACGCATGCGCGAGTGGCGAAACCCGGAAGTAACACACTCTTTTACTTCCGGGTCACCGCGGAGCACAACCCGAAAACGCTCAACCTGAACCATAGTCAACCCGAGGTATGACTGTAGTGGTTAGAGTGTTGACCTAGGGCCTGGGAGACCAGGGTTCAAATCCCCACTTGATCATGAAGCCCATTGGGTGACCTTGGGCTGGTCGTGAACTCTCAACCTAAGCTACCTCACAGGGTTGTTGTGAGCATAAAACAGAGAGAGGGAGAGCCATGTACCCCACCTTGACCTCCCTGGAGAAAAAGATGCGATATAAAAGGGATAAATGAAGCTGACATGTGCCTTGCTTGCCACTCCTGTTTCCCCTCTCTAATGTGCTGCTACCTTAGTATTCAAGGTATGTTCTCATCGGGACAGATGTGCCCAGAACTCCGTGTGACTTGAGTAGGTGCCTTAAAAATAATAATCCACAGGTCACTGAAATACGCAGGATTTTTCATTGTGAACGTTCTTCTCAAAAGTCATGGGGCGTGGCTGAGATGGCATGTAAAAGATGAGGACTAGAGCCTTGAAGCTAGTGCGGCAGAGCACCAGTGTAATTGAAATGTAGCTTGCGTACGAATTCTGGGTTGCTAACTCTGCAAATGGAAAGGCAGCAGCCCAAGGTAATGAAAAGATTAGCTGAGGTTAATTACTCTGCCTGTGCTATATTTGTGCAAATGTGTTTCCCGCCCCCTTCCCCCCCCCCACCCTGTCCGGCTCTAATTTGGAATCGGTGATTCAGCAATCTGGGTGCACATCCAGCCCCAGACAGGTGCCAGCAATGCATGTGTGTGTTTGTGTGCGAATCAGGTCATCAGGTGAAAAATCCGGTTTGTGTCTCAGGGCAGGTGGCAATTAGCACTACCTGCTCTTTAATGCAGCCAAAGCATGGTGTGCTCATTAAAGAACGCAGCAGCTTTGGAAATTTGGCCCCGGCCCAGTTGCAAGGGAGGAGCTGGACCCAGAGGGATATCCGCAAGGTGACAGATTTTGGTGTGTGTGTGTGTCAGAGGATAAGGTGCAGTTTCTGCCTTGGTCACATCCTTATGCTTGGCTGCTAAGTCATAAGCCAAACCTTACGTGCTCATTTCCTGATACCTGGTTAGCAATATGTGGCTTCTCTGTTGACTTCCGGCTCTGCAGTGAGTAAGCTGTTAAGCTCTCACTTGGTTTTCTTTGAAAAAACAAACAAAACAAAACTCTTCTGAAGGGGTAGGCAAATAAATGCATAAATATTTGTGGTCATCTCCACCTTCGAGTATAGCTTGCAAGCTTTTGGTTTAGAATCTCAGGAATTCATTCTTAGATCCAGCACGGTCCAGCGGTTAAGGTGTTTCCCTAGGCCTAGAGAGACCCAGTTTCAGATCCTCACTCGGTGGAGGAACATGGGGCCACCATGTTCTCAGTCCAGCCTGCCTCACAGGGTTGTTGTGAGGGTATAGTGCATGCTGTAGGTCAGTGTTTCCCAACCTTGGGCCTCCAGCTGTTTTTGAACTACAATTCCCATCATCCCTGACCACTGGTCTTGCTAGCTAGGGATGATGGGAGTTGTAGGCCAAAAACATCTGGAGGCCCAAGGTTGGGAAACACTGCTGTAGGTTGTGGTGCAGAGAACCATCTATAAAAAATAATGAGTTTTGTTGCCTGGCATTTTGTCGTCACTGACTCATTCACTTGCTGATGGGAAAAATCAGCTGTAAGACTTCCCCAACAGACAGCTGAAATTTGGCGTGTGTGTGCATTTGCTCAAGAGACTAGCTTACCCAGGTAACTCCCATTGTCTCTGGCCATGTTGGCTTAATGTCTAATGAAGCAGCTCCATGTTCATAGAATCACAGAACTGCAGAGTTTTAAGGGACCCTGCGGATCATCTGATCCAACCCCCCTGCAGTTGCAGAAATATGCAGCTGTCCCATACAGGGATCGAACCTGTAACCTTGGTGTTATCAGCACCACACTCTAACCAACTGAGTTATCTAGTGATTCACTGCTTTGCAAATTGGCACAGTGTGACCCTCCAGAGTTTATGATGGCAGGCTTTCAAAGTGTCTGAGAGTGTCCAGAATAGGCTGTCTAGAACAGGGTTGTCAACTGACCGGGATGAAATCTGCACAGCCAGCTCCTCTGCCTTTAAGCAGCAAGTTCAACTTGCAGACAACCACAACAGAAGTTCCTGCAGCCTTCATGTGCCCCCAAAGTCGTACTGTGGAAGGGGTTAGCTACCCTCCGTCCGCCTGGGGTTAGGAGTTGGCTTTCTCTTCCCTGCCTGCACACATGGCTTTTCCTGGAGAAGAAAAAAACTGTGTGCCTCTTGTCACTAAGGAAGGGAAGTGGTTGAGGATATGAGAGCGAGCTCTGTCATCGGAGGCAATTGCAGCGCCACGGTGAGAATTGTCGGAGCGGCATTCCAGAGACACCTGTTGGCACGGTGTCTGCCCCTCCTTCAAGATGACGTTTCCGCAAAAGTCACGTGGATTCTAGATTCGGAGGCTTTGGAATGTTGTTTTGCCTTTGCCTCTGACTCATCCTTCGCATCTCCTTTTAGTAACTCTTTGCATTCTTTCTGATCTTCACTTCCTCTTTCCTGATCCCTCTTTATGGTTTTTGTAACCACAGGAGAGTTTCCTTCCAATATTTTGCAGAGGGGGCTCCTGATCTCAACACACCTCCATACTCGGAGGAAGGGTCACTGCCCGAATAAAGCAAATAAAGTAAAGGCAGGGCTGTGGCTCAATTGCAGTGCATCTTCATTTGAATGCAAAAATCCCCAGATTGAATCCTTTGCATCTCCAGGTAGGGCTGGGAGTGGAATTCTGGACAGCTGCTGCCAGTTGGTGTAGACACTATTGAGCTAGATGGACCCACCAGTCTGGCTTGGTTAAGGTAACTTTGTATGTTCTACTCTGCCTGATGTATTGGCTCACAAGGGTGCCAACTTGAATAAAATATGGGGTCTGTGTGTGTCAGGTGAGCTCTGCCCTGCATAATCGACCACATGCACACCACCTGAATGGCAATGGCCATCAACTTTGTGTGGGCCTGCCCACCTTAAATATTTTATTTAGGGTGTTGAAGGGACCTCAGCCCCTAGAAGTTAGCTCCTTTGGTTCACGCCAGTGTTAGGAACTCAGACATATAAACTAGGTGCCAAAAAGCTAGGTTGCCACAACCAAATGTCTGTTTTGGCCAGGGGGTTGGGCTGGATGACCCTCGGGGTCCCTTCCAATGCTATAATCCTACAATTCTATTATCTCAGCTTACATTCCTTGACTGCAGCTTGCTCTTACAACAGTTCACTTGTCCCAGTGTGCAAGAAGGAGAAACACACACACACACAGTGGAAATGGAAATGGCATTGACTACGGACAAAGGCAGAAGTCTTTAAACTGCAGTCACCAACCTAGTGCCCAGGAACCTTCACGCAGTCGCAATGGGACCCGGGCCAGTAGCAAAACGTGCCTGGGGAGTTCCTGACACTGGTTCACACGAACCCCACTGGATCAGACTTAAGACTCATTTAGTCTCATACTGGCCAGACAAAAGCCCATGAAAGCCTGAATATGGGCTGTGAGCTCAGTTACCCTTCTCCCACTCAGAGGCAGATTTAGGAGAGCGCAACCGGTTCACCCACACTGGGCGCTACCGGGGGCACCACAACAATGATGATCAGTGGAAGGTGCTGAATGTTGGCGCTGCACAGGCCCTGCTGGAATTTGAAAGCCCAAAGTCCACTGTTCTGAGCACAATTCAAAGTGTTGGTTTGACCTTTAAAGCCCTAAACGGCCTCGGCCCAGTATAGCTGAAGGAGCGACTCCACCTCCATCATTCTGCCCAGATGCTGAGGTCCAGTGCAGGGGCCTTCTGGCAGTTCCCTCACTGCGAAAAGCAAAGCTACAGGGAACCAGGCAGAGGGCCTTCTCAGTAGTGGCACCCGCCCTGTGGAACACCCTCCCATCAGATGTCAAAGAGATAAACATCTACCTGACACTTCAAAAACATCTGAAGGCAGCCCTGTTCAGGGAAGTTGTGTGACATTTTGATGTATTTTTAATCTTTGTTGGAAGCCGCCCAGAGTGGCTGGGGAAACCCAGCCAGATGGGCGGGGTACAAATAATAAATTATTATTATTATTATTCCCACTCA
This sequence comes from Podarcis gaigeae, assembly GCF_964106915.1. Taxonomy (NCBI): domain Eukaryota; kingdom Metazoa; phylum Chordata; class Lepidosauria; order Squamata; family Lacertidae; genus Podarcis; species Podarcis gaigeae. Next base: position 33,989,243 of record NC_139692.1, read on the forward strand.
TGTCCCTCAGCAACTGGTCGGAGGCCTCCTGTGTCTGAGGCTGCAGTTGATATAGCAATCCTGATTAGCGGCCACTGATATCTTCCTCCAGTTTGTCTTAATTCCCTTTTCAAGCCGTTACTGGCCGTCACTTGTGGCTGCAAATCCCCCAAGTTAACTATGAGCTGTTGCGTAAAGAAGCTTGCTGTTTTGTCTGCGCTGTATCTCCCGATATTGAGGCTTCATGGAACGACCCCATTGGGTTCTAAGCTTATGAGAAAGGAGATAAGCCCCTTGCAGTTAAAGGCAGAGAGTCAACTGTGTTTTACCCTAAGTAGACCCATTGAAATGAACGGACCTCACTCAGTCATTATTCAGAATCTGTAGAACTTGGTGGGATACTACCCAGAGTCTTTATTCTGCCTTCTAAAGACAGACTGGTCACTTGCAAGGCAAGAGGATCTATTTTTAGGCAGAGTGCTTTTCCTTCCTCTCTTTAGAGTCTGGTTTACCACTGCAAAATTTGCTTCCATGCGGCTTTTTTTATCATTATTTTATCCATGCTTCCTAAATGAGGTCAAGAGAAGCTGCACCAGAATGGAGGTTGCAGCAGAGGACATTGCAAGACCTCAGCTGCCTCCACGAGTCGGGGTCAGTCAGAGACATATCGCTAAACCTGAGATGTACGCACCCAACACCACTCTGTTCTCAGGCCTTTTCTCCCTCTGTAACTTCGCTTCCAGAGGCTTGCTTGCAAAGCCAGCCTTTTAGAGCAAAGATGATCTGTATGCAAGGCTTCAGCTGTCCTGTAGTTGAGATGATCCTCAGAGGAGATATCTCAGTGTATCTGTGTAACTTTTCCCTCTGGCTCCAGAGTTTGACGAGGTGAAGCATGCAAATATGTTTTGCTCTTGACATTCCTTTTTTAAAAAAATGCTATCCCAACGGATGCAGATTTTTTAAAAAATAATTAGCTTGCTTTCCCAGCCTACATCCTTCAAGCTATGATGGCGAAGTCGGCGTGTGTGTTTGTGTGTGAACCGGGGACTTGGAAACCTAAATTGTGAATACGGTTGAAAGAGTAGACATTGATTCATGTCTTAGGGCTGTATTAGGTACGGCACGGGAGATTTACTTCAAGTTTCCCCCTGTTGCTGGGTTGTTTTAATCATTTCTTTCATTTGAGGGGGTGTCTGTGTGCTTGTGAAGGGGAGGGTTCAGATTTGATTAAAGCAACAACACAGAGAAGGGGGTGTCTCAACGCATCCCCCAAAGGTCATCCTTCTGATCAAATCACCATTTTTCTCAGCGGCAGGAGGGAATATACTAGATCTTTGAATCTTTCTCTATACTGAAAGAAAAGCCACAGCAAAAGGGGAGTGGAGTGGTGGATTTTACTGGCCAGTAGAGAAAGGGTTGGGAGGGACGCAGGTGGCGCTGTGGGTTAAACCACAGAGCCTAGGGCTTGCCGATCAGAGGGTCGGCGGTTCGAATCCCCACGACGGGGTGAGCTCCCGTTGCTCGGTCCCTGCTCCTGCCAACCTGGCAGTTCGAAAGCACGTAAAAGTGCAAGTAGATAAATAGGTACCACTCCGGCGGGAAGGTGAACAGCGTTTCCGTGCTCTGCTCTGGTTCACCAGAAAAGGCTTAGTCATGCTGGCCACATGACCCAGAAGCTGTACGCCGGCTCCCTCGGCCAGTAAAGCGAGTTGAGTGCCGCAATCCCAGAGGCGGCCACGACTGGACCTAATGGTCAGGGGTCCCTTTACCTTTACCTAGAGAAAGGGTTAAGTGCACACATGCAAACAGAGGCAGGGCCAGATTCTCTCAGCCTAATGTACCATACAGGGCTGGCATATGCAATCCATTTATATGAAAAACCCCTTTAAATCCCATGCTTAAAGCACCCCTTCTGCAAGAATCCTGGGAACTATAGTTCACCCCTCACAAAGCTACGATTCTCGCAAATTGCAGTTTCTAGGATTCTTTTGGTGAGGAGCATAGGAGAAGAAGTCTGTGCTTTAAATGTATGGCATGTGCACAGCCTTATTCTCTTGAGCTTTTGGTGCATAATAACATGATCTTTTAATCATTTCCCCCCCTGGCTATTTTTCTGCCAGTGGTTCTGCGGCCGTCTGTGTGCTTAGTTTTAATTTATTGTGGATTTCATTTGACTTTAAAACAAGAAAGGAATTGTAAGTCACCTTGGAAAGGCAGAGTGTAAGAGTTTTAAATCAGTGCAATATGGCTGGGATTAGAGATTTGCATGAATTTGAACTGCACATAATTTATTTCGCCGCAACTGCTCAGGATTCCTTCTCCGTCTCTGTCTCTACCTCCAGTAGGCAGGCATTATTATGTGACCAGCGAGTAAACACAGTCCTCACTGGGCTGTTTTGGGGTTGCTGCCTCCTGGCCAAGGTTAAAAAAAAAAACATTTTTGGGGGTACCACTCCAAATTCTATGGTTCCCCCGAGCCTGCTGTTGTGAAGATAGCTCTGGCTTTTATTTGTCTACAAAATGATTGGCACTCGCACTCTGTACTTTGGAAATAGAAGGAACGTTGCCAAAGAGAATACAATTTGTGCTTGGGGACTACTTGTTCAAACACTCTTTCAAAATCCCACTTAGTTGATGCTATTGTTGCTGTGTTGGGTTATGCAGAGATGGATGGCGCTGGGAATAGGTTGTCAACGGACCAGACTTCCTTGGAAGGCTGTGGAATTTCCTTCCTGCCTTTCGGGTTTTTGGGATGCTTCGGAAATGGGAAATCTTGCTGCTTCTGGACAGGAGATTGGAGTGAACTTACTGGAGGTGAGGATAGAGAAGAAATTCAACTCAGTGCGCATTTAAAGGCAAACCTACCTGAATCACACTTTCCGATGCAAGATGGGAACTGAAGTACAACCATCCTCTAAAATGTGCCCTCATCTTAATCTTGTAGTGCCACGTGACATGCATAAAAATTACAGATATTAGTGAAAATAACATCAACATGCATTATTTTGGAGGAAAACGCTTTGCAGAAATGTTTGTATTAGACAGAATTGCATGCAAAGGTACATAAGGTAAAGGGACCCCTGACCATTAGGTCCAGTCATGACCGACTCTGGGGTTGTGACGCTCATCTCGCTTTATTGGCCGAGGGAGCCGGCGTACAGCTTCCGGGTCATGTGGCCAGCATGACTAAGCCGCTTCAGGCAAACCAGAGTAGCGCATGGAAATGCCGTTTACCTTCCTGCCGGAGTGGTACCTATTTATCTACTTGCACTTTAGCGTGCTTTCGAACTGCTAGGTTGGCAGGAGCTGGGACCGAGCAATGGGAGCTCACCCCGTTGTGGGGATTCGAACCGCCGACCTTCTGATCAGCAAGCCCTAGGCTCTGTGGTTTAACCCACAGCGCCACCCTGCAAAGGTACATAATTTGCACTAAAATGCTGATGAATTTTCATGTACCCCCCTTTTTTTAATGGTTCTCAAACTGATGTTGTTAAGGGTGCTGAGAGTTGTTAGGAGGACCCCATTCCCTTTGCAGAGTTCCCTGAGAAGGTTCTTACACCACCCTGAGAATTGTAGTTTTGGGAAGGGACTAGCACCCCTGGCAAACTACAGTTCCTAGGATTCTTTGGTGGGGGAACCATGACGGTTCAAAGCGATATAATATAGGGTTGCCATATTTCAAAAAGTAAAAGCCAGGGCACTCCCCCCCCCCCAAATAATGCCCCAAATGCCAAAAGTACATTTTTCCTGACTGACTTGCCTAAGATCCAGGACTAGGCACCGTCTTTTGGAATTTCCCCATGGACATTAATTCTGCCTATATATATATATATATATATATATATATATATATGCAGGTTTTGGTGTCCTCGGGTGTCTTCCCGTGTAAAAGTTGGGGTGTCTAGGCGACGTTTCGACGAGGTCTCACTCGTCATCTTCAGGCTGGTGCTTTCGGCTTCTTGTTACTGGAACAGAGCGGGATCTCAATGTTTGAGTTCCTATAAATACTGTAGAGGGGGTGTGGTGTCTAGCCTCCAATGTTCTGGGCAGAGAGGAAGTTCCCAGGCTAGTGTGCCTTTTCTTCTTTTGTTCCTTAATTACTTGAGAGATACCTTGAGTGATTTCCCCCCTGCAATCCCTACACAGATCTGGCTGACACAAGCCACAAAACCACAGCTCGCCCCTATACACGAAGCCAAGCCAAAGCACAACTAAGTGCAATACAGCCATCTTCTCAGGAAAACTCTTCACAAAGTTCAAGAGGTCAAGACACAAAGACTTTAGCAACTAATCCACACCTAATGACCCACCTAAGTGGTACTCAGGATATCACTCAAGAAATCACTCAAGGTATCTCTCAAGTAATTAAGGAACAAAAGAAGAAAAGGCACACTAGCCTGGGAACTTCCTCTCTGCCCAGAACATTGGAGGCTAGACACCACACCCCCTCTACAGTATTTATAGGAACTCAAACATTGAGATCCCGCTCTGTTCCAGTAACAAGAAGCCGAAAGCACCAGCCTGAAGATGACGAGTGAGACCTCGTCGAAACGTCGCCTAGACACCCCAACTTTTACACGGGAAGACACCCGAGGACACCAAAACCTGCATTCCTGTACCCGTGAAAATCTACGAAAGCAAATATATATATATATATATATATATATATATATATATATATATATGCAGGTACAGCAGATGACAAGTTGGAGTCTGCCACTTTTAATATTAGAAAAAGGAGAATGTTTGCTTCTTCAGACCGAGTTGGACAGGCATGTGCACAGAGAAAGAAAGAGAGAGAAATGTTTCCTGTAAGACTTCTGTGTTTCCTGTAAGGCTTCTATGGAGACATATGGATGCATCTTTTGAAACAGGAACGCCTCTGCACATCCCACGCAGGAACTGTTGCTTTTAAGTTGCATCCAGTTTAACTGCTTCATCCTTGGAGAAAAAAGATGGGAAATAAATACAGTCAAGACATAAATACCATAAGATGTTTTCTCAGAAATAAGTAGGGATGGACAAATTAGAATTGGTCCGATCTGGACATTTGCAAAATTCCTCCTCTGTCCCTAAAAAAAAAAAAAAAAGTCTCAATCAAACAGAGTTAGTTCTGGGTTATTCTTAAATTTAAGGGGGGAAATCCAAAATCCATATTCGGATGCTCCCTTTTAATAGGGCAACTAAAACATCACAATATAGCGCTATTCACAGGCAAGCTCAGACCTGGGGGCCAAATGTATCCCTTAAAGCAGGCATGGCCAAACGTGGCCCTCCAGCTGTTTTGGGACTACAACTCCCATCATCCCTAGCTAACAGGACCCATGGTCAGGGATGATGGGAATTGTAGTCCCAAAACAGCTGGAGGGCCAAGTTCGGCCACACCTGCCTTAAACCATCTCTATCTGACCCTCTGGACTCTCCACAGGCCACGCCCCCTTTCCTCGGGCCACACCCCCTCACCAGCAGTGCCCCTTGCCTGGCTGAAATGTGCCCCTCAACTCCGATAATGCATTTTGCCTAAAGGGGTGGAGGACGGCAAGGAATGTGCGAGCGTCTGTAGAAACTATTCTGTTGTACGGAGGTGAAACTTGCTACAGGACACTCAGTTCGATGGGTTCATTTGAAAAGCCATCAGTATAAAAAAAGTGGCAATTCCCCTCACAGAGCTACAATGACCAGAGTAGTTTAGCAAGCAATCCATCTTCCCAGAGAGCTCTGGGAACTGTAGCTCTGTGAGGGGAATGGGGTGGTGGTGGTCTCCTTACACTCCCAGTATCCTTACCAAACTACAATTCCCAGGATGCTTTGGGGGGGGGAGCCATGACTGTTTAAAGTGGTCTGATCCTGTAGTTGTGGCCTCAGACCCCGTGGTGGTTTTGCCACCGAGCGTCTGCTACTTTTGCCAAATCGTGCATTGATTTGCTGGATCATCAGGCTTCCTTTCGGTGACAAAGTCCTGTTCACTTATGCAGATCTTAGTATGTAATGTATTACTATTAAACGTCCTGAAATTCTGCCTCGGTGTGCCTGTTTTGTTTCTTCACACGCCCCAGAGGCTTGGGGTCAGGCATGCACACTGTAGCCTTCCAGCTATGCGCAGAGGTTACCTGAGGGAAAGAGCAGAATGGGAAGTGAAAGGCTCCTGCAATTTGGGCCGCAGTGAACGAGTTTGCAAAACAGGCATTTTGCAGACGATTGGGTCCTCTTATGTGACTGTTTTTAAACTTGATGTCAGCCATGGAGTCTCCAGTTTTAGGGTAGTAGTAGTAATAATAATAATAATAATAATAATAATAATAATAATAATAATATTTTATTTATATCCCGCCCTCCCCAGCTGAAGCTGGACTCAGAGCGGCTAAAAACAATAAAAGTAACACAGCATTCTAAAATCAGTATTCAAAAATCAACTCAAAATCAAATGGCAACCACTGGGCCAGAGTTCTACGAGGATCACCAAAGGAGGGGGTAGTAATAATAATAATAATATAAGAAGAAGAAGAAGAGTCCTGCCAGATCAGCTCGGTGGCATACCTAGTCCAGCATCCCGTTCTCACAGTGGCCAGCCAGATGCCTCTTCTGGAAAGCCTGGAAGCATGTGCAAAGCGCAACAACACCCTCTCACCTCATGTGGTTTCCAGAAGCTGGCATTACTGCCTCTGACCGTGGATGCAGGGGATAGCCATCATGGAGCCTTCTCCTTCATGAATTTGCCCAGCTCTCTTTTAATAAAGCCATAAATAATTGTTGTTATTATTATTATTATCCAAGTTGGAGGCCGTTGATGCCTCTTGTGGCAGTGAGTTCCAGAGTTCAGCTCTTCTGCACTGCACGAAGAAGCGTTTTATTTTTCTGCCCAGAATCTTCCAACATCCTTCTTCATCGGGTGTACCTGAGTTCCAGTATTACGAGAGAGGGAGGAAAAGCATTTCTCTGCCCACTTTTATCCACACCACGTAGAATGGAGCCTCGTTTTGATTGGCACATGTGGTTAGTGGGGTGTAGTGGTTAGAGCAGCGATGTGAGGACTCTTGGGCTGCATGTCTCCCTCCAGGCCTCTCTCTCTGGCCTGTGAATCTCTCCCCAGGCTGCAAACTTTGTCCCCCCGTTCCCTTTTTCAAGGACGCATGCTGAGCTGGTGGGTGCACTTGAATTTTGATAACCCCCCCTGCTTGCCTGGATGAAGAGATATCATGGGAGGGGGGCATTGGGGGGCATACCTGGAATAGAGCCACAACCATTGCACTGCAAGCCACTGGCTTTCTCCTAGGGTGTCGCAGCCCCCAGGCTGAATAAAATGTTGCCACCTCCACACCATGCATTGAAAGCACATCTAATGTTAAATGGGGGAGCCTGCGAGCCTCTGCAGTGACATGAATTTTCATGCACTTTCCCAAGACTCAAGCCCTCGTTCTTCTCTGCAGCTGAAACGGCTGGCTGACTTTCCCAGGTAATCTTTCCCATAAGCATCTGCTGACGTTTACACCCTGCAGATGTAACGTTCATATTATTATTATTATTATTTTCTCTTCCACCAAAGGCTGAACAAGCAGGTTTGCCTGTAGATTTGCAGCCTTTGGAAGTTCTGGTTCTCCCTGCAATGGAGTGGTAGACAAGTAATATATATATATATATATAGCCTCAATAGCCTCCAAATGTGATGCGGCGGGGTCATCGTTCACCTGGTTGCCCCATCCACATATAAAATACGGGAGGATGAGTTCCTTTATTGTTTACCCATGGCTCTTGCAACAGATTCTTGCAGTGTGAAGTTCTCCTGTACAGTGTGCCTGCTAGCCATGCTATCTCCATTCAATCTCCCGTCCCCCTGGCTTTCTTTATTAAAATGCATATTTATTTTATCGATTTTTAACAGCTGAACAATCAACGAGAGAGCATGGGCGGAACAATATTATTCTGTAGGGTTTCCCATTTCCTCCCCAAAGTAAACAATCCTTCCCCGCTGAGCATGTTCAGCCTTCAATGGGCTGTTTCAGCGGGAGGATATACTTGTGTCCAATCCCAGATACATCAAAATATTGGATTTCTCAATTGATTTCTCTTGGCCCTGTGAGCTAGTATTGGCCTGCCCTGGTATACAACTTGGCTCATGGGATCATTCCCCCCCCCCCCAAAAAAAACCCCACTCCTACCAACTCATCAGCTGGCATCACTGGGCAGGAGGGCAGGGTTTAATCCTGCATTGGCTACGCTGCCTTGTTCCTGCCTCCTGCCCGCTTGAAGAAGAAGCAGAGGTGCTCTTCTGCTTTGAGGGAAGTTCCTGTGTGTCTGACAGAAGCACAGAATACTGCCTTGAAGTGTTTGGCTGCCCCCCACCCAAATTAAAGGAGGGATTTAGGTTGCTTCAGAACATACTTTGCAGAGCTGTCAAAGGCATTTTGACAAGTGGGCGGACCTGCCCATCAGTTGAGTTCAGTCTGTGATGCGAATTGTGATAAAATTCTGACCTGTGGAGCCAAAAAAATTCCCTGCCCCTGCCATGTAATATTTTGAGAATCCAGTCCATGTTTTAATGCCTTCCAGTTCATCAGAGTTTGGAGTTGATCTAGTCCAGGTTTTAAAGGCAGGAGCTCAAGGTACTAGACCCTAAGACTGTTGCAGATTAGAGAGACAGAGAGAGAGAGAGAGAGAGAGAGAGAGAGAGAGAGAGAAGGGGGGGAGCTTTTCTGTTGCTTAATGGATGTTTTAGTTTGTTCTTGAATAATGTACCATCCTTAAGCTCTGTTTAACTCGCTTAGATTTCTTTTGAGGTAGATGTGTATCAGAGTGACCTGTAAATGCGGCCTCAGCGGAAGATTTCTATGTTTATTGGAACACTTGTAAATATTTTGAGATATGTCATTTGGGTCGCATGAGCTTTGCTTAGAAATAGTTTAGATTCTAAGAGAGAACGGAGGCGTCGAAGTCTGTTGGCATATTAATTTAAGCAGACCCAAGCATAATCAATTCAACACACACACTTTTCTTTCCCTGACACCTGGTTATTAGGAGGATAAAACGTGTGTGTAGGGAAGAACCATATATTTTGGGGGAAGATCTAAATATAATGAAAAATATTATGATATTTATATAATATGACTTTTAGCAGAACGGTTGCATGGATGCAGCCATTGCCAATGGGTACAGGATGGTTGAGTTGCACGCCTTCTTACTCAGCTGTTGTAAAGGTAAAGGGACCCCTGACCATTAGGTCCAGTCGTGGACGACTCTGGGGTTGCGGCGCTCATCTCGCTTTATTGGCTGAGGGAGCCGGCATACAGCTTCCGGGTCATGTGGCCAGCATGACTAAGCCGCTTCTGGTGAACCAGAGCAGTGCACGGAAACTCCGTTTACCTTCCCACCGGAGCGGTACCTATTTATCTACTTGCCCTTTGACGTGCTTTCGAACTGCTAGGTTGGCAGGAGCTGGGTCTGAGCAATGGGAGCTCACCCCGTCACGGGGATTCTAACCGCCAACCTTCTGATTAGCAAGTCCTAGGCTCTGTGGTTTAACCCATAGCGCCACCCATGTCCCAACCCAGCTGTAGTATGGGCCCTTAATAAACTACACTCTTATCTCTGGGGTCAGCGTTATGTTGGTTAGACAGAGTAAAAAATCTCTAACCAAAGGGTTTTAAGATGAAGTCTCGCTCTTCAGGATTTAGATTTTGATATAGTTCATATAAAAAGGAAGCGCTAACAAAGTTGCTTGCTGTTTATTTAGAATCTATGTGGATTATGAGGATTAAAATCAATTTTAAATGGTGTATTTTAGTCTTTCCGCATGCATTATGGATATGTTTTCATGTATCTTTCCTGTTTTGTAATTTATTTGCTCGGTTATCATTGGTTGTAGAATGGTTATACTAAATATAGTCGTATATAACCTCAGAAGTCGAACGCCTTGCAAGTCGAACGTTTTGGCTCCCGAACTCTGCAAACATGGAAGTGAGTGTTCCGGTTTGCAAATGTTCTTTGGAACCCCAACGTCCAATGCAGCTTCTGATTGGCTGCAGGAGCTTCCTGCAGCCAATTGGAAGCTGTGCCTTGGTTTCTGAATGTTTTGGAAGTTGAACGGACTTCTGGAATGGATTCCACTTGACTTCCAAGGTATGACTGTGTATTGTATGTATGTGGTCCAGGTCTACTTGAAGGTGAAGCGTCGGTCTGAACTACGAAAGGCTTCTTTGGATCAGGTGCCAATAACATTTGAAACTGCAGTAAAGCTTGTTTTAAGGCATGAAAAGCATTTTGACAGATATCATTCCATGCGCTCAGGTGTAAAGGCTTTCTGTGGTTCTAGAGCCCTGGTTCCGTGAGAGAAGGCAGGACAGTGCTGTTAGTTCTGACGTCAGTAAAGTCATCATCACCCCTCAGAATAGCCCCAGCCATCTCATTAGAAAGCGGCTTCTGATTACACTGGCACAGCTGAAATCCTGGAAATAGAATCTGTTTGCCTCGTGGCTCCCTCGTGTTAGCTGTCAAAAGAGGCGGGAGCAGGCCTGTGTGACTTTTGCCTTTGGCTCATGCCAAAAAACCCGCTTCTATTTTTGAAAAAGGACCAGAGGGGTAAAGGAGGGGGAGGGCAACAGCTCGGAAAGAATGCTTTTTTTTATTTTAGGCTGGGTTTTTTCTCTCTCTCAAAAGGAGTCATGGTAGGTTATAAGAGTATGCTGTAATTACACCCATTCTTTACGATGACATCCGCGGCGTATTAATGTATATAATTTAGAAGATATAATTTAGATTCTACTGCAGTGTTGTAACAGTTTTAACGGGAGGATGCAGGGCAGGACATGCTGTGACTAAGCAATGCTCTTGCTTTTCAAAGCTGGCTCCAGGGTGTTGTGATTTTGGGGGGGGGGGGGACACAAGCAAAGCAGCCCTGATGAGTCCCCTCTTAATGTGGAAGATCTGGGACTTGCAAACAGAGAGTTCACCAAAGCTGCATCCGAACATCTTGGTTTCTCTGTGTAAAGGGGAAATGGCAGCGCTGTTAGGCCCCTCTGCTGGTGGGGCAAATGCCCCCCCTCTGGAAAACACCCTATTGCTTTTTGAAAAAAAGTGATGCTCCAGAGATGGGAAAGTGGGATGGTTGTCAGATACTCCCCACACAATGCCTTGATACTGAGCATTACACACAAACAACTGGGTTTTTTTCCTACCGTGTTCTACCTCTTAAACACATTTCCCCCCTCCTGTTTAGTCTGCACTGTGAATAGAGAAGTTGATTGTAGGAATGCTGCCTGTAGGTCTCATGGGAGCTGTTCCTCCATTGCCTTGACTTTCTCTTACCCTCCAACCTACCACAGAGGAAAATCGGGATGAGAGTGTTTTGGGACTGCACTGTTGCAGGAGCCAAAAGGGGGCATCCTGGGATCACAGAAGCCCAAGATGGCTTCTGTCGTTCCAGTATGTCCCACTTAAAGCAGGAAAACTGAGTAGTATGCTATCTGCAGAAAGGACAGAGTAATACTAGCCTGCCTTACGAGTGGTCATAAAGAAAATGTGGGAAGAGGGAAAATATGCAAGAGGGATAAGCAATCTGGATCCAGCAGGTAGACATGTCCCCTCAGAGACTTTGCCTGGGGCCCACAGTCTCCCACCTCATCAAATTAGACTTGAGACTAGGGCCTCATCCTCACATATGAAGCTGTATCATATCATTGTAAACATTCCCCTCACAAAGCTGAAGTTCCCAGAAAGAGGGATCAAACATTAAACCACTCCAAAAATTGTACCTTTGTGGGGGTAATAAAGGTCTCCTTACTCTCAGCACCCTTAACAAACCACAGCTCCCAGCATTCTTTGTGGGAAGCCATGACAGTTTAAAGTGGTAGTAAGGTAAAGGTACCCCTGCCCGTACGGGCCAGTCGTGTCCGACTCTAGGGTTGTGTGCTCATCTCACTTAAGAGGCCGGGAGCCAGCGCTGTCCGGAGACACCTCCGGGTCACGTGGCCAGCGTGACGAAGCTGCTCTGGCAAGCCAGCACCAGCGCAGCACACGGAAACGCCATTTACCTTCCCGCTACAAAGCGGTACCTATTTATCTACTTGCCTTTTGGAGGCAACCAATAAGACAGAGGATCCAAATACAGCAGCTTAAATGAACCAATAGTAGCTGTACCCTCTGGAACCAAAAGGCAGTTACTTTACCCTAATGCAAATACAGACAATGCAAATACAGATATAAAATCCTTTGACTCAATACACAACACTTAGTGGTGCTTTCGAACTGCTAGGTGGGCAGGAGCTGGGACTGAAAAACGGGAGCTCATCCCGCCACGGGGATTCGAACTGCTGACCATACGATCGGCAAGTCCTAGGCACTGAGTTTTTACCCACAGCGCCACCCGCGTCCCTTTATAGTGGTATGATGCTGCTTTAAATTTATAGTGCAGTCTAGCATTTTGTTGTAGATATACGTAGTTTGTTCTTGGTTACAAAGTTGGGGTATGGTTCCCACAGCAGTTTTCTGACTTGCAGATGCATACCCTCCAACCCCTTGAAACCAAAATCTGGGATGCCGTCTTCCTGGACGCCATGATCTCACGTGATTTCACACTGTAATTCTCCCCCCCCCCAAGTGATTTTTTTCCCAGGCACAGCACCCAAAAACATGAGTTCATGGCCCATTTTTTTCAAGGGAAACTTTTGTGAGATCACAGCAACCCAAATGGCCGCTGATCTCTTGCAGTAAAAAATGGGATGGACACCTCTGACATTCACAAAGCACTTTTGAACATTGACCTAATCTGTTATGGGTTGGAGCGGGGCTTTCCAAACTGGCAGACTTCCCTGCTTTTGGGGGGGGGGGGGAGCTTCTCCAGATAAGAATTCTGACAGACTGACCTGCCATTGTTCGAGGCAAACCTGCATTGAACACCGCTAGGCTAGCCTTCCTTCATCTGATTCCATGGGGCTGTAGCTCATCCGTGACCAATGAGCTTGCTGGCTAGGGCTGGTGGTGCTGTGGTCCTAAACACATGGGGGAATTTTAACAACCTGGTCCAAAGGACATGGAACCCAGTGCAACTGTGTGGACATTTCCTTTGAAGGCGATGTGTAGCTTAGCAACTGTGCAGTCCAGCGCGGAGGGAAGGTTTTAGCGAGAAATTTCAGAGAAGTAACTTTTTAAACCAATGAAATCTTGTTGCTCTCAAGGTGGAAAAAAAACTACAGAAAATTATTCAGCTTCCCCTTCCCACCCCACCCCCCCGTCGCCCTCCCTCTCTGGTGTGTCATGGGATCTCCTTTTAAGAAGTGAGGCTAGCATCTTGCAAATGGGTGCGCGGAACAGCCCTCTGTTTTTGTACTGCAAATTACCGAATCCAATTGCCAAGCTGCTGTTTGCCCGGTGCCCCCTGTAATTTAGCTGTGGCTCTGTTGCTCGAAGTTTTCGGCCTGTTGACAATTAAGTGGATGAGCTGGCCGCAAGATTATGACTTGGGCTTGCCTCTCGCTGGTGGTGTGTGTTTTTGTAAGATAGTAGCTCTCAAGTTGCTCTGACTTAAATAGCCTTCAGGCCCCGACCAGGGTGCCTGTTGCATAAATGCACCTTCCCACGCAGGAAGTTGTGCTCTGAAATCCTTGAAAGCGTTGCTTTTAGGGAAAAAGAGCTCCTCCTAAAATCTAGAGAGGTCCAGGGGATGGTATAAGCTCTGTGGAGACTAGGCACGGTGCTGTCTTGCCATTCTGCACAGTGCTTCATAAAGTATTTGGTGCCCATATGCATAAATTAGCATTGTAAAATCCTTTTTTTCTTAAACTTTATCATTCATGTAAAAATTTACAAATGCATTCAGAAGAAAAACTCACGACACATCCCTTTTCTTTTTTTACAAATACAATTTAATTTTTAAAAAACTATATTTAAGCAAGCCTCTGCTCCTGAACGCCAGGAAGACTTCCTATCAGGATGAGGGAAAGCTGCTTTATATCGACTCAGATCATGTGCCCAAATTTAATGTTGTTTACAGTGAACTGGCTGGCAGCAACTCTCCAGTTTCAAAGGCCTTTCCCAGCCCTACCTGAAGCTGCAGGAATTGGACCTGAGACCTTCTGAACACACACATGTTCTACTGCCAGAGGTGGGGATCCTTTGGCCCTCTGTATGTTGCTAGACTATAACATCCATCATCCTTCACTCTTGGCCACAGGTTCCCCATCCTGACTCTACCATCATGGGAACAAATTCCACAAAACGATGTGTTTAAAACATACACTTTTCTGCAATCTACGCTGACTCTTCTGCACATCAGTTTCATACCTGCCAACTGTCCCGCTTTGAGCAGGACATCCTTGATTTACAAAAGCCACCCTGGCTCCTGTTAGAAATCCCGGGTGTCTCGCTTCCTCTGCTGCTGCTGCAGTGAGGCCAAGACCTCCACCGCCATGTTGAAGGTTCCTGCTCTGCTGGTTCTGGCTTCTGGAAGTACATCTGCAGCCATGGCAGGCCTCTGAGGAAGCCTTTGCAGTGGACAAGGCCTTGCCTCAGTGGTGGAGGCTTCAACCTCACAGCATCCTTGGTCTTGCAGCAGCAGCGGCAGCAGAGATCAGATGTGGTGTGGCTGAAAGAGTTTGGAGATTGCATGGGTGGGAGGGAGAAAGAGATCAGAGATCAGGTGGGCTGGATGTGTGTATGTCCCACTTTGCTCCCCTGAAATGGTGGGTGGTGTGCAGTTTGACGGATGGATGACTCTAGGGCCTAGTATTACAGAAAAGGTCAAAAAGCATCTGTACATTTTCTCCGCACAATGCATAATTTTATAAACCTCTGTCACCGGTGTGGGGAATCTTTGGCCCTTCAGATGTCGCTGAACCACAACTCCCATTGGCCATGCCTACTGGGGCTGGTGGGAGCTGTAGCTCAGCAATATCTAGAAGGCCAAAGATTCCCCATACCTGCTCTTATCTTATCCCCTCTTGGACTCCCCCCATAATGTGTGCCATGTCAACAGCAACTAGGCCTCAGCAGGCCTGGCCATTTCCCATAACCCTTTGCAGGGTGCAAGACTTCTGCGACACACAGGAGTCCTGCAACAGACAAGGTCTTTTTGGGGGTGGTGGGAATTCCCCAAAGCAAGGAGACTTTTCGACACCGCTGATCTTTCCGCCTGGCAGACACGAGGAGGGCTCTAGCTGCTTGGAGAGAAGCCTCTCTCTCCTCTCTCCCACGAGCACGCTGGGCTAATTTTGTGCTGCCCAAGAAGTGAGAGCTAATTACGGGGAAGGGTGGTTGCTATCCGCCCCAATTTCATGGAAACTTGAACAACTCATCAACAAACAAAACTCTCTCCCTTTTCCCGGCTTCATCTCCATTCCCGACCTCAGAAAGAATGATGCTTAAATAGAGCCCTGTCTAATTCTCTCTGTGTGTGTTTTTCCCCCCCTTCTTCATTGTGGCCTTAATTTGTTTTCTCCCTGGTAGTTCGAATTCTTTGCAGATTACAGGTTTGCCTGTGGAACGGCAGTTCCCGCAACATTGTAATTTGGCCCTCGTTCCGACCGGCGGCCGTCTCTGGCGCCTCGCTCGCTTCCAACCAGCTCCAGAGCGTGTGCTTTGATGAATGCCAAAATGGAGGGTCAAGAAATTGAGGTGTGTTCATTCCTAGGGGGGTGGGGAGAGGCTTGACACGTGCAACAGCAACAATATCCTTCCTTAGCATGCCCTCTTCCGAAATTTTAGGCTGTAAACAAACCTCCTGGGGCAGAGGCCCATCCTTCCTTGCCTATATTGCAGGCCACTAATGTGCATTGACAGTGCTACATAAATAATAATTTGCACTGTTGTATCATTCCTGCTAACAGTCGGCTCGGGTGGTGAGCAGTGGACAAGGCTGGAGCCAAAATAGGCACTCGGAAGCAAAATGGGTGGTTGTTGCTGTGTTCAAATTGAAGTACAACACATTACAGACTACCGAGGGCTTCATCAGCTCCGTATGCTTAAAACTGTGTCAAACCACTTTAAACAGGCATGGCTTCCCCCCCTAAATTGTGGGAGCTGTAGTTTGTTAAGGGTGCTGTTAGGAAACCAGTACTGTATTCTCTTTCAGAGCTTCAATTCCCAGACCCAATATTCCCCTCAGAGAGGGAATTGATTCTTAAACTGTTCTCAGAACTGTAGCTGGGGTAAGGGCTCTCCTAACAATTTCCAGAAGCATATTTAACAAACTACATTTCCCAGTACACACACACACACACACACACACACACACACACATATTTGGGGGGAGGGGGAGGTGCAGATAGGGCCTCACATCTCCAGCCTTCAGTGCCCAGAAAATGGTGCAGTTCTGCTGTTGAAGCTAAGCAGGTCTGCTGGTGGCCAAGTGACCCCTTGAGAATCGCAAGCCAGCGGATTTTTGAGGGTGTGTGTGAGAGAAGTGAAAGTTGCCAGTAAGTAAATGGGGTGCGGGGCAGTTGTTTCCTGTGGGGACTTCCTCACTACAGGACTTTGACAACCCCCCCCAACTCAGATCTTCCTGGTCCACATGCATCTTCCCCTCCTTACACACTCTGGCCACATCCGCACCTGATATTTAAAGCAGTATCATACCACTTTGAACGGCCAAGTGTTCTATGGGATGTGTTGCTAGTGTGTGAAAACAGTCAAGATGTGGGGATCTCCAGACATGCACCTCCAGATGGTGGAGACGTCAGGCGCAATCCTGGCACCTGGGCCTCTTCCCTTGGTTGCAAGTGGCCGACCGCCAGGTGCAAAATGTGCCTGTCAAATTTCGAATGCTGGCACTCACAGTGGCCAACCACAAACCTGTGGAAAACCCACAAGCAGGACCTGAGTGCAATAGGATTCGTGGCCATTGGCGAGAGTAGCTGCTGGCTCTAACCCTAGCATTCACCTCTTCGGAAAGACACCTACGCTGGTGTTTTAGCAACGTGCACATTTATTTATTGGTTAGAGTACGATTAAATTCAA
The DNA here is from genome assembly GCF_964106915.1 of Podarcis gaigeae. NCBI lineage: Eukaryota > Metazoa > Chordata > Lepidosauria > Squamata > Lacertidae > Podarcis > Podarcis gaigeae. Next base: position 34,006,163 of record NC_139692.1, read on the forward strand.
TTAACGATGAAATTAAAATTCTGTTTGAGTTCTTAATTAAATTAGTCAACCAATTTAAACCACCAGCCCTCCAGCAGATTAACATTTTAAATGAGTATGCATAGGGCAGAAACTTCAGAAAGAGTAAACCTCAAGTGGGCGTTCACCTCTGAGAATGATCTCCTTGGCCCCCAGTCTTCCAGATCCACAAGCTCAGTTTCAGATCCTTGGAATGGCTGGCTGGTTTGGATCCCAAGTTGCAGCTTCCGCCATACTGCCAATCCCGGCCATCTGTTTGGTCCTTTCTGCAACAGGAAATGTCAACAGCCCATATGGATCAGGCTAATGGCCAATCTAGTCCAGCATCCTGTTCTCACAGTGGCCAATCAGATGCCCATGGGAAGCCTGTAAGGGGGACCTGAGTGCAACATCACTCTCCTCATTCGTGATTCAGAAGCATATTGACAGTGGAGCTACCATTGATAGTCTGCTCCGTGAATTTAATCAATCCTTTTTTAAGGCCATCCAAGTTGGTGGCCATCACTGCCTCTTGTGGGAGTGAGTACCATCTTTTAGCAATGTGCTGTGTGAAGAAATTCTTGCTTCCCAAACCTTCCAGCATTCAGATCCAATGGATGTCCACAAATTATATGTTGCCAGAGAACTGGTTTCGTAACCACTGGGAGAAATTAGGGCTGCAATCGAATGCACACTTAGCTTGGAGTAGGTAAAAGGTAAAAAAGGTAAAGGACCCCTGGACGGTTAAGTCCAATCAAAGGCTACTGTGGGGTTGCAGTGCTCATCTCGCTTTCAGGTCATGGAAGCCGGTGTGTCCACAGACAGCTTTCTGGGTCATGTGGCCAGTATATCTAAACCACTTCTGTTTTTGTTTTTTAAAAAGATTTTTATTAAGATTTCAACAGATTTATAATAACAAACAAGACAAAATAACACAACAACAAACAATAAACGATAAAAAACACAAAAACCAAACAAAAATATATAAGTTCAACTCTTAATTTCATATAACTTACTTTCCTGACTTCCTCACATCAAATTTCCAATTTAGTTTCAGCAAATTCTTCCACTATTTTGACTAATTTTAATATTTCTTAGTTTCTTTTAAATTAACCATTCCCACTGCTATCCACTTATCTTCTAATCCCCCATCATTTGATTAATTTAACTATGTTTCTTTACTTGTTACTCATAAAACATCTTTGCACATTCCTTTCAGCTTTGTCACTAATGCCACATTGTCTCACTATCCTGCATCACTTTAACATTCAAATAATTTACAATGTTTTTGCAGATAATCTTTAAATTTCTTCCATTCTTCTTCTGTTTGTTCTTCTCCCATGTCTCGGATTCTGCCAGTCATTTCTGCCAATTCCATATAGTCTATCAATTGCATCTGCCATTCTTCCAACCACTTCTGGAGCAACGGAACACTGTGACAAAAACCAGAGCATACAGAAATGCTGTTTACCTTACCACCGCAGCAGTACCTATTTATCTACTTGCACTGGTGTGCTTTGGAACTGCTAGGTTGGCAGGAGCTGGGGCAGAGCAACGGGAGCTCACCCTGTTGCGGGGATTCGAACTGCTGACCTGATCGGCAAGCCCAGTGGTTTAGATCACAGTGCCACCTGCGTCCCTTAGCTTGGAGTAAGGATGGGGGAAGGTGGGAATTGGTTCACTTTAACGTGAACCTTTAGCGTTTCCCAAATAAATACGCAAACGGAAAATGCAGCTAGCCTTTAACAATCACATTCCTCTGAATTTTGCAATCCATCAAGAAAAAAAGTACAAAAAAACCGCACCTTGAGGCACAAAAATTATCAAGCACTCAGACTTTCTCCATTTAAACCTGCAGGAAGGACACCAATTTCCACATAATATTCTCCCCAAACACCATGCTCCTTGCTTTGTTTCCTGTGAGTAAGGATGGAGCTGCCAGTTTTGTTTTTCCTCTTCTCTCATTTTTCCAATTTTAAATTTAGATCTCCACATTTGTGCAGCAATTTGCAGTCCATTGTTTTGGGGTTGTTTTTAAGTGTCATGAAAATTCACAGCATTTTAGCGCAAATTTCTCTCAGTGAACACATTTTTGTCTAATGTACTGGGTTAGTTTTTTTGCAAGTGGTTTCCCCTCATATAGAGGCGGCTTTGTATGCTATTTTCAATAACGTCTTTGCATTTATGCGCAGTTTCCCTTAATATTTTCAAACGTTGTTTGGCTGGCGAGTGGTTTTGCAGAATTCGGATAAATGCAAGTTCCCATGGGTTGCTGTGTTTCAGTTCGCAGATTGTTTCGGTAGGCCGGCCTTTAAAAAGGGAAACTGAATTGAATTTCTCTGCCACCCCTTGCCTGTGCGGCTTCTTGCCCTCCTCTCGACCCGTCAGGAACTTCTGCTTCCCAGGCAATCCACCGATGAGAACAGGGTTGGCTTTGTGTGGTTTCTTTTAATTAGCAAGATCAAAGGCTTGATTAGGGTGTAGCTTCGCTGCCAGATGTTTGCGCGATCCAGGTTAGCATTCCACACTCTTGTGGGCGAGATGTCTCTAGATAGAGCCACACACGTTTCCCCGTCTGCAATGGGATCATTCCACGAGGGTTGACGCAAACCCAAGATTGCGTCAGGTTTCCTGGGGGAAAGTTTCGATCGGAATTCATCTCTCGCTCCTTGTGAAGTTGCTCGCGGATCGCACTCAACGCCGGGACGAGCTGTCTCTACACGTGTACACGTGTAGGTGTGAAAGAGGGCATGCTTGTTCACTTGTACAACCGGGTTGTGGTACTTACAGATACATAGATCACGTGTGGGTTGAACAGTACGTGTGAACTGCTGAACTGTTGTGCGGCTCAATGATTTGTGAACAGCGGTATACAGCTCATGCCCTCGCTGAATTATGTACTGTGTGAACATCCCTTGAATGGTGGTGCAGTAGGTCTCTCAGACCCCCCCCCCCATGTTTTAAAAGGATATGTGAGGGGTCCTAAGGTCATTCTAGCCAGCCCAACCCCTCACCATCCACGTACTCAGGGTCCCGATCACCCCTTCACGCCTTTGAAACAGTACATATGTTAGAGTATGGACCAAAAATTAGCAAAAGAATGGGACTGTGTTAAAGAATATATGAAAAAAAACATTGTTGTGGAGTAAGTATATCAGTATGTAATGAATGAAGCTTTGCAGGGTTAAAGAAATTGAAAAACGGTGCAAAAGGTATAAAGATAGAGGTAATGTACATTAGGCACAACAATTCAGAAAGATTAAAAATGTTGAGGTCTCAAAACAGAGGAAGGAAGTCAATATGTGTATATGTACCTAAAGATTATTAGGGACGCGGGTGGCGCTGTGGGTTAAACTACTGAGCCTAGGACTTGCCGATCAGAAGGTCGGCGGTTCGAATCCCTGTGATGGGGTGAGCTCCCGTTGCTCGGTCCCTGTTCCTGCCAACCTAGCAGTTCGAAAGCACATCAAAGTGCAAGTAGATAAATAGGTACCACTCCGGCGGGAAGGGAAACGGCGTTTCCGTGCGCTGCTCTGGTTCGCCAGGAGCGGCTTAGTCATGCTGGCCACATGACTCGGAAGCTGTACGCCGGCTCCCTCGGCCAGTAAAGTGAGATGAGGATACTCTGGTTTCTCTTCAGATCGTATAAATCTAAAGCGAGATGAGGGCTGCAACCCCAGAGTCAGTCACGACTGGACCTAATGGTCAGGGGTCCCTTTACCTAAAGATTATTATGATGGCATGGTTTTCTTTGTAGGTGTGTTGCTTTCTTTTTTTGGTTTCTGTTTGTTTTGCTTTGTTTTTGTTTGTTTGTTTGGGATTGTATGTTTGCAATTTTTGTTGTACTTTTGCATTGAAAATAACAAATTTGTTTTTTTTTTTAAAAAATGAATTAGCATGGTTCAGAGAAACTACAAAAAAAAAAGTGGTATAGCAATTATTTAAAGATATGGTGCCAATGGGGCCTTAGCGATAGGGGAGAGGATCCATAGACTATTGATCTCCTTGGCAGGCTGTCCCTGAAATCCAATGCTGGCATAGCTCCATTGCATCAGAGATGACTGCAGCTGAGTGTTGTGTACCTGACAGCATGTGAAAGGACCACAGTTCGATCCTTCGGATTTCCAGATAGCTCTAGGAGAGACCGATCTGTCTGAAACCCTGGAGAATCTCTGCCAATAGATCTGGATGACCCAACGGTCTGAACTTGGTATAAAGCCTCTTCCGACAATCTTCCACTTCTGGAATTGTTTCCAGAAGTTCTCCTATAGTGAAAGTATTATTTGAGATGAGTGAACCCATATTACAATAAGGAGGCAGAGTGAGCTGATCCCTTTTTCTTTGCCCTGCACATTGTATTACTGGGAAGTACTTCATTTATTCAAGGCATTTACATACCACTTACTCACTTGCATTTCTCAGCGGTGACACTTGCAACAGCAAGACACTGTATTACACACCTTTACCCTTGGGGCGTTTTCCCCAAGTAGAAAAATGTTTTGCTTGGAGAACTCTAAAAATAGGAGACCCCACGCCCCTCTTGCCACAAACCCACAGGAGATGCCAGACCTCGAGGGAATGTGAAGTAAATGCATTTGTGGCACAAAAAAATGGATTGCATTAAAAGGCTCTTTGGGTTTGCCGTGCTGGACACTTGCGCTACCCTGTCATCGGTTCCTGAGAAATCTTGGCTCAGCCACCTCCACGGCGAAAGGAATTTTTAACTTTATTTTCCGGAGCTGTTTTCTCCTCTATCTCTCTTCCCCCGAGCTAATTGCATGGCCTTCTCCCCCTCTGATGTTTATAATTACCTGTTGCGCGTTCTGGAGGTGAGCCAGAACCCCTTGAGGGAGGAAGGAATAGTTCAGAGATTCTTCTTCCCACAGGGATGATAACAAAGGGAAGGAGAAGCTGATTGGGCGAAAAGGGATAGTTTTGGGAAGGGCGGCCAACATGGCGCCCGGCGAAACTCTTGCTCTCCTTCTGAGACTGGGAAGGTTTCCAGAAGAGCAGGCCGAGGTATCCCTTGCAAAGGATCTGAGAGTTCGGATGTGTAGCTAACTCTGCTAAACAATCCTGGGGGCAGGTGGTGTTTTCTGGGAGTCACTGGGGCATGGCAGATCAGGGTGCTGGGGTTCTATGTTGGAGAGCCGGGTTCAAATCAAGATTGTATTCTCCTGCTCTGGAGGGGAGGACCCAAACCCAATGGCTTCAATCTCTTTTATATATAAATATACATTTTTATTAATTTTTTAGCATATCAGTTCCAACAGTCATACAACATAACTTCTCATCTTATACAATGTTTTAGACATCCGTCAACACCTTTTCTGTTTTTATCACTTATTCTGCATTTCTTAGTTTCTATATTGCATTTAATTGTCCTTAACTAATAATTCTTTTCATAGTCTTTCTTGTAATATTTCAGATAATCCACCTTACAAAACTTCTTGCAGTCCTACTAGCGTAATCTGTTCATCACAATTACTTTTCAAATAGTTCATATATTTACTCCAGTCCTCTAAGAATCTCTGATCCCGCAAGTTTCGAATCCTTCCTGTTAATTTATCTAGTTCTCCAATGGCTTAAATCTCAGATTCCTGCATTGCAGGGGTTGGACTACATGACCCCTGGGGTCCCTTCCAAATCTACATTTTTTGATTCTAAGTCTTTTCTTTCCCCTGAGCCTGCTACTAAATAGTGGCTATGACGTCCCTCCAGAATCAGAGGCAGTATGCTTCTTCACATTGCTGGAAACAGCAGGAGGGGAGAGTGCTGTCACATTGGGTCATGTGGTTGACCATTGTTAGAACAGGACGCTGGACTAGATAGTGTGATCTGGGAGGCTCTTCTTGTTGTTCTGATGATCTCTTCTCCTTTTTGAGTGGATTGCATAGTCTTGATTGAGAGCCAGTGTGGTGTAGTGGTTAAGAGCGATAGACTCGTAATCTGGTGAACCGAATTCACGTATCCGCTCCTCCACATGCAGCTGCTGGGTGACCTTGGGCCAGTCACACTTCTTTGAAGTCTCTCAGCCCCACTCACCTCACAGAGTGTTTGTTGTGGGGGAGGAAGGGAAAGGAGAATGTTAGCCGCTTTGAGACTCCTTCGGGTAGTGATAAAGTGGGCAATCAAATCCAAACCCTTCTTCTTGGTTATGTAGCCAGTGGGTGCTCAGTCCTGAACTGCAGAACTAGAATACAGTACTGAGTCTGGAGATGGAAGTTCCCTTTCACCATCTCAGCTGATGGCTATACAGAAACCCCATCCCTATCAATGAATTCTAGGTTCACCTTGAAAATGAACGTAAGTCGTAGCCATTGCTGTCTATGGTGACTCTGGATTCCAGTAAGTTGACCTATTCTCAGAAGAACCATATAAACTGTTAGTTATGTTTTGTGCTTGGCTGCTTTTGAACGATAAGGAATGTTGCCCTAACTTCTTAAAAACAGAGAGCTTGCTTTCTGCTAATCAGCAGCCTTCCAGGTTGTGCCACTCGGGGGCTGGGTTGGGCAGATCTGCCTGCTTCTGATACGTGTCACTGTTAATTATCTCACAAACGCCATGATGTTTGTATTAACATCATCACGGCTTTGTTAATTGGCCGCTGTGAGGGCTTTGCATATAGCCTGTCTTTTATGAAATTGTCACAGTCTGTAATTCCCGCATCTTATACTCCTCTTAACCTCACACCTCCCCATTTCTTACCATATAATAAAACTGTAAGGCTGTCGTCACGCTGCATGGCCAACGGGCGGCCATGCCAACTCCAGGGGGATGAAAGACCAGCAGGCAGGCAGGCAGGCAGGTGAGCAAGTAAGGAGCATTTAGGAGGTGCAGTTGGCCCAGGCGAGCAGTTTAATGGCAGGGAGAGGAGGCTTCAAAAAGCAGTGCCTCCCACTGGAGGAGGGGCTTGCGGCAAGTTGTGAGGGGAAGAGAGACCTGTGGTGGGGAGGTTAAGTTTGGGCAACCTGTGAGGGGATAGGCGAGAGGGTGGGTGAGGTGGAAAGGGAGGAGGGAAAGCGGAATGGCAAAGCAGTAGGTGGAGCTGGCGAATGGAACGAGCAGGAGCAGCAGTCCCTAGTTCATATACACATAGGTCCCAGGATGATCTGACAGCACCATAGGACCACTCCCTTGCTGATGCTCAGCTGGCCTGATCCTGGTCAATGCCTGAAGGGGAGACTTGCATTAGATTCCAGGAAAGAAGCAAAGTGGGATATAAATAGTAATAAATAAACAAATAGATGATTTGTGCCAGCTTAAATAGACTGGCATAAAAAAACCCCTCCCTAAATCAGTTCTGGACCAAAAACTTCCATCAGCCCCAGGCGACTGGCTTCTGCCATGATACATAAATCTGTTAATCTTTAAGGAACAGGAATTCCTTTTATTGCATCTTGTTGCAACGGAAAAGCACGGCCCTCACCCATCACTTAGTTCCATCTCCACATTTGTCTCTGAACCTGCGAAACATTTGGAGGCATGAGAAACCCAGTGGAGAGGTCCTAGGTTCCAATTGAATAATAATAATAGCAATAGTTTTATTATTTGTACCCAGTCCATCTGGCTGGGTTGCCCCGGCCACTCTGAGTAGCTTCCGACAGATGTAAAAACCTAATAAAACATCAAACGCTAAAATGTTCCCAATACAGGGCTGCCTTCAGGTGTCTTCTAAAAGTTGCGCAGTTATATATCTCCTTGACATCTGGTGGGAGGGTGTTCCACAGGGCGGGCGCCGCTACTGAGAAGGCCCTCTGCCTGGTTCCCTGTAACTGTGCATTAGTCCGATAAGTGCCAATCGGCTTGTTTTGTCTGGGGTGGGACCTGCAACTATCACCTTCTGACAGCATCTCTGTCTGTGGGTAACAACATCTCTCCTAAGCTTTTTTGCAGAGGGGACTTCAAGGCTTCTGTCGGGCACTGGTGATCCTGATGCATGCAGCCTGCAGCCCCAGCCGTCACTAAATGGAAACCAGCTAATTATCCACGAAGCATTATATCCCCATCATCGTTTTCCTGTATTATGGGTTCTCTCTGTCTCTGTCTCTCTCGGTCAAGGCTCTTGGTACATTGGCTGGCTGCATCTTCCTTTTGTCTCATTCGGCATTGTTCAATGGGCTTAAATCACCCAGGTGCAATGCTGATGGCTCAGGTGGGTGGCTTGCTTAATGCAGAGCCGGAGCCACAAATCCTGGGAGGTGTTTTTGTGCAGCAAGCACTAGAGGTGTGCATAATGATACAGGCCCACGAAGGTGGTGATTAGTCAGCTTGAGCATGTCGTAAGTTTCTCTCTCTCCTGCGTGACGATTGCCAAATCCCCGCCATTTCTCATGGAAGGGTGTTGGCTGCTCACTCGCTGTCACTCTGCCGCTTCTCCGGAGACATGTTGATGAATGTTCTGATTAGCACAAACTTTTGCCTGCCACTGGCGACTACTTCGCTTATCCACGGCTGCATCAGGTGCTCCTTCTTTCCTTTGCTCCAGCACGGAGACACAGGATGCACAGTTTCCTGCCGCTTAAAAGCACCTTCCATCCCTTTCGCTGCTAGTCTTGGTGACTCTACTCTCAGGGCCGCAGCCCATCCTCTGGTGCTGCCGTGGTAAAAATTTGCCCGAGTAAAATAGTTGGGTTGTATGCAACTTGGGACGTGGGTGGCGCTGTGGGTTAAACCACAGAGCCTAGGACTTGCCGATCATACGGTCGGCGGTTCAAATCCCCACGACGGAGTGAGCTCGATCCCTTCTCCTGCCAACCTAGCAGTTCGAAAGCACAAAGTGCAAGTAGATAAATAGGTACCACTCCGGCGGGAAGGTAAACGGTATTTCCGTGCGCTGCTCTAGTTCGCTAGAAGCGGCTTAGTCATGCTGGCCACATGACCCGGAAGCCGTACGCCGACTTCCTCGGCCAATAAAGCGAGATGAGCGCCGCATCCCCAGAGTCGGCCACGACTAGACCTAATGGTCAGGGGTCCCTTTACCTTTACACAACTTAGTCCTACTCAGAGCACACCTGTCAAAATGAATGCCCTGTTTAATTTCAGTGGGCCTGCTCTGAATAGGATACAGCCCGTGGAATTGGAGGGGACCTCAGAGGTCTTCTAGTCTCACCCCTATGAAATGCAGGATGCAACCCCAGCGTCCTTAACAGATGTCAATCCAGCCTCTGTTAAGTGTCTCCAGTGAAAGAGAGCCCACTGTAAAGCTGCTCTCACTGTTGAGAAGTGTCTCTTAATACTTAGCCAGAATTGATTTCTCTCTCATTTCCAATCACTGATTACAGTCCTCTGGTACGATGGAGAACAAGTCTCTTCATCTCCCTCACGACCGCCCTTCAGATATTTAAAGGCTGCTAGCATGTCTTTCCTTAACCTGTCGTTCTCCAGGAGCAGGTGTCAGGAAAGGGTCAGCAATAATCAAGTGAAGTTAACTCCTTAGTAGAAGAAATTAGGGCTGCCGAGTAGTGCCAGGCCTAATGAGCACAGCAACTCTTCCCGGTAGATCTTGCCCCTACGAGACAGTTGTGGGGACAGTTGACGGTCCCCATCTTCCCACAGCTGCCTAAACCTCCTCTTCTCCCGGTTCCTTTCCAAGCAATCTGAGACTCCGCTGGCATGCCTGTCTCTGCTGCTCCCTCTTCATACCTCTTCTGGTTCTGGGAGACCAGCAGGGAGGGGAGCTTGTCGTAGCAGGAGGGGGAGATACTCTGGCTCCTTCACCAGCCTTATTCCTCTCTGCCTCTTGGTCTCCCTCCTCTCCTGCTTCCACTTCTGCTTCTGAACTGCTCTCTGCCACAGACTCTCCCCACTCACTAAACCCTGTTGCCTCTTCATCTTCCAGCACTTCTTTCTAGTCTTCTCCCTCTCATTGCCATCCCACCACCGATCCCGGGGCTCCGGGCCTTCTTCCCTTGGGGGTTCCCCAGCTGGTTCCTCCCACCAATTCTCTGCGTCCAGCCAGTCCATGACAGCAGCCCTTCTGATATGTGAAGACTGCTACCATGTCTCTCCTTAACCTGTCGTTCTCCAAGCCCAGCACACCGTTCCCAGGCTAGAGCTGCTTCTCCGAGGTGTGCCATAGACCCTAGTAGAGCAGCTGCTTGGGATGCAGAAGGCCACTGGTTCAGTGCCCAGTGATCTCTTACTGGACCAGTGTGGTGTAGTGGTTAAGAATGGTAGTCTCGTAATCTGGGGAACCGGGTTTGAGTCTCTGCTCCTCCACATGCAGCTGCTGGGTGACCTTGGGCCAATCACACTTCTTTGAAGTCTCTCAGCCCCACTCACCTCACAGAGTGTTTGTTGTGCGGGAGGAAGGGAAAGGAGAATGTTAGCCGCTTTGAGACTCCTTTGGGTAGTGATAAAGGTAAAGGTACCCCTGCCCATACGGGCCAGTCGTGTCCGACTCTAGGGTTGTGCGCCCATCTCACTTAAGAGGCCGTGGCCCAGCGCTGTCCAGAGATACTTCCGGGTCACGTGGCCAGCGTGACAAGCTGCTCTGGCGAGCCAGCACCAGCGCAGCACACGGAAACACTGTTTACCTTCCTGCTAGAAAGCGGCACCTATTTATCTACTTGCACTTAGGGGTGCTTTCGAACTGCTAGGTGGGCAGGAGCTGGGACAGAAAGACGGGAGCTCACCCTGCCACGGGGATTCGAACCGCCGACCATACGGTCAGCAAGTCCTAGGCACTGAGGTTTTACCCACAGCGCCACCCGCATCCTTTGGGTAGTGATAAAGCGGGATATCAAATCCAAACTCTTCTTCTTCTTCTCCCAGGGCTGGGAGAGAGACCTCTGCCTGAAACCCCACAGAGTCTCTGCCTGTCAGTGTTGACAATATTGAACTAGATGGGACCAAAGGCCGGATGTGGGATAAAGCAGTTTTCTAAGTACCTAATTGTTCCTTGTGGGGAATCGGTTTACAGACCCCTCACCACCCTGGGATATGTGGCAGTTTGTCAGTGCACCTCCTTGAAAAAAGGACTTGCAGGCATTTAAGGGGTGAAAGAGAGTTTGGAGGAGACGAAGGGAGAAAGGGGCCTGTTGAAATGCAATTGAGGAAACCTGGCAATTGCAGCAACTCCCCCCAAAGGAGGTTTCAGGGCAGAAAGTCATGCATGGAAGTAAGGAGGCTCTCCTTCCCTCGGGTGCCCCTTACATCATCAATGTGGTCTCCCCGGCTGCCTCTCCAATTTAATTCTTCCGAAACTGTAGAAAAACACTCTCAGGGCCCAGTGGACGTCCCACATGGGCTTGTGTGTGAAATAGGAAATTGGCTCCAATTAGCACGGCAGATCTTGGCCGACCCGGGAGATTACTTTCCCGAGTATTCACGCTGGAATTGGGACAATGTGGTGTGGATCCCTCCTGTGGTAGCAAAGGCTGATTTAAGCATTGCATGGAGGAGTAAGGTTCTTCTTCTTCTTCTTCTTCTTTCTCTTCTTTATTTTTAAAAAAGCATGCCTAAAGCCAGACTTCACCAACCTGGTGCTCTCCAGATGTTTGGGGTTACAATCCTGTCAACAGTAATAAAGAATCAGCATAATATCCTGCTCTCCTGCTAAAGGTTTGCAGAGCGGCATAACCAACGGCACAACGATAAAACCATTTAATAGTAAAAGTGCAACTAAAGCTCGTTTTTTTTAAAGCAGTAGCAAAGAACACTTTTTTGGGGGGATGATGACCCAAAATCTGAGAGCACTAAGAATAAAAAAAGATGTTGAAGCTGGCAGCTAAGCCTGGGTGTTACTAGGCGCTTCTGATAAAAGAGCCTTGGATTTCTTGTGAAATAAGTTTTTCCTTTTTGCCCTTTCGGAACTTGTCAATCAACTTTGGTGGGCCCCGACTGATTAATCAACTGACACTTATGTTGGTTAATCTGATTAATGTAATTGCAAATGTGCTGCGGGAAAGCTAGACCTTGTATACTTTGTGGCCGTTTGTCCTTTGGTAGGTGTCTTGCCTCTTTGCTAGGCTGGAAATGGTTTACATGCCCTCCCATTCTATCCTCACAAGAACCCTTTGAGGTAGGCTAGTCGGACAGGCAGTGACTGGTCCAAGACCATCCATTGAGCTTCATGGGCAAGTGGGGGGATTTGAACCCTGGTCTCCCAGGCCCTAGTCTGACACTCTAACCATTACACCACACTGTCTCTCCTACTAACTAGCTGGAATGGAAATACTGTATTTTCTGGCGTATAAGACTACTTTTTAACCCAGGAAAATCTTCTCAAAAGTCGTCTCCCCACCAAAGGATAAAACGACAGCAAATTAAATCAGAGGATACCAAGCTCTCTAAATGAAGCAGAAATACGCTTGAAAATTGGCCCCCGGCCACTGGGAAGTGGAGCAGATTTCTGAGCCGGACTGGAGACTGGTTTTTTAAATTTTTATTTGGTGTGCGTTGGAAGAGGGGTAGTCTTATACGGCGAGTATATCCCAAACTCTATATTTTACCTGGAAAAGTTGGGGGGTCGTCTTATACGCCCAGTCGTCTTATACGCCGGAAAATACGGTATTTATTCCTGATCTTCCAGCAAAGTGAATGAAAAGGTCCTGCAGTTCCATCTCCCTCCCTCCTTTATCTAGTCTGAGGAAATGACTGTTGATTTATAATTTTACTTTTAAAAAACAACCGTGCTAACGTTTGAATATGGGAAGCTGATATTTGATGATGCCACCCCCTTCCAAAAAAATAATAATCAGGCCTGTCTTTAGTAAATGGGGACAGCAGGTTCTCTTGAACATGCCTTGAGGATTGCTGCTTTTCACAGGTATTCAGAATCCAACTTCATTCATCCGATGTTATTCTCTACCCTGCAGGTGTTTTGCTAGACATTCAGCAACATTTCGGAGTCAAGGACAGCGGAGCCGGCTTGCTGCAGACAGGTAAGAGAACTGTTGAGCGTGTTTTCCCTCCTCTTCTGTGCGGCTTCTTAATCCAAGGTCACAGTGCCCTTGCGAGTGAGCGCTGGCTTGGTTTTAAATCGCAGCTGGCTGGCAAACGCCTCTTTTTACATCCTTCGCCCTGCTTTGACTCAGCTCAGCTGCAGCTTGGCCTTCAGCGTCCAAGCAAAGCAGAGCAAGGCAGGTGATGGGTGTGAGGAATGATATAGATGCTTGTAGCATCTTTTTTTCTCTTTGGCAAAGAGCATCTCAGTATCCCAGGTAAAGCAGACAACGTCTCCTGTTTTGTGTAGCTTTGGGGAGCTGAACTGAACCTAAGGCAGTGCTGAGCCTTAGGAAACAGACGGTCATAATAATCGCCATCACTTTACAGTGGTACCTCGGGTTACATACGCTTCAGGTTACATACGCTTCAGGTTACAGACTCCGCTAACCCAGAAATAGTACCTCGGGTTAAGAACTTTGCTTCAGGGTGAGAACAGAAATTGTGCTCTGGCAGCGCGGCAGCAGCAGGAGGCCCCGTTAGCTAAAGTGGCACTTCAGGTTAAGAACAGTTTCAGGTTAAGAACGGACCTCCGGAACGAATTAAGTATTTAACCCGAGGTACCAGGTGGCACTGTGGGTTAAACCACAGAGCCTAGGACTTGCCGATCAGAAGGTCGGCGGTTCGAATCCCCACGATGGGGTGAGCTCCTGTTGCTCGGTCCCTGCTCCTGCCAACCTAGCAGTTCGAAAGCACGTCAAAGTGGAAGTAGATAAATAGGTACCGCTCCGGCGGGAAGGTAAACGGCGTTTCTGTGCGCTGCTCTGGTTCACCAGAAGCGGCTTAGTCATGCTGGTCACATGACCCGGAAGCTGTACACCGGCTCCCTCGGCCAATAAAGCGAGACGAGCGCCGCAACCCCAGAGTCGGCCACGACTGGACCTAATTGTCAGGGGGTCCCTTTACCTTTACCTTTACCACTGTATTACCATAAGCAGATCATCCTGATGGCTTTTCACTGGTGGCTTCCCGTTGGTGGGAATTCTCTCCCCAGGGAGAGCACCATCGTTACATATCTTCAGGTGCCAGGCAAAAACATTCCTTTTTTAACCAGGTCTTTGGCTTTTAACTATCTGTGGCGTATTAGAATGGGTGGGATGCTTTCAGGCATTTCCCCCCTAGTTTTAATGTATGTGGGTGTTGTGGGGGTTTTTGTAAGCCGCTTTGAGTTGCCACAGAAAAAAGAGTGGCTAATAAATTTAATAAATGAATGATTCAATCTTGGGTTCTCCAATACTGTAGGACTGCAACCCCAATAATCCCGTACCAGTTTATAAAATTAGGGGTGGGTGCTTTGAGAGGGTTTTGGAACATTTAGCCCATCACAGGAAGGTTCTAAGAGGGGTCATGAAACAAGACAGTTTTAATGCTGTACATCAAACAGTTGCAGCATTTGGGAATTTTTAGAGAAAAGAGAAAGTAGCCTCATTGGCGGCCCTATTCTCGTGCGTCCCAAAGTCCACGCAAGGGATTTTCGCAGGTGGGTTGGACTACCCACCTGCCAGTCACAGCACATTGTGATGGCGCCACATGATCGACCGGTCTGTTGTCCCGCCCACCTTCCAAAGTAGATCTGGAGCCAAACGGGTTCCCCACCCCGGCTGCAGAGCTCTCTGAATCTTCTGCCAGCCAATCCTGGCTCGCAAAACACATGGCCAGATGGTGCTCTTTGTAAAGGCGGCGTTTGGTGAAGCTGCTGCTCGCGGCACATATTGCAGACAGACGGCCTTGGCTTTTTCCAAGCCCGGCTAGAAAGAAGCCGCATCTCTTGGTTGCATCCAACGCAGCGTAGGCGTGTGTGCATCAGGGACCCTATTAACTAATTCCGTTCCTTGTTGCACGGTGGATATTATTCATATAAAACCTAGAACCCGACTGTACGTCTGTCTTCCCTCTGATCTCCCACCCCAGAGTACCAAAATTAGTAGCTTGTTCCTGTAGAGCAAGGAAGATGATGTTTGCAGTTGGTTCGGGTTTCTCACCAAACCATGGTTTTCACTAAATGAGTCTGGTTCCCAAACCACAATGTGGTAAAAATGTGCACGTGAATCATTGATTTGTGCATCCTCACCCCATATCCTGAGTATCCTCAGCAGGGTGGAGCAATGTCCCCAAACCAGAGCTTCTTGGTTTGGATGTAACACTAAACCTTGGTTTGCACCAATTTGTGGCTTTTGGTATATTTTGCTGTCTGAGCAAAAGCAACTGTTAGACTTAACACATTATGGCAGAAACTTGGATAGGCTAAAGTTGGCCACTGGGAGAACAGGATGCTAGACTACATGGGCCATTGGCTTCATCCAGCAGCCTCATCTTATGTTCTTATGTTGTTGTTGGTGACCCTGAAGAGAGAGGTTTGCATAAAGCCCAAGAGCCCAGATGGGGCCGAATACAGAAACACAAGGCCCAGCGATGAGCAAGGACTGTAAACCAAGGCTGGTTATTTTAGCATTCCCTGAGCGACTCCCCTCTGCAAGTGCACTCCCCCCCCTTCTTGAATTCCAATATAATTTGACAAATGTCTCTCTGACTCTTAAAGAATGAGGATCGGCAGAGGCTACTGCCAGCCTCACTTTGCTGTGCGTCTTCAGATGTTTTCAGGGATTTGAATTAACCTTGGCACAGGAAAGAAGTAAAAGGCAGGAATGGTTTTCAGCTCTGCGCCTGCATTTTAACCAATACTCACGCATTCCCTGCATGGAGCGGAGAATGGTGACATTTCAGCTCTCTCCTGCTTTGCTCTGCCGGTGCATGTTCAAATGTGCATTTTGGGGGGGAAAGTCTGGATTTTTACACGAGAGCAACATCAAAGCAACAATGCTTTCCCAAGCCACTGGTGTGGTTTTTTGATCTGGTTTTAGGAAGCTGGTGGTATGACTTGGTTCCCCTTTCCATTGGAATAACCCATGGTTCAATTTCTCTGGCTTGCCTGGAAGCCACAGGGCAGACAGGATACCATTTTACCTCTGTGCTGAGAAACCACAGCCCATCTCCCATGCCTTTTCGGGGTTAGGGAGCACCGCTGCCCAACCAGGTTGACTGTTGGCACCTTTCTTTGTCAGCAGCGCCGGCTCTACTATTAGGCAGAGTAAGGCACTTGCCTCGGGTGGCAGATGCAAAGAGTGGTGGCAGTACTGGATCTACATTGGGGGGGGTGAAGCTTGAACTGTTATGGGGGCCCCTTCACAAACAACAATGAGGTCTGGGTAACCACTGTTATCATCTTCAGTGGGGTTGCTCCACAACAGATGGCTGCATTTTTTTAACGACTGCATTTCAGATTTTGATTAAAATTGCTGTCCTGCATTACCACACATGCCAAAGTCAATAAAGTGAGCGAAAATTCCCTATGCCTTATAGTTTTCGAGCTCCTGCCAACCTAGCACTTTGAAAGCACGTCAAAGTGCAAGTAGATAAATAGGTACCGCTCCGGCGGGAAGGTAAACGGTGTTTCCGTGCGCTGCTCTGGTTCGCCAGAAGCGGCTTAGTCCTGCTGGCCACATGACCCGGAAGCTGTACGCCGGCTCCCTTGGCCAATAAAGCGAGATGAGCGCCGCAACCCCAGAGTCGGTCACGACTGGACCTAATGGTCAGGGGTCCCTTTACCTTTACCTATAGTTTTCGAGTTATGCAGGGGGATGGAAATGTTCTATACAAGAATGATGCATCACAGAATGATGAAATCGGGTCTACTAGACCCATTTTTTCTAAAGCAATGAAGACTAAAGTTACTTCTGGGGACCCTGAAGCTTAAGCTTCATGAGTTTCATAGTTGATCCACCCTTGGGTGGTGGCCCTGGAGGAGAGATCTGTGTGCGGCCCGTGGTGGCCGGTGCTTATTGCGACTGATAAGTCAGAAGGCAGGGAGGCCAACTAGGGGTGAAGCCAGAGGCAAACGATAGGCAGGGGCAGCTAGGCCTGGTTTTGTCCTCATCCTTCTCCATGTGGGCAACACTAAGGCTGGAGAGCAGGAGAAAGAGGGTGTCAAAACTCAATGCCACCCCTTTGCTGTGTTTGTTAAGCAAGTAGGCAGGCAAGTGAGGTCTGGCGAAGGATTAGGCTGAACTTGGTGCCCCAGTTTTCCTAATGGATTGGCACCCACTTGGCCTTCTCTGTGGCCCCATCAGCAGTGCTGAACTAAAATTTAATTATCAGTTGCCTTCAAGTGTGTGTGTGTGTGTGGGGGGGTCATTTTATTCTTTCCCTCAGGCCACAAAGTGTCTCGGGCTGTTCCTGATTGTGATGCCCTATTAAAGGCAGAATAGTTCTCAGCAAGGCACCCCATGGTTGGAGTAAATGGAAAGGGATTGGGTGCTCTCCGAGCGTTAGTGGACTCCAGTTCCCATCATCCCCAATCCTTGGCCATACCGGCCGGAGCTGACGAGAGCTGGAGCCCCAGAATGGCGACAAATTTCTCTGCCCCGTAGATTTCTAAATATACGCTACTAGGGGTTGACTGAATCCTCTGTATAAAAGGATAGAAAGGAGCAAATCAAACATAGCATAAACAAGACAAAACCTAAAAACAAAACCAAGCAAGGGAAAGAATGGTATATAAACAGCTCAAGGTAATTGCTCGCCTCCTCTGCAAATTTGTCTTCATTCTCCATTTCCATCTATAGTTCTGTTTTCAGCTGCGGTCAAGGCTGGGGCTTAGAAATCTGAGCATGATTATGGCTTCTAAAAATTTGAAGTTGAAGGTTTTGGGCCTTTGAATAGCTGTTCCTGCGGAGTTTTGCAACGAAGGAAGAGGTGTGTTGGGATGGGAGAAGCTCAAACTAGGGGCAAGGGCGACAGGGACCACAGGGGCCAAACGTGTGACATCATTTGATGGTTTCCTGCCCCTGTGCTGTTTTGCCACTACAGTGCCACCTCTCCGTGTGGCCAGAAAAGGCACTGCAGCTTTCAGGCCCAGCAGCTCAGGTGACCTGAAGAGCCAATAAGATCTCTCCTGGCCCTATATAACTGCAGTCTCTAGCCCAGTTCTGCAGTTCAAGCTGATGGCTTCAGGCTTCCGGGACCCGCTCAACTGCCTCCTTGCCAGAAGCGTCATCTTCACAAGTTGTTTGAGGGGGCCCAATGCGACAGCCTGACGTCAAGTGTGTGACATCACAAGGAGCCAGGGGGTGGAGCCAAATGCCACCTGAACATTGAGGGGGTACAGCCCCCTCAAAAAAACCATTGGGGTCCCCAAAACTGCCTTGGCCCCAGGAGTTGGCGTGTATGCTCCTTGCCATTAGTGAGAGACATGGAAGCCCATATTACTGTTAAATGGGGGGGGGGGGATCTTAACATTGGGTGGGTGTGTCCAACAGAAGCCCTTCACATGTGATTCTCAGCTGCCTTATCTGTCCTATACAGGCCGGTGTTTCTGGCTAAATATATTAATTTGCATGCTTCTTTCTTGTTCCTTAAAGGTAATTAGCAGACTTCGTTCTCATTTTATTTTTTTAAAGACCTTGGAAACCCCGGGTTGCTGAATGCAGGAATTTTTGTTGTTGCCGCATGAACTTTCACAGGGGGGGGGGGGGCGGCGGATAGAAGAATCAGCAAACAGCATAATCTCATGTGTGGCACAACACTGCGGCATGCAGCCAATTCTCCCTACTTAACTTGTCTGGGAAACTGGGGCATCTCTCGTTCTGATGCCAGACTTGGGTGGTGAGGGCCGGTCAAAATGAAGTCAAATGAAAACCACTGAGAAATAAAAGAGGGGGGCATTGGCATGCTCTGAGTAACCCAGGGCAGTGAGAATTAGACAAATTAATGGAGGATAGTGACTATCAGCTGTTTTTGGACTACAAAACCCATCGTCCCCAGCTAGCAGGACCAGTGATCAGGGATGATGGGATCTGTAGTCCAAAAACAGCTGGAGACCCAAGTTTGGGAAACCGTGCCCCAAGCAGAGAGTCTCTTCCCAGCCTAGCTAACGTTGATCCCTTTTAAATTGAAAGTGCTTGAGGTGGAAGCGGAGACCAGGGTAGCATGATGGTTAGAGTGTTGGGCCAGGACGTGGGTTCAAATCCCTGCTCAGCTGTGAAGCTCACTTGGTAGCCTTGGGCCACTCACAGACTGTGTACACACAACATTTTGTCCTAGAATCAGTGGAGACCGAGTATTTGTTTTTTCTACGTACACCACGCACAAACTAGATCGGCTGCATATCTTCTGACCCCGAAAAGCTCTTCTTGAGAAACTGGTTTCATTCTGAAAACAAAAGTTTATTGTAGATTGATTTTTGCATTACCCTGCCCTGCAAGCAGAACCTGAGCATAAGGCCTCTCCCCTCCTGAGTTTTCCAGCAACTGATATTCAGAAACATTGCTGCCCCTGACAGGGAATGCAAATTTTGCCCGATTTCCACATTTTTGAAGGACTCTCTCCTAGCACAATGCATTTCACAAGTTATTTCCACAAATACATCCATTTTCATTTGGCTAGGGAACTGCAGCCCTAACCTCTGAGAAACGCACACTTCGAATGATGGTTGTGTCTCGTTATTTTTCCAGGAAGGGTGAATTTTAAGCAAGTAAATCCAAACTGAACCAAATTTCTCCCGCGTCTCTGGTTGTGAGGGGGATATCTTGAAATCCAAAGCCCATTTGAGGGCTTTCGGTTTCCCTCAGTTAATCTCCTTATTCTGACATTGCGGAGGAACTTTCAAAACACCACAGCACATTTAATGATATTAATCTCCTACAGCACCCAGGTTTTGTATTTGAAAATAAATCAAATTTGTGCGTCCTGCTTATCCCCTGTGTTGGTTTTATTTTATTTTATTTCTTCAAATCAAAAAAAATCAGCAGCACCTCACATTTCCTGTCAGAGAGCCAAGTTGTCGGTTGAATGGCTTTTCCCGAGTCGGAATAACTGAGCAGGACACTCATGGGTAGCAGTGCGTGAAGGAAGCTATGGAGCCCAGAGAGGATGAACTGCTTTTTCCCTCTTCACTTAATTGAGAGAGAGAGCGAAGAATCCAACCACATACCAAAAAAGAACTGGGACATATTTGAGAGAAACAGCGGCCCACCTGTATCAGGGTGGGTCAGGCAACTGAAGGCAGAAATAGATACTGAACTGCCCATCCTGTCTCGTTAATTCAGCCTTTCCTCTGATTTTTTTTTTAAAGCACAATTATAGCAAAACAAATGCATTTTTTCCTCTCTCTGTGTGTGTGTGTGTGTGTTGTAGTTCCAAAATACCACCGCAAATTCGCCTCCCTTAGGAAGGAACTTAAATGGAAAGGGCGTATGTTCTGTTTCTTTTCTCGCCTCTTGTTTCCCCCACCCCCACCAAAAGCAACATTTTAATGAAATTATAGATCCACAGAATGCAAGGTAGAATGAAACATGGGATGCGACGCAGAAGCGCTCGATCTGCCATAAATGCTCAGCAACCGTGTCGTGCAGAAATTGACATTAGTTTTCGTTCAGTGGCATTACGGAAAGCTAATTTCTGTTCTTTCGCTGAAAAAGCATGTTTATCTCCTTTTTAAAAAAAAAAAAATCTTTTCTTTTTAAAAATATATTTTTAATTTTATTAGTTTTCAAAGAAACGGGGTAGAAGCTCGTATGCTCTGTTTCTTCGTGTTTACTTCTCGCTTTCAGCCAGCAGTTTTGCATTTGCCAGACTGGGACTTGGTAGCTTAACCAGCGCCATTTTAAATGGCTCTGGTGTGGCTCGCCTCTGAAAGCGGTCCTTTTCTGCTCCTCCTTCCTGGTCTACAAAATGGCTGCCCAAACCAAGACCACCCTTCACGCCATGCATTTAAAGTGATGCTGCTTTGAACAGTCAAGGCTTCCCCCACCCCCCAACACACAATCCTGCGAATTGTAGTTTGTTTAAGTTGCTGAGATTTGTCAGGAGAGCTTTATTCCCCTCCCAGAGCTTAGAAGTCTCAAAGTCCCCCATGAAGAGGGATTGATTGTTGAACCATTCTGGAAACTGTAGCTCCCTTTGTGGGCTGGAGGTTCCCCATATGCTTATGGTGTATCTTCCGTAAACAGCTATGTCTTCCCAGTTAGCAACTGGGGGAGGGGTCTGTACCCTGGCAGGACCCCCCTGTGGTGCCTCCCCCAAGCATCCTTTAAGATCAGACACCAAACCCTCCCCTCCATCAGGCTCCAGGTGGCCAACATCTTGGTTTTCCATGACACCATGGAAGATGGTTCAACTTCTAGCAGTGTTTTTCAGCCTGTGGGTCCCAGATGTTGTTGGACTACAACTCCCATCATTCCTAGCCAGCATGAGCAGTGGTCAGGGATTATGGGAATTGTAATCCAACAACATCTGGGGACCCACAGATTGAGAACCACTGTTCTTGGGCAATGTGGAAATGGCCACTGTCTGGAGCTGCCGGTGCCATCAATGAAAGACCTCCAGAAACCACATGGGGTTCCACCAGATCCCACTTTGCCGAGGTCCCTTTCAACCCAGCCTTGTGGGAGCACCAGGTCCAAGGCCTGCCAACCCCTTCAGATGGGCTTACTTATTTCTGTCCCCTGCATCCTGCTTCTATTCCTTTCTCTACATCAGAGGGTCCTTCAGATGTTGTCGGGCAGGCCTGCAACCCCAGCATCCCCTGAACCAACATGGCCAATGGCCAGGAGCTGTCCTTCAACCACACCTGCATGGCTACAGGTTCCCCATCCCTGGGTTTTGGCCCAGTGTCTGCCTGTCGACTAGCCTTGGTATGCGCTCACCTGCATTCAGTTGTGCTGGAGGGTAAGCTAGGTGGACAAAGACCTGTCGCTAGAGCTCAGAAGCCCCATCCATCACATGCAAACATGTCGCAGGAATTGATTTGTGCCTAACAAGACTCGCTGGCAAACAATCTGTCTGATAGGCTAAGAGTCGTTTTCTGAATTTGTTTACAAGTCAATCAGTGTTTGGATGTCTCACGTAATTCGAGGCTCCTGTAAATGTATAGCTGTGACAGGCTTGGCCTCGTTATTGTGCCATCTGGGCTCTGTCATCTCTTTGTTCTTGGCAATGAATTTATTCCTTTGTCCGCCTCTATGCATCTCTTCCCCTCTCCGGTCATGTTGCACATCAGCATCAGTCTTCTAATTGTTGGCTTTTAAATGTAACTTGCTAATACAAGGAGGGAAAATGGAAAATATTAGCAAGGCGCATTGCACAACGCAGGGTGACATCTGCTTTTAGCCAACAAATTATTTGTAATGGGAGAAAATGTATGCAGAACTGAATGCTGCTCAGATCTCACATTTCCTGATGGGTTGCTGTTTCCTGATGAGCAAGTTAGTTTGCTGTTCATTTTTATTCAAATTATTAACAGCTTCTCCAACATCTTAGAGTAATAATTAAGTGTGTGCATGGAAGATTGTGTCCTGTCGTGCGTTTAATAACACTCCCAAATTCCACCGCAAAAAAACCCCAAGACAGTGATTTTGTAAGGCTGTTACGCTAATGGTTGCAATCCTGCACTCACTTACTTTGGGAGTGAGCCAAAGTCTGTGCAGATCAGTGAGACTTATTTCTTAGTGCGCATCTATAGGATTCCACTATAGGTTTACCAGTTCATCTCATTGATTATCAGCACAGTCCTATGCTTAACTTGGAAGTCATTTTCACTGTGTTTGATAGGACTGCAAGCATGCTTGAGATTTCATTACACAGTTTTTTAAAATTATTTTTCCAAATTATTACAAATCAAACCAAATTAAATTTAATACCATTTCTTAAAATCAGCTTTCCTGTTCCAAACATGACCACCTCTATTTTCTCTCATAGTCTCATCATTTCTTATTTAGAGTCCAGCTGACATCCTTCACTTGCTGTTTAACCACTCTTCTAGCTGGCCGCTTTTTCCACCTTACAAGCATCACCTCTGTTACATCTTATAAATAAATAATCCGTTTCACGTGTGTAATCCTTCATATACATTGTTGTTCCAGACCGGGTTTGCTGGAACATTGTTCAGTTCTTTGCAGTGTTTATCTGGATGGTACAAAATCACATTCCATTCCTTCCACTGTTTACAGACTAGCATAGGAGCTGCAGCCATAAATAACTCACAGAATGCATATCCAAACTCTGCCATTAAAATTCCACTCTGGAGTTCTTCCTCAGCACACAGTTAAAAGCAAGATCTTTTCCTCAAATTCAGCCTCTTTACCACATCTGTTCAGCAGCATTTCATTCTCCCCTCCCCCCACTGCTTTTCTCCAACAGCAGTCTAGGAATAATTTTAAATAAAGTCCATTCATTCTCGGTCGAGGGGGGATGGCATATAGTAAAACCTTGTTAAATTCCTTGTTGAGCTTACTTCGAAAGGGGGGGGGGCTTTTGATTTAACAAACAGAGTAACATACAGTGGTACCTCGGGTTACAGACGCTTCAGGTTACAGATTCCGCTAACCCAGAAATAGTGCTTCAGGATGAGAACAGAAATCATGCTCCGGCGGCACGGCAGCAGCGGGAGGCCCCATTAGCTAAAGTGGTGCTTCAGGTTAAGAACAGTTTCAGGTTAAGGACAGACCTCTAGAATGAATTAAGTACTTAACCCGAGGTACCACTGTAGCAGCGGCTACACGACTCTTTCATTATGCAGGGAGGACAATGAAAAAAAGAGACCATTTGGAAACCACAAGAAAGCACAAAACACCTTGTTCTCCTTCTTCCTTTCCTGGCTATTGTAAGGATTCTCAAGCTTCAAAAAAACATTCAAATACCTTCAAAGAGCCAAGCCCAGTCCTTTCGGCAGCTGACTGATTGCAGCCCATTAGCATATGTAGGTCCAGGAGTGCCTCTTGATTAATGCCAATTGTCCAAATTATGGAGGAACCAGCCATAAATCATGCCAGAGGCTCTTTCATGGCAGGGACACACTCCCAGGTCGCACCCGCTCTGCCTTTCAACTTGGCAGACACAGGCTTGAGCGGCACATCAAGATGCAGTGAGCTCCCCAGACCCCACTGGGGAGCGTTGCCAGGATTTGTGCCTCATAAATCCTGGCTTTCCTCTGCCTGGACCTCCTCACAGCCCACGGAGGGTCTACAGGGAACGACCGCCATTGACTCGTGACATGACCGGAAACCCATGTTTGAGATTTCAATCTAGTTCACATTCTGATGGACTAAAGAACTGCTGGTGAATTGTGGAGCACATCTAACTGACTTTTAACACAAGTATATGTAACAAATTGCAAATAACTAGGGAGCGGGGAGAAAATTAATTCGGTTTGTGTTTTAAAATGAGTCGTGTCAAGTTTGCACTTTCTGAAACAGGATGAGAACCAAAACACAGCTGTCCTTTGATATTCACGCTTATCCGAATTTTGCATGCGGTTCTCCAATCAGCGCTTATAAAAACGCATGCATTAGGTAAAAGTGTGCCTAAAAATGAATAACTCGATTAAAAAGTATACAAAGATGCATGCTATTTGGAGAAGTAGCTGGCAAGAAAATGTCTGCATTAGTTAAAACTGCATATAAAAACGTGTCTATTGGGAAAAATTTGCCATAAAATGTGGAATAACTTTCGTGAGGATTTTTCAAGAGAAGTTGTTGTTGGTTTTTTTTTTGTTTTGTTTTTTACAAATTGCTGCAGGAATGTGGGGAATTGGGGGAAACATGAAAGTGACAGATCGCTCCATCCCTAGTGGCAACTTAGCAATTCCTATGTAGCACAGCCTAGTGGTTAGAGCATCTTCTTTGCAAGCAGACGGTCTCAGTTCCAGCCTCTGATGTCTCTAGATAGGGCTCGAAATGCCTGTTGCCTGAAACTCTGGAGACCTGTGGTCTGACTTTGTAGGAGGCAGCTTCCTATATCCCATGGGAACAGGTTTTCTAATATAATTGAAGCTGCTCTGCATAAGTGAGCAAAATGGGCTCCTCCTTCCTTTGCAGGCGGTTGGATTTTCTCATATGCAAGGTAATGCAGATTTAATCAGGGCCATGAAATTAATTGGCTAAGATGTCATTAATTGGGTGACGACTCCTATTAATTTGGTTGCAAGCTTATGTCGGTTATCTGGGATAGCCACTCTCCCTTCCTGCAGTTTCCAACAACTGGTATTCAGAAGTATATTGTCTCTGACAGTGGAGGCAGAACATCGCTAGCAGGGTTAGCAGCCTAACTCAGGGTTAGCAGCAGACTTGAGGTTTGTAGATATACCCCACCCCCCAAAAAAACCAGTACAGCAGCTATACAAGCAACACTGACTGGGGTGGAGTGGGGGAGCTGGTGGGGGGAGGGAACGGAATGGAGTACTGTGGAGCTGGGCACTGCTGACTGGCTGGCTGAAACCCTGAGCAGGAACACTCCATACTGCAACACCCAGCTTAATTAACTTGCACTTTTGGATGCCCTTTGTAGGAGGGGTTGTACAGCAAGGGAAATCTGTTCTCATTCAGTACCAGTGGGGTAACTGGAAGCATGTAGTTGGGCATTTTGGGGAACAAGATGCTGGGCTAGAGGGAACCTTGATCTGAACCAGCCCAGCTTCCATTATGTATTTATGGAGTTGGCTAAAGAAGAAACGCCCAAGAACAGGATTCTATGCTGTTGGTTACTAGATCTTGCAGGGAATTTTCCAGTGTGTGCTGGCAGGAGATACTCAACTCTGAAAAAGGTATCTCAAGTAGGGATGTTGTATAATTCTGATGAGAACAGAAATTGGGGCAGGGGGATTTGTGGATGCTCACCTATTCTTTTCATGTCTGCAACAGAGATCAGTCTAGCAAATACAATTGGTATTTCCTGTTATTGCTTTCAGTTTGCAAACGGCCTGGATAGCTCAGTCGGTTAGAGGATGGTGCTGATGATGCCAAGGTTGCAAGTTTGATCCCCGTATGGGAAATCTGTATATTCCTGCATTGCAGGGCCTTGGGCTAGATGATCCTCAGGATCCCTTCCAATTCTACGATTCTATGATACACGATTGTGTTTCCCCTCCCCCATTTGCATTATGTTTCCTTTGCATTGAAAGGAATGGAGTGGGATAATGTCCAAACAACGCAACGTGTGTAACCCATTACGCAACTTGCAAAATTGACATTGAGACTAATCATGTGGTTTGTGTGTCTTTTAATTTTTATTTCAAAACCCCAAAAAATTACAAACATCAAATTCAAAATCCATATTCATTTTCGAACATAAGCCTATTACATAGATTACCTAAATTAAAATATATCTAATTGCTCTAGGTTTCCCTTTGCTATATGTAAATACAACGCAATTAACAAATTATATTATAAATGATATTATAGATTCTCATATACCCCCCACTCCCCTTCACCCATGTGTGATCTCAATATTTTACTTCTTCCATCTTGTTGTGTTATTATAATTTAATAATTATTCAATTGATTCTATTATTTAATCATGTGGTTTTTGACGGAAGAAGAACTGCAGCAGAACAGAAACAAAGCTACAACATGCAATGAATATAGGCCGGGTCAGGAAGCAATGTCTTCTGACACCCCTTGTCATTGAGCAAATTATTTCACCCCTATATCTAAATAAAGCAGATCTTTTGGCAACTGTTGGTGCTGTCATAGTTTTATTCCTCTTTATCCAAATCCTCCATTGCAAAAAGCTTTCTGGAGTTGCTTTTAAAGCTCTCAGCCCAGTCATCGGTCTACACCTCCTGCCAGCTCTAATGGGAGTTGTGGTCCCCAAAATATGGAGGGCATCAGATTGGCAAAGAATGCTGTAGGTGAGGAATTGCACGCCAGGCAATTTACCCATGAGTAGGAGAGATGACTGGTGCTTGGTTTGGGGGCAGCATAAGTTAGCACCTGCTCAAGTCTGGGAAATGCTTCTTCTTCAACCCATCTCTTTGCTTCTCTCTCCTACAGTTTTCATCTGCAGCTTCATGGTAGCAGCCCCAATATTCGGCTACCTGGGTGACCGTTTCAACAGGAAAATTATTCTCAGCTGCGGCATTTTCTTCTGGTCGGCCATCACCTTTTCCAGCTCCTTCATCACTGAGCAGGTAAAATCAGGTGCAGAGGGAGCAGTGGGTGCTCTGCAGCTTATTCTGGTCTGTCTTGATCAACTAAGTATCACAGCTTTGCTTCTAAGCTTCCATGTGGAAGTTTTGCTAGCTTAAAAAGAGAGAGAGGCAAAAGTCTATTTTTTAATCGTATGCAGTGACATAGAAAAATACCAGCAGAAACTTTTGTCAACTGAATTGGACAGACCTTCCCCTCCCTAGCGTGTGACAAAACCCCACCGCCCAGGGAAGATTTGCCCTGAAACAACCTCGCCGTTGCCTCTTTGTCGCCTCTGTTTTGCCCTTTGAGCTCCAAGCTCGTCAGGTGCAATTTGGGGTTTGGCGTGCCGGGCGCTGCTCTTGCCTAATTTGGGGAGGCTAAATATAGCATCCTCCAGCAACCTCCAAGTCACACACCTGTTTCTGGACCCAGGAGTGGGAAGGGGTTGTTTGTGCCGGAGACATTGCTGCTTTCTGTTGCCAGTGCTGCGACGCCACAGTCCTCCGCAGCTGGGAACAGAAATGCTCCTGTTTTGCAACCTGCTGTTGAAGAGGGCTAATTAATGTATTCCTGGCGAGATCAATCAA
Source organism: Podarcis gaigeae (assembly GCF_964106915.1). Lineage (NCBI taxonomy): Eukaryota > Metazoa > Chordata > Lepidosauria > Squamata > Lacertidae > Podarcis > Podarcis gaigeae. The sequence goes on from NC_139692.1 coordinate 34,033,656, forward strand.
AGTCGTGCCGGGCCATTTCCCTCCAGAAGGAGGGAACCAGCCAACCATCCCACACTCCTCTCGTCTCCTTGGTCCATCTGCATTCCTGGGATCACCCTCATCCTGTCACACCCAGATGGTGAGCAGCCACCCACGTGATCCCACGGGGTGTGCCGTTTCTAATAATTGAATGCTGGTTGTCACCTCGCAGGGAGGGGGCAGATGTTGCAGGCCGGCCGGCAGCGCAGGTCCATTTCCCAGGACTATTCACTGTTTACATTCCCAAAAGGGATTCCTGCCTCTGCCACGGGCTTTGCCTTGTGACCTCAGTCCCCCTTCTCTCGCCCTCTCAGTTTTCCTTTCAGTAAAATGGGTCAGGTATCTGCTTCGGCAAGACTTGTTTGGTTGCTAGCGGCCGGCGTAAAGGGCAACCTTCCTCTCAGTTTGCTGGGCAGGTGGTTCATTTTGGGTTTTTTAAAAAAAATATAATTTTTATTAAGTTTTCCATATTTAATTACATTTCAGAATCAAAAATCAAAGAATTTATAGCTTAAAGCATTGCTTAAATAAAGCATCGACCTCCTTCCCTCCCTTTAACAGACTTCCATATCACTTTACCAATTTCTTCACATTCCTATATTTCACTTTTTTACCTTATATCAGTCTTAAAGCAATCACCTTCTTATATGTAAATCAGCTTCTTAATTTCCCATTACCAAACATTTCAACTCAAACTTACAAACATTTTCAACTGTTTACAATTTTCTTTCATATAAAGTATAAATTTGCCCCAGTCCTTTTGGAACAGTTCATCACGGCGATTCCGGATCTTCCCCGTCAGTTTTGCCAGCTCCACATACTCAACCATTTTTACTTGCCAATCTTCCAAGGTGGGGAGTTCTTGTTGCTTCCATTTCTGGGCCAGGAGTATTCTTGCGGCCATTGTTGCATTCATGAACAAGGCCAGGTGGTTCATTTTGAGTTTGTTTGCTTCACTTACGACAGTCCCCGGCCTTGTGGCCGGCAGAGCCTCATAGCTGCGGTCACTTCCAGGGGTGGCTGGGTGTGCCTCGGAGACAAAGGACCCCACCTTTCCCCTCACACTTTCCACTTGGTGGTTGGCCGTCATGCGGTAACTTCTCCTTTCCTCCTTTTTTTTCCTTTTCGAACCTCACGTCAGGAAGTGGTGTTTTGCCACATGTTGTAGGTTACCGCAAGCGTGCTATCTTGAGGTGAAACGTGTCTGTGCCTGCCTCAACAACACAACAAAACAAAACAAAACAAAACCCCACCCCCAAAACCCTTCATTTCAAGTTTAGATACCTTGGGGATAAAAATACACATTTAATTATGTCAGTGGGTGCATGTCTGGGCTCCTCAGCTGCCGACTGCGGTGTGACAAAAAGGCGAGTATTTCTAAAAGCCTTTGGAGCCGCCATCATACTTTGCTTGGCTAGTCACCTCAGAGTCACAAGGAGTGGGGTTTTTTTAATTGATGGGAAGCAAAATGGAATATCAACCCTGCAGGGTGTGTTTACACTAGAGTTTTAAACTGGTTTAGGATGCACAAGTGGGATCTGCAACAAAATGTTGCAGTGTGGCCTGGGGTGGGTGGGTGTGGCCTAGGGGAGTCCCATGGGCCAGATTGAGAGGAGTTGGAAGCCTGCATGCAAAGCTCCCCATTGCTGTTCTAGCAGGTGTCCTATCATACAGAAATAGCCTGATAGAATCATAGAATCCTAGAGCTGGAAGAGACCCCAAGAGTCATCTAGCCCAACCCCTTGCAAAGTAGGAATCTGGTGGAAAGAATATAGAAACATAAGGTTTATTATTCCTGGCAAACAAGGCCATTCTGAGTGCCAGCTCACATGCTGCTGTCATGGAGCCACAATAAGAAGGTCTAACACTCATTGGAGAAGCAGCAGGAAGGTAGTAAAGCCTGAGAGAGAAAACCAACCTGCAGGTAGTTAAGAAGGAATCGGCAAGGGAAGAAAAGGTTGCCTTTCCGCCTGCTGCTTCAGGTAGCTTATTGCATGCTTTGTCGCTTTACTTCCAACATACCAGGGAGAGCTTGTTACCAGTTCTGTCATGATCGAATGATAAAGCGTTCCATTTCCTGCACAGTTGAAGAGAGGGGCCTGCTTTTTGGTGTTCCAGTGCTCATGACAAATACCGTTGTCCAAACAAAGTCCCCCCCTCCAGCTTTAGCAGCCAAAGGCTCTCCTTCTCTGCCAGCTCTAGACCTCGTCCATTCCTCCTGCCTCCCACCAATTTCCAAAAGGCAAGAGGACATTTCGTTCCTCATCGTGTTTCCTTGTGTACCTTTTAACTGACCTAATGGCATTCCTACAATCGACACCTCAAAACGTAGCTGGAAAGGCCCAGTATGTAAATTCTGGCATCTGGGAGTTGGTCAGTGCCTCAAAGCTGCCCACTTTCTCATTGTCTCCCTTCTCTGATGCCCCTAACGAAGGCTGGTCCATTAGGGAGAATGGGGCACTGCCCCACCAGCCACAACTCCCTTCCTGCCTCCTTCCTTACAACCAGTTCAGCGGCTGGTTCTGCCCATCAGCTTCCTCTTCGTCAAGGCTGCCCTTGGAGAACCCATCAGGGAAGAATCCTGTGAACTATAGTTTGTCAAGGGTGCTGAGAGCTGCTGGGAGACCCCTGTTCCTCTCACAGAGCTACAGTTTCCTCCAGAAACTGCTTTAACAACAATCAATCGCTCTTCCCAAGGAACTTCATGGAATTGTCCAGTTCTCTTGTTTTGCAGCCATCGGTGCACGCAACTGCGTTTATTATTTTATTTCTATTATTCTGTGTTTTTCTCCTCTGCCACGGCAACGGTCATTGGGAAGCATTGAATCCATTAATGGGAACGCAATTAACAGGATATCTGACAGGGTCAGTTTGCAGCATCCTGTTCCTGTGTTGGCATGTTAAAATACAGACTTTGTTCTCCATCTCTCTCTTTCTCTCTCCCTTTTTATAACTTTGGCAGCTAGCAAAAGGCTTCCCGTATTTGGGAGGTGAGGTGCAGTGTGAGAATGGCTTGGAAATTCCCGGAATAAGCTTAGTTATTGTGCCCTTTGGTGTCTCTTCACTGCCAGTTCATTCTCACAATGTGGATGGCCCAAGTGGTACCTGCAACAAATTGTTGCAGAGTGGAAGACTCCTGTTGAGGATGACAGCCAGCCAGCCGACCACTAAGCTGCAGAAGTACTTATGCCAGGAAGAAAAATAACATTGACCAGAGTGGCTGGGGTAATCCAGTCAGATGGGTGGGATGCAAATTACTGCTGCTGCTACTACTACTACCACCTTCAAGGCAGACAGTGAGCTTTTTGGCTATCCATGGGTGTGATTTCTGGCCTCCCACATCCCCCAAACCCAAAGGGTACAACTGTCACTCCTTTTGTCCCGTGAAACCAGGTGTTCATTTTTATTTTTAACCTGCGTTATTTTTATCCCACCGCTCCTACTTTCAAGGCAAGTTGCAAATCAATACAAGGGGAGTTTAGCATTCCGATTTGAAGGTGAAACCGGTGATCTATTATGCAGAGGGAGCAATAAAAAGCACACCTAATTATACGGCAGGAACACATGCAGCCCGAAAGGGAAACCCATAATCAGCTGGCGCTTCGTCCAGGACACCTGCCAAGATAAGGTGGGCCTGCACACCCTCCTGGAAGTTAATTCGGAAGGTAGGCAGCCACCCAATTCAAAGAAATATTCAGCGATTAATCATGCAACGTCCATTTAAATCTGCATCTTAAAAAATTGTGGGGGAGGTAGGAAGAAAAATGCTGCAATAAAGCAGGACTGGGGAGCCTGTGGGGGGAAAGCTAGAAGTATATAAAATTATGCACACGATAGAGGAAGGTTTTATCTCCCTTCCCCACAACACTACAACTCAGGGAGGTGCAATGAAGATTTAGGACAGAGTACTTAACTCAGGGACGTTGGTGGCCTGTGGGTTAAACCACAGAGCCTAGGACTTGCTGATCAGAAGGTTGGCGGTTCAAATCCCCGTGACGGGGTGAGCTCCCGTTGCTCAGTCCCTGCTCCTGCCACCCTAGCAGTTCAAAAGCACGTCAAAGTGCAAGTAGATAAATAGGTACCTGGTGGGAAGGTAAACGGTGTTTCTGTGCGCTGCTCTGGTTTGCCAGAAGCGGCTTATTCATGCTGGCTGCATGACCCGGAAGCTGTACGCCGGCTCCCTTGGCCAATAAAGCGAGATGAGCGCCGCAACCCCAGAGTCGGCCACTATTGGACCTAATGGTCAGGGGTCCCTTTACCTTTACTTACTCAGGCAACACAAACTATGGAACTGGCTCCCGCAGGAGGCAGTGATGACTACCAGTTTGGATGTCTGTGAAAAAGGATGAAACAAATTTATGATGGAGAGGGCTATCGATGACTACTAGGCATGGTGTGTTGCCTCCCCTGTCAGAGGCATCAATGCTTCTGAATATCAGTTGCTGGAAAACTCAGGAGGGGAGAGGCCTCTCATGCTCAAGAACTGCTTGCAGGTGGAGCAACGAAGGATGAATCTGCAAAGTTTTGTTTTCAAAATGAAACCAGTTTCCTAAAAAAAAATGCTTTTGAAGGTTAGAAGGTATATGCAATAGATCTAGATTGTGCATGGAGTACGTAGGAAAAAAACAACTCCTCCATCTCCACTGATTCTAGAATAAAACGTTACGTGTACACAGCCTTTGAGTGGACCAACACAAGTGAGCTTCACGACTGAGCAGGGATTTGAACCCTTGTCTTCCGGGTCCTAATCCTGTACCACAGTGGTTCGGCTGCAGTGCTGCATACACCACGGCTTCAAGTGCCACCTTTTGACTCTGGTGTCTCCACCACCACCACCAGATGTCCACCATCAATAGTGGAACCCAATCGACTTTCCAGAACGGACGTTTCCCTGCCCCTTGCTTTAATCTAATACAAAAATTCAGGAATTGGACCTGCAACTTTTTTCCCCTCCTTCATGGCAATGACGTGTTCTGTGTGCTGAGCTATGGGCTTCTCCTCTACAAGGCCGTAGGATATTTTGGTCCCAGCTGTGTGTTTCTAAAAAACAACAACACACCACAAGAATTTCAGTTCCACGTAAACGTATCTCAGGATCTGGATGCGTGGAAGCCTAGCCCAGAGGCCTCGCCGCTCTCTCTGGGATTTCCTGCAGCCTCCGATCGCATCACATGCGTTTTCTAATGCTTTCTGACCCCGGGATTTAAGGATCATGTGCTTTTTGAGATGGCGAGGCAGTTTGCCCCTGGGCTTTAGACATACTTCAGCAGATTATCGCTTTATCACTGGCTGCGGAGCTCTTGGAGAACAGTAGCGTAATTCTCCTTTTCTTAAGCAATTTAGGAGGAGAGCAAGAGGAGCAGGGACACATTTAGGCTTATTAAAGTATGGATTACTTGCATGGCTGGCCGTGCACGGATGCAGGAATGGGGTGTTGGTGAGGAATGCTAGCGTGGGGAGGGGGTTCTCGAACCTTTGCAAAAAATACTATTTCGATTTTAATGCATTTAAAGAGATTGCAGAAGAATACCAGGGAGGAGTACATTGCCGGGCTGAGCCAAATTTTGATGGGCAAAGAGTTTTGGAGTGCTGGGGGTGTTTCCTGCAAACTCTTCAAAGCTGCTGTCTTTTTCTTCACAGCCTGTTCGCAGCTTCCCTCTTTTCGTACAGTGTTTTGAAGACAGTTTTTTTCCTTTTGCTGGCTTGCGATGAAGCCAATCAGAGTTTATATTATTAGTATTAGTAGTACTGGTAGTGGAAATAGCAACAGTAATTTAACCGCTTTCCAAAAATGTGTCTCGGAGCGATATACATAATGCAATGAAAACAGCCTAAAGCAGTTAAAAGGAAAACGGAAAATAACAGCAGCTTAGTTTATTATTATTATTATTGTTGTTGTTGTTGTTGTTGTTGTTCATAGCCAAGAGGGGATTTGAACCCTGGTCTCCTTAATCCTAGTCCAACACTCTAACCACTAGGCCACACTGGCTCCCTACAGCAGCTTAGTTTAGAAGCAATATAAGGTCGACACCTATGGCAGAGACTTGGTCATCCAACTGGGAAAGCAGGTCACAATAAAAATATAAATCGCCTTTGGAAAGTGCAGGTACTGTTGTATCTCGACAGCTGCACAGAACAGGGGCATCTGCACTGAAAGCCCTACTCCGAGTTACTCCAACTATAATAATAATAATAATAATAATTTATTGTTTGTACCCCACCCATCTGGTTGGGTTTCCCCAGCCACTCTGGGCGACTTCCGACTTCCAAAGATAAAAGATACACTGAAATGTCACATATTAAAAACTTCCCTGAACAGGGCTGCCTTCAGACTATGTAGCTAGCATCATAGCATCGCTGCACCAACCAGATTTCAGGATGTGATGTCATCTCAAAGCCTCAACATGTGAACTGTACTTCCTGCCCTCACTCTGAATGGGTGGGTGTTTTGTGCCCCTTTTCCAGCCCCCTCCCCATTATTTCAGGGAGTGGAGTAGGGTATTTCACAATGGGGACGGCATTGTTCCATGAAATTCTTGCACACACCCATTGCACCACAGCCTTGGTTTAAAATACTGTTGCAGACTTAAAAAGGATCAAAAGTTGTCTTGTTTATTTGTCCTGTCTCGAATTATTCCCAAAAAACACACGAAAGGAATGCCAGGCAGTCGCCGTGTCATTATCATACAGCAAGTAAGGCTAATGACTCAGCAGCCACTTGACATTTCTTTTGTATGGGTGTAATATATCTGTTTACTCAAAAGGACAATGTCCCAGACTTTAACCATCCATTCTGAGTTGGCTGGCATATATATATATATATATATATATATATATATATATATATATATTTATTTCTGTCCTCCATTTTCCTGTAGTTGTTATTCTGCTGGCTCCCAAAGGAAGGCCATTCCCTCTACTTCCGACATTTAGACAGTGAGTGCCGATTGTTATCATCCTCATGGAAAAGAGGGAGGTTTTGGAAGGTCTGAGGGAGTGTCCCAGTTTGCAGAAGCTCGCACACACACACACAAATTAGAGGGCAGAAACTATCAGAGTGAGGGAAACCCTGGAAACAGGTCACTGAGGACTGGGCATCCTTGAAGTCTCTGTGTCTACGTGCCAAGCTGCTTGTGAAGGCTGGTCTGCACCTCAGCTCTCCATGGCTTTGTCCACTCAAGGCTAGAGAAAAGGCAGAAAGTCAGTTCTGCTTGTGTTTAAATTCGTGCTTTCCGGAACGCTGCGTGGACCTCAATGCAGCCACCTTTCGAAAATAGCATTTCTCCGAATTTTGCAGTCCAGTTCTCTAGCTATGAAATTTGCGCAAGCGGGTGTATGGGTGGGTGTTCAACGTCTCCCTTCCCTACTTGTTTCTAAATCTAAATAGTCCATCAAAGGTGTTGCTAATTGAATACACTCGGAGTCGAGAGTGGATTTCATGCTCTTTATTCAGCTCATAGTGGTGAGGAGGAATGGAAGTCCCCTCAAAGTATCTGCTTTATATACATTATTTACACAATGGGCTGCATGAGATTGGCTAATTCTGGAATTCTCCTGTAGGCCAATCAGATTGTGGATTCACTTCCATCTGGAGTAGATTGGGTGGCTCCTGCAGACCAATCATACTGCTGCATTGTTCTAGGACCAATCAGACTGCTGCATTCTGAATCCTATTGTTCTGGGACCAATCAGACTGATCCATTTTGGATCCTATTGTTCTAGGACCAATCAGACAGCTGCATTTTGGAATATAATTTTTTTATTAATTTCCACAAAAAGAATATATAACACATCACAATTACAACTTTAACAAATTTTCCAATTTTGGACTTCCCTCAGCCTCTCTGACAATCATCCAAATTTGATTTTTAAGTACACAGTTCTTAAATTCACTATTGCCTTTTGAAAACCATTTGAGACCTGTTTTTCTTTTTTACAATATTTCTTTAACTTTTACAGAGCTTCTTTAAATGCCACTAACGTTATTTCTCTACAGACAGCTGCATTTTGGATCCTATTCAACTCAATACATAACACTAATCCCACAGAAAAAGTTACAAGAAAGGAGGTGTCAATTTAATATCAGGAACAACTTTCTGAGAGTAAGAGATGTTTGACAGTGGGGAGGTTGTGGACTCTCCTTCCTTGGAGATTTTAAAGCAAAGGTTGGAGGGCCATCTGTCATGGACGCTTTAGCTGAGATTCCTGCATTGCAGAAAGTTGGACTAGGTGACCCTTGTGGTCCCTTCCAATTCTACAATTCTATGATTCTTCTCCTCCTCAAGTAAAAATCCTCAAATATATATATGTGTGCGTACACGCTTGTGCATTTGCGTTAGCAGAAACACCCCTTGTCTGTTCCCGCTGCAAATGTTTTGCCAGCTAATTTGTTCAGCGTGTGCTCTGTGAGAATGGCCGCTTCCTTGAAAGGCCTCTTGGCTCCCCTCTCGACTGGGCATCAGCAGATTCCCCACGGTATTCCGGAGCGGTTTAGTGTTGGGCGATGGACACTCATTAAATGGCCCTGAGTCATGCGCCTGCCCTTTAGGGCTCAGCCCACACACATCTGTCTCTGATATGACAAGGGCAGCAGGAAACACTTAATTGGACCTGTAATTATAGGCCACGCGGCTGCATAGCAGTTCCCAAAAAAGGGTACCAAGGTGGAGCTGCCAAGCGCACAAAAGGCAAATAGAGGTTGGCTGGTTTGCAGCGCGGTGCATAGCCAATGTGCCGGGACAGCAGATTTCCACCTGCTTTTAGACCGGGTTGCAGGACGGGCGGGGCATTTGCACAGAGGAACGTAGGAACTTAGCACCTTCTGCATGCAAAACCACTGAGCTACTGCCCTTCCCTTAGAGGTAGAGTAAGAGTCTAGTCTTCATGGTTCAAATTAAAGAAGTGATTCAAACAGGGAGCTGCCTCTTTATACCAAATCAGACCACTGGTGCATCTAACTCAGTATTGTCGACACTGACTGGCAGCAGCAGATTAAGTGTTATGTGCAGGGCAGGCCAGAGGGAACTGAGGGAGGCTGAGGCTTGGGGGTGTTCCATTTATCTATTACATTCCAGCCCCAGCTTTACTCCAGAGAGAGCATAGGTGCTTCCCTCCCTGCCATGCTGTTTTCAGAACCACCCTGTGAGGTAGGTTAGACTGAGAAACAGTGGCCGGCCCAAGTGCACCCAGCAAGCTTCATGGCCGAGTGGGGGATTCGAATCCTGGTCACCCAGGTGCTACTCCTAGTCTAACACTCTAATCTGGGATTTCCCAAACTTGGGTCTCTCTCCAGCTGTTTTTGGACTACAATTCCCCTCATCCCTGACCACTAGCTAGGGATGATGAGAGTTCTAGTCCAAAAGCAACTGGTGACCCATGTTGGGGAAACCCTGCTCTAACCGCTACACCACACTATTCCACAGTAGAGTTTGAACTGGAGAGGGAGTTCCTTCTGATCTGTGGCTCAGTCATTTTGGGGGAGTTTGGGACTGCTGTGTGAATCACAATGACAACAGACTGACTCCTTCTCCCCTTTTCCTTCTCTCACCCTCAGTATTTCTGGCTGTTCGTCCTCTCGCGGGGTTTGGTTGGCATTGGCGAAGCCAGCTACTCCACCATTGCTCCCACCATCATCGGAGACCTCTTCACCAAAAACACCCGGACCCTCATGCTCTCAGTTTTCTACTTCGCAATCCCTTTAGGCAGGTATGGAACTCCACGGACCTCTTGACTCCTTGTTTCTACACGCATCGTGTTTCGTTTCTTTGCTTTCTTACTCTGAACACAGAAAACACCTTAAGCCCTGGGCCATGTCTGCAGCTTACATTTGAAGCACTAACAACCTTCAGCGTCCTTAACAAACTAGAGTTCCCAGAAAATTCTTGGGTTGTGTGTGTTTAAAGTGGATTCGTAATGCTTTAAATGGCTGGTGTGGAAGCGGCCTTGTTTTTTGCTCTGGCCCAGCCCACTGTTACCTTCAGCCCCACTCACCACTCATCCTGGCCCCGCCACCGGGGGCATGTAGCCCCGACAGAGTGTCCCTGAGGTACAGAATAACTGAGGGCCCAGTTTGGAAACCTCGGCTACGGTGCCAAGCTTGGGGCTAATGGCTTCCTCCCCTGCTTCGAGCCGCCCTTATCAGCCTGGTGCATTCTGGAGATTCCTCTCTCCTCACAATGCCTCCTTGCCCCAGCTTGGCATGGTGACAGACGGGTTGGGCGCTCCGCATTCCAGCTGGCAGGGCTGTTTCCTGCGGGGAACCTCAGCGCCGCATGTTTACTTCCATCGGCGCGGGGGAAACCTTTCCCGTAATCAGTCGGGTGACAAAACATCTGTGGCAGGCTGGCGAACAAGCTATCCTGAACTCACCGTTTGCAGGCCAGCTTGGAGACAAAGGGTTGAAAGCATTCCTTTTAGCTCTTCAGGAAAAAATGCGTCCCCAGGCCCGCCTGAGAACGCTGGGGGCAGCTTTTTCCTGAACAACAGCAGGAAGCGAGGCTGTGAATTTGGCCCGTGACTCTGGCTTTAAAATAGCAAGCTCGATATTGTTTGGGTGGTGTAGTGAGGAGGGTCAGATCACATGGGGTCCCTGGGCCATTTATCTGAGAGGGGTCAGTAAGATTATTCCTGGAACTCCCAAAGCTACTTGTAAAGGCAACAGCCAGCCCCAGTTGTTTGCTCCTCAGCAACTGGTACTTAGAGATGGTCAGGATCTGTCTGTGAACTAAACCAAACTACTCTAGATTCTCTTAAAGAATCCTGGGAGTTTCATTTTGGTGAGGGGGATTTCAGTAGGCCTCCTCTCAGCACTATGGATTTCCAAGGGTCCCTATAGAAAAGGTAGCAGCTCTTAAACTAGACCAAACGCCTTGAGGACTTTGTAACCTTAAGGGCTAAAGACCTGGAGAGCTCTCCAATGCTGATCCTACTCAGAGTGGACCTACTGAAAACTATGGAAATGACTAATTTGGGTCAGATTATTTCAAGGTGTCTAGACTGAGTAAAGCTCAATTGCATCACACTTTTTCAAATGAGATGGCCAGGATGCTGAATTCTGCACGCTTATACCAGTAGTCCCCTGTTGCCTTGAGGGACATCTTTGGGAGAAGAAAAGACCAAGGAGTAAACCCTACACAAATCCAAAGTGGAGTCCCTAAGACGGTTGGATGGCGCCTGATATACCTTCTTTCGGCAACTTTGGCCAAGCTGGTGCCAAACGTATTGCTTTGCTTTCCTTTGGACCACATCAGCGAGGCCAAGAGGGAACCCTGTTATTGGGCATCCCAGGACCTTCATACACAGTGCCCAGGATTTCGCCCTGGGGGTGTCACTTTGGTGCTACAAATGCAGCAGTTGACTTCAACCTCAGAGGCACACTCCGTTGTCTCTTTAGAAAGACGGATGCTGACAAAAAATACCAGTAGCTTTGTTTGTGTAGTTCCTGAGACTGGTTGCAGGATGCACAAACAGCACTAGATGTTCTCCTGGAGTGTGGGACTCCCTTCCCCTGGAAATTCACAAGTGCCTTTCAGCCATGATCTAGTGAAGCTTTCTTTAAAAGAAGCTTTGGGCGGCCACAGTGCAGCTGTTGGATTGGTACAGGTGAAGTTTTAAAGTACCATGTTTTCAATCCATTTGGTTAGCCGTTCTACGCATGTTGGATTCTGCACTTCAGGTGCCGCTGGGAGATCAAGTGGGCTAGGAACTTGAATGAATGAATGAACTAATTCCCCTATTTTTCCTCTTGTCTTTTGCTTTGTTCCCCAGCGGTTTAGGGTACATCACTGGATCAAGCGTGAAGCAAGTAGCTGGTGACTGGCACTGGGCCCTTCGGGTGAGCAAGCAGCCTGTTTTTTGGTGTTTGTTTCAAAGATCTGCTCTGCTCTGCCCCTAAGTGAGGTGCCGTTTACAGATCATGTTGCCCACACATTGAAAAGAATACATGTGGGACTTCTATGGGTGAGTCATGCTCACCCCCAGTGACCACACCATCGGCATGCTGGAAGAAGATCTACACCGTGTCTAGCCAGCTTGGTTCTCTCCAGATGTTATTGGATTACAATTCCCATCATTCCCAGGGATGATGGGAGTTGTAGTCCACAGCATCTGGGGGGGAACTGCACTGGCTGCCCCTGCACGCTGGCTATCACGTAGAGCTATGCGAGGGAGAGCATAGAAAAGCTCTACCTGCAAACATTAGTGCACGCGTAGAGCCTCTTCTGATGTGTTTTCAGCAGGTTACAAGGCACTTTTACTATAAAGACCCTCGTGACAGGGCAAGCTGGGCATCCCATCAGTCAGGGGCACTGCAGCAGCTGGTTTCCTGCATCAGGAGTGGGGGACAGGATGACTATCAAGGCCCCTTCCAACACTTGCCCAAGATAATAATAATAAACAAGAATCAGGCACCCTTTCGGTTGGCTAAATATTAGAATGCTCCCCTCATGCCAGTGTCATGGGAAACATTACAGGCTAAATAGCTTCCTGGACCACTGTTTTGCTAGAGGTGGAGGAAAAATCTGCGGAAGAATTTAGGATGCTTCTGGCTTGAGGTAGATTATTGTCAGGACAGGAAAACGAAAGGTCGCGGCAGCATTCCGTTCCCTCTGCTGCTCTTTAGTCAAAGTGTCCCTTGGCTGCCAGGGATGTTTTCTTGTTTTGCAGGAGGGATAATTGTTTCCCTTTTGCATTCATTTTCCTGTATGAAGGTTTCTCCATTTCCTTCTATACACTTTGGGGGACCTTGAGAAATGTGCGGGGAACACTTTAAGCGTGCAGTGGACGCAGCAGACACAAAGAGCGCTTGACCAGAAAAAAAGAAAAAAATAGCCAACAGGAAACAGGGCAGCAAAACTGTTTCCTAACCTTTGACCCCGCTTGGCACCTTGCCAGTGGAGGGGCGACTTTTCCCGTGGATGGAATTTTAGTGAAAACTATGGGATGGGAGGTGTGGCTTTTGTAGATAATGATGTGGGGTGCTAAAATCAGGTCTCCTGGCCTGTTGATGGGGCCAGGCTATCGCCAGCGCATAACTCAGGTGCTCAAAGCTCTACACCACTTGCCTATATTGCTACTTGGTCTGGTTCAAGGCTTTTGTTCTAGCTTACAAGGCCCTGAACAACTTTGATCCAGAATACCCCAAGAAACCACCTAATTCTTTATATCCCAGCCTAATTGCTGAGCTCTTTCAGGGAGCCCCTCTGTAATGGTTCTAGGGGTTGCTCGTGCGTAAACCGGCGCCACACCTGGCTGGGTTGCCTGAGTGAACCTTTTCTGTCCAGACAGCCACTCGCCCGTGGCTGTCTCAATTGCTGGCAGAATCCGTCAGTGGGTGTTTCTTGAACTTCTTCCAGCAAAGAAGCTCTTTGACGCCTAGTCTCCGCCTACTCTCCCTGCGCGGAAGCCTTCTGCGCAAGGAGGGTATGGGCAGCAAAGGACCCTTACTCTCCCCGCTGGTCCCCGGCGAGGAGTCATGGGACCGCCTCGCCGATTCCCCCATCTGCCCCCCTTCTCCACTGGTGCTACGCTGATTCCCTTCCCCAGAAGATGGGCTGCCTCTCCCCATCCTGGGACGCTCTCTGGAATCCCTCTGGGGCCCACTCTCTCCCTCTGGCCCTGATGGCAGTTCCCTGACACCCTCTTAGTGGTCCCCAGTGGCTCGATCACACAGCTCGTAATAAGGGACTTGTGCTTTTAGTATTGCACACCCAATTTTATGCAGCTCCCTTCCTGTCGAGGTCAGAGAGTCTCCCATCCCTCCCTGTGAACATCCAGTGTCCGCTGAATCTTTTATTCCAGCAAGCATATTGAACTCAATTGCAATTGTATCATTTTTTTCTGATCTTTTTTTAACATTTCCATTGTATTGAGTTTCTTGTGCACCACTCAGAGACGATTGCAATTAAGCTGGGTGTTCATTTTGCCCCAGTCATCCGCCCTTTTAAAAAAACGAGGCCGTGTGCTCTAGATGTTCCTGATTCCTGGTTCCTCACAACACATACCTCTTTCTCCAGGTCTCCCCGCTTTTAGGTATGATCACCGGCACACTCATATTAATATTTGTTCCAGCTGCTAAGAGGGGCAACGCCGAGCAGCTGGGGGCGCAGCTGAAGGCTCGGACCTCGTGGCTGAGGGACATGAAGGCCTTGATAAGGAAGTAAGAGAACTATTCAGCCTGTTTCCATCCTGTTTTGCACCCCCTAATTCAAAGTTTCTTTGCTGATTTTTTGCTGATGTAAGAGAGGGCTACTAGTCATGGCTACTAGCATGGGACATGGGTGGCACTGTGATCTAAACCACTGAGCCTCTTGCGCTTGCCAATTGGAAGGTCGGCAGTTCGAATCCCCATGATGGACTGAGTTCCTGCTGCTCTGTCCCAGCTTCTGCCAACATAGCAGTTGAAAGCACGCCAGTGCAAGTAGATAAATAGGCACCACAGCGGCGGGAAGGTAAACGGCGTTTATGTGTGCTCTGACTTCCATCCCGGCGTCCCGTTGCTCCAGAAGTGGTTTAGTCATGCTGGCCACATGACCCAGAAAGCTGTCTGTGGACCAACGCTGGCTTCCTCGGCCTGAAAGTGAGATGAGCGCCGCAACCCCGTAGTCGCCTCTGACTGGACTTAACCGTCCAGGGGTCCTTTACCTTTTTTTACCTTACTAGCCACAATGGCTAGTAGCAATGCTTCTGAATGCTAAGTGCTGGAAGCCATCGGATCAGAAAAGATCTCTTGTGTGTGAAACCTGCTTGCTGGTTTCCCACTGTGGCATCTGTTTGGCCACTGTGAGGAGAGGATGCTCAATGGGCCACTGGCCTGATCCGGCAGGCTCTTCTAATGTTCTTATGTCTGTCTGTCTGTCTGTCTGTCTGTCTATCTATCTATCTATCTATCTATCTATCTATCTATCATCTATCTATCTATCATCTATCTATCTATCATCTATCTATCATCTATCTCTATCTATCTATCTATCTATCTATCATCTATCTATATCTATCTATCTATCTATCTATCTATATCTATCTATCTATCTATCTATCTATCTATCTATCTATCTATCTATCTATCTATCTATCTATATCTATCATCTATCTATCTATCTATCTATCTATCATCTATCTCTATCTATCTATCTATCTATCTATCTATCTATATCTATATCTATCTATATCTATCTATCTATCTATCTATCTATCTATCTATCTATCATCTATCTATCTATCTATATCTATCTATCATCTATCTATCTATCTATCTATCTATCTATCTATCTATCTATCTATCATCTCTATCTATCTATCTATCTATCTATCTATCTATCTATCTATATCTATCTATATCTATCTATCTATCTATCTATCTATCTATCTATCTATCTATATCTATCATCTATCTATCTATCATCTATCTCTATCTATCTATATCTATCTATCTATCTATCTATCTATCTATCTATATCTATCTATCTATCTATCTATCTATCTATCTATCTCTATCTATATCTATCTATCTATCTATCTATCATCTATCTATATCTATCTATCTATCTATCTATCTATCTCTATCTATCTATCTATCTATCTATCTATATCTATCATCTATCTATCTATCTATCTATCTATCATCTATCTCTATCTATCTATCTATCTATCTATCTATATCTATCTATCTATATCTATCTATCTATCTATCTATCTATCTATCTATCTATCATCTATCATCTATCTATCTATTGCAAATTTTCATTTAAATCGCACTCATTGTATACACATTTACAGATATATTCTTAACAAAGTGGGTAATGAAGATGCAGAGTGCTCTTTGGAATGGCTTTATTTTAGAAGACATCTGAAGGCAGCCCTGTTTAGGGAAGCTTTTAATGTTTAACAGACCACTGTATTTGAATACAGTGATACCTCGGGTTACATATGCTTCAGGTTACAGACTCCACTAACCCAGAAATAGTACCTTGGGTTAAGAACTTTGCTTCAGGATGAGAACAGAAATCGGGTGGCAGCAGCGCAGCAGCAGCAGGAGGCCCCATAGGCTAAAGTGGTGCTTCAGGTTAAGAACAGTTTTAGGTTAAGAACGGACCTCCGGAATGAATTAAGTACATAACCAGAGGTACCACTGTACTTTGTTGGAAGCCGCCCAGAGTGGCTGGGGAAATCCAGCCAGATGGGCAGGGGATAAATATTAAATAATAGTAATAATAATAGTAATCATCATCATCTTATATTGGTTTGTCCATTCTGATGTTCTGTCCATGCTATTATAAAATTAAAACCAAAACCTTCCAGGTTTGCAGCGAAACCTTCCAGGGGAAGCAGCGAGAGCTTCCTCTGCATGTGTGGGATATGAAGCCTCCCCTTCTTGGCCCTAACCCAAAACCCCCTTATCCCTTCAGCCGCAGCTACGTCTTTTCCTCTCTGGCTACCTCGGCTGTCTCCTTCGCCACGGGGGCCCTGGGCATGTGGATCCCCCTCTACCTCCACCGGGCGCAAGTGGTCCAGAAAACCGCAGAGACCTGCACATCTCAGCCCTGCGGGACCAAGGACAGGTGAGCTCCTGCTTTGCTTTTACGTCTAGTGGGGATGCCACAAGGGGCAGCCTGCGCTGTCGGTCTTGCGTTTGGCGTGGGGTGGGGCTAGATGCCCCCCACCCCCAGTCTCCCTGCTCTAAGATTCTCTTAAGTGCCAGCTATATCACCCTCCTTGGACATAAGGCATTTCTGGGGAGTCAGTACATGCATTCTTTTTTTAATTTTTAAAAATTTTAAATTTTTATTTTATTAAAATAATTCCACATTAATACATACATATTAGGAAATTACAAACTACATTTCATACAATCCTTAAAAATATTTATACATACCAACACTCAATCCCCCCACCCCTCCCCCCACCCTGTGCTTGACTTCTAATCTACCCAATTGCAATTTCTTTCCACTTCTATTACTTTCTTTCACACACTTTTAAACCAACTTTCTACTTCTTTTTTCTGGCCCCCAAGGTCACCCATTGAGCTTCGTTCCCAAGTGGGGGATTCGAACCCTGGTCTCCCAGGTCTGACACTTTAAATGCTGAACCACATTGGCTCTTCACTAACAGCTCAAGGACTTTGTATAAAAGTCCTTTTCAGTTTTTCAGAGCCCTTTTACTGGCTTTGGGTAGGTTTGCTGTCATGCCAACCCACTGAGAGAGGGGGGTTCCTGTTTAATGTTGGAGAAACTCAAACTTGAAGAATCAGGGATTTGTCCAAGGTTAGGCAATGAGTGGAAAGTGGAGATTGATAATGGGGAAAATTTATAATTTTCTTAAAGACCATTGTAAACAGTTAAAATCGTTCGTAAGATTGGAATATCACTTGTAGTTTAATAGTGAATTTTGGACACAATGGAGAGGTAAAAGATTTGGATTATCATAAAAGATGCAGGAGGAAATGATTAACAATAGGACCCACAAAGGGGGGGAGGGAAGTTAAAGAGATTTCTTGGAATCTTGTTTTTTACGTTGACTATGTGACTGTAAAATTATAATTCGAAAAACCAAATAAATAAATTTTAAAAAGGATTTCCTGGGCCTGATATACTGTATGTGTCTTGCCCCACTGCATCACCAAAAAGGAAGAAAAGAAAAAAGTAGAGATAGACTCCTGTGAGAGACAGAGCACATAAGTGAACCAGGTTAATTTTAAAATGCAGTTACAGATTGCCGCCCTTCAGAAAAAGATCCTTCCCCTCCCCCAAGGTTCAGTCACCTGAGAACTTCAGATTCCCATGGAAAATGTCCAGACTGTCCTCAGAGCCAGCGTCTTAATTTTATGAATTCCCTGCTTTGGGTTTTCGCCCATAAATGTCCGTTTAGCACATCTTACTCATGCCTTTTGCTTTGCTAATCCACCTGCCTCTCACCTTCCTGTGTATAAAAATATGCCCGTATCAGTGAGAGAGGCCTCTATTTTTGGAATTCTTCCTTGCCCTTAGCTTGATCTTCGGAGCTATCACTTGCTTCACCGGATTTCTGGGCGTGATCACTGGGGCCGGCGCAACCAAGTGGTGCCGTTTGAAGACACAGCGGGCGGATCCCCTCGTCTGCGCCGTCGGGATGTTGGGTTCAGCCATCTTCACTTGTCTGATCTTCGTTGCGGCAAAGAGCAGCATTGTGGGAGCCTACGTATGTATGCAGCAGCTTGGGGTAGCGTCCGGGGGGTGGGGAAGAGACTGGCTTTCCTGATTGCAATTGCACGCAGGTCATAAAATCATAGAATCTTAGAGCTGGAAGGTACCCCAAGGGTCATCTAGTCCAACCCTCTGCAATGCAGGAATCTCAGCTAGAGCATCCATGACAGATGGCCATCCAACCTCTGCTTTAAAACTTCCCAGGAAGGAAATCCACAAGCTCCCAAGGTCCCACTACCCAAACTCTTTATATGAAAATTCACTTATCCAAGCACGAGGAATTAGTACCCAACCTTGCTATGCACACCAGAGCATAGCTGTCAACGTTTCCCTTTTTAAAAGGGAAATTCCCTTATTTCGAATAGGATTCCTCGCAAGAAAAGGGAAAAGTTGACAGCTATGCACCAGAGATTCACATATCCAAACATCTGGACCCGCATGTGGTATTGTAAACAAGTAAACAGCCTTAAAGAAGCCTTACTTTTTTGTGTTTTGCTGGTCCATGGCATCCATTTTGCAAAAAAAAAAAAAAAATGGTGGGGAGGGAGGGGGAGAGATCAGACAAATAAGAGAGCATTTTCCCCCTTCAAGGGTTTTCCTGGGTTTTTACTGTCATTTGGGGATCAAAATTCTGTGGTCAGAAACACATTAGAAATGTTCCCATAGAGATCAATGGAAATCGTTGACTCACTATGCAAACACTCACAGTGAATACATAAATACTATCAATAAAGTAAATATTCTCTATCTGCTGTTTAGCTCCCTTTATCTCTCTCCCTGCAATATACAGATTCTCCCTCCTCCAGCTAACTCCGCCCACAACCATAATTAATGAGAATTTGACTAGTATCTAAGATCATTTCCAATCTTCCTCCCAAACAAAAGGAAACAAGCAGCCCAATTTCGCAGTGCAATAAAGTAAATTGCTGTGCATATGGCTGCGTTGGGAGCGAGTACTACTGTTTTACGAAATCTGCTTAAAATGTGGTAAAAACTAAACAATTGGTGCTGTCTGTGTTTCATCAACAGGTCTGCATTTTTATCGGTGAGACACTCCTGTTTTCAAACTGGGCCATCACTGCTGACATACTCATGGTAAGCTGGCATGGGGAGTGCTCTTAACTGTGTTGGTGGAGGCCACACACAGTCCATAATGTTGCAATTGCACTGGTGCAGAGTTCAGCATCCTGTTGCCATTATGGGGGAATCTTAAGAAGGATGGGGTGAGGAACCTCTGGGCTGGGCGCCCAATGTGTCCCTCCTGGCCTCTCTGCCTGGCCCTCAGAGCCAGCTTAGTGGTGCTCTGTGTGATGCCACAAATAGCTCTGCTCATTTTTTTTGTGGTGCGAAGGGGACATTGGTGGCAACGCTAACCCTTTCCCCAGGCCTCTATTTTAGGAGGTGAGGCCTTGCCAGGGCAACCCTTGTGGTCTTTCCTCCGGCTTCCTGAGTTGTGTGTGCAGCTCAGCTCGGAGCAACCGGGGCGATCCCATGCTCTGCTTCCTGGCTTAGCCAACCTGCCGCCATCTTTGGCAGGGATATCCGAGCCAGCTACTGTGGTGCACTTTTGGTTCACTCAGGCCTGTAATTGACTTATTTTCCAAACTTGGGCAGGAACTAATGTTTGGCTGGGTTTTTTTTTTTTCTTTTCTAAGTGCTCTTTAAAAGGGCACCCACCCACCATTCTTTGCTACAAGTATGGGGAAATTCTGGCCCTCCAGATGGGAATTATGGATTGATAACTTCCAGAGGGCCCCACAGATTTCCCCAGTGGCTACAGAGCAGGGATGTGGCACCTCTGGCCCTTCAGATGTTGTTAGACACTAACTTTAGTAAGTCAGTACTGAGGGAGGGCCAATACCCCAGTCAGTCAATACTGAGGGAGGGCCAATATCCCAGTCAGTCAGTACTGAGGATAGGCCAATATCCCAGTCAGTCAATACTGAGGGAGGGCCAATACCCCAGTCAGTCAATACTGAGGGAGGGCCAATACCCCAGTCAGTCAATACTGAGAGAAGGCCAATACCCCAGTCAGCCCTGGGAGGGCTGCAGGTTCCCTGCCTTGGGTGTTCACAATACTGAGGGACCCACTGTCCCACCACCAATCCCTTGGGAGTTCCCCAGCTGGTTCCTCCCACCATTCCTTCTCCATCCAGCCAGTCCATGGCAAGAACTGTATAGGTTTGCCACACGACTGTGGGGTTCTCTCTCCTGCAGTCAGGGGGAAACCATGGTTGTTTGATACATCTTTAAATGTATAGGCCTCTAATTGCAGTAGGTCTACTCTTAGATTGGTACAAGTACAACCAAGATCAGGCCAGCTCTGCCGCCATTTTCTTTTCTGTAATCGCATGGTCCCCAAATGCATGCTTGTTCTAAATGGCATATCCCAGTGTGGGCTAGTCATTTGACAGACTGGTTGTTGAAATGCTTCACCCATAGAGTGTTGGACAAGGACCAAGGAGACCAGGGTTCAAATCCTCACTTGACCATGAAGCTTACTGGCTCACCCTGAGCCGGGCAGTGGTTAGGGATAATACGCAGAGTGGGAGGTCCGTAAATGCCATGTTGAGCTAATTGGAGGAAAGAAGGGATATAAATGCAACGATAATAAATAATATATTTCTTCCTGCCAGTACGTGGTTATTCCTACACGCCGGGCAACTGCAGTAGCTTTGCAAAGCTTCACCTCACACCTTCTGGGAGACGCTGGGAGCCCTTACCTGATTGGATTTGTAAGTGCATTTTTGGGGTGTCTGGGTCAGGGATGTGTTGAGAGGCTTGGCTCTCATTTGCAAGGCAATCGTGTCTCCCCACCAAAGGAAGGAAAGTGCATACCCTCCAACATTTCTCTGATGAAAATAGGGATGTCCTATACAGTTGTTACTACTACTACTACTTATTATTGTTGTTGTTGTTGTTATCATCATCATCATCATCATCATCATCATTAATTTATTTATACCTCACCCATCTGACTGGATTGGCCCAGCCACTCTGGGCGGCTTCCAACCTATATAAAAACATAATAAAACATTAAACTTTTTTTTTTAAAAAAAGGCCCTATACAGGGCTGCCTTCAGATGTCTTCTAAACTTGGCTCGGGGGTCACATAACTCCATACCCTCCAACATTTCCCCGATGAAAATAGGGGTGTCCTAAGGCAAAGCGGGACATTCCAGGATAAAATAAGAAACCAGAATGGCTTCTGTTAATCTGCAACTGTCCCTGGAAAATTGGGGCACTTGGAGCGTCTGAAAGTACCAAGGACTAGAGCAGGGGAAGAGGAGGCAAAATCGTTTCTCTGGTCTTCTTCTTCACTGGGGTTGCACCTGGGACCCTCTTTAACCACGCATGTGCAGTACCACCAAGCTGTGGGTGACACTCCCTGCTCTTATCCATGACTAATCTAGCCTAGCTATTCCTGCCCTCCATGCAGGGGTTTTTGCAGACCAGCAGGAGGGAAGCATAACAATTGGAAACCCTGACTGATAATGAGGAAAGGAGCCAGTTTATTGTAGCAACCATCGTATTTCTTTCCCCCTTGACACCTCTTGAGAGTCCCACACATCTTTGCAAGCGAGCGATCGCTGTCATACTGAATAAACTGCACCCGGAATGATGCTAACTTCTCTCCCTGATCCCAATTCTGCTTCCTCTCCAGATCTCTGACCTGATTCGCCAGAGCACAAAGGAATCACCGCTCTGGGAATTCCTCAGCTTAGGTTACGCACTTATGCTCTGCCCTTTCGTCGTCGTCCTGGGGGGAATGTTTTTCCTAGCCACGGCCCTCTTCTTCCTGAGCGATCGAGCCAAAGCAGAGCAACAGTGAGTATCCGCCATTTGCACATGATATTGTATATGCCAGCTTTGGGTTGGTGCCCCCTACAGCAGGTGGGGGGGAAAAAGCATGTCCGCACTACGCAGTCAAATGAGATTCAGACCCATTTGACCATCGCCATTCCTGATCAAGGAACCCAGTTACACGAAAAGGGAGCGCGATCTCTAACAAAGCAAGATTGGTGCCTTCACGAAGCTATCTTTCCCAGGGCTGTTTGGGGGGCAGCAAGCTGGTGCCAGTTCCCAGGTTTTGGAGGGCACCTGGGTGTGTTGACCTCCATAGGCTCTCTCCCTCTGTGAGTGAGCTCCTTTCCATAGGGACATAATTTACTAAGACCTGAACAATTCAGGTGCAAGGTACCTCAGGGAACTGCCTGAACTCTTATATCCCGGGTTGAACATCTGCAAAGCACCATGGGTCATGGTGAGGCCCATTTGATGGCAGCAAGAAACGGAGCCTTTCGTGTTGCAGGCTCAGTGTTGTCAAGAGAGATTCAGCAGGCCCCTTCTGTCCCAAAACTTTTCTCTTCCATCTGGCTGGCTTATGCAGGCAATTAAGAATAGTGCATCTTTCCATAATAGTTAGCAGGTTTCAAATTTGTATATGGTTTTTTATTGTGTGGTTCTGTGCGTGGTTGTTGTAAGCCGCTTTGTTGATGTTTTTTTATCACTAGCGGTATATGAATTTTGCATATATATATATATATATATATATGAAGTTGTCTTAGACCAAGTCAGACCACTGGTCCATCCAACTCAGTGTTGCCTGCTCTGGCTGGCAGCAGCTCTCTCAGGTGTGTTTCTCTCCCAGCCCTTCCTGAAGATGCTGGGGGGTCTTTTTCATGCAAAGTATTTGCTCCATCACTGAGCTACAGCCCGTCCCCTGGCCCAAGGGACTCTGGAGTTTGGCAGTGGCCCCCTGCCCCTCTGTCAGTTCCTGGGCCTCGTCCAATGCCCGGTGCCTCTGATGGAGCAAGTCCTGGTAGCCAAATGGACCTGGCTAGTTTATATTCGTAGCATAAGCATGGCACAGTTTATTGGGCGCTTTGCCTGGAAGATCCCCGTCCTGGCACTTGTCAAACTGGCACAAGCTCCCTTCCCTTGGAATGACTTTCCAGCTTCTTGGGCCCGAGACTTTTCCGCAAAGCTCTAAATCACCATCTTGTAAAAGCAGCTTTGACAAACTGCACAAGAAGCTCTTCGCTGTAAAAGACGCCCCATTATTCTGAGACCGGGAAATCTGATTTGAAGAAGGGAATGCTGGAACTCCCAGCTCTTCTGGCAGACCACAGCATCTCGGTCATATTTTATACCTGGCGACTGCAAGAGAGCATAATGAGGCAGCAACTGGGGTCATAATTGAAGGGAAGGGAAAGAAGGCCTATAGGCAGTCCTTGAGTGATTTAGCAATCGTCGTAATGTTAGAGAAAAGAGCGAAGCAGAGCTCAGTATTATCTGGAAACTGCACCCCTTTGCTGTGGAATCCCTGCCCCCTAATACGACACTTTAAAGACTGGGCTGCGGTTATTCATTTTCAACTCTGGACGTGCTCAGAAGCTTGGCTCAAGTTAAACCTTCAGGCCACATGCACTCTACAGTGGCCCCGATCCAGCAAGTGTTACAACCTTCCAGAATATCAGAAGCTGCTCTCAATATAGGATAGGAGAGCTGCTGTTTCTCCTGCCTCCACCTTTTAATTTTAATTAAGTTAAAAGCTCATGTGTGTTGGAAGGCAGGGGGAGGGGGGAATGTTGTCACAGCCAGAAACTGGATTGGAGGCAGTTTAATTAATTTAAAAGGGCCTGCTTGAATGGACACGTACATTCGACTGTGCTGTGGGGTGGACAGGTCAATGCAAGAGAGCCTCAGCCATGTTTGCCTCTGTAAGGAGGAGGGCAGGTTCCTTCCGCACCCCGCATCTCTGTGAGATAGCATGGCAGAACACAAATGGAGAGACCCCGATTCAAATCTCACCCACCCACTTGGCCATAAAGCTCACTGGATGACCTTGGACCTGTCACTTACGCGCCAGCCTGGCCTACCTCACAGGGTTGTTGTGAGGTTGAAGTGGGATGGGGGAGAACCTCGTGCGCCACCCTGAGCTGCACAGAGGAAAGGCAGGATATAAATTAGGGGTTCCATTTAGACCCAGAAAACAGCAGGCTAGAGCCTTTGCCGAGGAGTATGGGAAATGTTCAGAAGGATCATACCAGCCATTTTAGCTCGGCTCTAATATACAGGGACGTGGGTGGCGCTGTGGGTTAAACCACAGAGCCTAGGACTTGCCGATCAGAAGGTCGGCAGTTCGAATCCCTGCAACAGGGTGAGCTCCCATTGCTCAGTCCCTGCTCCTGCCAATCTAGCAGTTCAAAAGCACGTCAAAGTGCAAATAGATAAATAGGTACCGCTCCAGCGGGAAGGTAAACGGCATTTCTGTGAGCTACTCTGGTTCGCCAGAAGCGGCTTAGTCATGCTGGCCACATGACCCGGAAGCCGTACGCCGGCTCCCTCGGCCAGTAAAGCGAGATGAGCACCGCAACCCCAGAGTTGGCCACGACTGGACCTAATGGTCAGGGGTCCCTTTACCTAATAATATACAGTAAGCCGACAACTTACGTGGGGGGTTACGTCCTGGGGATCACGCTTCATGCCAAAATCATAGTCAAAACACATTGGGTGCAATGGCGGGTGGGATTGCCAAAGTCATTTTTCTTCTTCTTTTAATTACTCCCCACCCCCCAGCCATACCTATAAGGCTGAATGTGCAAGCTGCAAGTTTACTGTATGGAATATAAGCCATCATGGTGTAGCAGTTAGAGAACTGGACTCGGAAGCCAGGAGACCAAGGCTCAAATCCTTGCTGAGCTGTGAAACTCAGTGGGCGACCTTGGGCCAGTCACTTTCTCTCAGCCTGACCTACCTCACAGGGTTGTTGCTGTTTGGGGATAAGGTGGGGAAGAAAAACTGTGCCACCTTGAGCTTGGAGGAAAGGTGGGATAGAGATGCAATTAAAAACAACAACACCAAATACTGTGTGTGTGTGTGTGAGAGAGAGAGAGAGAGAGAGAGAAAGAGAGAGAGAGAGAGAGAGTCTGACTAGATATTGTTTACAATATGAAATAATACTTGAGTGCCCTGTCACTCCTCTCCTCAAAAGATACGGTAATTATCTCTGCTGAGCCTTTGGGGGGGCTTGTTAAAAGTGAAACCCAACCAACCTGGAGCTGCGTGTTTTTCAGCACGGATCTGGACCGCCTCGCCACGGGCACCTCCAGTAACTCGGAAGACACAGCCACATGACCGCTACAACTTGGAGTTAGCTGGTGTGTGTTTTTGTCTTCTTTCTTTAAAGGAAAAAAAAGAAAGCTTCTACTCACTGGCCAGGAGATGGAAAGGGGAAGAAAACCCACCATATATGTAAATATTTTCAGTGCCAAAAGAAAACACACAGAAATCTGAACTTCTTTTCTGCTGGGAAATTGGTTTTTTTTATTTTTTGGACCAGGCTGCTTCTTGCGGGCGGCTGTTTCCAAAACATGTGGTTCCGTAGGCATGTTTGTGGATCTGCTCTTACGTTATGCGATACGTTTTTGGGCAGATTTCGATAGCCGTGTATTTATTTTTAATGCATTATGAATTTAAACCTATAATCCACCCCAATTCTTTTGTGGCTCGGGGTGGCTGGCACGGCATCCGTTCTCATCCTGTGGCCTCTTCCTTCGTCTAGAGCTGACATTAAAACTTTACATTAAGGTGATTTAAAATAAATAAATACATTAACATTTACGGAATCCTCTGCTTGGGGAGGAGGCTTGGTTCTGTGAGCTATTCAATTCATTCAACTTGAGCGAATTTGCATTATTTATTCCAGTTTTGCTAATGTGGGGTCCTGAAGCACCCCCCCACACACCCCACACTGAAAACCTTATTCACACCACTCCTCTGCTTTCTGAAATTTCAGCAGGCATCACATGCCTGCTGGAAAACCATGAGGACTATCAGCTTTGCCAGTTGTTTTTGAGAAGGAATCTGAGGTTCTTAGGAAGCTGCAGTCTGGATTCAAAAGCGCATTCAATGTTTTCTGTGGCATCCTACCACGCTTGGTGGGATATCTGTCCACTTTTCCTTGGAAACCTTCGTAGCAGATTATTCCACAAGCTTCCCTGGGTTGTTGTCTCCCGCCCCCAACCCACCCTGGTTTTCTTTCCCTTTCAGGGAGATTTCTCAAATATCTACATATATGATGGGTTTCCTCTTTGCCAGCAGAACTGCAGATCAGCCTTTACCTTAGCTGCTTGCTCGGAAGGAATGCAGCATTGCCAACCTCCTGCAATTTGAAACAATAAACAAAAACAGCATGGAGCAAACGATAGCGAGAACCTGGCTATGAAACCATGACATTAAGTCAATTACGGAGCACAGGGAGAGCTGGCAAAGCTGCTACACTGCGGAAGAGGAAGGAGGCGAGAACCTTCTGAAAGCATGTGCTTTGTCGTTCGTTAGACCTGGGATAGGAAACCTGTGGCTCTTGGGACGTTGACGGACTACAGCTCCCATCATCCCTGGCTATTGGGTATGCTGGCTGTGGCTGATGGGTGTCGGAGTCCATCAGTGTCTTGCGGGCCCCCGTTTCCCCATCTCTGCTTGAGATCAAATGCTCTGGAAGGCTTTGCAATAGCACTGCATGAATTTCTGTGTCACGACACTCGTGCACTCCCTGTAGCTGAGCACCGCCACTGGCACTATTGCATTTAGGATCCCGACTCTTTTAATTCTAACGAGCCTGTTTTTTTCCTACAACGCAACTCCGCTGAAGAAACCTTATTTTGACGGAATTAGATGATGCTCAGCCTGCATAGATTTGTGCCTGAGAAAGCCGAAAGTTATGATGGAAGAAAACTCGCTAGCTTTTGTTTGTGGGCGGCACGTGCACCTGTTGCACAATCTCGGAAGAGACATTTCCTCCCTGTGGGGTGGGAAAGGAGGAATACTTCTTTTGTGGTTGGGGTCAGGGATAAGGGGCGGCCAGATCTGTGTGTCTCCAGTCCGCTTCAGATTCGCAGGTGTTGAATCATAACTCTGCTTTGTCCTGTTTTGCATTGTTCTATAAAAGCTTCAAGAAAGTATAGGCGTTTTACCCTTAGCAATGATGACAACAATAAATATGCTACAGGGTCTCCTGGTTAGAGAGTGAGCTTTCTATACAAGCAACTTATCCACAAGTCCTCTTGCCTAGATAAATTTGCTAAGTGGAGGTTTGTGGACGATGCTAGAGATCTGCAGGGATTTAAGTATTGCACAAGATTACCAATCAACCTAATAACAACAATAATTAATAATAATAATTTTTAAACGACAACAATAATAATTTTAGATGCACAGAACGCTAAGGTTCCAGGGTTTCAGGGATGCGATCTGAGATGTCAAGTAGCTTTGGTCACCTTGTGTGGATTATGGAGCCCATCATCTCAAGCGCGAAAGACCAGGAAAAAGAGGTGTATCTTCAGCATAAAATGAAAGCTGTATAGTGAAGATGTCTTTTTCTATGCAAGACATACTTGCATACTTTGCATACTTGTGGGGACTTTACCCTAAAATATGCATTTTTGTATATGTTCTGGGATCTCTTGCCATTGTTGGTGGGTGGCCCAGGGGTCACAATCCCAGGGTCTTTTACTGGAGGTCCCCAATCTTCTACCCTTCCCAACCCAGTTTTAATACCATAAGAAGAGCCTGCAGGATCAGGCCAATTGTCCATCTTGTCCATCATTCTGTTCTCACAGTGGCCAACTAGATGCATGTGGGAAACTGGCAAGCAGGAGCACAAGAGCAGTCCTCTCCCCTCCTGTGGTTTCCAGTAGAGGCAGAGCATAGCATTCATGGCTACTAGCCATTGACAGGCTGATCCTCCATGAATTGGCCCAACCCTCTTTTGAAGCCCTCCAAGTTGGTGGCTATCACTGCGTCATGTGGACATGAGTTCCATAGTTTAACTAGGCACTGTGTGAAGAAGGACTTTCTTTTATCTCTCCTGAACCTTCCAACATTCAGCTTCACTGGAGGTCTACGAGTTCTGGTGTTAGGAGACAAAGAGAAGAAGGTTTTTCAGTCTACTTTCTTCACGTCATGCATGATTTTATAAGCTTCTACTGTGTCATCTCTTGCTAAACTCAAAATTCCCAAATGCTGCAACCTTTCTTTGAAAGGGAATCACTCCATCTCCTTGATCTTTCCGGTTGCCCTTTTCAGAACCTTCTCCAACTCTTACAATACCTTTTTTGAACTGCTTTTAAGCTTCCAAAGAAAAACACCTTTACTTATAAGGCAGCTGCCAAAATTGCAGTGCTGGTGGGACCTCAGCCCGGCCTGGCCTTGTTAATTTCCCAGAGTCATCAAGACATGCCAATAAGAATATGCACATTTTAATGCAGGTATTTGTCATTAGACTGCGCTGTGAGTCCTTTAGCAATGTCTCTCCTGGAAGGAGCGAGATGATAATCTCCTTATGAGATTTAGGGAGCGCAGCATGTGTTAGTAAGTTGTGTGGGAGGGCGGGTGGGGAGACTTGTGGCCAGCTTCCAATGGTTCCTTGAAGAGTCCTTTTTTGCGGGCGCCTGAATCAGAGAACTGTAACCCTAAAATGTAACTCACAGATGTCACTGCCAAATGCCTTTCTGGCTGCCTCTGCAGTCACGATTTGGCGTTTGCCAAGGATTTCTTGACATCACTGCTGGTTACAGGGTCCAGAAAGGGGGTGTTTTGTGTTTACCACTTTGCCTTGAAGGAGCTCAAATATCAAACTGAAATTATGCAAGCAGATAAAATCTCTGGCATTCTTCCTTTGCCTGACTGGTCTGCATGCTTGATTCTGAACTCAGAAGTTTTGATTCCCCCCCCCCCCAACCTAAGTACCTCCTTTTTGCTAGTTTCTTGTAGACATCTGGCTTGCCTCTGTGAAAACAAGATGTTGGGTTAGATGGACTCATCCAGCAGGATCTTCTTATGTCCCTGTGATCACATTCTCCAGCCCCTTCTTGGCAATGGGCAGATTAATGTTTTTGTGGTAGATTCGTTCCTTGATCTCAGCCAGGTATATCCTCAGTGCTATCTAGTCTAGGCTGAGTCTTCTGAGGAGTGTTCCGGCTTATTTTGTTTCTGAAAACCAGAGGCATCCAAACTCTGCCCTCTGTGCGTTCTCTCTAGAGAGACGCTCTGGTACCAACCTGTCTATTTTTATTTTCTGTCTCCCTTCTGACATCCTTCCTCTTTCCATTCTGACTGGCCTAGGAGGTATTATTCAGCAGGCAATCGCCCTGCATTAGGGGTGGAAGGGTCCATCCATTTGGTTTCGCTCTGTTTTTCATTTTTCCAATAATTAGTTCAGTCCACCACATTTCTGCAGCAATTTGTGATACTTTTTAAAAAATTCTCATAAAAATTCATAGCATTTTAGTGTAAATTTCTCCTAATTTTTGTGTATAGTTTGGACTAATGTACTGTACGTATTTTTCCAAGTGCAAAATAGCATTTTTGTAAGTTAATTTTCTATATAGTTTTCACCAATACTTTCATTTTTATGCACACTTTCCGATAATATGTGCATTTTTTAAACGTTGCCTGGTTGGAGAACTGCATGACCAAAAAGATGCTGACGCAGATTCCTCTTGTTACCAGTATTTGCTATAATTATTTTGACTTACATGCTTCTTTCCAGTCT
This sequence comes from Podarcis gaigeae, assembly GCF_964106915.1. NCBI lineage: Eukaryota > Metazoa > Chordata > Lepidosauria > Squamata > Lacertidae > Podarcis > Podarcis gaigeae. The sequence goes on from NC_139692.1 coordinate 34,063,407, forward strand.
CTCTCTTTCTCAGAACAATGGTCAGGTCCTGTTTTGCACTGTTTGATTGACTTACAAACTGGGACTCTGGCCTCCCAGCCAGTCACAGAGAAGGTGCCGGAGGGGCTAACATTTTTCTGTTTACAAAGAACCTCCTTTTATGCTTGCTGTTGTCGATTTGAGCTCTCTTATAAGATGCATCTCCTTCACATGTCTACAAGCAGATATTTTACTTCACCCGTAAATCTGATAAGAAGTGTCTCTAAGTACCATTCTTTTCCGTGTATAAGACAAGGTTTTCTCCTGTTAAAATAATGTTTAAAAATTGGGGTCGTCTTATACATGGGCAGTTCAGAGTGGGAACAGGTGATTGGTTGCTGCCGCGAGTAGGAGGTTGTTTGCGGCGATTGTTCTGGTGATTGGTGGCTGCGGCGAGGGCTGCTGTCGATTGGCTGTTGTTGAGTCAATTGGGCGGGTGATTGGCGGCGAGGGGGCTGATTATTGTTGGCTTCTGCAACGTGTGCTACTGGCAGCATTGACCATTTCTTAATTTTGAGTCCCCCAAAATAGGGAGCATCTTATACATGGGGGCTTGTTATACACGGAAAAGTACGGTAAGCAAAAGAGAGAGAGAAGTGTAGCCAGTAGCAGCGGATACCTTCCAGAAAGCCCCCTCTGTGTCTAAAATCCTACCTGGAAATCAGAATCATTTGTCGTTATGTGTATTCCCCAATTGGATTCAGAGCAAGACCCTGATTTATCCCACCAATGGCAAGTCTGGAGAAAGACTGGATGTAAGTGCTTTGCGGACCTATTCGTTGACCATAGGTTCCAGCACATAAGCTTTAGATTAAACCCATTTATCATAATCGAGACTAGGACACAAGGGGTCGAAGGTCGCAGGCTTCGCTAATGAATTAATCTTGGTGTCGCGTTCTGAGCGCATGCTGGCCTGCACAGGTTGGAGCTTGAAAGGCAGCTTGTTTCAAAATCCTAGGGTTAAGATGGAGTGTCCCTTAAGACCTCTTGACTGCCCTATAATCACAGTTATAAGAAGAGTGCTTGACAAGTGGATGAATAGATGCTCTCCCTGTCTTTCTCTCTCTCTCTCTCTCTCACACACACACGCACTTCCAATTATAGAGAGGTTAAGGTGTTACTTGCATTTGCCTGCCCCTTCATAATGTAAGTTCCCTAAACATTATACAGCTGCTGCTGCTTCTTTGGCGATCACTCGTAGCCGAGTAAGATTGTCTTCCATAAAACACGGTTTTAACAATGAGTCCGTAAGTGAATGTGGAGGCCAATTCTGGATCCACACGTCCTTCCACAGTGGGGACATTGGTTACTGTGTGGGAGTTGATCACAGTGTGGATTTGCCAAGCATGCCTTTCTCTTAGCACGTATCTCCCTTGAGTCCTGAGTTTGAGTGTCTTGGACACTGAGGTCCAGCGAAGAGGACCTTCTGGCGGTTCCCTCACTGCGAGAAGCCAAGTTACAGGGAACCAGGCAGAGGGCCTTCTCGGTAGTGGCGCCTGCCCTGTGGAACACCCTCCCACCAGATGTCAAAGAGAACAGCAACTACCAGACTTTTAGAAAACATCTGAAGGCAGCCCTGTTTAGGGAAGCTTTCAATGTTTGATACATTACAGTATTTTAATATTTTGTTGGAAGCCACCCAGAGTGGCTGGGGAAACCAAGCCAGATGGGCGGGGTAAAAATTATTATTATTATTATTATTATTATTATTATTATTATTATTATTATTAATTCAAAGCCCATGACACCTTTGGTGAAGGCTGTTCTCCAATTGGAGCACTCGCAAGCGTTTTCCAATTGTCAGTGTTTATACTACATTTTTTTAGATTTGCCTTGAGACAGTCTTTAAACCTCTTTTGTTGACCACTGGCATTACGCTTTCCATTTGTAAGTTCGGAATAGAGTAGTTGCTTTGGAAGACGATAATCAGGCATCCATACAACATGACCAGTCCAACGAAGTTGATGTTGAAGAATCATTGCTTCAACACTGGTGATCTTTGCTTCTTCCAGTACACTGGTATTAGTTCACTAGTATTAGCTGTTATACACCAATTAGGTTTAAAACAGAAATAAAAGTGTAACACAGAATAATGTAGACAAATTCAGTATAAAAATCACACATAAAGCAGAAAGTTTGAAATCTTTGTTAAGCAGCCTGATCAACTAAAAATCTTCCAGCTGCTATTAAAAAAAAGACAAGTGGTATTGAAACAGTCTTTTAAGTTTCAAAGTGGTATTTGAAAAGTCCTGAAGTGTTGGGTTTTTTTAAGTATTGATGTATGTAAATGAAGCATTGAGCTGGCTTGTACCTCTGTGGAACATACCTGGGGCAAATGCTTAAAATGTCCAGCTATGATCAGAGCTGTCTAAAGTTGCCTTGAGATGTTCTATGCCAGCGACCCCCAACCTTTTTGTGGGTTATGTACTGTATGTAACAATCATTTTCACAGATATCAGGAGACAAGGTCCATTTCAAGCTCAGACAACAGGCTGATTTGCCCCAATTCCCGAGTTCATTGCATTTAATCTGGTGTCACCCAGGAAAGTAAACTGCTGAATATTTTATATTTGCGATGTACCAAAATGTGGCACAACAGCTTCAAAAGCAGTTGCAAGCGCGCGCACACACACACACGCACAACCTTGACATTTCCCCCTTCTCAGTGTATTTGCGAATATTCCTGTGTGACAGAAATATTGGCAGGCTTTTAGCAGCTTTTACAAGTGTGGAGGAGCAATGACAAGTGCATCCTTTAAAAATGATTAGGGCAGATGATTTGGAGGTGGGAGATCTTTGTTTTGCAACCAGTTAGGCTGTGCAAGGTGAGAAGGGCTTTATCACAGGACTGGGGTAGCCATTGATGGTTTCGGACTCCAGGGGCTAGTTCTCTTTGAGTTGTGCCTCGCATTGTGCCACTACAGGTCAGAAGGGGTTCATGGTATGGACTGCTCCTCCATGCAAAATGGCAACTCTCTGCTTGTTGAAAGCTGTTATGCTGGAATTTCTTCACCCAACGTGGGGCTTGAACCCACAGCCCTCAGATTAAGAGTTTCATGCTCTACCAACTGAGCTATCTAGCCTTGGACCATGACTCCCATCAGCCCTGACTTTAGCCCTGCTGGCTTAGGCTGATGGGAGTTGGAATAGAACAACTTTCTTGCAGGCACCTGGTATATAGGTTACCCGTATGCAAATCTGTCATTATAAGGAGGAGACTGGCAAGCTTTGAGCTTCAGTCCTACTTGCTGAAAGTGTAGGGCATCTTTGTCTTTTGGAGTTTTATCTCTGTCTCGACACTTGGTTGCTTAATAAAGAGCCCTTGACGCTTTGTTGCCTGGGGAAGAGAGAAGCGAAAGCTATTGATTTTGTTCTCTTTTTTAATGCTGGCTTTTATCCTCCTGAGTTTTCCTCTGGAAGGAAAAGGAGCTAGATGACAGACCTGAATCCTTCTCCCCTTCAAATTGTTGAAGGAAGGTAAAAACCTTGAGAGAAGCATTGGAGATAGCAGTGGCAGAAAGAGACAAATCAGGGCTAAGTAGCTGGCCACATCTGGATGATGTGATGAAGTGTTGTTTAGTGTAGCACTCAAACACAACCAGTTATTTGGAATGAGCCAAAGCAAGTCTTGGACTCATGTGCTCCCCTTGACTCCTTCAGCTTGGCCATGAGTCGGGAAGCTCTCACTTCCATTTTTGATTGACTCCAGTTTAGTGTTGCATCTGAATGCTAAACTGTGGTTAATCTTAACTGTGCACAAGCCAATTTAATAACCCATGCTTTGTAAGTTGACTTGGAAATAAGGGACTCCTTCAAATAAAACTCCATAAAGTCGAGGGTGCGGCCACACTATTCTGTCTATCCCTTCGTAGCAAATGACTGCTGGTAAGGCCCTCATATCCTCCATTAATATGTCCAGTCCCCTGGCTGGCCTTCAACACACGAGTCTCCCAGATCTGTTCAGGAACAGCATCCTCTCTCATTCTTGCACTAATGTTTTCAAGTGGCCTAATCGGTTGTGACTTTTCCTTTGAGCAAACCGGCCTTTGGTTCCTAAAGCACAGCCAGCTCCCTAAAGGCTTGGAGTCACTGTCGTTGCTTGTCAAGCAATATGTAACTAGATGGAATATTTTTCGCTCAATCAGCTCAGGCCATTTCCTCCTTTCCGCTTTTCTTGGGCTGTAACATTTAGCAGATTCATTGGGGAGATCAGGGGTAGCCTTCCAATGATGCTGGACTCCAAAGCCCATCATCCCTGACCATTAGCCTTGCTGCTGAGGCTGATGGGAATTGGAGTTCAAAAACTTGTGGCGAGCCACAGATTCCCCACTCCTAAATTAATCCTGTTTTTTTTAAAAAACGCATTTTTAAAACACATGCAACTAAGTGTGTGTTTTAAAATGCATATATGAATGGACCATTAGCCTTGCTGCTGAGGCTGATGGGAATTGGAGTTCAAAAACTTGTGGCGAGCCACAGATTCCCCACTCCTAAATTAATCCTGTTTTTTTAAAAAACGCATTTTTAAAACACATGCAACTAAGTGTGTGTTTTAAAATGCATATATGAATGGAAGTAATGCACAAAATGCATTATGTTGCAGGAAAAGCATTGCAAAAATTCCTATATTTGAGTACAAAAATGTGCATGGGAGAAATTTGCACTAAAATGCTGGTGAATTTTCCTGAGGACTTTTAAAAATGGCAAAGAGGTGTGGAAATGTGGAGAAGCGAAACTGCAGTTGACAGGTTTACACATCCCATCCCTGGGCCAGGGCTCACCTGAAGTTCCTACAATGAACGTTATGCTGCTTTTGGCTTTCTTCCCAGTGCCGTAGAAAGTAAGACAACGCCAGGAGGCGACACGTGGAAGGGTCAAAACTCAGGCTGGTGACATATGGGGAAATTGCAGCGTTCCGCTGAAACCAGCGGTTTACCAGTAGAAGGGGCATAGAAGCGCAAAGACGCCCTGAGGGTTCTCCAGGAAAGCTTTCAGAGCATCAAATTAGATCCCTTTTTCACATACCTTTAGAAATAATTGAATGACTCATTTTGGAGCAGGTAGGCGAGAATAAAATAGCAACTGCTGCAAACCCTCCTTAATTGTAGAAGTTTGCAAAGGTTGTGAAATGAGTTTTAGTCTGTCCTGGATTAAACACTGCAGATTCCTGCAAGCAGCAAGCTATATTATAGTGAGTGAGAAGGTGGAACAGACAAACAGGACAGGGGTGTTTTCCAAAAGCAACACAAAACAAAAAACTTCTGCAGAAGGCAACAGCAGACAAAGAGCTTTTCCGAATTCCAAGATATCATTTTCTCTACTTTTCTGCTACTTTTTTTTATAAAAGAAAACAATGGCAGCTTATTTCCTTTCAGAAAATAGCAGAAAAGGATGTCGCTGCCTCCCCCTCTTTAAGGAACAAAAAGATTTGCAATCTCAAGAAAAATAGATTTGTTTGGGAAGGCTGTTTATAAAGGAGATCTGTCCCCAGTAGGTTGGAGTGGGTTTGTTTTTAGTTGCCGTATTTTTCGCTCTATAACACGCACCCGACCATAACACGCACATAGTTTTTAGAGGAGCAAAATCCGTAGGCATGCTACCCGTAGGCATTCCCTCCATAACACGCACAGACATTTCCCCTTACTTTTTAGGAGGAAAAAAGTGAGTGTTATGGTGCAAAAAATACGGTACTTACTGCACTTATTTGTAAAATTAAACTCAAAGCGACTTAAATAAGGCATCCCATGTGGAGCTATAGTAGGGCTCTTAGGTAACCAATCCGAGCTGCTTTCAATGAAGTTCTAATTCTATAATGGGAATGGGCTTTTTAAAAAAAACTTGGGGATGGCACACTACTGGTGGGTGTGGCAACAGGTGTGACTTTTTGTACAGGAGGCTGTGCTCATTAGGACCACGAAAAAGGCAGAGCACATCTCTGCATCCTTCATCCAGGCAACCGAGAAGCCTGATGACATTTGACCATGCAGAAGCACTTGACAAGAGTTTCCAAGAACCGGTCAGAGGAGTCTGGGGGCCATATTTTGCCCCTGAGCCTGAGGTTCCCTATAAGGCAGAGATATGGCCTGAGACACCACAGCCCTGCTCCAACCCAGAAAGCCTGAACCATTGGTGGGTAAGCCGGCACTCTTGGGGTGACAAGAGCAGCAGGCAATATTTCCAAGCTTGGGAATATGATTATTATTATTTGGAGCGTGTTCATCAGGCTCACCTCGAGTACAAGGCAGGCCTTATGGCTGCCTCAAATTGTTCCTTTACAGCCAGGCAGAGGAATCTGTGACCCTCCAGATATTCGTGGACTTCCGACTCCAGTTGTCCCAAGTCAGCCTGGCTTATGGTCAAGGAGGATGGGAGTCGTGGTCTGGCAGCACCTAGAGGGCCACTGGCTCCCCAGTCCTTCTCATAACGGAGGCAGCAACCGCAGTCTGTGCTGCAAAGGGTGTCCAGGGGAAGCATCCATGGGGGCCCCACAGCAGTGCAGCTTCCCTCCCTTAGAGCACCTGTCAGGGAACTGCCATCAGCTCAGAGGTGAGAGGTGGAAGGGCAGTTGTGTTATAGGGAACCTCCGAAGATCTTGCAAAGCAGTTCCTCCTCTGGCAAGGAGGAAAGCCCCGCCTCCAGAGGTGCAGGGACCAGGAGATGCTAGGGAGATCCTCAACATGGAGCCTGTGCAAAGCGGAGGGGGGGGAAAGCCCCCCTTTGCCAGCGCCCACTCTGCGCAGTAGGTTTCGGCGCAGAGAGAGAGGGGAGGAGAAGGATGGGGGTCACACGGCTGTTATGCTGGCGGAGGTACAAGGACCGGCCACTCCCAGATTCTGCTAGCGACTGAGCCAGACATGAACTTGCGATGCTCTTCACCGTAAATATTTTGGACTAATAATAGTAAAGCTGGGAAAGACAGGTCAGAGTCTTGCCTGTTTGTTCTCAAGCAACCACACCAACACCCGACAGCACCCAAGCCCTTGAGGGGCAATGCCAGCAGGAATTGTTCTTTGCGTGCTCAGGTTCAAGCAGCCCAGGCAAAGGAGGCCTTTCTCAAGGACAGCATTGCTTTAGACCGGGCGCCAAATGTGTGGTGGTCTTCTTTTAAAAAATTTGAAGTTTGGGGTTGTTGTTTTAGCTTTTTCTAACTTTAATACAAAGCCGTCTTGTTTTCTCACTTTATTGAGCGGCTGGTTTGGTTTTCTGTTTTCTATTCCTGTACGCTGGCCTGTCGTCTGATTTTTCTCTTCTGTTCTCTCTTTATTTTAGAAAAGTGTTATAGCCATTTTATTAAACACACACACACAACCCTGCCTCCAATATCTTGTGCCAGTAATCCGAGACCCCTGCTTGGCACACTGTGCTTGTTATTCTTTCTCACAAACAGATAATGGGGAGTGAGGAAAGGACAGGAAATAGGCAGATGTTGTTGTATTGCCAGAGGGGATGGATGGATGACAGGCAGGGAGTCGTCTAAAGATGGCTTGTCAACATGCGCTGTACAAAAACAACCATCTCCCCCAGCTAAAGAAGGGGTGACATTGCTTGCAGAAACCTTTGAGGAGTTTATGCTGCTGGGTCTTTGACTGTTCCCAGTGTGGGAGCAGCACGACTCTTGCACGGCCACCGTGGGAGGGATGCCCAGCGCACCTGGGCGATGCCGTTTCCGCTTGCCTGTTTTACTTTTTCTCTTCCACAAATGGCTCGCCTGTCCAAAAATGACAAGTGAGCCAGCAGGATGGCCTTCAGTGACGGCTGCTCTCGATGTCAGGGTCTGTGTCTGTAAAGTTTCTGTGGTTTTTTTTATTTTTGGAACTTGCTGATACCTTTCCTCCCCCTCTTGCTTTGCAGAGTAAATCAACTCATGATGCCTCCAGCCTCTGTGAAAGTCTAAGGCGGTGAGTAAACCAAAAGAGATGTGTGCGTCTTCTGTGTGTGTGTGTGCAGGTTGGAAGGAGGTAGCTGGGCCTTTGGGCTGATGTGTTGAAGGGGAGCATCTTCAAATACCTGAAGGGCTGTCACATGGAAGAGAGAGCAAGCTTGCTTTCCGCTGCTCCAGAGGGTAGGACCTGAGCCAATGGATCCAAAATGCAAGGGAGGAGATTCTGACAAAACCTTAGGAGTGTGCTGGCTGTTTGCCTTAATAAACATTGATTGATTGACAAAACCTTAGAAAGAAAAACTTTAATATCTATATCTATATATCTATAAAAGAGGTAAAGGACCCCTGACAGTTAAGTCCAGTCGTGAACGACTCTGGGGTTGCGGCGCTCATCTCACTTTACTGGCCGAGGGAGCCGACGTTTGTCCGCAGACAGTTTTTCTGGGTCATGTGGCCAGCATGACTGAGCTGCTTCTGGCAAACCAGAGCAGCACATGGAAACACCGTGTACCTTCCCACCAGAGCAGTACCTATTTATCTACTTGCACTTTGACATGCTTTCGAACTGCTAGGTTGGCAGGAGCAGGGACCGAGCAACAGGAGCTCACCCCATCGCGGGGATTCGAACTGCCAACCTTCCGATAGGCAAGCCCTAGGCTCAGTGGTTTAGACCACAGCGCCACCCATCTATATCTATAATATTTTCATTTTTTCTAATAACAGTTTTCATATGCTTACATATCAAATCCAAATTTGCATTGATTGACCCCCCCTCACTGACTTCCATTCCCCCCTTTATTTTCCATGCATCTAATTATATTTCCACTTAATTTCAAATTATTTTTCACATCATAATTCCACCTTCAGTTCATAAATGCTACAACAATCCTGCTAATGCTTCCACATTTTTATAGTGCTCTTTAAAATAATCTATAAAAAAATTCCCCGTTCATTATTACACTTTTTCTTCATCTTCATGCCTGATCTTACCCAGAAAGTTTTGCCATTTCAGCAAAGACTATCATCTTAGTCCTCCATTCTTCTTTCGTTGGTACGTTCTCTTCTTTCCACTTCTGGGCAGAAAGAAGAACTTTCTGACAGTAAGAACTGTTTGACAGTGGAACACACCTCCTTCAAAGGTGGTGGACTCGCCTTCACAGGAGGTTTTTAAACAGACGTCGGATGGCCATCTTGATTCTCTAGCTGTGATTCCTGCATTACGGGGGGTTGGACTAGATGACCCTCGGGGTCCCTTCCAGCCCTACAGTTCTATGATTCTGTGATTGTCTGCAGAGAGAGCAGCCTGGGTAGACACCCCCATTTACTCTGCAGCCAGTGCACTCCTGCTCCTGGTTTGTGAAGCTGTGTGCGCACAACATTAGCCACAATCCAGATGTCTTGTAGGGTGTTTTGTTTGTTTGTTTTTGAGAAATGTTGTATTTGGGGGCATTTACCCTAAGAACAGCTTCAATCTGATTTGAAAACATAAGCCATATATGAAGATCTCCACGCTGCCTCTCAGCTGACTGAGGGCGGCTCAGAAACACATTTGACCGTAGAAATGTGTACAATGACATGCAAATGTGATTTGAAGGGCAGCTGGGGATGGGTGTGGGGGGGGGATCTTGCAGTGTTTTAAGCCATTAATGTGCACATCGCCTAAGGCAGCCTTTCTCAACCTGTGGGGTCCCCAGATGTTGTTGGGACTACAACTCCCATTACCTCTAGCTAGCAAGGCCAGAGCTCAGGGATGATGGGAGTTGTAGCCCAACAACCTCTGGGGACCCACAGGTTGAGAACCGCTGGCCTAAGGCTTCCTTGCCCCAGGAAGCCTGTGAAACCACAAGGCGGAAGCGTTTGTGTCCGTAAAGCTGTATAGGGCATTGAAAAATTTGGATGAGTGCGGATTTTGAAGGCTTGGCCCCTTTGATTCGTGCATATTCCTTTCCGAATGAAGAAATGGGGAATGTCTGTCTTTAAAGGCATGCTGAATTGAGTTGCTCCTCTATCCATGCATTGGAAATGCAGTGGGTTTGAGTAGGCGGACTTGAAGGCTCCCCTCAGTGACTCTTAAATTGAACAGAGCATTCCTGGAAGGCGGCGAAAGGCTGCACAGGGCATCTACTGGAGTCATAAAAGGAATCCGGCCATCCCAGTAGGAGCCTTTGCACAATCCTATTAAGTAGCTCTTACAGTTGCGATTAAATTTAATTGTATGAACACCAAGGGATTCATTTGACAGTCCTTTTAGTCTTTTTTAATCACTTTAGGTACATTATTAGGCAAACAGGCTTTCCAAGTGTATTAGTAGCTCAGCAGCCCCTCCATTTTTAATACAGAAAATGCCACTTCAGAGGGAGCAGTTAGGCTCTAGAAGTGGAAGCGGGCATTTTTACTTTTCCCCAGCCTGCCAATTTCCTGCTCCAAATCCCCACCTCCAAGTCCACAATGGCTTTTCCCACTCTGGGGGTCCAAAACTGGGTGAGCCCCTTGCTTCCTTTAGCTGATCCCAGTCCCAAAATGTAGCCTTACCTGTACTGCTTAAATAATAGTTTCATTGCATATATTTGCAAGCAGCAAACCATTGCATATTTGGGCATGTAACAAACCATTGCATATGTTTGCATGTAAAAAGCCGCTTGGCGATTTCCCCCGGAAAAAAGACTTGTCTGGTCTTACATAACATAAGTGGGAGCATCACATGACCTATAGCTGTGGGGAGATGAAGGCCCTTCAATGAACCTAAGCTGATCTAGGACTACTCAGTTCCTGGATGGAAGGCCACCTGGGAATGCCAGTGTTTGCCAGCTGGAGCTCTCTCACAGCACAGACAGGATGTGACTGTTGTAAAATAAATTGAGAGAGTCACAATTTAATTACAGGTTGTCACTCATTGCTAGAGGAGAATGCCATGTTCACTCTTTAATTTTGCAAGAACAGACTAGATCAGCAGAACTTAATACTTTGGCATTGTAGTGTATTTAATAAGGGCCTGATCGGAACAGATCCATGTCCTAAAAAATTGCTTTGTATCTGAAGCAGCTATAAAGGAAAATTAACCTAAGACTTATCACCGCTTAAAGCTGTGTGCCGTCATGAGGAACAGGAGAATAAAACCCTGTTTAGGTAAATTCCAAGTCTTGGGCTATCTGAGTTGATATAATTGCCCAAGCATGGAATTTTAAAATCCTACATTGAAACCAGGAATGAAGTCAGGCCCATACCATCCTCACGTATTTTCGTCTTTACAAATACAATGGTCCCTCAGGTTACAGACACTTCAGGTTACAGATGCTTTAGGTTACAGACTCCGCTAACCCAGAAATAGTACCTTGGGTTAAGAACTTTGCTTCAGAATGAGAACAGAAATCGTGCAGTGGCAGCGGGAGGCCCTATTAGCTAAAGTGGTACCTCAGGTTGAGAACAGTTTCAGGTTAAGAACGGACCTCCAGAACGAATTAAGTTCTTAACCCGAGGTACCACCGTAAGCAAATTGCCTGATGCAGCAGACTTCCATAGGAAACAACTGAACCTGTCTTCCCTTGCTTACTTCTGGCCCAGTTCTGCAGCCTGCTGGATTATGGCCACACATATTCCCGTTAGTGGTCTGAGCTAATACACATCCAACTGTCTCCCTTGCTCTGAAAGCTTGTGTGTCTCCCTTCTTCCATGCTAACAACATGTCTTTGTTCCCTTCCACACAGCTGACGTCCCGGATGATGAAGGAAAGCTTTTGTGAGCTCCGGCAGCCGCCGAACCCCGAAACGAGCACCTGCAGGAGACGCCCTCCCCCCTCCGATCCACCCTTCCCAGAACATGAAGCCGCGGGAAATTCATCCCGGGGAACCGATTACACAGCAACACGGTGTTACTTCAGCCAGAGGAGAGGGGAAGTCCGTCGGAGCACATCTCAACAGACATGGAGTCCTGTGCTTTTGCGGTCTTGCGTAAAGAAGATCTCCCGTCTCCCCTGCTCCAGAGGGAAGGGAACTTACTGGCTGGCATCTTTCCCAAAAAGAAGTCACTTGGAGGACCGGTGTACAGCTTTGCTTTCAGCTCCATGAAGATGCTGCCTTGGGTCAACGGCGAAGACTCCCTTCCCCATTGAACACACTGCTGCTCTTGCCATCCATCTCTTGCCTCCACCCAGAGGCGTCATCCTAGTTGGAGAAGCAGAGCCTCGGATTTGGGTTGTGAAAGCCAAGATCCCTTTTGTATTATTGAATCTTGGCATAGGACACTTTCTGCAGGAGGTCAAAAAGATTGGACTGGCTGGGCACATTCACATATATACACATATATATTTAATTTAAAGGTGTTCTTTGCACTAGCAGGAAGCTGCTGGAGCTACCTCAAGGCCACTGCAGGGTTTGGTCTTGGCCAGGAATTTGGTGTTTTAACTTCCTACTGGGGAATCCAAGCGTAATTTCAAGCCCTTTGAGGGGTGGGGAGAAGCAACAGAGAAAGAGGCGGTGTGGGCAGCTTTAGCCGAGAATGTTACCTACCTACTGATGGTCCTCACCGGTCAGAAATGAAGCTGCCCGGAGTGTCCGTTTCTTTAAATGCAAGTGAATGTGAGATAGTTGCTGCTTTTGGGTCAAGGTTAGGTTGGAGAAGAACTGCTGTTTCCTGGTGGAGTCAAATGCTATGGGAGTAGGTTGATGTTGGGGAACGCTTTGGAGGGAGTAGGGCAGGCTGTGGCGGAGCCACAGTGATCCCACCCAGATCCCGAAATCTCCAGTCTCTACTGTTCCAAGAAATTTGTGTTTTCAGAAGGAACCTGATTGGCTCCCAGTAGCGCCTGTCAACTCACTCAGAGAAGCAGAAAGAACGTGAGGGTTAGCAGCAGGGGCGATTTCTGCTGTGTTGGGTTTAACATCAGACATCTCTTGTCAGTGAACATGCACATATAGTCAGGAATATTGCCTCGCACCTCTAGGAAGGGCCAGGAAGGTAGTGACACCTATGGGGGTTCGGGGCTCTGCTGAAAGGTTGTAGCACCTTAGAAGATGAAAGGCCTGCCAAGTTGTGGTAAAAAGGGTAAAGGGACCCCAGACCATTAGGTCCAGTCGCAGACGACTCTGGGTTGCGGCGCTCATCTCGCTTTATTGGCCGGGGAGCTGGTGTTTGTCCGCAGACAGGTTCTGGGTCATGTGGCCAGCATGACTAAGCCGCTTCTGGCGAACCAGAGAAGCGCACAGAAACGCCATTTACCTTCCTGCCAGATCGGTACCTATTTATCTACTTGGACTTTGACGTGCTTTCGAACTGCTAGGTTGGCAGGAGCTGGGACCGAGCAATGGGAGCTCCCTGCCACGGGGATTCGAACCGCCGGCCTTCTGATTGGCAAGCCCTAGGTTCTAAGGTTTAACCCACAGCACCACCCACCTCCCTAAGTTGCATGGTACACGGTGCCAATTCTCCACGACAGATCCCTGATAGAAGTGTCAGTCCCTTCAACTTCCTGTTGTTGGCGCTACAAGCTTTCTGCAGTCGAGTGGGGTGGTGGAGACAAGCAAGCTAGCTCCACACACACATAGACACCGCAAGTCAGGTGTGTCGGAGCGCAAACTTCTGAAGCAGGGAGCCGCTTCTGTGCATGAACCCCTGAGGATGAGGACTCCAAAATGTGCAGGGAGCTCAACAGGAATAGCTGCAGGGGGTGGGTTTGTGTAGAACATTTGTCCTTCACCTGTTTACTTGACTCAGATGTAGAAAGCCTGGAGCGGGCTACAGGCACATAGGAACCTGCTCTCCAGAAGAGGCCTAAAAAATACAAAGCAAAGAGACAGTGGAACTAGGTTTACTGTTTATTATACGCAGCCACTTTTGCATTGGAAAGCTATGAGCCAGCTCTGGGATTAGGCTGAATTTATTTGCCAGAGAGAATGGTGCTGTGGCAGGGAGAGCATAGCTGTCAGGGCCTGGAGGGGAAGATATCACCATGGTCTGAATTTCAGCCGCAGAAGAACATTAAGAAAAAGGTGCGCTCTCAGAGCATAAATCAGGTCGAAGCATCACCACGCAAGATGGGAAAGTAATCTTGACCTCCACCCTCATCATCTCCCCGCATCTCCTCAAATGTTCCACCTTTCACCCTGCCTCTCACAGCCGGGCTTTTGTCATTTGCTCCGTCCTTTCCCCCCCCGTCTTTCTTTCCTTATAAAGAGACACTTAAAAACAATCGCTTTGGCAAATGGTGAAAGGGATGGAAATGTGACGTACGTTTTCTTGTTATACAAGGCAGGACTCGAACCAGTTTTCTGATTTTCTTTCAGAAGCAAAACAAAAACAAATAAGACAAAAAATGGCTATTTTATATTTTAAAGAGCAATGAAGTTGATTATGGATCTCAGAGTATAAGAAGAAGAATTAAATATAAATATATGCATTATGTAAATTAAGAAATAAAGCTATTTAAACACTTTGTGCCGGCTTTCATCTCTCGCTCGGCTGCCTGTCGAGAACGCGGGTTCCAGGTGAGACAACGGCTTTGAAGGAAACCGCAGGTGTTTCTCCTCCAGCAGCGCTTACAGCCATGCCTGTGCAGAGATCTGAAGAGATTTGCTGCAAACAAGTAGGGCCAGTCCACGCAGGAGGCAAAGCAGGGCAACTGCCTCGGGCGGCAGGATACATAGGGGCAGCAGATCCGGGCTCTAAGGAACGTGTCTCCTGCTGCTGCCGCGATGGCAGCAACACCTGTGATGTGCTCCTTGGAAGCTGGGTCTGCCTCCTCCTTGGCAGCACCCCCCCATGCCACCTCTACAGCAGCATCTTGGCAAATAGGAGGCACTGCTGGTCTCTCACCACTAGGAAGGAAAGGGGGGGGCGGACTGCCATCTGGGTTCTCCTGAGCTCTGCTGGTGTGATTCAGGGTGAGCCCCTTACCCCACTGCAATGGCCCTTAATTCTCAGTAATGATGGCACTGGGCAACCCTCCCGGGGCAGAGAGTTCTATAAGTGGGGAGCCACTGCAGAAAAAGCCAGTTCTCATGTTGCCACCGTCCGGACCCCTTGTGGAGGCGGCACCTGGATAAGGGCCTCAGATGATGACTGCAGGGTCTGGGATAATAATAATAATAATTTTTTATTTATACCCTGCCCTTCCCGGTTCAGAAAACCTGGCTCAGGGCAGCTAACGACAAATTTAAAACACTTAATTGATGCAACAAAAAACAGCATAAAATACAGTATAAAACTTGAGTAACAATAAATTCAGAATTCAAAAATCAATTTAGGGGGAAATCAATAGAGAGAGGGGGCTGTTGATATGATCCAATACAACTCTTGTTGAGATTTGTGTTGCCATAGCTGGGCTCAGATCATTGGTCTCTAGACCGCTTAGCGTCAGCCTGCCTGTTTTTGTCAGCTACAGAGAGATTAGCCTTAGGGCTAAATGACTTGTTACAGTGCGGATGGTTCTACTCGCATTCAGGCAGATTCAAGTAGAAGCCGCCTGCAAACGGGGGAAGTCAGTGACTGACGTGGGTGTGGGTGTGTGTACATGTGTTTATCAGTGCAAAGATGTTAGAGGAGCGTGAACCTTGCATGCACACTCCCCCCACACCCCCAATTCAAGCAATGCATCTTCAGACAAATGCACATGTGCCCAGGCATGGCAGAATTCCCTGACGCTTCCAGGCATGGACGATTCATCCTCTCAAATCAATTCGGCTGCCTGACACACAGTCTCTGCAGGAACAACCCCCATACCGACTGCCAGTTGCGAGAGGCCGCGACCACCCCCTTCCATTTGCAGAACCAATTTGCAGAATTTATAACAAGGCACAGCTCAGAGGCGAGCTTCGGCGGAGGGGGTGAGCCAGGTCACATCCGAGGGCTTTTAATGGGGGCATAGCCTTTTAATAATGCGCTTAGGCTGGCTTTTGACATCTCTCGTGAACGACAGGGAACGCCCACTGCAGGAACCTTGACAGCGGTTTCCACAACTGCCCCACCCCACAACCAACCGCCCACCCCGTCTCAGAAATGGTGCTGAACAGGACTGCAAAGAGAGCAAATGAAAAAGGCATTTCCCCTCACAGAATCAACACATTCCTCTAGGGGCGATCTGTTGAGGACCACATAGCATTGTAAGAGTTGGAAGGGATCCTGCAGGTCATCTAGTCCAACCCCCTGAAATGCAGGAAAAAGTTTGCCCAATGGGGGTTCGAACCCACAACCCTGAGTTTAAGAGGCTCGCGCTCTACTGACTGAGCTGTGTGTTGGATTATCTGAAGTACGTTGCTGGCAAAGCATCGATCTCTCTCAAAAGGCCCAGGTTGGTTCCCCTTCAACCTTAGGATACATTTTGCTACCACCCCAACTCCCGACCTGCCTGGCAGCGACTGGAAGCAATGTGGGGGCATGCTGGCTTGCTGGACAGCAAAGCCCAGGCCTGCAGCATTTCAGGTGGAATAACCTGCTGAATGACCTCCTCTGCCTCTGGCCAGATACATGCCATTCATTTAAAGCACAGCAAAATCACTTTGGACTCCCATGGATTTCCCCAAAGAATTCTGGAAGCCGCATGTTGCTAAGGGTACTGCAATTTCCCGAGCGGTTTATCGTCTCCACCCCCATTGTTCTGCCCAGATGCTGAGGTCCAGCTCTGAAGGCCTTCTGGTGGTTCCCTCACTGCGAGAAGTGGAGTTACAGGGAACCAGGCAGAGGGCCTTCTCGGTAGTGGCGCCCGCCCTGTGGAATGCCCTCCCATCAGAGGTCAAAGAGATAAATAACTACCTGACATTCAGAAGACATCTTAAGGCAGCCCTGTTCAGGGAAGTTTTTAATGTGTGACATTTTATTGTATCTTTGGTCTCTGTGGAAGCCGCCCAGAGTGGCTGGGGAAACCCAGCCAGATGGGCAGGGTACAAATAATACATTATTATTATATTTATCAGCCTGTCCATCCCTCTTTACAGGGACGCCTGGGATTGTAGCTGTGTGAGGGGAATGGGCAGTGCTGTTTTGATTAAAGAAGCAAGGTGCCGCTCCTCATGGAGGGCAGCGCCATGGGTGCCAGCACAAAATGGCTGCCGCGGGCAGTTGTCATAATCTCATTGCTGAGCGACAAGGTGCAAACCAGCCAACCAGAAGCATCTCTGAGGTGGACTTCGGTCAGCATCCGAAGTCAGGTCCAGTCCCAGGGTCGGGCTAACAGCAATCAATGCGGTCAGACGGTCCAGGAATCCAATGATCATGGGTTCAGGGGTCAAGACGAGCAAGAAGCCAGGAACTGCAAACATCGTTTCCAGCATTTGATGGCTGCTGGAAACTCAAGCTTAAGGCAGCTGAAGCCAGCTGCTTCTTAACAGCACGTTCTATTGAGTCCTTGAAGGCTGATGAGCTGCAGGTGGAGTCACTCCATCTTCTCCCCCCTCCAGGCTGCTGTTCAACAGGTGAAGCAGACTCCTAGCCCATTACAGAAGCAGAAATAAAACAAGGTGCCAGTACTCCGTACCAGGGAGAACTCAAAAATAAAAATAAAAATCTAGGAATCAGGACGCCTAAAATCAATCAGCACCTTTAACACATTCCCCAGGGGTGTTTGCGGAAGGCCGCAAGAAAGTGGTGTAACTTTAATTTTAATAAGTATTAAATTTGTATTACTTTGGTGACAATTGGTTAAAGATTATGGAAAATCAAGAAAAAATAATTGGCAAAAAAAAAGTGGCATCATAGTGCTTTAAGTGTGTGGTACGGACGTAGCCACAAAATGCTGGCTGGCAGCTGAAGAAGCAGCGACTAGAAACTGTATGGCGGAGCGTGCAATGGAGTATCCTGAAAAGGAGCGTAGCTGGCTGCTGCAACCCTGGACGAGAGCTCCTCACCGCAACATTGTGGTGCACAGAATACTACAGAATCTCTCACACCCATCTGTTAGTACTGCTTCTCCTCAGACAGCAAAAAGCAGGTGGTTTAAGTCCCCATTTTCAAAGTACCCAGAACTCCGTAGGATGGAAACCTCCCTGGGGGAACTAGTGAAGGAGGCTGTTGCACATGGCGCCAGCCATTTTCATCCACCCATTTCCCCTCAGATGCCTAATCCTCTTCATATGTCAAAAGGCCTCTTTCCAGGCCACGAGGGGGATGCAGATGGGAGCGTTGCCATGGTAACCTTGTCCTCAAGGGGTCTGGAACCTCGAATCGCCCGGCTGCTTGGCGAGATGGTCCTTTTCACACCACGCAGAGATCCGCTTCTCCTCAGCGGAAAACTTTTTAGCGGCTCTTATGAATGTTCTCCAACGGGACGTGCCGCCTCTTCTCCTCAGGCACAAAAGATGAGCAGCTGTTTCCTTCAAGACATACGCAGAGGGTGGGCTGCTGTAGCTGCATCATTAAAGAATAATTAAAACAGCGAGACTGAACGGAGGGACGTGGGGGACGCACATGGCCCTGATGTCTTCCTACGCTCCTCTCCACATCCAATCCTATTCTACGGCACCCGCAGAGAAGCAAGACGTGACAGGCCGAAGGATGAGCAGATCCGAGGAGGAATATCAAGCTCTATGCGTTATAAAAACACCGGGGAGTTGTACTCGTGTCTTCTGCCTACTCCGTTTCTGTGCAAATGACAAACGCACACTGCAGATAGAAATCTAGCATATAAGTGAGGCATGTCCCTAGGAACCCTCTTTCCTACTAGTTTTCTACATGCAGGGGCTTGAGTTTTCATACAGAGAAGTCCATCACTGAACTGCCTTAAAGTGGTGTGGCCCAGGCACTGGTTTGCCTCACCATCTGCTCTTTTAAGAAAACCGGACCAATGTATTGACCCCAACAAAATTAAGACTTTAATAGCCCTCAAATTGTATTGACAGACCCCATTCAAGATTACGATTTAGGTCCAATTAAGATGTATGATTTAGGCCGCAAACCAAGAGTAAGTCAGCAAGCCCAGCCGAACTCTTGAGCAGAGATCTCTAGTGCTGCAGGTAGGCATGTGTCAATATACTTGGCATCCCGTTGAGGCAGAAATTCACCAGCAGGACAGAACACAAGAAGCAGATTAGGCATCTGGCTGGCTAACAGCCTGACGTATTTAAGAATTCACGAACTGTGGAAATATAAACAGGGGAGACAGTGGATCATTTGCAGGCTGGTACAGCCTTGTGAGGATTAACCAACGGTGGTGTGGTACAGCTTAGAAAATTGTCCTTGGATGCTGTGCTTGACGACATGCCACTTTTTGTATAATTACATTTTTTTGAAGGGCTTTTTAGGTTTAGCGCAAGAGGAAGTGCAAAGAGGATGGAAGTCACAGAATCGTGGAGTTGGAAGGGAGCTTCGGGGTCATCTAGTCCAACCCCCTGCAATGCAGGAATTCTCAGCTCCTGCTTTGCCCTTGTCTTCTCCAAAACAAGGGAAACTGTGCTCAACCTGGCAAAAACAGATCAAGTGATAAAAGGAAGGACTAGCCGCTCTAGAGTATCAAGTTACAAAAGTATAAGCATGCTTCTAGCATTTGTAGAACATGAGATATGAAACAGAAAATACAGGCACTATTTTTCTCAATTTTTTTCTATGAGAAACTCTTCCTTTCATTGTTTTATTCTCCCCCACCGAATAAACTTCAGCAACATCGTTTTCTGTTGTCCCAGGTGGCATAAGCCACACCAGAGGGTTCAAACTACGAGAGGAAGGACGTCTGATTGTCCATAAGTCTAAAGGAGCATCTCAGAAGGTGCTGAAGAAGAGGTTGGATCTCTGAAACAGATTTCCTGCACTGACTGGCAGAGGGCTAGACTGGAAGACGCTGGACCTCCCTTCCAGCTCTAGGACAATCCTTTATTATATTGACTGCTAATCTTTTGCAAAGGCGGGCATCGATTCCCCCAACCCGTCTCTATCAAATAAGGACATGCAGAGAAAAACCTGTTCCAGCTCTAACAGAGACTTCACCACTGCTAACTCTTTTAAAACATATAATTTTTATGAAGGATTACACATCCAACAGCAGAGTAACTTGCAGCCTTCTGTTATTAAAAAGGTCAGGACGGCGGGCTGGAGCGGATCATAAATCTGAATGTTCCAAGGAGTTCAGACAGCGACGTCTAAAAGAGGCTGCTTCCATTTAAACCCAAAATGTGATATATTATCTGTGATCTGGCTTCCTTTGAGCTTTCCGAGCATGTTAACCAAGGGACCCAAAACCTTTTATTTATTTGTTTCAAGGCTAGTAACTCTGGAGCAGAGTACTGAACTTCCAATCAGTAGTAATATACTACCGTAACAGTCTACTATAGTAATATTATAGTAGTATAGTTAAAATTCTGCAAGCTGATTTTTTTTATATACATAAAAGGGATGCTTATCACACATTTGCATTCAGTGGATTATTTAACCAAGGTTTCCCAAACTTGGGTCTCTGGCTGTTTTTTGGGGACTACAATTCCCATTATCCCTGGCCACTTGTCCTGCTACCTAGGGATGATGGGAGTTGTAGTCCAACCACAGCAGAGGACCCAAGTCTGGGAAACCCTGGTTTAAACCAAACAAAAGGTGCAAAAGGTTTATTCCCCAGCCTTGGCCAACCTGGTGCCCTCCAGGTGTTTTGAACTACAACATGCTGGCTGGGGCTGATGGGAGTTGTAGTCCAAAACACCTGGAGGGCACCAGGTTGGCCAAGGCTCCTCCGAGCATTTATAAAACCAGCATTTTCCCCCTTCCAGTTCCCTTCCCAAATCAGTCCTCTGCCATCTTCCCTTTCTTTCCCTTCTTCTTTTTCTTCTTCTTCAAACTGCCCTGCTGCGCATCAGCCTTTTTGCCGTGTCCTTGCGGCTGCGCCAACTTTTTGGCTGGAGGACCCTCCACGGACACTTGGCTCTGGCCGCCGCCTCCCCCTCGGTTCTTCCTCTTCCTTTTCCTCTTCTTCCCTGCAGGGGCGGCGTTGTCTGCAACAGTTGTGGCGGCCTCTTTGCCGCCGTTCTCGGCACCGTTCTCCTGGGACTGGCTTGGCGGCACCTTCTTGCGGTTCTTGCGTATCTTGGTGGCAGGCAGGAAGCCCTTTTTCTTCCGCTTCGGCGCCTCAGCTGCGGCTGGGTTCTTCGGCTGGGCCGGGGCTTTCTCCTTGACCGGTCGCCTGGAAATCAAGAGAAATTGTCCAAGTTGCTTTGAAAAGACACCGGACAGAGAAACGGGCGGGCTGGATAAATCGCAGGACAGCAAAAGGGGTGGTGTGTATATCTATGATGTGGCTTTATGGCGGGTTAAGAGCAGTGGCTCCCCCCAGCCCTGTTATTATATTTATACAGGGTGAGTCCTTTAAAAGAGGCCCCGTAGATACAGAGTACACATGTTCCACACCCTGTATAAATAAGAAAAGCTCATCTATTCCAGGCTTCCCAAATCTGGGTCCCCTCTGGATGTTTCATTTATTTATGCTTGATTGCTTGATTGTAAAATATAATAAAATTATCACTAAGAAAAATCAGCAACAAAACAGTAATATGGCATTTCAAAACGTTAAAATAACAATAGACTAAAAGCAAATTAAAACTCGCATCAACTTTCTAAACACCTGGGTAGGGCCAGGGGGTGGTGGCATGGAGCCCGGGCACTTTTGGGGGTGGGGCTAACAGGGTGCATAACTGCCCTGCTACATCCTACTCACATTGCCCTCTGTGCCCCCCCCCCAGTGCACTGGGCATCATATTTAACAGGCCAAAGATTATGAAGCCGTCTTTATGCAGAGAGGCAAATAAAACCTGAGCGACCCTCAGATACATCTTCTTCATTTATGGAACTGCAACTGCAGGCGAGTAGAGTGGAAAGTTGGGAATATGGCAAGGGGGAAAGGAGTTGAAGACATCCCTGTGCTGTTCCAACCCAGGTTGCTGTTGTTACGAGCCTAGGCAGCTGCCTCAGACAGAATCACACCACTGGTCCATCTAGCTTAGTGCTGTCTACACTGACTGGCAGCAGCTCTCCAGGGTTTCAGGGAGGGGTCCTTCCCAGCCCCACCTGGAGATGCCAAGGATGGGACCTGGGACAGAGCAATGTTCTACCAGTAAGCCACATTTCAGTGGCATTATATTTATATCCCACCTTTCCTCTGAGGACTTCAAGCAGGCAGACATGGTCTTCCCTCTACTCATTTCATCCTTACAGCCACCCTGCGAGGGAGGTTGTTCCTGGCTGAGCGAGGATTTGAACCCGGGTCTCCCATGCCCGTAGTCTGTCCACTACACCAAAGAGGTTCTCCTGCTGAGGACCTCTCATGAGCTTTCATTTTAATGCAAGTAATAAATAAATGCAAGGGCCAACAATGCGATTCACATCCGGCCAGGTTTCGCCCCAAAACAAAGCACCTACGTGACGCCAAGGAGCTTCATGACGTTCCAGTAGATATTGTCGAGTCGTGTGGACCTCCCGAAGCCTTCATGCTGACTCAGCGCCTGCAGCACCTGGCGCAGCCCTGCCAGATCCACGTTCAGCTTCTGAAGGGGAAAGACCACAAAGCCAGATTGGTTGGCACCCACCAAACACTGCACCTCAAATAAGTCACGCAAACTGCAAATCGGTATCTTTACACGCTCACAAATTGGCAAGATGCGGTCCCGACCCCGCAACGGAGCTCTTGGGTCTCCCTAAACGAAGGAGCAGCCATATGTCTCCATGTTAATTAATTTCAGTTTCAGATATGTATCTCAGAGCAACTTAATATAAGCATATAAAAACAGTTTCATATATGTACAGTGGAATCTCTACTTATGGACGTAATCAGTTCCAGAGGTCCGTCTGTAAGTCGATCCGGGTTGCTGGTGCATTTGGCAGCAGTGCGCTTCTGCGCATGTACAGATGGCGGCGGCTGCTTGCCGCTTCTGCACGTGCACAAACAGAAGAAGTCACTTCTGCACGTACGTGAATCACGGCAAACCCAGTATTTACTTCCGGGTTTGCTGCGGTCGCAACTTGGATCGAGCCCAAGTAGAGGCGGTCGTAAGTAGAGGTTCTACTGTATTTGCTTTTTTAAAAAAAGTCAGATTCAAAGTAGACAAACCAGGATGGAAATCTCCACTTAAGTGTCTTCTTGGGGAAAAAAATTAATGGATGCACAAAAGACAACAGAGGCAGCGGATGTTATGGAATGATAGACAGGAGTTCCAGATAAAAGGTCTGTTGAAGCTCACTTTCGGACACCAGTCAACAGAAGCTGGCGGATATTTGTGGGCTGAAGCCAGGGCATGAATGGGAATGAAGGGAGAGCGAATGACGAAGAAACGTCCCTGCTTGAGTTCTTCGTGGATGTTGGCTGATGCCTGTTTGTGTGTGAGTGAGAATGGGAGGCTTCAAATGCGGTTGAGGCGAGTGGCGTGTGCACATTCATGCTAACACGGTGTGCGAAAAAGGAAATTGGCAGATATTTGTGAACAGGTGAAAGCTGTGGAAACCGGCAGGCTGAAGTTAGCAGATGAAGTTGCTGGGCAGATGCCAGTGGAGGTGCTCTGGGTGATGTTGCTAAATTCCAGCCATCCCACTCACTGCCCTTTCCCCCCCCCCCTCCTTCCAGGGATGTCTGAAGCCGGGCCAAGTTTTCTCAAGACCACCCACAAAAACAGCGAAGAGAACTGCAGCGCTCAAGGCCAGCCAGCTTATACTGATAAATAAAATTCTTTCTAAACACATCTACCTGTAGAGTCTGGTCTTCTTCCAAAATAGATAAAATGGGATATCTTATACCTGAGTTTTATGGTGCGTTCCTGCCCTTCACCCCCCACCCACCCGCTTGGGATCATTACACACAAAGGCTGTGCTGAGAAATGGATAATATGTGAACAAATCGCTGCTGAAGTTCCCCCGTCATTGTCAGGGCTGGGGAAGCTGTGCTGATGATTCCCTGGCTGCTGCCAATGGCAACAGATTGCCGGCGATTTCACAGAAAGACATGGTGTCTAAGGGGGGCGAGAAGGATGGTATCATTGGGAGGGAGGAAGGAAGAGACCCGGGAGAAGGAAGCTCAGGGGAAACTGGAGACCCAGAAGGGAAACTTGGGTTGGCTCCTTCCTGTCTGCTTGAGCTGTCAACCTCTCTCTCCCAGAAGGGTCCTGTCCTTGTCTCACCCACACAGCTGTCAAAAAAGCTGCAAATGATTTTTTCCACTGACAATCTAGCTCCCCAGCCCCCCAAAAACCAAACTTCTAAGTTTGGTCTTACAAGCATTTTTAGTTATGGTTCCTGCATTGCAGGAGGTTGGACTAGACCCTTGGGGCATAGCTGTCAACTTACAGATTTGAAAATAAGGGACCAGCAGCCTCAAAAATAAGGGATCAGCAGCCAAAATAAGGGATTTTAGACAAACGGCTGAAATACGAAGTTAAAAGGGACCAGATAATTTGGGAGAGCAGCGCCGGTTTTTAGCCCTTCGTTTCCAGAGGTTACTGCTCAAGACACCAGCTGATGAAACCACTTTTCACGCAAAATGAAGTCCAAGCTACGAAGATGCTGCTGCAGTTCTGTATCTTTTCTCTCGTGCTCCATCTGCAGCTCTCAGTTCCATCAGGCGGGGCGGGAGGAAGAGGGGGTGGGGAAATAGCGCTCGAAGTAAACACGCAGATCAGACCATCTATGCTAGTCTACCACTACAAATCTATGGGAGAAGCCCTTGCGGTCCTTCTCTTGTAGCCCTTGGAACACCTGCCCGCGCCTCCGCCTCCTCTCTCTGAACTGCTTTCTCAATGGTTGCCCTCGCTCTCCTCTCAAGGCTCCACAGCAATTCATAGGCTGCCCATCTGATCCGGGTCCTTCGGCGGCGCAGCCGCAGTACGGCCTAGCGGTAGCGGCGGCGCCAGGCAGTGGGGAAGCCCCAGGCAGAGAAGCTCAGTTTGGCGGCCACGAGGAGGATGGCGGCAGAAGGGCCCGAGACTCCCGGCAGTCCCGGCGGGGAGGGACTCCCGGGGGCCGAGGCTGGTGAGAGGAGGCCAGAGGGGGGTAAGCCGGGCAGCCAAGCAACCCAGTTTGAGCCTCCCTCCTCCCTGGCCGGCAGGGAGGGAGGGAGGGAGAGGAGCTGCTTCCTTTGAAACCCGGGAAATTTAAGGGACATCATCAATAAGGGACAGCAGCGGGACACGGCGCTGGGATAAGGAAGTTTCCCGCCAAATAAGGGACGGGTGACAGCTATGCCTTGGGGTCCCTTCCAAGCCTACAATTCTAAACAATCCACAATAAATAAATATGCCCAAAAGAAAGCAAAGGATCGCCTTGCATAATAACAGTTAAAGAAGAAGGGGGAGAGGAGGAATCAACATATGAGCTGGGGCTGGCATGTTCGCTTCAAGGGGGATAAAATACGAATGATTCATTCATTGCTTGATTTCATTCATTCACCCATCCGCTGAATCAGTCTCTCAGCAACAACTCATTCACTCTCTACTGGGGACCATCTGGGGACAGGCAGCTAAGCAGTCAAGATTTGCAGGGTCCAAAGGGGAGGGCGTATGAGAGCCCGACACCCGGAATGAGGTACACATGTGGATGGGGGCTGGGTTTCAGAAGCAGCCATCAGAGGGAACACAGACAGGTAAACATAGCCCCCAGCACAGGCCACGTCCAGGACAGTATGCAGGATGAGAGAAGGTAGCAAGATTTTCTCTGATGGGCTAAGATGCTCCTCAGGGAGGAGGAAGTTCAGAACCTGGGATAGGGTGGAATAGGGATTGGCCCTGGGATCTGCTGACTGAATCGGGAGGCGGCGTTGATGCCATTCCCAGCTGGAGGCCTTGAAGCTCAGACCTGAGTCCGCTTGGTTTGTGGTTGATACAAAGCGCTGGTGGTCCAGGAGATAAAGACACTGGACAAGGAACCAGGAGTCAAGACTGGCAGAACACGGAGCAGCCGCCAGGACCATATACCACCTGTCCGAAAGGATCCATGTTGGCTCTCAGTACGTTTCTGAGCACAACTCAAAGTGTTGATGCTGACCTCTAAAGCCCTAAACAGTATACCTGAAGGAGTGTCTCCACCCACATCATTCAGCCCAGACACTGAGGTTCTCCTCCGAAGGTCTTCTGCTGGTTCCCTTACTGTGAGAAGTGAGGTTACAGGGAACCAGACAGAGGGCCTTCTCAGTAGTGGCACCTGCCCTGTGGAACATCCTCCCATCAGATGTCAACAACTATACAAGACGAACAACTACACAACTTTCCAAAGACATCTGAAAGCAGCCCTGTATTGGAAGGTTTTAATGTCAAATGTTTCGCTGTGTTCTGTTATATTCTGGAAGCTGCTTAGAGTGGCTAGGGCAACCCAGTCAGATGGGTGGTGTATAAAGAATAAAATTATTATTATTATCACCATCATCACCATCCCCAATGTACAGTAAGACTTTATTTCCATCCAGCCTTATCTCATACCAAGAAGCACCTATTCTCAACTACAAAGACCTAGCGGAACAGCAATCTTAATCCAAAGAGGAAAGGTCCATATGATCAATTTACGTGAGCTAAGAGACTCCAGTGTCCCAGATAAAAGATAAAACCAGGCTGGAAGAGCAAAATCTACCTGCTGAGTCACAGTTTTTATGAGGTAGTTCAGTAGCTCCAGACATTTGATGATCTTCTCCTGGTCCACCTTGACCTTGATTTCACTCACTGTCTTTAAAGTCTGAGAAAAAAGGAAGAAAGAAAATGAAATCAATTACCACGAAAATCATATCCACAAAGAGGGACCTCAAGACATTTATGCTATTTGTTGTGGTTTCCTCAGCACTGCCACAAAAAGAGAAAATAAGGCATAGGATCAGAAAACTATCACTCCAGAACATTAAAAATCTATTGTTAGAATCATGGTGTAAAAAAGTATGGAAAGTTACATGGGCAGAAAAACTAGTGAACTTCGGGAACAAAAGCAACTGAAGGAAATGAATTATGTTTTGTGAAACTTGGTCTGCTGTTTTTGGTTTTATTAATAGAATGAAAGGGAAATAAACCAGCCCCCCCAACTACAACTCCCATCGTGCCTGACCACTGGTCACACCTGTTAGGCCTGGTGGGAGTTGCAGTTCAGCAACATCTGGCAGGCCAAAGGTAACCCCCCCCTCTTGGCCTAGGGATTGTCTCCAGTGCTAGTCCTCCTCAGAGAAATCCCATTGGAAATAATGGGCCTGACAGCTTGGGTCCCATTCATTTCAATGGTCCTATTCCTTAGGCGCCTAGCTTCTCGTGAGAGTATCAACTCCGCAAAATCATCAGGGTCCCATAGGTCTCCACATACATTTGGGTTTTTGCTGTGTGAACTTGGGGTCAGGGACAGCCCCATAAATGTGGGAGTTGGGGACTGACAAGTGCCGAACTTCACAGAGGTTCAGCGTATGCAACACGCGACACAGAACTTTGAAGTTCCACAGCAGCGGGTCACGAGTTCTCTTCCTGGTCCCCTCCTCCCAGAATGCCTTGCTCTAAGGAAGGACCCCGCTTCACCTCCTCAGAATGAGACAGAGCAGGGAGAGGAGTAGAGCCATTAATTTGATTTTGAATTGATTTTAGAATGCTGTGTTACTTTTATTGTTGTTAGCCACTCAAGAGCCTGGCTTCGGCTGGGGAGGGTGGGATGTTAAATAATAATAATAATAATAATAATAATAATAATAATAATAATAATAATAGTTGTTGTTGTTGTTGTTGTTGTTGTTGGCTGCAGAGGCATTCATTGCCCCCTGGTGTGTTGTGGGTGGGCTGGTCTTGTATTGGCCTGATCTAGCCTAGTCCTGTCCACTGTGCCGGACGGTAAAGGTAAAGGTAAAGGGGACCCCTGACCATTAGGTCCTGTCGTGACCGACTCTGGGGTTGCGGCGCTCATCTCGCTTTATTGGCCGAGGGAGCCGGCGTACAGCTTCCGGGTCATGTAGCCAGCATGATTAAGCTGCTTCTGGCGAACCAGAGCAGCACACGGAAACGCCGTTTACCTTCCCGCTGTAGCGGTACCTATTTATCTACTTGCACTTTGACATGCTTTCAAACTGCTAGGTTGGCAGGAGCAGGGACCGAGCAACGGGAGCTCACCCCATCACGGGGTTTTCGAACCGCCAACCTTCTGATCAGCAAGCCCTAGGCTCTGTGGTTTAACCCACAGAGCCACCCGCGTCCCTCTGCCGGACAGTGTCTCCCTGCAATCTTCCCCATCAACTGCTCTCCAATTCATTCGGCTAGAGATGTCTGTGCAACAGCAGGTGCTCCACCAACCGAATTATCGTCTGTTCCTTTCGCAGGAGTTTTTAAGCAGAGGTTGGGTAGCCACCTGTCAGGGATCCTTTAGCTGTGATTCTTGCCTCGCAGGGGTTTGACCCGTGGGGGTCCCTTCCAATGCTACCATTCTAGAAGTCGATGATTCCAGTAAAAAATGTTGCTATTCTTTGTCATTCTGGCGAGCAATGCAGATAAGCTGTTTCCCAGAGAAGGAGGGGAAAGAGCCAGTAACAAAGATGAGGATTATTGCTATTCTTTTATTTAAGAAAGCTATGCTGCCACAACTCCTGGGCTCGTCCCTGAGCCAAGGACCCAACCCGTATCATCTCCAGCTGGTCTGACACACAGTTTAAATAGCAGGATTGTTCTCGAGTTCGGCAAGTGAGGGGCCCTTTGTCTCCAGGTCCTGCTGCCTACAGACAGAGCAGGCCTCAATATGAACAGCACTGATCTTCAGTCTGCTCTGCGAGGAGCCACCAGCAAATCAGGACAAGATATATGCCAGAATTTACTCTGGTGCACAAACTCCATGGGGCCACAGGGTTTGCGGATTTCCTTGCCCAGCTATGCTTCTCCCTAATTATTTATTTTACTTATTTGTTGCATTTATATCCTGCCCTTTGCTCCGAGGAGCTCCAGGTGGTGTATAATTTATTATTATTATTATTATTATTATTATTATTATTATTATTTATACCCCGCCCTCCCCAGCCAAGGCCGAGCTCAGGGCAGCTAACAACCAATAATACAAACTAGTTGAATGAATACAACTTAAAAACAATATTAAAATACAACATTAAAACATTAAAATGCAACCTCATCACAGGAGGAGAAAGGAAAAAAAGAAAGAGGGGATCAAATTGACTCCAAGCCAAAGGCCAGGCGGAACAACTCTGTCCACGTATGTGGTTCTCCCCCTCCTCATTCAATCCCTACAACAACCCGGCCTAGAGCCTCTTGGCACGCCCTTGCGTTGCCATGGTAATGCCTTCCCTCCACTAGCCGCGCAAGGCCTGGTGCCCAGGACCATCCTTAGCAAACAGCTTACGGGATTCACTCTGTCTGCTGGTATGCAGAGGTGAATCTACGAGTCCAGCAGGCCAACTCCTCAGCTGAGTGATATACAGTGGTACAGTGGTACCTCACAAGACGAATGCCTCGTAAGACGAAAAACTCGCAAGACGAAAGAGTTTTTCGTTTTTTGAGTTGTTTCGCAAGACGAATTTCCCTATGGGCTTGCTTCGCAAGACGAAAACGTCTTTCAAGTTTGTTTCCTTTTTCTTAAAACCGTTACTACCCAGGGAATCCGTGCTTCGCAAGACGAAAAATTCGCAAGACGAAAAAACTCGCAGAACGAATTAATTTCGTCTTGCGAGGTACCACTGTACCTTGGTTTAAGAACAGCTTAGCTTATGAGCAACTTGGATTAAGAACGCTGCAAACACAGAAGTAGGTGTTTTGGTTTGTGAATTTTGCACTGGAAGCAGAACATGTTCCGCTTCCTGTTGAGTGTGTTCCATTTGTAAACTGAGTCCTCCGCTGCTATGGGAAAGCATGCCTTGGTTTAAGAACGTTTTGGTTTAAGAACGGACTTCCGGAACGGATTAAGTTCGTAAACCGAGGTACCACTGTATTTCTAAGACAGAGGACCCCTGCCCTCCACCTCTGTTTGCTGCCTTTGTGCCAAAAGAAAACCTTGCCGCAAACATCAACATTAAAATAAATATTTTCACTATGAGGATCCCAGACACAAATTGGCAAAAGCCAGGGTTGATGCAAAGGGCTGTTGAAGGAGCTCCTCCATTTGTGTACACATAAAGTGTATTTTTTATATTATCCAAGCTTAACTGATGCTGATGCTGCTGCTCTCTCTCTCAACACACACTCACACACATCCGTTTTTGTCACCAGGTTCAGCCCCCCCCCCCAAGCCATCAAAATATGTCGCTCATTATTGGCTTTTGTTTTTAATAACAGTGATGGATTGAAACGGACAGGCCCCCAAAGCGATCCTGTGGATTTAAGCAAGGACAAAGCACCACAAACAAATCAGAACCCGAGCTCCGCGTATATTGAATAGCCAGCATTTGAGACGAGAACACGGGTTAGCTCATGTATCATCTTTCCGGAGCAAACTGTGCCCAAAGCAGCTCACAACAGAACATACACTTATTATCAAAACACAATATCTGATTTTGAGGTAGAAGGAAAAGCTCTCCAGTTGCCTACAAGACGTATTGTGGTGTCGTACCTGATGCCTGCCAAAACAAAAATTTTACAAAACACAGCTCAGGCATTCAAAACCGGAAGAGGCAAATGCTGGGCCCTGTTTTCATCCATTCATATTTGTAGTTTCTTTGGGGTTGTGAGGGGCTGCACACATGGCAGGGGGGGATGGGGAAAGTTCCAGTGTGGAAACGTACATCCTTGCACCGATGGGACATGTTTGCTAGATCCTAGATCGCAGAAGTAGACCAAAAGAATTTAACCCCTCTGGACCTATTTTAAAATGTTCCTCCTTACCAACCAGAGTGCCCCACTGAAATTAATGGACCGAACCCGCCATGCCCATGAATTTCAATGGGTCTACTCTGACAGGGATGAAGCCTTAGGGTGCTAAGATCCTCTGGTGAGCACCTTCTCTCGGTCCCATCAACATCAGGGTTGCAGTTGGTGGTGATGAGAGACAGAGCCTTTTCTGTGGCAGCCCCCATATTGTGAGATTCCCTCCCAAGAGAGGCTAGACTGGCTTCCTCCTTGTTCTTCTTCCTCCAGAAGGCTAAGACCTTCCTCCTCTTCAGGAAGGCCAATGGAAACTCAGGTGCAGGCGATGCTGATCGCTGGGCTGCCATCAGGGCAAACTGTACTTTAATGGCTGGTCCTAAATATGTTTCACTGTATTCAAACTATTGCTTTTAAATAGTTTTGGTTTTACGACTTTGAGTTTTTAATGTTTTAAAAAAACGTTGCGAGCCACCTGGAATCCCAATTTGGGAGAACTGCAGGATACAAATAGATTTAAAATAATAATAATAAACCCATATTAAAGCTGGGGAGTTTATGGTTTTTATGATTATTTTATCATCATGTTTGTTTTACTATCGATGCGCTATAAAATGTGTTCTTAACACTGTACATCTCTCTGAGATCTTTTGATAAAGGGCTGTATATAAATTGAATAAATTGAATAAATAAATAATATATTTTCTGGAATCAATTTTGGAGCGAAGGCACAGAAGACAAGTTGCCCGCGATTGCTCAGGCATAGCGGAGAGCCTGAAGCACGGCTGACCCCGCAAATGGCATCCCAACCAAAATGGATACAAATAAGGTCAGGAAGTTCTTATTATGTAAGTGAACACAGAGATGCAGAGGCCCGCAGCTAGTTAGGATGCTATTTTAGGCGACTGTCACATATTCTCCCCTAATAGCCTCTTTCTCCTCCCCCAGACTCCCTTTCCTTCAGCTTCCTGTTACACAACACGCTGAAAAAGGACGGCTCCCCAACCTGTTAACTCCTGCAATCATCTGTCTTGCGTCACCTGCAGCAGGTGGACTAGACACCGTGCGGCCCTATTAAATTACAAGCCGGGGTGAAAAGGAGGGCACAGCGGGAAGCGGAAGGCTGCAGCAAACTGGGCCCCAGCGAACGATTTACCAGAAGCACCTGTCAAAGGGAAAAAACGTCTCCAGGTGTCTGTTTCCTGAGATTTATATATGAGAAATGCAGGTAGCAGTGTTGGGTCCACTGCACAGAGAAAGAGAGAGAGAGAGAGAGAATATCTAGGAATAGCAGGGAGGTAATATCTGTGTTACAGCTAGCTGAAATGTCACTTTTGAGTTTTCCACAGCGCTTCTTCAGGCGAGATGAAAAGGAAAGAGGAGGAGGGGTGGGCAAAAAGGGCAAGGAAATGTCTCTCTTTACCTTGTAAGATGGAGTGGGTGTTAAGCAAGCCCAAATGTTATTGAGGCTGACAGAGAAAAATACAAAACTTGATATATTTTCCAGTTTTTTAATCAAACCAAGACTTTTTATATAGATAAAGAAGGGGAGGAGGAATAGAGAAGGCGGGGAGAAATAAAAAAAAGAATAGAAAATAGGTTAAAAGAGAAAGATAGAAATGTAAATTCTGAAAGTAAAGAACTTCCAATTCTTCATCTGTCTCCTATATAAAAACAGTATTATAGTCCAATTTACTATAACACCCCATAAAGCAACTTTCTATAAACAAACATCATCTTCAACCCTCAAATCCAGATGTCATTATTTCTTTCTGACGCAAAAAGTCTGTAAGAGGTTTCCAATCTTTGGCAAATGTTAACAATGACTTTTCTCTGATTAAACATGTCCATTTTGCCATCTTAGCGAGCAAGCCTAATTCTATCTGACCGTGCTGGGTTGCAAAACAGATTTAAATACTGCAGAAAGTAATGGTTCTTCTCCCTTTGAAAGTATCGTATACATTCACCTCCAGCTGTTTTTGCCAACAACTCCCATCAGCCCTTGCCAGCATGACCTGCTAAATACAGTGGTACCTCGGGTTAAGTACTTAATTCGTTCCGGAGGTCTGTATTTAACCTGAAACTGTTCTTAACCTGAAGCACCACTTTAGCTAATGGGGCCTCCCGCTGCTGCCGTGCCGCCGTAGCACGATTTCTGTTCTCATCCTGAAGCAAAGTTCTTAACCTGAAGCAATAATTCTGGGTGAGCGGAGTCTGTAACCTGAAGGATGTGTAACCTGAAGCGTATGTAACCCGAGGTACCGCTGTATCTAAAGGAATAGTTTGGATAAGGACTTTGGCCAACTGTATTCTGTCCTGTTCTCTAATGTTCCTTTCACCGTTTGCGTTATAGAACTGTGGCCTTTTTCACGGACACACTGCTACGTTGTGCTAAATTTCATTCATGCCAATAGGAGTGGGTAAAACAGCAAACATTATTGGACTACACTGCTACTTGCCCCCCTCCAATTCCCGCACATGTGTGCCTCTATTCCCAAATTCCCCCATGGCAAAAGCAGGAAAGATTCGTATGCCGATATACCACCCCAAATTTCGTCACTTTACTCCTGCAATTATCTGTGTTAATGGGTTTTTTCTGAAGGCAATTGATACGGAAATGGCTGCTAAAACTTCCACTACGGTTCCAGAAGTGGCGTTTACATCACAAGGAAGCTCAAATAAAAAGTGCAAATTAACAGTTAGGGAAATGTAAGGGAAATGGAATAAACTGCTGCATGAACACAGCCCATTCCTATTCCTCAGCAGCATATGAGTGCAGTTCTCCTGTCTATGGACCAGATCATACTCTCAAGACAGCAGTAGAGTAGAGGTATGAGATTTATCTGGGGGGTGGGGAACCAAACACTGGTTTTAATATCAGGCTGGAACGCCTCACCTCTTTTATCTGATTGGTGCTCTCCCTGATCAGCTCCTCCCACTCATTTTCAGACAGCGAGAGCTTGAAATCCCGGGTCTGCAGAGCTTTCTGAAGAAGCAAGCATGCCTGGGCCTGAAAAATAAAGGGATGGAAAAGCAGGTGAACTAATGGAAACTGGTATCCCCAACCCACCCCTAAGCCTGTGTCTAATACAGTGGTACCTAGGTTTATGAACTTAATCAATTCCGGAAGTCCGTTCTTAAACCAAAGCTTTCTTAAACCAAGGCGTGCTTTCCCCTAGCAGCAGAGGACTCAATTTACACTCAACAGGAAGCAGAACATGTTCTGCTTCTAAGGCATAGTTCACAAACCAAAACACCTCCTTCTGGTTTTGCGGCATTCTTAATCCAAGTTGTTCATAAACTAAGCTGTTCTTAAACCAAGGTACCACTGTAGTAGTTTTGCGGCGCAAGGAGATGATACAAGGGAGAAGGAGACCTACGCATCCTCCCAGAGGAAGACACTTGATCAAAATCCCATTTTGCAGCTGCTTTTAAGACTTCAGGGAATTCCACCTCCCATCCCATCACAACACACCCCAAGTCTTTGCTGTTCAGGCTCATCCCCTGACACCTCGCCCCTCTGAGGGCACAGTGCCCTTCTGAATGCACACTGGGAAGCCAACAGGCTTGTTGCTGTGCAGTGTGTAAAAACAGCTGGAAACTCCCAGGCAAAAGAAACCTCGAACCCCGTGGATGTTTGCACAAGTACTGATTGTCTCTGGGCCCTGATCCTTGCACACGCAGATAAGCTAGCCTTTAACAACCTGCATCTCGGAAGCACATCAGACACGGAAAGGTTGGTTTGTTTGGTTGGGTTCCTAAAGGCCACAAACAGAGCTATTCAACACAGAGACACTTAAAGGTCTTTTGCTTCTTCCTATCTTTGAACCATCGCGGAAATTAAGCCAGCAGGAGAAAAAAGATTAGGAAGAATTGGGAAGCGCTTCCATTTTTATTTTATCAGCTAGTGGCAAAAACTCCACCACCTTCCAGATAATAAAGCCCAGCTCTGCAAACTTTGTGCCCTCCAGATTAAAAAAATATATATTGTTACAATCCCCATCAGCTCCAGCTGTGGTCAACGGGTAACGGGAGCTTCAACTCAAAGCCACCTGGAGGGCACCAGGTTGATGAACGCTGTGATATACCAGTTTGTGCCAGGACCAGATCCTGTCTCTGTGCAACTTCCGGGCAGGAGCTGTGGTTTTATTTTTAATCGTATATTGGTGGCCAAGACAGAAGCCAGTTACAGGATGTGCAACCTGCTGACCTAAGGCAACACAGCCAGATTCTGAGATGGGCCAAAAATAAAGAGGGGGAAGTTGGCCAACCCTTATGCCCCAAAGAGCTTATGAGTTTGGAGCAGGGGGGGGCGTTGCTCCCAGAGAGGGGCAGAGCTGATGCCTACTGTCATGGATTTGCTGGCTGCAGAGAAGTGGGGAGAGCCCAGGGATTGGCTGTGAAATGATGATGAGAGGTCAGAGGAGAAGACTGGGAGAATTGTTCAGTTGGAATGTACCCCAAGAATCATCTAGTCCAAGGATGTCCAACAAGTTGATTGCCATCTACTGGTTGATCGTGGTGGGTGCATTGTCGACCGCAAGATCCTGCCCTGCCCCCCCAAAAGCTCAACACCTTTGGTAGATCACTGCCAGTCTTTTTACAGTGGGAGATCACAGTCTCTTGAAAGTTGAACATGCCTGATCTAGTCCAACCCCCTGCAATGCAGGAATCTCAGCTAAAGCATCCATGAGAGATGGCCCTCCAATCTCTGCTTGAAAACCTGCAAGGAAGGAGAGTCCACCACCTCCCAAGGAAGCCGTTCCACTGTCAAACAGCTCTTACTGTCAGAAGGTTTTTCCTGATGTTTCGTCAAAATACTTCTTATAACTTGAAGCCACTGGTTCGAGTCCTCCTACCCTCCAGAGCAGGAGAAAAATTGTAAGGTGCTTTCTCGTAAGGAGATCGCCCCAAACAATATTGGGAGCTGTAGTTTAAGGGTGCTGAGAACTGTAGCGCTGGGAGCAGTCCCCTAACAACTCTCAGCACCCTCAGTTCCCAAGATTCTTGGGTGCGGGGGGGGGGGGAATCCATGACTGCTAAAGTGGTGCAAAAGTGCTTTCAATGTATGGTGCGCACCGAAGCTTTTGATAACGTCAATTTTACAGTCTTAGGAAATGTGTTAGTCCTTGAGATGCCACCTCTTTGTTCTTTTAAGCTGCAAAACGCTTTTGGGCATCGCTGGATGCCAGATACTAATAACGGGTGTTTGACCAACGATTCCAGTGAATATTTACAATTTTGAAAAACTACCTAATAAACGGGACGCAGGTGGCACTGTGGGTTAAACCACAGAGCCTAGGACTTGCCGATCAGAAGGTCGGCGGTTCGAATCCCCGCGACGGGGTGAGCTCCCGTTGCTCGGTCCCTGCTCCTGCCAACCTAGCAGTTTGAAAGCACGAAGTGCAAGTAGATAAATAGGTACCGCTCTGGCGGGAAGGTAAACGGCGTTTCCGTGTGCTGCTCTGGTTCGCCAGAAAGCGGCTTAGTCATGCTGGCCACATGCTGAGCTCCCTCGGCCAATAAAGCAAGATGAGCGCCACAACCCCAGAGTCGGTCACGACTGGACCTAATGGTCAGGGGCCCCTTTACCTAGTAAACATTTGAAACCAAAATTTGCCAAAGTGGGATTCCGAGGAGATGAAATGTCAAGATGCGACAGAAGTTCCTGCTCCACCTGCTAGTCAAACGCTTTGGTGAAAGAAGAGATGTCTTAGCAAAGTCCCTCACTGGCACCTCCAAGTTGCAACCTACCTGTGACCTTGCAACCGAGGCAATAGACTCCCCTCAGGCTATGCTTGGTGGACTTTGCAAAAAAAAAGAAGAAGGGGAAAAGGCTGGTGTGGATTCTTGTCAGTCTCCTATCTTTTTTTTTAAAAAAAGCCTCTGCTCTCTACGCATCAAACGGCAAATATAATTCGAGCGCATTAGGGAAATTACTCAACCCTACAAGTCCTTGCGGACTGCCCCGGTACGTTTCCACGGAGAGCGTTGGCTGTTGAGAGACAGGTTAGCTACGCTCCGGTGAGCAATTCCTCTGCTTTGCTCCAGGCGGGGAGCTCTCATTATCCCTTCCAACCTGTGGCAATGAAGATAAGGAGGCCAAAGCAGACCTTAGAAGGGCATCGCCTGAACAACCTAAGGAGGTGGAAGCCGGGCTTAAATAATTCTGCTGCAACAGACCTTAATCTGCTCAGCATCCCCCCCCCTTCTGCCTCACAGTGGCCAATCAGGTGCCCCCAGGAAGTCCACAAGCAGCAGCGGCAGCAGCCTTTCCCACTGATGCTCCTCTGGGTATCAGGAGACAAGCTGCCCAGACAGCGTCCCTGAATTGGTTTGATTCCCTTCTAAAGCAGCTCAGGTTGGTAGCCATCAAATTAACTATGAAATAACACTACTAGAACTTGCACACATCAGTACTAACAGCTGGGGAAGAGAATGACAACCACTGCCCTCCCGGACAACTGTGTTTTGCTTCTGCTAGCCTCCTCTGGAGTAAGGATATGGGAGCCAGCTGTGTGCCAGCTGGACTGGTGAGAGGAACTGCATTGAAGCCAGGCTTCATTTGTTTGTGTGCGACACAAAAATCACAATGTGAGAAAAGAACTTGGGCCCAGAGTACCTTAGGGACTCTGTCTGACTCCAAATGCTCCTAAAGGGCCTGAGATCATTATATGTGAAGGAATGTTTATACCTCTCCATCATTCAGTCCGGACACTGAGGTCCACCTCCGAGGCTCTTCTGGCGGTTCTCTCACTGAGAGAAGTAAAGTGACAGGGAACCAGGCAGAGGGCCTTCTCGGTGGTGGCACCCTCCCTGTGGAACACCCTCCCATCAGATGTCAGGAAGATAAAGAATTACACAACTTCTAGCAGACGTCTGAAGGCAGCCCTGTTCAGGGAAGTTTTTAATGTCTGACATTTTGTTATTTTTTATATTTTGCTGGAAGCCCCAGAGTGGCTGGGGAAACCCAGCCAGATGGGTGGGGCAGAAAGAATAAATCACCATCATCATCATCATCATCATCATCATCTCAATCGCAACCAAATACTTCCCTAGTCCACGAAAGCTTATGTATCTGCTTGGTTTTCAGAGTGCCACAAAGGCTCTTGTTTCTGAATAAAAGAACTGAAATCTGGAGAGACAGAGACAAACGTGATGTCTGAGGAAAGGGGGGGGGGGGGACCGATGCAACAGCTTTGGCCCCTGGGAGGTGCGTGATAATACAGGCAGAATTAAGATCGATTGGCTGGCCTAAAATTAAAACCACTTAAGTGCTTGCCTGGCTTGGGGCCAGGGTCCTCTTCATTTTGAAGGCCTGAAGCTTTTTCCTCTTTGCCCATCTTGTCTAAAAAGGGCCACTTCCTTAAAAACAGAGAGAGAGAGAAGATTCTCCTATGCAAAGGAGGAAAATGCCAAACTAGGAATCGCTGACTCGATGAAGGACAGGTAAGGTCACACTTTAGGTTTTGGGTTTAATACAAGCTCTATTTAAAGGGATGTGACGGAGAGGGGGGAACCTCATGGACCAGGGTGAAGATGGAGAACTCTTTCTCTGCCAAGGGCCACATTCCTTCTGGTGTGATCTGCTGGAGGCCACATGCTGGCAGTGGGCTAAGCCACAAGCGGTAAGATTGCCCCCTTTCCCCTCTTCCTTCTGACACCCCCTTCTCTCCCCACCCCGTCACCTGGGGGCTGCCAAATTGGACTGGCCACTTCTAGCGCTCTCTCTCTGCCAAAACCTCCTCGCAAGGTTGTTGTGACTATTAACAGGGAGGGACAAGACAGGGCACACACTGGCTTGAGCTCTCTGGCCAAAAGAGTGGGATAAAAGGGCCATCGACAAAATAAGCTCTAATCATCGCTGAAAGCGCTAATTGCAGTTCAGAAAGAGAGAGTAGGCAACACTAACCAGAGCAGGGTTATTTAGTTTTCTTTGAAAAGAAAAACCACTTTATTGCCTCTCATTCTTTATGCAAAATGTTCCTTGATTAATTCTCCCTTTACCACCTGCTGAATAACATCTATGGTGAAGGCATTCAACTTCACATGCGTTTGTGCAACTGAGTCATCGCTTCACTGCCGGTGTGGGCAGAAGTGAGCACCCTCTTTCCCCCCTCTTTTAATGCCATGCTGTACGTTAGTCATAAGACGCCATGTGCTGGAGTATAGTTTTTAGTTGCTGGGGTTTTTTGGGGGGGCGGGGGTTGCTTTTTTTATCCTGGCAAATCAAAGAGTCTCAAGGCTGCAGAAGCAGCCTAGAACATAAATCGCCTCTTTAAAAAATAATCAGACAGACTCTGTTCCATCTTATTTGTTTTATTTTAATTTGTTGCGTTCATATTAGGGCTGGGCTACATCTAGTTTTCAACATTGTGGTATGTCACCAGCTAAACATCGTGATATACCGATACATCACAATGTCTGAAATAAGGATGGAGCTATGTAGAGACTTTGCCTGAGTTTAAAGCCATTATCTTGCTTTAAACTCAGGGGATTCTCATAGGTAGCTAAGTCATACAGAGATAAATTAAATTTCATCCAGGAGAAAAAGGAAATAAATGAGCTCTCTCTCACACACACACACAATCAGAAATCCCCTTCATTCAGGGATAAACAACTTGAGGAAGCCATTTTGAAGGTCAACTTCCCTGAGGGGGAAAATTGTCACAGCAATAAGATCAGAACCGCATTAGAGTGTGTGCGCTTGTGTGCGTGAGACGAAGGAAATTCAGCCTCATTTCTGTGCATGTTTCAGTCTGGAATTTGGGAGGTAAGAGTTCGATGCTTATGAACAATGTCAGGCTGACAATGGTAGGAAGCTCAATGACCCACAGGAAAAAACAGAAAAGGGAAGAAAACTGAGAAGGAAACACCAAGGCAATTTCCTCACACCACTTCATATTCTAGACACATTTCTGCCTCACAAGTAATTATAACTATTGGAATGGGCAAAACCTCCCTCTGCGAGAACCAGACGTCTGAGGCAAACCATTAGTAGTCCCATCAAGGCTTGCTTTCCCACCTAGTATGTATTCAAAGCTATTTATTACAAATCGCAGCGTCGGCCATTTTACAAGATAAGCCAAATCCCGACACTGCCGACAGGAAAGGAAGAAATATGTCAGGGTCAGGAGTAAATGTACCACACACCCCTATTTCTTGCTTAAAACTCGGAGACCTTGATGAGCATTAACTGCAATTAGCATAGCTGTAAGATGTTAACACTAAGCTGCTGTTAAACCTAGGAAGGAGAGGGAGAATTCGTGGAAAGAGGGAGCTGTGATTGGTTTTAAAAATCTCTGAAACGTACATAAGAAGTCATTGGCATCGCATCATTTGCACTGATATAAAGGTAAAGGTAAAGGGACCCCTGACCATTAGGTCCATTCATGGCCGACTCTGGGGTTGCGGCGCTCATCTCGTTTTATTGGCCAAGGGAGTCGGCGTACAGCTTCCGGGTCATGTGGCCAGCATGACTAAGCCGCTTCTGGCGAACCAGAGCAGCGCATGAAAACACCGTTTACCTTCCCGCGGGAGTGGTACTTATTTATCTACTTGCACTTTGACGTGCTTTCGAACTGCTAGGTTGGCAGGAGCAGGGACCGAGCAATGGGAGCTCACCCCATCGCAGGGATTCGAACCACCAACCTTCTGATCGGCAAGCCCTAGGCTCTGTGTCCACCTAGTGTCCCTTTGCACTGATATACACCAACACAAAAGGTAAATTCCACCCCAGACCCCACTCAGTTTGGCTGCCTTTGCACTTACCTGCTGGTGCTGTCGAGCGCCTTCTGTGATCGACTTGACAATGGTGTCAATCAGTTGGTTGCACATGATCTCCAAGGGAAAAAGAAGAGACCTGGGCGTTAGTGGAGCCTCGCATCACCAGGATCGCAAGTGATGTTTTAGGACAAACGAGGGGCGGGATTTCCAGCCCACAGGCCTAATCAGGCCTGCCAGGTCTCCAGATTTGTCCGGCAAAGGGAAATCAAGCTCCTCTAACCACCTTCAAACCCTTAAACTACAGTTCCCATAATTCTTTGGGGGAGGGCAGTAGCCATGACAGTTGAAAGTGATGATTTAAATTCATGGTGTGAATGTGGCCCTGGACAGAGAGATGTGTCATAAATTCTGAGGTACAGAAGACTAACTACCCTGTGAAGGCTTTGACAACAGAACACCCCTTCCGTTCCTGGGACGTCACTCGGATCCCAGGAAACCGATCGACAACCAATGTGCATTTTGTGTGCCCACGTGGTGTGGAAAGGATGCGAGACCGGGCTCTTCCGCTACTTACCGGGTGGCGTTCAAAGAGGTCGAGAAACATGGGCCCTGTCAGCGGGCTCTTGCGCTTTGTCAAAAACAGGTTCAACGCTTCCTTGTACACAGCGGACACTCGGTCCAGGTCCAGGCTGCCGACAGCAAGGGACTAGGAGAAAAAGGCATAAAAGGAGTAAGTGTTTGGCAATACAAGAACGGGGCCTTTTCTGAGGTGGCTCCCAGCTTGTGGAATGTTCTCCCCATGTTCCTCTTTAACCAGGCCTTTGGCTGATTGACATCCAATGTCCTTTGAAAATCTGTCAGAGGGTGTGTGTGTTACTGGGTTGTTTTTGCTCTGATTATGTATTTTGTGTTTTTATATTGTGTTTTTATCTTGTGAACCATCCTGAGACCTTTGGGTATAGGGCGGTAAACTAATAATAATAATAAAAGTAAAAATACAGTGGCACCTCGGTTTTCGAACATAATCCATTCCGGAAGTCCATTTGAGTTCCAAAACCGAAAACTCAGTATGGAAGCCTCAAAACAGAAAACTCAATACGGAAGCCGTATGGCATGTTCAACTTCTGAGGCACGTTCAAAATCCAAAATGTTCGTCAACGGAGACGTTCAAAAACCGAGGTACCACTGTAATCTGTGGATGCCACCTCCCTGGTGACACAATGATCAGAGAACAAATCTGCCACTGCTATATATTTCAGGAAGTTTTTCAGGAAGAGTCCTGCACCAGCCTCTGATTGGAGGAGGCTAAGGCAGGGGGTGGGATTTGCTGCGGCAGCCAAGACTGTCCCCATGGTAGCAGAATG
Organism: Podarcis gaigeae; assembly: GCF_964106915.1. Taxonomy (NCBI): domain Eukaryota; kingdom Metazoa; phylum Chordata; class Lepidosauria; order Squamata; family Lacertidae; genus Podarcis; species Podarcis gaigeae. Next base: position 34,105,082 of record NC_139692.1, read on the forward strand.
CAGGCTGCAGTTTACTGACACAGATGCAGAAATGCAGGACCTCCTCACCTGAGCGGTCGGCGCACCGCTTCCTTCACTGCTCTTCAGCTTCTTTTTTGACTGAGCGACCTGCGGAGCAGCTTCAGCAGCCGTGTTCCCCTTCAATACCCGGAAGAGGTAGAGGGACCCACTAAAAGCAGAGCGATACGCAAGAGAAGGGTCAGGGAGAACCGTATGTATTATGCCATGCTGCACCAGCTCAGAAATCTCTTTTAGGCTCAGAACCTCACCTTTCCATTTTCAAAAGCAAGTTTCTAGACCTTATTACGGCTGCGAGGATAGGCTTGTGGGTGAGAAATGCCAGGCAGGGGGTAGGGATAGGTTTCTAGTGGCAAGGAGTTGGGGTTTCAGCAGCCTGTATAATACACACGTCTTCCTTTCTCTTAGGGCTAAGGGCACACAGTTAGAAAAGGACTACAGAAGATCACTCCGATATACGACTACAATGGTGAGACTGCACAAAGATGGAAAGCCCTGCCCACTATAGATGAATGACTGGTAAAATTATTGGATCTGGCTGAGATGGCAAAGTTAACATGTTTAATTAAGAGAAAAATCGTTACTGACATCTGTTAAGGATTGGAAACTCCCCCCCCCCCCCCGTTAAATGCTTTATTGGGTTTTAAAACTATGTAACGTAAGTAATCAAAGAAAATATAAACAAACATTCATTCCAACATTGGTGCTTGTTGTATGTAACAATTTGTAGACTGGAAACTTCTTATGGGCTTTTTGAGTGAAAACTGAACTGGCAATATCGGGATTTGAGTATTGGAATAATATTGGTTTATAGAAGACCGAATGGTTGGATTTGTAAGAAATGAATATTATATGTCGCTGCAGAAGAGAGCTGGAAGTCCTTTTACTCTTTTCAATTTTTCTTAATTTTTTCCTTTATTTTATTTCTCTCTCTCCCCCCCCCCCCCCCGCTTCCCTTTTCTAGCCTTCTCTTCTTTCTGACTCTGTTCTTTTTTAGACTAAGTACCTAACAGGCGTCTCCACACATACGCGTGTTCAAGTAGCGCATGACCGTGTAGACGCACGGCACCAGGAAATAAATGGAATAAATCAATTTACACTGCAATAAGGGCACTGATGGTCTGAAAAGAGCAGGAAAATGGTGTGGAAGGAGCCAAGCACTTTGAGGTACCGGTCTACCTCTGAATCACAGCCAGGAACTTTGGGGTACCAGTCTACCCCCCTATCTTGCCATCATTTTCACACGGTCCTCCAGTGGTGAGGAAAACTGAGAGCCGCCACTGCCACCATTCATGCCAGTTTGGTAAGTGCTGCTGGTTTTTAAAAGGCTTTCCAGAGGCTTAGAGGGTGTTTGCAGGCTTTTTAGATGGTGTTCCCCGCTATTAAACGATTACACTATACGTAACCCCCGCATAAGTGGCGAGATGCCTGTACTGGGCTACTGGTGTAGCAGAATAAATTATGCAGAACAAAACACATTTACTTTGCATAGTTTATACACCCGCCAGGTCTATATGGGAGAAGACATTCACTTAGAGCCCTGTATAGGGAGCCTTTTTAACGTTTAATGTTTTAATATGTTGCTATATATGTTGGAAACCACCCAGAGTGGCTGGGGTAACCCAGTCAGATGAACAGGGTACAAATCAATAATTATAATAATAATAAATGAAGAAGAAGAAGATACCTCTGCAGATTTCCTCCAAAACCTTGAGAACTAGGAACCTGCTTTAAGTCTTTTAAACTTAGAAAAACGGGTTTTGCTTTTCATTGAAAATCTCAGGGTTCCAGGCCCCTTTCAACTGCAGTGTTAAATGAGAAGATAAAGTGTGTGTGTGTGTGTGTGTGTGTGTGTGTGTGTCTTAAACCCACACACCTGCCCAAACGACCCACCTGAAGCAGTAAAGAGCAACAGAGGAGTCGCTCTGCTTGCAAGCTCTCTTCACCAGACTCTCCAGCTGGGCATGCAGTTCTTCCCGGATGGGGGCCACGTTTTTGCAGTACTGCTTGGATCTGCATAGGTGATTCCTGAAAACCAAGGGAACACAACACAGTCAGTAAACCAAAGAAACCCTACCGGTATGATACCATTCTTGTTTTATTCATAATCTGTATACTGCACTTTCCCCCCACACCTAAAGTGTTCAAGTAGCGCAGCTACCTAAAAACATTCAAAATGCTGACTTGAGAGCACGGCTGGACAATTTTGTACCACCGATAGGAACACACTATAGACCTGCAGGCTCTCTCTTTGCAGCAGATCCTGGTATAGAGTCACATCCAACTCAGGGTTGACCCATCGAAATTAACGGACTCAAGTTAGTTTCAATGGGTCTACTCTGAGTAGAACTGGCATTGGATACACAATGTTTCACATCCAGGGGTCTGCCTGAAAAAGAAAATCTTCCTTCCATGCCACGTGGACTGAATCCACATCAAGATGCATACAGGCAAACACGAGGTCTGCAACTCCCAGTTCGTTTTGCACCTCTGGATAAAAATGTAGCAAAGGTACTTGAAATAAACTCCAGCACGGCAAAGAAAGACTGGTCGATCACGGTCTGCCAGTAGAAAAACTGAGCAAGACATCTTCCATTTCAACACCTGGTGAAAACCTTTCTATTCCATCAGACGTACATAGCCAATGAGGAATACATACTTTCGGTGATGTCTGTTTTTGCGTCTGTGTGGTGTTGTTGTTTTAATTTTTATTTTATTTTGACAAAGTAATAATCATAAATAAATAAGAATAAAAATGTGCCCCCCACGACACTGTTTCATTGTAACTATCCAACCTCCCAAAATTTCACCTCTTGCAATGGTTTGACCCTTTTCAGTTTGTACAAACACCCACCATATTTCCTCAAAATCATTTCTCCTGCATATTCACCTTTTTACCTTAACGGCACATGTTAATTTATCATTAATAGCTATATCCCACACCTCTTTATACCATTCTTCCATTTTATATTCTCCTTGCCCCTTCCACTTCCTAGCTATAATAATGTGATGTCTGTTTTTAACTTCTTATGTGGTTTTTACTGTACGTATTAAGTTCTTGTAAACTCCTTTGGGGTTTGTCAGCACAGTGGTACCTCAGGTTACATACACTTCAGGTTACATTCGCTTCAGGTTACATACGCTTCAGGTTACAGACTCCGCTAACCCAGAAATAGTGCTTCAGGTTAAGAACTTTGCTTCAGGATGAGAACAGAAATCGTGCTCCGGCAGCAGCAGGAGGCCCCATTAGCTAAAGTGGTGCTTCAGGTTAAGAACAGTTTCAGGTTAAGTACGGACCTCTGGAACGAATTAAGTACTTAACCCGAGGTACCACTGTAGTGGTATATATATAGAATCACAGAAACCTAGACTTGGAAGAGACCCCGGGGGGGGGGTCAACTAGTCGAACCCCCTACAATGCAGGAACCTCTTGCCCAATGTGGGGCTCAAACCCACAACCCCGAGATTAAGAGTCTTCTGTTCTACCGCCTGAGCTATCTAAATTGAAATAGCAAATAAGAAACCTCGCCACAAACTCACGTAAAGATATCGGCCGTCTTCCGGAGGTAGTCTTGCTCCTGCTTGTCGGACTCGCTGCTCATGCTCTGCTCAATCACGGAGAGTAGAGGGTCGATGATGGTGAACACGAGGGGGTTCTCCGCTTGCTTCGACAGGAACACCTCGACCAGATCTAGAACCTGGAAATGTGAGGGACAGAAGGGAGATGTGTCGGACTCAGGCCAACACAAGCTTTCCAGAGACAGAGAATAATAATAATAAAATAATAATAAAATTTTATTTATATCCCGCCCTCCCCAGCCGAAGCCGGGCACAGTGCGGCTAACAACAGTAAAATAATACATTCTAAAATCAGTTCAATATAAAATCAGTTCAAATCAGGTTAATGGCAACCACTGGGCTAGAGTTCTGTGAGGATTGCCAAAAGAGGGGGTCAGGCTGTGCCCTGGCCAAAGGCCTGGTGGAACAGCTCTGTCTTGCAGGCCCTGCGGAAAGATGTCAAGTCCTGCAGGGCCCTAGTCTCTTGTGACAGAGCGTTCCGCCAGATCGGAGCCACAGCCGAAAAAGCCCTGGCTCTGGTTGAGGCCAGCCTAACCTCCCTGTGGCCCGGGACCTCCAAGATGTTTTTGTTTGAAGACCGTAAGGTCTTCCGTGGGACATACCAGGAGAGGCGGTAGGTACGAGGGTCCTAGGCAGTATAGGGCTTTAAAGGTTAAAACCAGTACCTTAAACCTGATCCTGTACTCCACCGGGAGCCAGTGCAGCTGGTATAGCGCCAGGTGAATGTGATCTCGCAACGAGGACCCCGTAAGGAGTCTCACCACGGCATTCTGCACCCGCTGGAGTTTCTGGGTCAGTCTCAAGGGCAGCCCCATGTAGAGCGAGTTACAATAATCCAGTCTGGAGGTGACCGTCATGTGGATCACAGTGGCTAGGTCAGGGCGAGAGAGGTAAGGAGCCAACTGCTTAGCTTGGTGGAGATGAAACAAGGAAGGGGTGCACATGCAAGAAGTCTAGGACTGGGCCAACAGGAATGACTACAGTATATGGGGACAGGACAGCCTATCTGTCCACCTGGACCAGCACTGCTTGCTCTGACCGGCAGCTCTCCAGGGTCTCGAGGAAGGGCGTTCCTATAACCCGCTACTGTGGTTAGAGCGGGGGCTGGGAAACTTGGTCATCCAGAGGGCCACACTCTATTCTGAGAAACCTTCCAAGGGCCACATGCCACTTGGTGGGCGGGGCCAGAAGCAAAAGTGGGTGGGGCAATGCAAGTAAGATGTTGCCTTTTGCAGAGCAAGCTGGTTTCTACAAACACACGCACAACTGTCAAGAGCTATCAGAGTTGAAGGACACAATTGAGCCAGGGGGGAAACCACCTTGAGTGTAGCCTGGCGAGTTTCCTGAGAGCCACATCTGATCCCCGGTCCTGGGGCGCCCCACCCAATTTAACCACATAGATGTGGCTGCAGGACGGTCCCTTTGTTCTCCCAACTCCCACTAAGCTTTAGTGCAACTCACATTGCAAATTGAGCAAAGTGACTTATGCTCAGAAGGAATCCCAGTTGTTTTTAATGGGCCTCACTCCCAGGTAAGTGAGTATAAGATCGCAGCCTAAAATAGTCTGCAAAAGGGTTCCTCCACTGCCATCTCTCAAGGCCTCCATCATGTTGGTAAAGAACAAGACTTTCCCTCTTCTCCCTCCCTGATCCACTTATTTTTTCAGGGAACATCAAGGAAGAGACCTGTGTAACTCAGAAACTTGCTCAGTATTTGGCTCTACAGCTCCGGTTTGGATTCTTGCCACCAAACAGTATTTCACATGCTGAAAAACTGTTTCCCAAGCTTATGCTGACCCCTGGAGGCCACAATTAAAACAATCCCAAACCCAACTGCATCCTCTCATCCTCAGATCCAGCCACAGAGGGATGGACAACAGTTCTAAATTAAAAATGGTATGTGCCGTAAGTCGTACATCAAAACAAAAATAGATGCTGTCCCTTTCCAAGAGCATAAAGGTCTGCAAATCTCCTGTGGTTTTACTGCTCAGCTGCTGTTATATATATGTACTGTTTTACAGTAGTGCTATTTTTATGTTTTGCTGTTTCTTACGTCGCTCCAAGAGAATATTGCACCTTGAAAGGTGGGGTGAAAATGTTTAAATCAATGGCATTCAACCAGTGTGCCATGACACCCTGGGGTGCCTTGAATGGTGGTCAGGGGTGCCGTGGGCGACACTGGCCTCTATCTCTCTTTTCTTTCCCCCCCTCCTCTGGTGCCCTCTTGCATCTCTGCCTCCCAAAGGTTTTGTGCATCTGTTTGTTGCAGTAGCCCTGGCTACAAGCCCCCCAGGCAAATGGTGCCTCTGGGGCTGGCCAGGGGGTGCTGCTTGCCAGATGCTGAGGTGGCCTCAGAGAAAGAACAAAAATAGGTGAGGAAGCCCAGCCAGCCAGTCCACCAGCCTTTGCTGTTGGGAATGGACAGATAAGTGGGAGACCGGGCAGGCAGGCAGGCGCTGTGCTGGCCTTCCTTGTGCTTGCTGTGTGCAGGGCTTGCCTGGAAGCGGAGTGCCCAGTGTTGAAGGGGAGCCTTTACGCCATGCAGGCCCAGCAGCACCCGCTGCTGCCACTGCAGCCTCACAAGGTGAGGTGCCAGCCTCACGTTCATCTTTGGCCAGTTATGCCACTAGGACTGGGGGCATCTTCTCCCAAGGCCCCTGTGGGGCAGTGTGAGGAGGCACCTCTCTTTGAGGCGGCGGGGGGGGGGGCAGCTCAGAGACCAGGGGTGGCAGCAGTGGCTGCCCAGAGGACTCCCAAGGAGAGGGGAGAAGAGAGGAGGCTGAGGAAACACTCCACAAGGAAGGGTGTTCGAAAAAGGGTGAGAGGCTGCCAGCTCTGCAGGCAAAGGGTGACATAACTGGGCTACTGAGCCCTGCAGAAAGAATGTACAGTGGTACCTTGGGTTAAGAGCTTAATTCATTCTGGAGGTCTGTTCTTAACTGTTCTTAACCTGAGGTACCACTTTAGCTAATGGGGCCTCCCCACTGCCGCCACATGATTTCTGTTCTCATCCTGAAACAAAGTTCTTAACCCAAGCTACTATTTCTGGGTTAGGAGAGTATGTAACCTGAAGCATCTGTAACCCGAGGTACCACTGTAGTTGGTCAAGGGAGCCGTGGGCTCAAAAAGGTTGAAAACCTCTGGTTAAAATAATAAAAACTCATGCTTCAAAGACTGCTTTTGGCTATCAGCTTCAGAACAAGTCAGATAAAAAACCCAGGATTCTAACCCATGGTTTGAAGGTTATTATGATGAGTAGTTTTAACCCATCTTTCAATGCAATGTTTTCTAGATGCAGGCTGAAAACACACCCAGGGGCAACAAATCCATTTTTATTTCATTTTTATCTCTGCTTAAGTTACTAGGAGGCAGCAATCTGAACCATCTCTCAATGGCTTTGCATTTATTGCGATTTCAAAGGGTTTCTCTCCCCTGGGGCCAACACCTCGTCTCCTCCTACCTTGATCTTGAATTCCCGGCGTAATATTTTCTCCTTGCGCATCTTTTCCTTCTCGTCCTTCTTGGCTTGGATGCGCTTCTTCTGCTCGGCAAAGAGGGCCGACAGGTTCTCGTCCAGGGACATCATGGTTTCGTCATCAACGTCCTCGTCGCTGTCATCGCCACCCTGGGATTTTTAAGTATTAAAAATGTGTGTGTGTTTTAAAGTTTTGTACCCACTGCTGTTCTTATGCCACTGTTTGGGTTGTATCCAACTAAGTTTGACCCAGAGTAGAAACACTGGAACTGACAGATTGGGGTCAGTCAAGTCCATCCATTTTTAGTGGGTCAACTCCAGGAAGGACAACCCAATGGATTTCCAAGCTGTAGAATTCAGCTCTCTTCCCCACAGAACTCGGGGTTCCCTCAGCGCAGAAGACATTATTGGCCCAGAGATGGAAAGAAGATAAAGACCCTAGCAGAGAAGAATGGCAGATCAAGTTGATGGACTATGCCAAAATGGCTAAAATGACCGGAAGAATCAGAAATCAGGAAGACCAAAATTTTAATAAGGGGAATGGGGAAAATTTATAACTTGTAAACCATTAAAATCGTTAGTGGGATTGGAATATCACTTGTAGTTTAATGGTGCATTCTGGATACAATGGAGATGGAAAAGATTTGGGTCATCATATAAGACGCAGGAAGAAATGATTAATAATTAGGACCCACAAAGGGGAGGATGGAAGTCCAGGAGACTCCTTGGAATCTTGTTTTTATTATCTATGTTCGATATATGACTGAAAAATTTTAAACTGAAAAACCAAATAAATATTTATTTTTTAAAAATAAGACAGCGCCGCATTGCTAAGCCTTCCACACCTCGCCCTCGCCTCCTGCGGCACTTACCAGTGCATTCCCAGCTTGCAGAACTCCTCGCAGCATGGCACGGAATTTCTCGTCAGCCTCAACGTTCTCGTCTTCGTTATCCGTCTCCGAAGCCTCCTTTTCCTCCCCTTCACTCTCATCGTCCTCAGAGCTGTCGTCATCTTCAGAAGAACTCTCCTCACCATCATCCTCTTCGCTCTGCCGAGAAAGAGGAAATTCAACTCAGTTTATCGGGAATCCAAGACTTGGCAAATCTCAGTCCTTAGAAAAATCCTGCATCAAGCTAAAAGCACTCAAAATCGCTCCCTTTGCCATTTGGTCTTATTTTATATGCAAATACAGCGGCTCAGGAACGTCAGAAGGCTTAGCCTGAAGTCGCAACAGTGGTTGCCAACATTTTACACAGTTTATTAGACACAGTCCTAAAATGCAAAGGGGGAAAGTGGCCTTAGTGACGCTCCAGGGCTAAAGGCACTATTATAACAAATTCGGTAGCAGTTACCACATCTTCCGGCAAAGATTTCTTCTTTTGAGTTTCTTCCATCACGATGACAGCGTTCTCTTCATCCTGGTCGTGCTGTGGGTCGAGAACCTTGAGAAGAAATATATACATTTTACACACATATATTTTACACAGGTAGTCAGTACTGACGCTCAAACCTAAGTTGCAGGCGGCATATTGACAAAGATGTGCCCCTTCTCTCACATGTACAAAGGAGTGGCTCTCCCAAAACATGTATTTCCTGTGGCACAGAGCTGCCATTGTCAGTTTGAATTTCACAGTACAGAAAGTACTGATCTGATGTGTAGAGATCTTTCCTATTCTACTTAATTCAAGAGGGTTCTGGAAGCTGCTCTGTGTGAAAGAAACAAGCAGAAGGTTCGTGATGTTTGGGTTATACCTTCAGAGAAGCTGAGTACAGCTGCTTTGAACTGGTTCTCTTCTCTTTTTCTGTCTGACTATAAAAGTAAGGCCAGAAGGAGCCTGGGTCTCACTTTCTCTTTCTACCTCTCTTTCTTCTGGTGTCGTGTTCTGTATACAGTCATACCTCGAGATAAATATGCTTCAGGGTAAGTACCGTATTTTTCGCTCTATAAGACGCACTTTTTCCCTCCTAAAAAGTAAGGGGAAATGTGTGTGCGTCTTATGGAGCGAATGCAGGCTGTGCAGCTATCCCAGAAGCCAGAACAGCAAGAGGGATCGCTGTGCAGCAATCCCTCTTGCTGTTCTGGCTTCTGGGATTCAGAATATTTTTTTTCTTGTTTTCCTCCTCCAAAAACTAGGTGCGTCTTATAGAGCAAAAATACGGTATTTTCGGGTTGCACTCCACGGTGACCCAGAAGTAACGGAGCATGTTACTTCCGGGTTTCGCCACTTGCACATGCGGTCAAAATGACATCACGCGCATGCGCGGAAGCAGCGAAACAATTCCCAGGGTGGTGTAAACTCTGGGAATTGTAGCTCTGTGGGAATACAGGTCTCAGCAACCTTAACACACTACAGTGTGAGGAGAATCTGAGCTTACAGGGTTAAACAGACTCATCTTACATTCTATTCAGGATGCGAATGGAGCTCCAGAACGGATCCTGTTCGCATCCTGAGGTACCACTGTATAGTGGTAAGGTTTAGTCTTATTTTAAGTTAAGTCAAGTCTGCTGCAACTGGATTTCTTATGGACAGTGCCAATCCTGAATGTATTTGTGACCAAATGTGTTTATATTTTTACTCTGCTAACTATACATCGGAGTTCTGGGTCAATATTGAGTAGAATTGATTGACAGCCATCGTCAAAAGCAGAAGTGTGGAAGTGTTTTTCTACTGGGGTCGAAGCCCCACAGGCCTGAGGGCGGGGGGAGATGCTGGGCCTTGTCAGGAGACTCCTTATTCCTCTCAGAGAGCTGCAATTCCCAGGGTGGTGTAAACTCTGGGAATTGTAGCTCTGTGGGAATACAGGTCTCAGCAACCTTAACACACTACAGTGTGAGGAGAACCTGAGCTTACAGGGTTAAACAGCTCAGAGTGTACGAATTGGGAGGGGGGAGATTCGTCATTTCCGAGAGTCTCCAGCCTTTGTTCTTTCTCTCTACTTTCGCTTTTGAGGAGAGAGGACGTGTTTTTCATGATGCTGTTCGCTGTGATATGACAATGGATAGTCTGCTGTAAATAAAAACTGCTTCTAGCTGCTAAGATGCTGAGTGGACTTTATTTAAGCACACTGAAGAAAGCACTTGACCTCAGCTTTCTCTTACCGCTGCTTAATCTCTGCGTTTGCTCAGAGCCTTTGGAATGTGGCCTTTGAAGTCTGGAGGCCTAGCAGAACTACGCAGCCAAAGCGGGCTGGACGCCAAGGCTTATCTGAGCAATAAACAAACTCTGGGAATTGTAGCTCTGTGGGAATACAGGTCTCGGCAACCTTAACACACTACAGTTCCCAGGATTATTTGGGGGTGGCTGTATCCTAGCGCTTTAAATGAACATGAATCCCCCCACACACCAAGCTCTGACTCTCCCCACCGTTGGGATGTGGCCCCCAACCGCTTTCCCCCAAGAGCACACGGCCCCGGAGGGTGGGAATGTCACCGTTCCTGCTCTGGACAGCCACAGGCTACTCACGTCTAGGATGAGCTGCAGGGCACCCTTTGTCATGTGCTGACAGACGAGCCCAAAGACGCTTTTGCAGACCCGTCGGATGAGCCCGCTGGACTGGGCCAGGAGGGAAAGGAGGACTTCGATGATCACCTCCACCCATTCCGGCTCTTCTTCGCCACCTGAGTGGAGAAAAACACACACAGGGAGAGCCTGAATGCCTCCCAGTGGGCAATGCAACAATGGCCTGGTCAGCAAATCCAGCCTGCCTTTCATCCTACTAGCAACAGAGACAAGGAGCTGCACATGGGTGGGCTGATGGAGGAGGGAATTGGGGTGCAGCACAATCCCTCCTGCGCACCCAAATGCTGTCAACAGCCTTGGCCCTCCAGGTGTTGTTGAACTACAACTCCCATCATGCCTCAGCCATTGCTGAAACTTGCAGCAATCTAGAAGGCCAAAGGCTGCCTAGGGCCTACATCCAGCCACGTTTTACTCAGAATAGACCCACTGATGGACCGAAGTTAATCATGTCCAGGGTGGATAAAAATCAATGATTTCTTAAAAATAAATTTTAAAAAATCTATTTATAAAAAAAACTGGTTTTGGAGGAAAAATCTTTCTAAATATAGTTTTCTATTTAAGTTTCATTATAGTCCAAAGGCTATTTCATAAATAAATAAGAATTTCTTGGTTTTTCATGTGTGCTAAAACTCAGTCTAAGTTTTCTTTTTTTAAAAAAAAAACAGTTTAACCACAACAATCATGGATACATCTGCTATGTTATTGTTTTAGTTAAATAAATTGTTATTAAGGAAATAATTATTTTTCTCCTTAGAATAAAGGACAGCAGAAAAGTGGTCCAGATATAAACCATTAACTTATTAAACCTCACAATAATTTCATGATTATCTGTCTATGTTTTTCTAATAGTGTAACCAAATCAGTAGTTTTTCATATAAAAACTGTAAAAACTACTCTGAAAATTATTCCAAAAATGAAACCCTCATCTGTTGTAAATATTAAGGTTATACCAGCAAGAATGAGTCTTTCTGTAATAATAATAATAATAATAATAATAATAATAATAATAGGTATTTAAATCAAGTCTTACTGACTAGTGATTTAAATCAAATCCACCCTGGTCATGTCTGTTAAAATCAATGGGTCTACTCTTGAGTAGAAGTAGCATAGGATCTGGAGGCCCACCAAACAGACAGACAGAAAAAAGAGCAAGTTTGCCCTTCTCTGGTCTTTCTCTGCCTTCACACCTACCTATGCCTATAGTCTCCTGTTATTTATTATATAAATCAATAAATATCAGGCCAGCAACTATGAGGGGCTTATTTACAAGGGTGTGGTGGATAAATCAGGCTGCGAACAGAGACTCACCAGCAGCTGCTGTCTTTTTCTTCTTGGGTTTCTCTCCAAAGGCTCTCTGGGTGCAATTCTGCAGGTCACTCAGAAGGTTCACACACTCTGCAGGAGACTAGTGGGGCGAGAATCGAGTGAGGAAGCGAGAGGCGGAGGGAACCAAAAGAGAAAGAAAGAAAAAAGGAGTCAAATGTCGTCATTATCATCGTCCCTATGTTTTTATCCTGTCTTTCTCCAAAGTCACTCAGGGCAGCATGTGAGGTTGTTGCAAAGTAGGTTAGGATGGGAGACTTTCTGGTGGGAAAGAGCTTCAGTGTTCCTATGTTCCAGTGGTGCTCCCATTTCCTAAAATTGGCATTCCACAGCCCTACCTGTCATGGTATTGACGGGGAATGAGGGGGAGGAGAAGAGACAGGCAGAGGAAGGGGGGCAGGAAGTGGCGGTGGAGGAAAGAAGGGAAAGCCAGGAGGAGGGACAGTTCACAGATGTTGGACCAGAGCCTCAACACCCCACAGGAAGTTCTGGCACAGACATTGAAACAATGCATGTTCCGTCTGCCAAGAAAGGAGAGTGTTAAAGAGGAGGGGACAGAGACATCACATGAAAATTCCACGCCTTTTCTGTTGAAGAAGGGGTGGGCGTAAGGCACTCAAAGAATCTGAGCAGGAGGATTCGGATGCATGATTGTAATGTGCTGCTTGTACCGTATTTTTCGCTCTATAAGATGCACCAGACCACAAGACGTTTTGGAAGTCAAACTGACTTCCGGAATGGATTAAGTTTGAGAACCAAGGTACCACTCTATTTGGCGCTTTTGTTTTTGCTTTTTATTTTGCATTTTTGTTTTTGAGGCTTTTTCAGTTAATTTGTTTTTGTGACTGTGTGGAACCCAGTTCAGCTACTGATTGATTGATTGATTGATTGATTGTGTGACTGCGGAAATGCCCCCCCCCCCCCCGCCATCCAAACAATGACTATCATCAATGCAGGTAAGAAATATTATTTTTTAATTTTTATCATCTACAATACTGTCTTACTATTTTACACTACAGTACATTATTGCTTACATTTTATGGATCAATGGTCTCGTTAGATAGTAAAATTCAAAAACCAACTTAGTTGGTTTTTAAGGTGCTACTGGAAGGAATTTTTTTGTAGTAAAATTCATGTTAAATTACTGTTTTAGGAGTTGTTTTTAAAAGTCTGGAACGGATTAATCCATTTTGCATTACTTTCTATGGGAAAGCGTGTCTTGGTTTTGGAACGCTTTGGCTTTGGAGCGGACTTCCGGAAGGGATTAAGTTTGAGAACCAAGGTACCACTGTAGACCCAATAGTGCCCTTCCCAAGACAAGCCCTGGCAGCCCTTTGCAAAATAACTCTCCCCTTCCATTATTATCTTCATCATTATTGGCTCAGGGATTATGGCCACAGCCATATTCAAAGCCTCACCCAAAACAGCCGCTTCCAGCGCACTGGATATTACCTTGAAGAGGTGAATGCCAACTAACAGCAGGAGGTGTTGGAAAGCGGAGGACTTCAGGTTTTGACTTTTCTTCTCTCTCTTCCGCAAGGTTTCCACCGTCTGGAGCATTCTGTGATGGGGAGAGAATGGTCAGGCTAAGACACGCAGCTCTGCATTTGTTTGTTATTTGCTTGCTCCAGCCAACCGAGCTTGGTGAGACTAGGCCAGTCTAGTCAGACTTTGTACACAGAATGGGGAATGAACCAACTTGTCCCTCCGCCTTGGGCGGTAAAATAGCTTGGGCCCTAGGCAGGGAGCGGGTAGGTGTGGGGGATTCCCTGGTCCTGAATGGGGTAACTGTGCCCCTGAAAGACCAGGTGCACAGCCTGGGAGTCATTTTGGACTCACAGCTGTCCATGGAGGCGCAGGTTAACTCTGTGTCCAGGGCAGCTGTCTACCGGCTCCACCTGGTACGCAGACTAAGACCCTACCTGCCTGCAGACTGTCTTGCCAGAGTGGTGCATGCTCTAGTTATCTCCCGCTTGGACTACTGCAACGCGCTCTACGTGGGGCTACCCTTGAAGGTGACCCGGATACTGCAATTAATCCAGAATGCGGCAGCTAGACTGATGACTGGGAGTAGCCACTAGGACCACATAACACTGGTTCTGAGAGATCTGCATTGACTCCCAGTACGTTTCCAAGCACGATTCAAAGTGTTGGTGCTGACCTTTAAACCCCTAAACGGCCTTGGTCCTGTATACCTGAAGGAGCTTCTCCACCCCCATCGTTCAGCCCGGACACTGAGATCCCTCGCAGAGGGCCTTCTGGCGGTTCCCTCATTGCGAGAAGTGAGGCTACAGGGAACCAGACAGAGGGCCTTCTCTGTAGTGGCGCCCTCCCTGTGGAACGCCCTCCCATCAGATGTCAACGAGATAAACAACGGCCTGACATTCAGAAGACCTCTTAAGGCAGCCCTGTTCAGGGAAGTTTTTTATATTTAACGCTGTACTGTTTTTAATACTTGATTGGGAGCCGCCCAGAGTGGCTGGGGAAACTCAGCCAGATGGGCAGGGTATAAATAATAAATTATTATTATTATTATTATTATTATTATTATTATTACTCTAATGAGAAGAGAGTCCAACCACACCTGGAAGGCCACAGGTTCCCCACCCCGCTCTAAGTGCCTCGTACCTGTCCCAAGCAAGCTTCTCTTCATCGCTAAATGGGACCACAACTGCGACGTGGGCCTGGTGAGAGAGGAGGGCACTGGCGTACTGGACGATGAGGTAGAGCCAGGGGTCCCCGCTGGCGGTCAAGCCGTGAAGGTGCTTCTTCCTCATTTCTTCTGCTTTGGCCGAGTCCCCCAGGGCGGGCATCGTGTTCAGGTGCTGGAGCAAACTGCAGGGAGAGAGAAAACAGCGACTGAACGCAGGAACCGCCCTTTGGGATATGCAGAAACGCAAAAAATAGTTACATCAGGCTTCCTCGACAGCTGTCATTGCTGAATATGAGGACCGACAACATGAAAGCTTGTCGCTCTAAAGAACTTTTGACATAGAAAGAAAACATTGGTAAGTGAAATAGAGGATAGTTGTACAGTGGTACCTCGGGTTAAGAACTTTGCTTCAGGTTGAGAACAGAAATTGTGCTCCAGCGGCACGGCAGCAGCAGAAGGCCCCATTAGCTAAAGTGGTACCTCAGGTTAAGAACAGTTTCAGGTTAATAACGGACTTCCGGAATGAATTAAGTTCTTAACCCGAAGTACCACTGTATGTCCGATAAAGCAGCAGGTATAAGGTAGGAATAAAAACATAGAAGTAAGGGTGGGAAGCCAAAATTTAAGAAAAAACATGTGAAAACCAATTAAAAATTATGTCTTTTTTTTGACAAGGATGTTAGCTGCAGCCAGGATTTCAATAGCCCAGCAATGTAAAATCTGAAATAAATCCACATCTGTCTTCATATGGACTTTGGCTATCAAGGAGGGGCAAAATACACATGAACTGTGTGTTTCCAATGAGATGGAAGATCCACAACACTTGTGTGTCATCTGGTGGGGTTTTATTGCCTATGCTTTGGCCTTAGACGCTCAACAAAAGAATATCTTAACCCTGTTTCTAAAAGGAAGGGTTGAAACAGCCCGCTTGTTCAAGGAGGCCACAGATAACTGAGAGCTCAACCATCTAAGCTAATTCAAAGCCATTTGCCATACATAAACTATCACTCACACACACATTAAAAGGTGGCATAAACAAAAAATGAAAAACAAAGAAAAATCTAAATGGCAATCTTATTTTTTTTAAAGGGAGGATTAAAACATCCCACCTGGGACGCGGGTGGCGCTGTGGGTAAAACCTCAGCGCCTAGGACTTGCCGATCGCATGGTCAGCGGTTCGAATCCCCACGGTGGGGTGCACTCCCGTCGTTAGGTCCCAGCGCCTGCCAACCTAGCAGTTCGAAAGCACCCCCAGGTGCAAGTAGATAAATAGGGACCGCTTACCAGCGGGAAGGTAAACGGCATTCCGTGTGCTGCGCTGGCTCGCCAGATGCAGCTTGTCACGCTGGCCACGTGACCCAGAAGTGTCTGCGGACAGCGCTGGCTCCTGGCCTCTAGAGTGAGATGAGCGCACAACCCTAGAGTCTGTCAAGACTGGCCCGTACGGGCAGGGGTACCTTTACCTTTACCTTAAAACATCCCACCTACTTAACGAGGCCACAGGTAACTGAGAGCCAAAGGCATGGAGGAAAATAAAATGTTTTTGCCTAATGCCTAAAGATGTAGAATGGTGCTGACAGACGAGCCTCCCTGGGGAGAACATTCCACAAGCGGGGGGCCACCACAGAAAAGGCCCCTTCTCGTGCTGCCACCTTCTGGGCCTCTCATGGAGAAATGCCTCAAGGAATGATGATTGCAAGGTCTGGGTTGATTCATATGGGGAGAGGCAGTCCTTGAGGTGCTGGGGTTGTGAGTCACGTACGGTTTCAGAGCTCAAAACTAGCAAGGCAGCAAAGGGAATACCTGAAAAACGAGTTTGCAGCTGCTGCGCGGGATGCCTCATTGAGGGGCACTGATGGTGTGGTTTTCGTCTCGGTTATCTCAGGGGTCGGTTTCTTGGTCTTGAAAAAAGCGTGAAAGAAGCAGAACCTGGCAGAAGACAACAGCGACTTCTTAATACAGGCTGCTGAAACAAAGCGGCCTTCCCAAATGATTTGCAACTCTAGAGACACTTCAGTTAGAAAGCCAAGAATACCCACTTTCACCTGGAAAGAAGTTTCTAGTCCTCATGTTTGTGACAAATAAATATAGATGGGGGGGCAGGTTGTTACATCCAGTGCTTTTTTTCAGGGGGTACTCAAGGGTCTTCTGCCAACCTAGCAGTTCAAAAGCACACTAGTGCAAGTAGATAAATAGGTACCACTGCGATGGGAAGGTAAACAGTGTTTCTGTACACTCGGGCACTCATTGTGCCAGAAGTGGTTTAGTCATGCTGGCCACATGACCCGGAAAGCTGTCTGTGAACAAACACCGGCTCCCCCAGCCTGAAAGCGAGATGAGCACCACACCCCATAGTCGCCTTTGATTGGACTCAACCGTCCAGGGGTCCTTTACCTTTGTACCTTTACTCAAGGGTACACAGTACCAGCACCTCTTTTTTGTTGTTAAAAAGTGTGGCACTTACTGCAACAACTTCATAGTGAGTGGCAACATCTATTTTTCTAGAAAATAAGCACTGGTCACATCTCAGCTAGATCTAGCTTGCACTGTGGCAACCACCCAGTAACGTAAATGCCAAGCGTGTCTTGCAGGATCTTACGTTTCTATCTTGGCAATATCAATATACACACTGCACTATCAAGTACTAGAGGACCAGCTCCCGTCCCGAGGACCTTACAAGCTAAACTTCTGATATGGGGTGGGGAGGAAAATGGAAACAGGTCTGGGAAAGGGGAGAATATGTACTTTTATTCAAATATGTGTCTTTGGTCTTCATTCCAGTGAGAGGATTGAAGATATCACAGAAACCTGCACTTTTGAGGAAGGTTTGGAGGAAGAGGGAATGACTGTTAAATCATTCTAGGAACTAGTCCTGTGAGGGTAAACAGAGGCTCCTTAGCAACTCTGAACACCCTGAACAAACTGCAGTTCCCAGAAAGCTTTGGGGGAAGCCCTGTTTAAAGTGGCACAACACTGCTTTATAGGAATAGTGCAGATTGTGACCTAAGGTCATACAAAGGTTGTGAGCAGTACAGCTCTTTAGTTTAGAGTATTCGGCCTGTCACGAGTGAACAACAAACCCTTCCCTCAGCAAGCGGGCAGTGCAAGCCGCTGTCAACCATCTTGTCCCTCCTACCTAGTCACATCAGTCACAAACTCTTCTCCCTTCTTGATCTGTGGGTTCTCGACAAGGCCAACCAGCCGAGCTATGATCCATTTCCTCAGGCGCGTCACACAGTGCTGGGTCATTTCCCTGCATCAACAGAGAGCAATTGGAAGTAATGAGCCACTAAAGCAGACCCTTGCCTTGCCATCTTATTGGAGTAAAAAGATGGTGGACAGCAGGCCAATTCAGATGTCATGCTAAGCCATCATTTAGTGTTATGAGACACCTCCAGTGTTGCCAGGTGAGGCCAAGGACCCCCACCCCCTTTGGCCACTTTCGCACCATTCATTTAAAGCGCCATGGTACTAAAAGGTCATGGCTTCTCCCAAAGAATTCTGGGTACTTTCATTTGTTTAGGGTGCTTAGAGTTAAGAGGAGACTCCTGTTCCGACTTCCGGAGGCGGCGCGAACGGTAATGGCTGCCCTTTCCTAATCGGGAGAGGGAAGCTACGCTGGAAAAGGGTCGTCCGCTACGGCGAAGCGGAGACCCACTCTGGAAAACCGCAGGCAGCGGAAGCCTGCGGTCTCGGGACCCGGCGGGCGCCAGGTGCTACCCCCGAAACGCTGAGGGAACCCCGTAAGGGGCTCCGGATCGCAGAGGGGGTAGCGGCGCTGTGGGTCTATGCGCATTCAGCGGAGCGAAGCCGCGCTGCCGTTGCCGGTGAGCGCCGACCTTTCTTCCTTCAACACAAGATTCTAAAACGCAACAACCCGTGAGTAATTGAGGATTTTACTAAATTTCGGGACTAAAAATATTGAAAATAAGCTGAAAGCGGAGAGACGAGGAAAAGGAAGTCCGTCCTCCGCAGCCATTGACTTTTAAAGCAAAGAGCAGGAGGAGTGGAGGCATAGAGAGAACTTTTGACAGCTCAGATTGAGCACCCGCAGAAATTACCTTTTCCTTTAAAGACTGTAAGCAATTGATTTTTGGACTTTTATTAGGACTTATATACTCTCTTCTTTGTGGATTACAATTCTGTTTAAGAAGCCCAGGTGTCAGAACTGCCTGAGCAGTAGAACTGTCAGACTGCAAATTTGGATACATTCTATTTAAACTTTGAGATAGTCTGAGGGAGTTCAGAATGGTTACGTTCTTGCATTTTGGAACTCCAGTAAGCACAACTTGAAATATTGTGGCAAACCTAAAACCAACTCTGCTAAAACTACTTTTGTGAAGATCCCTAAGTATTGGTTCAGATTTCGTATGTGGAATGGACTCTTCTTCCTAGGACATTTTATGCTCCCCCTAGAGGATTGAGGATTTACAACAAAAACATTGTTTTACTTTCTATTTCCCGGCCCTCTGTTTGATTGCTACCACCTGGGCCGTAGCTTTCCCATGGGAACAACTCAGCTTGACCTTGACTGCTAGATAACTTTGGAATGAGTGGCGCAAAAAGAAAGGGATTAAGAACCAGACAAACAACTCTGACAACCGTAACTGCAGCCTCACAAGCACGCAGATCATCTGTGCCCACTTTGCCCTCGGAGGAAAAAGCTACCTCCCTGTCACAGGCAGGGGAGGAAGAAACTGAGGATTTACAACTAGAAGAGATGGCCTCAGGAGGATCTGGTTCTGTATTAGAGAGAATTCTTGAGAAATTGGAGTCTTTGGACAGGAAAGTTGACCAACAAACTGCGAAAATTGACCTTAATACAGAAACTTTAAATAAATTATCTGGGCAAGTTGCACAGAATGCACAAGCAATCGGACAACTGAAGGAGGCTGCAGGTGAAAATCAGAAACTGGCCGAAGAGACCAGCCAAAGAGTGGGAGAGTTGGAAAAAGAAGTAAGGCCGCTCAGTAAGCAGGTTGGGGAACACCAGACCTATCTCTCCATGTTGGAACTTCGGAACAGGGAGATTAATTTAAGGATAAGATCGATACCAGAAGTGGAAGAAGGTAATCTAGCTGAGTTTCTGACCAAAGAATTCTCCAAGTTCTGGGGTCTAGAGGAGGAAGACTTTAAAATTGTGTCAGCCTTCAGACTTGGAAGACTCACAAAGAGAGAAAAGCCCAGAGACTGTTTGATTACGTTGAGATCAAAGGAGGAAAGGGACAAGATTTTGGGCCTGCACTACGGAAGCTCCTTGAACATTTCGGACAAAAGAATTGAGATTTTTAAGGACATTCCTAAACAGCTGTTGGATCTTAGATCTGAATATTTGGACTTAGTAAAACTGCTGAGAAGCAACTCAATCATCTTTAGGTGGGACTTTCCCCAAGGATTATCTTTTACCTTTAGAGGGAAGAAGATTAAAATTAGAACTTTGGAAGATAGGGATAAGTTTTTGACTGCCTACGGAGAGGACCTTCATAAAGGACTTGAACTACCCTCAGGGCCTGAACCACCACAGGTGCCTGTACCTCAGAACCCTGAAGACTCACAGAACAAAATACCATCCCAAGGAAACTAAACAGATCTATCCAGGATGTCTCTGCAACTTTTAAGTTGGAATATAAATGGCTGCAACAGTCCGGAAAAAAGGAAGAAAATCTTTCACATATTAAAAAAGGAGCAACTAGACATTACTTGTTTACAAGAAACACATGTGACTAGGCTCCACAGAAAAATATTGGTAAATAAAAGGTTAGGCCAAGAATTTATATCTTCGGACTCAGTTAAGAAGAGAGGAGTGGTGATATATGCAAAGGAGAGCCTCTCACCAAAATTTCTATTTAAAGATGAACATGGAAGAATTTTGGCAATTGAAATACAGCACCAAGGAGAGAAAATTTTGATATTAGGAATTTACGCTCCAAATGAAGGGAAATCAGAATTCTACAAGAAGTTGCATGAGATTATGCTGGATTATCTGGACTATGATAACATCATCATGATGGGAGATATGAATGGGATCGTTTCAACGAACATGGATAGGTCACAAAGCCAAAAGGTTACTAAAGAAGGCAGACTACCAAAGACCTTTTTTGAAATGACAGACAACATGGACTGGATTGATATATGGAGGACAAAGAACCCCTTAGGGAAAGAAGGAACATTTTTCTCTGAAGCCCAACTGACTTGGACAAGAATTGACCAAATATGGATTTCTAGAGGTCTGGCTCCTAAGGTGAAGAAAGTGGAAATCTGCCCAAAGACCTGCTCCGATCATAACGCGTTGAAAATGGACATGACATTATTACCAACCGGCTCCTTTAGATGGAAGATGAATGACAACTTGTTTAGAGATCAGGAGATTATCAAGAAGGCCAAAAAAACAATAAAGGACTATTTTGAGATAAATTTGAACACTGCTGTGGAAAAAAGAACAATCTGGGACGCAAGCAAAGCTGTGATGAGAGGGTTCTTGATACAACAGAACGCCATAAAGAAAAGACTACAAAATGAGAAAAAGGACAAGATTTTGGGGAAAATTAAAGAGTTAGAGAAGAAACTAAGAGTAAACCCGAAGTCACAGCCGATTTTGAGAGAAATTAAACTTCATCAGGCACAATATTCCAAACTGATAAATCAGGAAATAGAATGGAAGATTAAATCAATGAAACAAAAAACATTTGAATCGGCTAATAAATGTGGGAAACTGCTGGCTTGGCAGTTGAAGAAGAGACAAAAGCTGAACATAGTAACAAATTTGGAAATAGAAGGAAGGAATATTCAGAACCCGGTGGAAATTAGAAAATGTTTCCAGAAATATTTTAAGAAATTATACACTCAAGGGCCACAAAAGGAGGAAGAGATTGCAAAATTTTTGGAGAAAAATGGACTTAAAAAACTATCACAAGAAAATAGATCACTCCTGAATAGTAAAATAACACGACTAGAGATAGAACAGGCCATTCAGAATATGAAGTTGGGCAAGTCTCCAGGGCCAGATGGCTTGACCTCCAAGTACTATAAGACATTAAGTGACTATTTGATTCAACCACTGATGGAGGTCAGCAATGAAATTATGGAGGGAAAGAAGGCGCCTGAATCGTGGAAGGAAGCTTTCATCACATTGATACCAAAATCAGAAACTGAAAAGACACAACTTAAGAACTACCGTCCCATTTCCCTTTTAAATGTGGATTACAAAATATTTGCTGACGTTTTGGCAGGAAGACTCAAAAGAGTTTTAAATGAGATAATTCATAAAGACCAGGCAGGCTTTCTCCCAGGAAGACATTTATTTGCTAATACAAGGAACATTATTGACATTTTGGAACTTTTGCAAACAAATATTAACACTAAAGCAGTTCTAATTTTTATAGACGCGGAGAAGGCCTTCGATAACATTTCTTGGAAATTTATGAAGGGGAATTTAAAAGAAATGGGAGTGGGGCGGGGTTTTGAAAATGGGATTGACGCGATTTATTCAGAACAAAAGGCAAAACTGATAGTCAACAATGTGGTTACAGAAGAGTTTAAGATTGAAAAAGGGACACGACAAGGCTGCCCGATTTCCCCCTTGCTGTTTATTTCTGTCCTGGAGGTGCTCTTGAACTTGATTAGAGGGGACCGGTTGGTGCAAGGGATTCAGATCGGAGCGAAACAATATAAACTTAAAGCTTTTGCAGATGACCTTGTTTTGACATTGCAAGAGCCAGAATCTAGTACAAAAAGAGTGTTACAATTGATTCAGGACTTTGGTCGGGTAGCGGGCTTTAAACTAAACAAACAGAAAACTAAGGTGTTGGGAAAAAACTTGACAGATGCAGAGTCAGAACGGTTTCAGAGAGAAACAGAACTAACTGTGGTTAAAAAAGTAAAGTACCTAGGGGTAAACATAACAGCAAAAAATCTGAGTCTATTTAAGGATAATTATGAAAAATGTTGGTCTGAAATTAAGAGAGACTTGGACAGTTGGTCAAAATTGAAGCTTTCTTTGTTAGGCCGAATTGCTGCTATTAAGATGAATGTATTGCCTAAGATGTTGTTTTTGTTTCAAACATTGCAAATTGTGGATAAGACGGAGTGCTTCAGGAAGTGGCAGAGAGATATTTCTAAATTTGTCTGGCAGGGCAAAAAGCCCAGAATTAAGTTTAAGATATTAACTGATGCGAAAGAAAGAGGGGGCTTTGCCCTGCCAGACTTAAGGTTGTACTACGAAGCCGCAGCTTTCTGCTGGCTAAAAGACTGGCTACTTCTAGAGGACACTGATGTGTTAGATTTAGAAGGTTTTAACAATGCATTTGGCTGGCATGCATACTTATGGTATGACAAAGTTAAGATCAATAAGGCCTTTAAGAACCATATTGTCAGGAAAGCAGTGTTTAATGTCTGGACAAAATACAAAGACCTATTGGAAAATAAAACTCCAAGATGGCTATCACCTCTGGAGGCTAAGGCCCGAAAAAGACCCAATATGGAGGCCAAATGGCCGAAATATTGGGAAATAATAGAGAATGAGGGCAACAATTGGAAATTGCAGAGTTTGGAAAAAATGAAAGACAAAGTGCGAGACTGGTTACATTACGCTCAGATTCAAGAAATTTTTAAAATGGATAAAAAGTTAGGATTCCAGGTGGAGAAATCGAAGTTGGAAACAGAATTGTTAGAACCTAAGACTAAAGTACTCTCAAGAATGTATAACTTGCTGTTGAAATGGAATACACAAGATGAAATGGTTAAGTCGGCCATGATAAAGTGGGCACAGGATATTGGGCATAATATTATGTTTGAGGATTGGGAAAGGTTGTGGACCACGGGGATGAACTTCACGGCATGTAATGCTCTGAAGGAAAATGTAATGAAAATGATATATAGGTGGTACATGACCCCAGTTAAACTAGCCAAAATATGCCATGTGCCAGACAATAAATGTTGGAAATGTAAGGAAAATGAAGGAACATTCTTTCACCTCTGGTGGACTTGTCCCAGGGTGAAGGTCTTCTGGGAAATGATATATAATGAGCTGAAAAAGGTATTTAAGTATACCTTCCTTAAGAAACCAGAGGCCTTCCTCCTGGGCATTGTCGGCCAGATGGTGCCAAAGAAGGATCGAACATTCTTTTTGTACGCAACAGCAGCAGCAAGGATACTTATCGCCAAGAAGTGGAAAACTCAAGATCTACCCACTCTGGAAGAATGGCAGATGCAGCTGATGGACTATATGCAACTGGCTGAGATGACTGGCAGAATTCGAGACCTGGGAGAAGAGAGGGTTGAAGAAGATTGGAGGAAATTTAAGACTTATTTACAAAAATATTGTGATTTGGTGGAAAGTTAAGTAGGATGTTTGATCATAAATAATTGGCCACCACAAAATCGGATCGAAATGGGATGTAAAGTGAGATTAAGAGAAATTAATTTACAGAGGATTATATTTAAATAAGTGGTTATAAAATTTGCAAATTAGATGATAAATTGCTGGGAAAAATTTATGATGATGAAAATGGCAGCGGGAGATGTGAGGAAGTCCAAAGAAGTCATGAAACTCTGTTGAGATAAAAGAAAGGTTGTTAATCTTTGTACTTTATTTTGTAAAAACCCCTAATAAAAATTTATTAAAAAAAAAAAAAGAGGAGACTCCTGTTCCTCTCAGAGAGCTAAGATACCTAGAGCAGTTTAACAATCAATCCCTCTTCACAGGGCACTATGGGAATTGTAGCTCTCTGAGGGGAACAGGGGTTTTGTAGCAACTCCTAGTACCCAGAACCCTTTGGGGAAAGTCCTGGCTGCTTAAAATGGTGGGAATGTGGTTTTGGTTAAAAAAACAACAACACCCAGCGTCCTATGTTCCTGTGGCAACAGTTGACCAAATGAATTGACCACTATCCCTAATATAGGTGGGAATCATAGAACTGTAGAGCCAGAAGGGACCCCAAGGGTCATCTAGTCCCACCCCCTGCAAAGTAGGAAACTTTTGCCCAATGTGGGGCTCAAACCCACGACCCCGAGATTAAGAGTCTCAGGCTCTAACCGACTGAGCTATAGGGAGCTTTGGCCAGCCTAAAGACTTCACGGTGCCTTGGTGGAAAGTACCTCACAGAAATTAACATCTGAGGAGAATCCAGTGGCAAAGCCTCACTAATACCAACAGAAGCTTCGTGTGTGTGAAAAACTGGGGGAAGGGTAGAATCTCGGTGGTAGAGCATCTGCTTTGAGTGCAGAAGGTTCCAGGTTCAATCCCTGGCAACTCTCCTGACTGGGAGCGAGAAGAGCAGAAGAAAAGCTCTGTGGATCAGGCCAGTGACCCATCTAGTCCAGCATCCTGTTCTCACTGTGGCCAGTAAGATGCCTATAGGAAACCCACAAGAAGGATTCGAACACAAGAGCGCTCTTCCCCTCCTGTGGTTTCCAGCAACTGGTATTCAGAAGCGCTGCTGCCTCCAACTGCGGAGGCAGAGCACAGCCATCATGGCTAGTAGCCAAGGATAGCCCTCTCCTCCATGAATTTGTCTAATCGTCTTTTAAGGCCAGCTAGCTTGGTGGCCATCACAGCCTCCTGTGGAAGGGAGTTCCACAGTTTAACTAAGCTCCGCCTGAAGGACTTT
Source organism: Podarcis gaigeae (assembly GCF_964106915.1). NCBI lineage: Eukaryota > Metazoa > Chordata > Lepidosauria > Squamata > Lacertidae > Podarcis > Podarcis gaigeae. The sequence continues at coordinate 34,130,258 of NC_139692.1, forward strand.
CTTTTCTTTTATCTGTCCTCCATGCAGTGGACTGAAGCACCATAAGAAGAAGAAGAGTTTGGATTTGATATCCCGCTTTACCACTACCCGAAGGAGTCTCAAAGCGGCTAACAATCTCCTTTCCCTTCCTCCCCCACAAGAAACACTCTGTGAGGTGAGTGGGGCTGAGAGACTTCAAAGAAGTGTGACTGGCCCAAGGTCACCCAGCAGCTGCATGTGGAGGAGCGGAGATGCGAACCCGGTTCCCCAGATTACGAGTCCACCGCTCTTAACCACTACACCACGCTGGCTCTCACACTGGCTGCTTCCTATTCGGCCGGAGGTGCCTCCGCCTTTCCCCCAGCTGCCACTCACACATCCGTCTTCTTCTCGTTCTGCTGCTGCCGCCTGGTGGCGAAATCCACGCAGGCGTCCAAATCCGGGTTGAGGAACATGTTCTTGAGCCAGGCCGTGTACTTCAGCAACGCCCCAGGGAGCAGGTGCCTCAGCACTTTCCAGAAACTAGGCACCACCGGGTAGCCTTGGTTGGTGAGCGTGGAGAAGCCAACCATCACCGCCAGCTGCTTGGCCGGGTCACTGCATCCCTCCAAGAATGAGTCAACGTAGGCCTCCATCTCTGGGGCAAACTTGAATCTGTCATGCATCTGAAAAACACAGGCAGGAGAAGGGCTGTGGCTGAGAAGCAGGACGCCTACTTGGCAAGCAGAAGGGCCCAATCCCTGGTGTCTTCAGGGAGGGCTGGGAACGTCTGCTGTCTAAAATCCTGGAGAGACACTGCTGATCAGGGTAGACCAGCCTTCGCCATCCTAGTGGCCTCCAGGCATTTTGGACTACATCTGTCCCAGAGAGCAAGATCAGCAGAGATGCTGTGAGTTGTTTTCCAGTAAACTTTGGGGGCTACCATACTGGGGAAGGGATATTGTTGCCATTCCCCTACCTGGGTGGACACAACATGGGTCCCGTAATGACGCATGACTTCCCCCCGGAGAACCATCCTTAGCTGGCTAGTCGACAGGAGCGGGAGAGAGCTGCCCAGCAACCGGTAACACATGTAACTGAGGAAGAATAAGACACACAGGATAAGAAATAATGAGTGAAAGCAGCTTTCTGGCTTTCAAGGGGCCTGCCTTTACTGATTTAATGAATTGAGAACGGCCTGCTAAACTCGCGAAGAATTTGACAGCCTCCCAGAGCACAGTTCGAAAACCACTGGGATTTAGAAAAATGGGAGAAAGAACTGCAAGGAGAGACTGGGGCCATGTTCACATGATACATTTAAAGCACTACAATACCACTTTTGACAGTCATGGCTTCCCCCAAAGAATTATGGGAGCTGTGGGCCCCCTATTTCCCTCACTGAGCTACAAGTCCCAGAGTTCTCTGTGAAGAGGGGCTGATTGCTAAAACATTCTAGAAACCGTAGCTCTCTGAGGGGAAAGGGAGTCTTCTAACCACTCTCAGGACCCTCAACAAACTACAGATCCCAGAATTCGGGGGGGGGGGGACCACAGCTGTTGCAAAGTGGCATCATAGTGCTTAAAAACATGTGGTGTGAATGTTGCGTGTGACAGACAAGCCAAAACTTCCCCAGCCAACCTGCAAGGTCCAACGCTGTCCTTCAGCAGACCGTTCTCGACGGCTTCTTTCCAGAAGAGCTCAAAGGTGCCTTCCTTCAGAGCCACTTTCATCAAGTCCAGTCCGACAGTAGGAAGACTTCTGTCCTTTTTCTCAGACTTGGCCGCCATTTTCAAAACCTCCAGCAGCCTGCAAGGAAGAGCAAAACGATTTTTAAAAAATAAAATAAAATTAAAAACTGCCTTCCGTTGTGTGGAGGCAAAGCCTAGGGGCATACAAAGCTTCCTTAGGCTAGAGCAGGCTGTTGGCCCATATAGCTCAGTACGGCCTAGTCAGACTGGCAGCAGCTCCCCAGGGTGTTGACTGGGCACCTTTCCCTGCCCTAGTCGGAGATGCTGAAGACTGGACTGGGGACCTTCTGCATGCAGAGAGCGGGGGATATACCACTGAACAACACCCCGAAGAATCTTAGATCCCAGAATCCTCCTTTTCCTTCCTTCACTGTAAGATATTCTGGGCTGTCCCGTGAATCTGCTGGATGAAATAGCGGATGAACGTTGCCTCAGAAGACTGAGGAAAATTCTCAGGGATGATTCACACCCTGGCCGGCACTTTCTTGATCTCCTACCCTCAGGCAGAAGATATAGAAGCATGATGAACTGCACCAACAGGGTAAAGAACAGCTTCTATCTGTGGGCTGCTGAATGAAAAGATAACAACAGGGCAACTGACTTTGGGGTTTGGTGTGTGTGCGTCAGTAAATGAGGGGAATTAAGACTAAGAGAGCTGAGTGAGGATGCTTGTGTAATCTCACTGTATACTAGTTGTACAAGTGACAATAAAGTATTTCAATTTCAACTTCAGTATTTCAATTTCAAAAGAACTGTAAAGCGATGCAAGCGTCCTGCATTCGTTCCTGGTCAACATACCTGGGAATGTTTTCTGCCGTGATGACGGCAGTCGTGCCCAAGAGGGCCTTCAGTTTTTCTGGCCGGAGAACCCTGGGGAACTTCTGGATGCCCACCAGCAGGAGGTAAAGCTGCCCTGGACTGCTGAAGGCCGAGGTGAGGTCATCTTCCAAGAAGCTGAAAAGGACCTCTTCAAACACAGCCTCCGGAATCTGAGCCCCCGGCAAAAACAAAAGCGAACAACTCCCTGGGTTTGGATGCCCATGATAGATTCCCCTTTTTTACATCTCAAACCTCCCACCTCTAGGCAAGACTCCGGTGCCAAAGGTATTCACCTCCTCTAAGATGGACTATAATTGGAAATTGTTTTAGTTTAACAATGATATTGGAAAGCTGTTACTTTTAACTACAAGGAAACTCAGAAGGGAGGGACTAGAAGAAGTCAACCAAGATGTTTAAAAGGTTGGATTTGTAAAGAATTAAGTTTGTTGTTATTGTTTATTGTTCCTTTTTTCTTCTTTCGTTCATTGATGTATTTTTCTTTTTTTGTGCGTCATTCTGCTCTGTGGTTTTTGTTATAATTGTGGAAAATCTAATAATTATTTTATTTTCTAAAAAAAAGGTATTCACCTCCTCCATCGCTTGGACCATCCAACTCCCTAGGCCCCTTCAGTGGCTACTCAACCCCCTCTGCACCCAGGACAAGCCCATCTCTTTCTGCACCTGCCTTGTCCTCCATTTTATAAAGCCACCCACAGCCAAGTCCATCCATCCTTCCCAGCACCATCTTTGGACATCCGTTTCTCATCATATTTGTTTGCTTGGCAATACATCAGCATTCACTTCCGTGGAACTCACTCAGGCGCCAGACAACTTGGCCTACGTGACAATTACGGGTGGCATCCAACTGAGGCCACAGTCACACCAAACATTTAAAGCACATTTTAAACATGGCTCCCCTGCAAAGCATTCTGGGAACTGCAGTGCTGAGAGTTTCTAGGAGAACCGCATTCGCCTCCCAGAATTCCCTGTGAAGAGGGATTGACTGTTGAACCACTCAAAGAGAATTGTAGCTCTGGAATATTTCCCTGTGTCCTGGCAAGGCAATATAATTAGCATCAGCAGTCTAACGGGGATGGGTCAGTGCTGGCAAGCCAGTCTTGCAGAAGAAGCTACGCAACTATATATTTAAGAGGCTCCCTTTTTTGCAACAACACCCCACATCTCCCTACCTCGGAAACGATGTCGGCCAATGTCTTCCTAGGAAGGTCTTTGAGGTGGGCGTGGTGATCCGAAAGGCTCTGGAGAAGCTGGACGCAGCCAAGGAGAGCTTTTGAATCCTAAGGAATTTAGATAAAAGTGGGTGAGTCTACAAGGATGGAGTGGACCAAATGCAAGAGGGAAAGCATGTATTTGAGGAAATGATCCATCTACCTCAACACTGTTGGCAGTGACTTCCAGAAGCTTTTGAGGGTTTCAGCAAGGAATACTTAGTCCTCCCTGAGAGGTTACCCCAGAGGGAAAAACTTAACAGGAAAAAATTGCCCACCCAGTTTTTAAAGGATCTAACAGCCGATGGAGAAAAAACACTCCTCACTCTACCACCAGCTGCCAGGCAGAGCAGATGTTTCAGATGTGCCAAAGAATCAGCTCAGAACACTGGAACATCATGTGTTCCATTATGAGGCACAGGAGCTCTCTCAAGTTTCTAGTCCATATGAATTCCAAGCAAGGCCTGAAAGCATATGTGAGCAAAAGGTGGAAAAGGTGGGGGGGAGGATTTGGGATTTCCAGTGACTGGTGGAAGTGATGTCCAGTGCCTCCCATTCAGTAGACGACTCAGCAGAGCTGACTCTATTGGCATAATTTATGCACATCAGAGAATTCAGCATATTATTATTATTATCATCATCATCACCACCACCACCACCACCACCATCATCATCATCACCACCACCACCACCACCACCATCATCATCATCATCATCACCACCACCACCACCACCATCATCATCATCATCAACATCACGTCACAGGGTTTGCACCAGGGGCATGCAGACCTGAAACATTTGCATTTAGTGTTACCTTTGGAAGACGCCCAGACTGGAACAGAGCCAGAACGCCGAAAAAGTTCCCAAACAGAGCATTTCGGAAGAGTTTCTGAAACAAAACGAGGAACCAACATAGAAAGACAATCTAGACAAGGCTGTGGAATCTCGCGAGCGACTCTTTGGAGTGAGCAAACTTGCAAACAAGAGGTATCTAGCAACACTCACCACTTGAATGGGTCCCCATCCGCCCCCAAAAACACTTCAATTTGGAAATGCAGCCCTCAACCTCAAAAAAACCCTTGCCACCGCTGACCAAATAGGGCCCCCCCAAATGACCCCAAATACTGTTTTGGTATTTTAGGAAATGTGGGGAGAAGTCCATTCCCACAGCTCTGCTGAAAAACCTTCTACTGCTTAACTGTTTTCATGCCGGATGGTAACAGAGTTTGCTTTTTTCCTCTTCCCTCCCTGCCATCTTCCCTTGTGTGTCATGTTGTTATCTGCTTTGTTATCTGACTGCATGAAAACTAACCTGGAAGCATTTTTTTTACAAAAGAGCAGGGTTCAAATGGCCTGAATAAATAACCAGCTTTTACCCGGTGCTTTTCAAACTATGGGTTGTTATACATTCCTAGCTGTCTCAGACAATGAGACAATTTTCCCACACGGCTCACCCCCCACCCTTCTCCAGCCAGACAGCCATAATCACGCATTACAACAAACCATAGTTTGCTGTGACATCCCCTTTTGTCCTCTAGCGTGACCAGGAAGATCTCAGAAGCTTTTGCTTCTGCTTCTATATTAAACACGTTGCCCCATTTTGCTAGCACAGAGGATCACGGTTTAGGTCAACTGCAGTTAGCTTTTTTTTTTAAAAAAAAGCCTGTTTCATTACCCGTATTTGATGCTGACCAATTATTTATTTATTTGATATATTTCCATACCACCTTTATCTTCCAAATATCTCAAAGTGGTGTACGTGGTTCTTTTCATCCCCATTTCACCCTCACAACAACCCTGTGAGGTAGGTCAGGCTAAGAGATGGCGTCGCCCAGTGGGCTTCATGGCTGAGTGGGGATTCGAACCCTGGTCTCCCAGGCCGTAGTCCAACACTCTACACATTATGCCAAACTGGCTCTTTGCACCATTCTTTCAATGCACCACTTTAAACAGGCATTCCCAATGGGCACCAGCAACCCACAAACTTCCTTATGGTCACAAGAATAACTCACTCTGGGTAAAACATGGCTGTGGCACATTCTCTCTCTCAGTGCCTTTGGAGCATGTTGCTATGCCAGCGATCCAATCGACATCAGTCACCCTGCCAAATCCTGCAGAACAAAATCAAACCCCCAAATGGCCAGGATTTGGCCCATGTGGACTGATGCTGATTGGATCACCAGATTAACAAGGAGGACCTGCAGAGCCCCTCTCAACAAAATCCTGCTTTCCACGGCAACCATGAACTGTAAACTCAAAGCCCACTCCATCTCCTTACCTTCTTCACTCTGCCGAGGTCGTATTTTTCTTTGATCTGGTCCAGGACTGTGAGGAGGGAGATCTCCTCAAAAACCTGCAATACCTGGGGAGAGAGAAAAAGAAGGGAACACCTGTGTGAATCAGAGAGAAGAGACACAACGGGATGCCACTGGGACTGTGGCTGTGGCTGATGGGAGTTGTAGTCTAACAACATCAGGGGGTTGGGTTTATGGTTGTTGTTTTTTTTTAATAATAAAAACTTCTACATAACTTCTAATAAACTTCTAATAAAATAAAAAGGAATTATTTTAATGTTTGCTTTTTCAAAAAAACTTAAAAGCAAGAAAACCCAAACACACTCCACTGAGGAACACCAACCTGAGCCAAAGCCAAACTGAATCCTGGACGGGCCGCTTCGCGTGTTGCTCCCAATCCATCAATCAGGCGCTTCAAGCTGTATTTCAGTTGCTCATCGTCCTAAAATAAAATATTCAGAAGTTCAGGTGGGTTTTTTTACTACCCTGCAAACCAAAATACAGTAATGTTTATTTTCCTTGAAAATAGCTTCTGTAAAAAAAATATTGTTCTGCTTAATTCAGAGCGGCTTTTACAGTGATCAAAGTTTTTTTTAAAAAAAAGAATCAGTTTACCTAAAACCTCTTAAATTCCACATTCATAATCCTAACAACAACCTTCCGAAGTAGGCCAACCCCATCAGCCTTCTTCTGAAAATGCCCTTTGCCACCCCCAGTATCATCCATTCAGTTCCAGGGCTTGCTTTTTTCTAATCCACAACTCCCTTGTTCAAATACCTGGAAACAATAGAGGTGAAAACCACCTCTGAGCATGTTTAAAGTGCAATTCCAGCATCAAATGTCTCTCTGTGAGTATAGGCTTGCTAACTACCATATTTTTCGCTCTATAAGATGCACCAGACCACAAGATGCACCTAGTTTTTGGAGGAGTAAAACAAGAAAAAAAAATTCTGAATCTCAGAAGCCAGAACAGCAAGAAGGATCGCTGCGCAGTGAAAGCAGCAATCCCTCTTGCTGTTCTGGCTTCTGGGATAGCTGTGCAGCCTGCATTCGCTCCATAAGACGCACACACATTTCCCCTTACTTTTAGGAGGGAAAAAGTGAGTCCTATAGAACAAAAAATACGGTATATGTTTCTCACAGACATAACATGGTAAAATCAACTGAAAACACAGTATGGTGTTTTTTTCCAGTTTGCATGCAGCAAATTATTTATTATAAAATGTGTAAGCCACTTTCCCTAATGAAATAGGTATGCAAAGCTGCTACCAATAGGTTTTGTGGGGCTTTGTACATAGAATCAAAGAACCGTAGCGTTGGAAGGCGCCCCAAGGATCCAAGCCCCTGCAAAGCAGCTGGTTTTTCAGGGAAAGAAATTTGCAGGGCCAACTTTGGTGACTGCACTTCCCTGAAAACTACTGCCCACAAACACCCAAAGGTGAATTTCACCAAATGCAGAATGTGAGAACGCTACAGAAAAGTTAATGTGATGGCATCATTATATTGGGACTGCTTTCGGCCAGAGGACCCACTGGGCAGCTGCACCCAGTGTCTCACCATGGGAAGAGAGAGAGACCAACCTGGTCTCCTCCCTCCCTAGTCCTTTTCCTTTTGTATCTTGTCTGTTAACACTGCAAACCTGAAGGTAGGGACTGTCTTTATTTGTCCAGGTGCTATAAAACTTTAGATATCCTTTTTGGTATTAAAATAAAATTTAAAAACAATCAGCTGTACTGAGCCATAGTCAGAGAAGACCTACTGAAATCAGCGGGACAAAATCCGTTTCAAAGGGACTCCTATGGCTGGAATACTGTATATAATATCAATACTTCCAAACACATACTTTGGGGGGTAGGTGAGAGGGGGAGAGACGCGACTTTAATATTTTTAATGTTTTGTATTTTTAATGTTTGATGTTATACTCAGTGGCGTAGCGTGGGGGGTGCAGGGGGGGCCGGCCGCACCGGGCGCAACACCTGGGGTTAGGGTTAGGGGGCGCAAATCCACGGGTTAGGGGGCGCAAATCCATGGGTTAGAGGGCGTACATTACTTGCCTTGCCCCGGGTGCTGACAACCCACGCTACGCCACTGGTTATACTGTGTTTGATGTTTTAATTCCTTGGAAGCCGCCCTGAGTGGCTGCGGAAACCCAGTTAGATGGCTGGCATATATTTTATTATCATTATCATTACCAGCCGCCCCTTTAACCCAGAGGGAGAAGCGCGGCGTTTGCAAGAAGGTTATATTAACTTTCCACCGTCTCTCTTACTTTCTGGTTCTCTCGCAAGTAGCGCAGCAGATCCTCCGTCGCCTTCAAGCGCGTCTCCTGCTGGGGCTTGGCGATATCCCAGAAGAAATCCAAAAACTGCCGGTTCTGGCCCAGGAGCCGGCCCGGGTGGGAGATGGGGGCCGCGGCGAGAGCTTCATCGCCGGGGTTGCCGCTACCGCTGCCATCCCCGGCCATGCTGGAGGCAGCGCAGCCAAAAGACGCACGTGGAAGGAGGGGATGCAGAGGCGCACGTGAGAACCTCCCCTTCCGGGTTAAGGAAAGCAGAGGCTGGATAGGAGCCTCCCTGCCGGGGTTTGGCTTTCTTTGGCTTCCTCCTTTGCACAACGCCCTTGCCTGCCCCACGTGGAAACGCCAGACTCTGCATGCGCATCAATCCCTGCCTGGGATGTGAGCTCTTTTGGGGGGTTTTTTGGTGGCGCGTTTGCTCGCCTAAGGCGGATGCTATCAGCCGCCTGAGGCGCAGACCACAGAAAGGTGCAGCACTGACTTTTGCGGGGCACTGATTTCTATAGATTCACATTATTGCAAAGGATTCGTGTGCCAAGACGTATTTTGAGAAATAATAATAATAATAATAATAATAATAATAATAATAATAATAATAATTTATTTGTACCCAGCCACTCTGGGCGGCTTCCAACAGAGATGAAAAATACACTAAAATGTCACATATTAAAAACTTCCCTGAACAGGGCTGCCTTCAAGGCAATCAAACGTCGTTGCGTTCTTTATTCTTGCAATGAACTTTGCAGTTTCAAGTGTTGTGCTTTCCTACAATACTTTGTTTTGGAAAACTGGATTTAGCAATTGGGAGTGTTGCAAATGGTTAGACTTGCCCAGGGCGCAAAATTCAGTGATGAGGAACTAGTGGCTTTGCATATTTCCTGTCGTCCCAGACCACTGTCTGCTGGGCAAATGGAAACGGTTTGGAGAAAGGGTTGAGCTCACGTACACTATCAGCTGCCGGGATGGGATGGTTATTGCAAGAAAATGGAAAGTGTGGCTGTGAGGGTTTTTTGTGGGGGGTAGGCTTTTTGCCTGAGTCTCTTCAAATTCATGGATCCAGCAGGGATTCAATTGCTGAATTAGCCAGCCAAGGGCCACAATGGTTCCTAAAGTATGGGTGGCTCTGTGCCAGAGGCAAAATGGTTGTTGTGTGTGAGAGCTCAAAGCAAGGCTGCAGGCTTGGGTAGCTGAGGACAGAAACATGCCTGATTTATGGTGGAATCGAAAGCTGTGTGACTATGGGAGAAGCAAGATCCTCTTGGGGGCTAATGCTGTGAGCCCTCCATCGTAGGCTCAGCTCGTATATATGTGTAAATAAACCATATATCAGAAAGACACCACGGTCTCCGCCATCCCACCATTCCAAGAAAACGGAACCCTGGGTAGGCGCCTGGAACCCCTGGAATTTTGCACCGCTTGGAGATTGGGATGGCATGCAACAGTATATAGATGGATTAAATGAGGATTTGTGGTCTCCATATCTCCGTAGTTGCTGCTGAAGAATTAATCCAAATATTAAGTTATACCAAAACAAAACAAATATTAATTTTCAACTATGTGGCAAAAAGTTATTTTATGTATTAATGAGGACAACAATGTCTAAATGCCCCCTGTGAGATAATGCTACTGTTTGGAATTCTTGGTTAGTTTTTAGCTTTAAGTGAAAATGTCATAATGTGGAACAAACAATAGCCTGATATTTAGAAATAAAAGCCTTTTTTAATGTTATTACCCCCCTGACAATAATACCAATTGTTACCAATAAACCTGCATAAGACAGTGTGATGAATTTGCTTCTTTTTCTCTGCCCTCCCCATCCCTTTTTTCTTCTGTGTTGTGTCTTTTCTATTATAAGCCTGTGGGCAGGGACTGTCTTGTTTGTTATTGATCTTATCTAAGTGATTAAAAATCTTTTAGATGTGCACGTGATATATGTGCGGTATATAAACCGAGCCTTCATTTTCATCAGCTCAGTCTTGTGGAATGGTCTCTGACAGAGATTCAGCAAACCATCCTCAATATTAACTTTTAGATGTCTGCTGGAAACAATTCTAGGTTTAAGCAGACAGTTAAAGAAAAAACGTTTTTTACAGTTAGCTGGTGATTAGTGATTTTTCTACTTTAGCGGGTGCTTCCCTTCCCTTCTCTGCCTGTTTGCTTTTTAATTATTTTATTTTATATATTTTAATTATTTCCTCATTGGTTTTAAAGAGAAACAAAACAGCATGGAGTGGTGTTTACAAGAATACGCAGTGAATCCTGTGCATGTCTGTTTAGAAGTCAGCCCACTTGAATTCTATGGGCCTTCCTCCCATAAATTAAATCTGGGGATAATTCATGAAACAAATACCTTCTTGTCTATTAACCTTCTTGTAATTATTAAGAACATAAAACGATCCCTGCTGGATCAAGCCAATGGCTCATCTAGTCATGTTGTGTAGTGGTTAGAGCATCTGACTAGGACCTGGGAGTCCAGGCTTGAAATCCCTACTAAGAAGCTCACTGACTGATTTGAGGGGAGGCAGTTGCTGCCTCTCAGCCTAACCTACCTCACAGGGTTGTTTTGAGGCTAAAATGATGAAGGAGGAAAACCAAATGCACTAGCCTGAGATTGTTGGAGACAAAGGTGGAAGACAGACAGATAGCACAACATTATGGAAGTGAGTTGTGGGCAGCTTACACCCACCAGGAGTGCCGCTTCAATGTACGGCGTCAGGAAGATTTTGGGCACCACATGGCAGGACAGAGTCTCAAACAAAGATGTGCTCTCCCAAGTCCACATCCCCAGCATGTTCACAGTCCTGTCTCAGCGACATCTATGCTGGCTTGGTCATGTACACAGCATGGAAGATGACAGGATTCCTATAGACATGCTGTATGCGGAGCTGTCTTCAGGCACCCCTGGCAGACCAACTCTGTGTTACAAATGAGACATAAAGGCTGGCAACCTCAACCCCGCCTGTCTGAATCCCTTGCAGACGACTGCAGCGCCTGGAGACAGTCAGGTTGTGTATCCACAGCAGTGACCCGAGGACCGACTGCTGAGAGGAGCGCGCAGAGAAGAAACACCGTGGTGCACCTGCAGCAGCCCAACTGGACGCCTTCCTCTGCCCCAGCTGCAACAAAACATGTCTCTCCCATTTTTGGTCTCTACAGCCACAGCAGGCTCTGTGACTCTCCAACATTTTGGCTTTAGCCACGAAGGTGCACTCTTCCATTGTCTCCCGAGAGAGAGGCAGATGTCAACATATGTTCATTGTGCCAACCAGACTCCTGGGGGGTCTGCCCTCCTGCGATTCCCAGCAGCTGGCATTCAGAGGAATGGTTATACAGTGGTACCTCGGGTTACAGACGTTTCAGGTTACAGACGCTTCAGGTTACAGACTCCGCTAACCCAGAAATAGTGCTGCAGGTTAAGAACTTTGCTTCAGGATGAGAACAGAAATCGTGCTCCGGCGGCGCAGCGGCAGTGGGAGGCCCCATTAGCTAAAGTGGTGCTTCAGGTTAAGAACAGTTTCAGGTTAAGAACGGACCTCCAGAACGAATTAAGTATTTAACCCGAGGTACCACTGTAAGCTGGAAATGCCAGCGCTGCAAGGCTAGGATTTCACGCATGGGATGGCAAAGCACTTCTCTGCACCTCCCAGCAGGTCAGAGAGGGAAGCTAGCTACACTGCCTCCCACTTCTCGCCTCAGGTAGCAGGAGGGAACCTTTTAATCCTCCATCACTCCCAATCCCCACATGCGGCTCTTCCGCCTGCTAGGGCTGGGTCATTTTGAAACCTCTCCTCCTCCCTCTCTCCCCCCCCCCCCAACACTTCACTTTCCAGTCAGGCACCTCCGGGGCCACCCCCGCTGCGCGCAGGCGCAGAGCGCTCCTCAGCTGCAGGCACCTCGACGGGCAGCCTCTGGCCGAGGCCCGCTATATAAGCGGCGCGGGGGTCCTGCGGCGCTCGCTCGCGCTCGGGGGAGGCTGAGGCGGCGGCAGGAGCAGCGGCAGCAGTAGGAGCAGTAGCAGCAGCAATGGCGGATTTCGACGCTTATGACGACCGGGCCTACAGCAGCTTCGGCGGCGGCCGCGGGTGAGCGGGGAAGGGGAGCGGGGCCGGCCGGGGAGGCGAAGGGAGGCCTCGGGGCCCGGGCGAGGGGAGGAGCGAGGTGGCGGCGGCGGCAGCAAGGCCCGTGCGCGGGGCGGCGAGCGCGTGTGTCGAGGGAGGAGAAGGAGCCTCCGGGCGGGGGAGGCGGGTCGGAGCGAGCGCGGGGGCCGGGAGGGCCGCAGGCGAAGCTTCTGCGGCGGGGGGACGGGTCGGGCCTGCAGCGCCTCTCACGAGGGTGCCAGGAAGGGGGCGGGGGAGACGGATCCGGGCTCTGGCGGAAGGGAAGTGGCCCCTGGCGAGAGGAGGTGGGTCAGGACAAGAGGGATCGAGGAAGGGGTGAGCAAAGGTGTTCCTGGGGCGGGGGGGGGGGATATTTGGGACTCTGTTGGAAGTGGCCTCTGACAGGAACGGGGGGCTGTAAAAAGAGGGAGATCTAGGAGGGCATAATTTATGGGGGGAAATGGGCCAGGCCTGAGATGTCTCTTATGGGAATGGGTAACAGGCTTCGGTGGAAGGTAAGTGGCCTCTGAGAAGGGAGGCGGGTCGAGGAAGGTGTAAGCTTGTGGGGAAAGGGCTCCAGCTTTTTTAGTCTCTTAGTGGGGTGTCAAGAGGTGGATGGTGCTGGGGAGCAGGAAGACTGATTTAGGCATTGATGGAAGGTAAGCTGGCCCTGACGGGGGGGGGGTTGGTTAAAGGGGAAAGCGGGAGGGGACTCCGTGGGGTGTAAGTAAAGCCTATGGGGAAGAAGTTTCAGGCCTGGGTGCTTTTGCATGGGAACTGGGATTGCAGTCCCACGGGAGAATAAGGGTGAATATGGTGGGTCCTACTTAATTCAGCATCAGAGTGACCACCATGATGCTTCTGGAAAGTCCAGAGGTAGACAGGGTGGTGGGCAATAGGAACCTGCTGTAATGCCTGGGCAACTATTATTCAGCTATATTCTGCTTCTGCTGCTGAAGGTGCTAGCATATAGCTGTCATGACTAGTAAACAATGATGGTCCTAAACTTGACAAATTTGTCTAATGCCCTGTATAGCCATCCATGCCCATTGTTGTCCCTGCATTTTGTGGCAGTGAATCCCATAGTTTGTGCCATTCAGTTTTATTTGATGAATCAATTTGAGAGAATCTTCTGGTCCATCCCTCACTCTACTTTTTCTTCTAAACTACTCATATTGTAACCTCTCCATGTAGTTCAATAAGGAGTTCATCCTATATTCTTAGCTCTGGCTTGGGGCCTGAGTTTGTTTTCGTAATTGAGTTTGTTCCCCAAGTTGGTGCTTATTTGTGGGCAAGGGGGGGGTAATTTGAAGGAGGGGTGAGCATATGAGTCATACCATAGGAAAGAATAATATGGAGGGAAATGTTGTCTTCTTCTCCACACCCACCCAGCAACTTATATCTATAAGTTAAGTACAGTATAAGGTAAGTACAGTATGTGGGGAAGGGGGCATAAAAAAGTAACAGTTACTTTGCCTGTTTATTTATTTTTGCTTCTTCTTTTTCCACATCTCATGACTGCATTCACAGATAACATTGAACCATAACTGCAGGACTGTCTTTGTGAGAGAATCTAGAGTTATTCGCCAGCCCTATTACTCCAGTAAGAATCATGTGTGATCGCTTATCAGAGAGAAGCTGAGAGTTTTCTGTTTTTAATATTAGAGAGTATATTTGGCATATCCTGCTTTGTAAACTGTTTAAAAGTGGTATAAGTGAGGATATTGTGAAACTTTATATCTTGTCCATTTGAAAACAGTTATCTCAGCCATTCTCATAACAACCCTGTAGGTTTATCATGATTATCTTCATATAGCAAATATGGAGTGGGGGGGGGGAGTCAAGAGTGACTTGCCTGAATAAGTTTTTGAGTGAAGGGGAGGGGGAATGCCCAAAGAAGTCTTCAGTATGTGAAATCATCTGGGCTATCTTGACAGGTTTCAGAAAATAGAAAGAACCAGCATAAAGAATTGTCATAAGAAAAAGGCTTTAGGGTCAGTCAAGAAGTACTATGTGTGTTGTGCTCACAAACAACTCTGTGGTTTTGGGAGGTGACCACACTGTTCCAGGTTTACTTACAGAGTAGTAATGGGGAGCTACTGCTTGACTGCATGGTAAGTGTCCTGCAGGTTTTCATCCTGTCCCCCATTCTTTTTAACACCTGTATGATGCTGCAGGGAGAGGTCATTAGGAGATATGGAGCAAAGTTTCATCATATGCAAATGACACCCAACTCTTTTTCTCTGTTCCATCTGAAACAGGTGAGGCAGAGTGTTGGCTGGACTGGTGGCAGTAATGGGCTGGATGTGGACCAATAAATGGAAAATGAATCCAGACAAGATGGAGGTGTGCTTTGGGTTCTTGAATCCAAGAACTAAATGGGGTTGCACTTCCTTGAAAGGCAGGTGGATAGCTTGGGATGGTGCATAATACATCTACTAGCCATGAGACTATGGTCTACCTCAACTGCAGAAGCATTGTACTTCTGAATACAAGTTCCTGGGCATCACAAGTGGGCAGAGTGCTGTTGTGCTCATGCCTAGCTTGCAGGCTTCTGACAAGTAGCTAGCTTTCCACTGTGAGAACTGGATAATGAATGAGATATGCCATTGGCCTGACCTTTCAGGCTCATCTTACAATCTGGGGGGAAAAAGCCTGGCCATAGTAACTCATATTCTCATAACCTCCTGATAAAATTATTGTCCACATCATCTATGTGGAGCTGCCATCACATGTTTCAGAGGCTGCAGCTTGTGCAG
This sequence comes from Podarcis gaigeae, assembly GCF_964106915.1. Classification (NCBI taxonomy): domain Eukaryota; kingdom Metazoa; phylum Chordata; class Lepidosauria; order Squamata; family Lacertidae; genus Podarcis; species Podarcis gaigeae. The sequence continues at coordinate 34,145,458 of NC_139692.1, forward strand.
AATGCTTTGGCTAGGTACTGGTGGGCATTGATGGCTACACCCATTTAACACTGATCTTATAGGCTCAGCACTGGTTGCTAGTTTGCTTCAGAGTACAATTCAATGTACTCTCATCAATGTATAAAGCCTTAAACTACCTGTGATGCAAATATTTGAAGATTGGCAGCCTGGCGTGTGATTCTACTTTGGGATGAAATTGATAAAAGTTGACTAATATGTGAGCTTTCTTTGGGCGCCTTCTCATCTCTGGAGTGCCCTCCCTTCTGAGGTGCATCTAGAGCAGTGTTACTTTCGTTTATGGAAGACATAGCTCTTTGTCCAGGCCCGCAGGAGGAGCCAGGGATAGTGATGAGTCATCTAGTTGAGTATTTTGTTTTAATGATTTTTAAAGTAATATTTGTGGTTTTTCCTCCCTAGGACCATTTGGCGAAGGGTGGATGATACTTTTCGCAAGTGAATGGAATCACTTGAAACATTTCCTATTCTTTTGCAGGCGGATGGGTTCTGCTAGGAGATGTGATTTGTTTTCTGGTCTGCATTCAATTTGACTGCGTATCTCTTTAGAAAAGCATATATGCATCTCTTACGAAAATGGTTGTGGGTGTGAAACATACTGGATAGGAAGATTTACTAAGCTCCTCAGTTTGCCCCTTTTTATTTCATATGTCTTTCCAGGGTGACCCTTTTTATTCTGTCTACCTTACAGTATGGTTTGTATGGACTGCTGAGAATTTACTATATGTAGTGCTGCTAATGTCAGCATAGCTTGACAGAGTAACATGAGTAAGAAATAAAACAAAGCTTTTCCTCAAGGAGCTGCCAAATCTAAATCTTGATAGAGCAGAAGAAAGTAAGATTATGGATCAATAATCAATAGGTTAAGCAGGAGTGGGGATGAATGGTATGAATCTAGGGGTCAGGGAAGGTAGATCCTTTGGATGTAAGGTGGAGCACAGAGTTCAGACGAAATGGAAATAGTGGGGTAAGGATAAAAATGAGATTGAAGGTGAAATAGAGAATGAAATACAAGGTTATATCCTTTAGGGTGAGGAGGTAGGTTAAGGCACTTATACATTTATGAGATAGAGCAAAGGAGAAGTTCATGGCTACTCATCTGGCTAGTTTTGAATCTAGTGGAGCAGAGACTAATGGCCTTTTGGTCACTTGATGCCTCCCACAAAGGCTCCTGAACAGTATTTTTAGGTGATACTTTTTGTACAGGAGGAATTGCATGTGCCTTGCACTGTATTATTCTCCACATTAACATGATCTGGGAGGTGTATACAGATGATCTGCTTTGCCACCTGGAGGTTCGTTTCCCCAACATCTCTGCCAGGCATCTTGCTGACTTGATCACAGCTTGTACCTTTTTCTACAAGCCATAAGAGCTCTGCATTCCTAGCCCTTTGCAGTGGCTAAGCATGAGAAAGGAACAAGCAAAAGGCAGAGAAGAGTCTGACTAAAATCAAATAAGGGAGTAGGGCTATGAGGAGTGGCTGATGCTGCTTGTGTGTTGCCTATGGAAAGGGAAGTGAACATTTGGTACTTGGAGCTTACTTTTCAGTTCGAGTTTATCAAACTGGGAAATGAGCTGATTACAGTATGGGTGTAGTCTAAGATGGAAAACTCATCAGTGTATGCCAGATTTCATCGGCTCCAGCATTTGTTCACTAGCATTCTTATTTAAAGGCTCCTGAAAGCAGTAGGTAGGCATAATACCTTGGAAATTGGTTGAGCTGTTTACTGCTGCCTTTTGCAAAAATGCTGACTGCTGTGGCTGTATTAGTCTCAGTGCAATTAATTTCAGTACTTAAATAATCTAAGTTAAACTTTTGAGCACAGCTGGGACACAAGCCCGAAAAAGTTTGTTCAGATTTGCTGAAGATAACAAACAGCACATGTTGATAGCCCCTTTATTGTACTGTATTGGTAATTTCCTAGTTCCTTAAGTTGCAATTTCAAGTGCTATCAAACTGCAGTGAAACAACCTAATTCTAAACATTCAGTTGCATTCATTCTGTAACTATATGTTAAAGTTATTGCTCCCATTTCTGGACTGGAAATTAGATTTTGGTCTGCAGCAAAAATATTTTCGATTCTGTTCTGGCAGAAAGTGCACTGATGCATTGCAGCGCGCCTTGAGCTCTTGTCACACAGAGATGTCTAGAGAAGTGCCTGCTCCCATTCCAACTGGTCTCTGGGTTTCCTGCCACCAGATGTGGCAACAGGAGGATATGTTAGTCCTGTTTGTTCAGTTCCCCCCAAAGTGGTTTCATTTGTGCTGAGCTTACAGTTATTTATTTATCAAGATAAGACTCTTCTACTTTCAGGCTGTTTGTATGTTAAATTTTTACATTACTTTGTATTCTATTGTTTCATTGTTTAAATAATAGTCTGCTTTTATTTTAGTTTTATGTGATTGTAAACTGTCTGTAATAAATTGTTGGCTGTAGCTGATGAAAACTAATCAAAAATATGCAAAGGTTACAGGTTAGCTGGTAGAGACTATGTATACTTTTTATGGGTGTTATGCACATCTGTTGAACCTAGTATTGTATCTCAGCTTTATAAGCTGCCTCACCATTGAAAGGAGATGGTGTTTTCCTATTAGAGAGCTAGTCAGAGTGATACGACTTTACCTCGTCTTTCCTCACTCTTTATTAATGGCATTGACTTCATAGCTGGCAGCTGTGTTTGTTCTAATGAGTATTATACCGGTGCCAGTGATAATGCCAGGAGTGAAATTGAGGCCATTTGCATGAAGACTTCCCCTTAAGAAGACTTGATCCAGGGCTAGTGATTCATCCAGGCTAGGGCAGACCCTATGGGAGTGAGAGGGAGTTGAGACCTCTCTTTATATCTAGGGAAGAATCATGAATCTTCCACAATCATCACATGCTCTTGTTCTGCAAGGGTAATAGCATTATGTTATTAATTTCTTTGGATTCTGCAGTAATATGGACTTTAGAAAAGTTGTATCTTAAATTAGAATGTTGCCTGCATGTAGGCAGCTGGTGAATTTTTGACAAGGAAATTGAGTTCTCGTCAGAAAGCTATACAGAAGCATTTATGGTTGTGGTTTTTTTAAGAGTAGATTGTGTTTAGGGTACATCATGTCTACATGCATCATTCTAAACATCCTTTCTTGCAGAGTATATCAGATAATTTGCTCTGTACCTAGTTTCCATTTCCTTTATAGTCTCTGTCTTGATGGAATAGCAGTTTCCACCCCTGGCTAACCAACTTCATAAATTTAGATGACTACAGATTGTCATTAGGAAACATGATGGGATAGGTGTGTCACTGGGAGTATCTAGGAGGGAGTCTTCATCCAGGGCTCATGGTGCTGAGGTTGGTTTGCCGGTCATGGTTGGCTCATAAGACCGAGTCACCCTTCCAGAAAACAGTTCATCATCTCTTCATAGGACTGGTGGTGACATGCTTCATCAGTCTGTTGCCTCTGTTAGTTGTGAAGAATTCTACCAAGCCCAACCTATTTATGGCTGGTTGATGTGGAAAGGAAGACACAAAGCAAGACCCACTCAATACTTATTTGGACGGGCCAGTTTCCCTAAGCTCTTTGTGGTCGAACTCCATAAGACAAATATAATTTGTCACCCATTTATAAACGTAGTGGGCATATCCATGAGACTATACTGCTGGCATTGCTGTTATACGTAAGGTATCCATGATGTGAGTTTTAATGCAGAGTTGGGTGCAGGTAAAGTAGATCTTTGCACATGTTCTAGCACTGAACCAACTAGTTTCTCTTTTTCATTTTCTTCTTGTAAGAAAAACTGAGTAGGTTATGGTGACTGCCTCTATTTAAGAAGTAGATTTAGGACTGATAAGCATTTGATACAGTACAGTCTCTCAACAGCACCACACTCAGAACTACACACTTACCCTGTCCTAGCTTTCAGTATCTTTTCTTTTTCAATATGTATTTAAGTTTAGAAATGGTCTTAGTTTAGACTATCAGTTTAGTTAACCTTAGTTGGAAGGCATCTTTTTATGTTTTCTAATAGCATTACTATACTTGAATATTTACCTAGGCAAATCTGCACCTTTTCTGCATTGCTTTTCATGTTTAAAAAAGGCAAAGAGCTCCAGGTATATTTGGAATTGGCCAGTTGACACCTGTGGCTTCTTTCTAGGCATATCAAGCATGTTGATCAGGTGAAAAGAAGGCAACTGGGATGTATTCCAAATGGAGGACTGATAAAATATCCAAAAGCATTTGGCTAGCTCTCTCCCTTCATCCTTCATTGTTCTTGAAATCTGCTGCTTTTTGTGTGCTCGCATAGTAGATTTTCTTAGCAGTTATGTGCCACTTATCTAAAATGCTTGCTGCCCTAGCAGAATTTTTGACTGGGGCATTATACCAAAAAGTACAGTGGACACTCGGGATGCGAACATGATCTGTGTCGGATGCACGTTCGCAACCTGCAGCACTCGCAACCAACAGCAACGCGGGTTGCGATTTGGCACTTACGTGCAAAGCGCGATTTAGCACTTCTGCACATGCGCAACTGCCAAAACCCGGAAGTAACCAGTCCGGTACTTCTGGGTTTCGGCGGTCCATAACCCGAAAGAACACAACCTGAAGCATCTGTAACCCGAGGTATGACTGTATTTTAACTACAAATACATGCTTTGGCTATGGAATAGTTTTCTTCCCATAAGGACTGCGGAAAGATTGTCTTGGGAAGGCCACAGGCAAGTAGGGTGCCCTCCTTGCCTGCCAGAACATTCAAAAATAGAGGTGGGCAGGTCTACAATGCTTTGTTACTAAACCTCAAAGGTCCACCAATTAGAACTGGAGCCTGAGCTCGCTTACTTTCTCCCTTCTTCAACCCTCTTCCCTTTCCCTTTTTATTTCATGCATTTTAGATTGTAGGTCTAGGGACTGACAATCCCTAGCAGATTGTAGCCAGAGACTGTCAATCTGGGAGCCTTTTCAGCTAAAGAGCAGGGTTAAAATGTTCTGAATAAAGTACCAATCTACATCTGAGTCACTAGAGATAGGATTCCAATACAGCTTTAAAATTGGCTAGCAGAGCTACACAAAGATGTAGTCAATAGGGCTGGGCTGTATATTGATACATAGCCCAAAACAGGTTTGAAGTTCATATCATGATAAGTTTCATAATTTTTGACCTGCCAAATACATCACATAAATATGTTTGTGCTATGCAAAAAAAAAAAAAATCACAGTGTGGGAAAAACTGTGAAGCCAGCCAATGACTCTACACAGCTCCATCCTTATTTTACACATTGTAATAGATCCCGATGTGTAGCTGGTGATATATCGCTGTGTTGAAAACCAGATATTGCCCAGTCCTAGAAAGCCTACCAGTTAATACTGGCTTAAATAGGCTTGGAGATTATCAGCACCAGCCTAGCCATATCAGCAAAGTGTTCTGTACTTGCTCTTCTTAAACTGTTGGGAGTCCCAAATTGTAGCTGCAGCTCATCCAGAGGTCTTGTCAGTACATCCTGATCTACCTCCTGCCTGCCCTGTGTATAAAATGGCCTGCATATGGTTAGTAGTATGTCATTTTTGAACTGCCTGTCAGCATCTTCCATCACGAACACCAAATGACAGAGCCAGCTGGTTAGAGCCACCTTGCTGTTTCAGATGCCTTTCAGGATGATGGGGTTGGTTTTATGCACTCCCAATTCAGTCAAGTTAACAAATTGAACACCATGTGTATATGAATTAATTTTGTATAAAAAGCAAGTTGCCCTTGGGTTTCTACTCATGCTCACTAAACCCTCCTGCCTGTACCAAGTGTCCTGCACTGAAAGGTTGAGGAAAGTTGCCCCCTTCAGATCTTTGAACTACTTTGAGTAGATGCACATAGGATCAGGCAGCACAGTGATTGAACTTGGCATGGCTGACTGCTGTTCTTCATACTTGGGGAGCTGCACATAACTGCATTTGTTCACAGGCATCTGTTGTTGGGGCTGCACTGTGTGCCTAATTAATAGCAAGATTTTAGTTAAAACATATACCCAATTAATACAAAATTTCTACTTTCTGTGCCCCTGTGTCTGTATACATTAACACCCTCCTTTCTCTCTACTGGCTAAATTTGAATTGTCAACTCCTGGAGGAGAGGCTATATCATCCTTTTTTATATTACACAGCTAGTATAACTGAGATACAGCTCTACTGTAACATCTCTTTCCTGCCTTCCCCACATGGAGCATCCTTGCTGCTTCCTGATCCCAGGAGCATTCTGGCCTAGGCTCTAATTCTGTGCTTGTCAACAGATCTCGTGGCAGTGCTGGTGTTGGCCCACGTAGACAGAAAGAGCTTCCAACAGAGCCCCCCTTCACAGCGTACGTTGGCAACCTCCCCTTCAACACGGTCCAAGGAGACATCGATGCCATTTTCAAAGATCTCAGTGTAAGGAGTGTGCGATTAGTCAGAGACAAAGAGACAGATAAATTTAAAGGTAGGTGCTTCTATGTCTCTCCTTCATAACCAAGTTTGAGGTAGAGAGGCAGCTGATTAGTGGTGAGAGATACCAGGTTTTAAGGTGCACATGCCATCTTAAGTAGTTTTCAATCATACTCTGCTAATCAAGAGCTACCTGAAGATGATGGGGATTAAAACTGGGACCTTCTCCCTGCAGAGCATGTGCTGTACCATTTAGCTTTCATAGTCTGCTTACAGTCATAGAAAGAACAGGCAGTCTCTGGTGGTCACTCAGCTTAACTTCTCTGAAGACGTTTGCTTTGGGGGAGTTTTGTGTGGGAACATATTGTCCTTCAGGTTTGCTTATATGTTCTCTCTTTCCCCCATCTCTCAAATCTCCTTACTCTGTTTGCAGAAGTGAGGGAAGAGATCGGGGAACAGGATGGAAATCAGTGGTACCTCAAGGAGACAGATCAGCTCATGAACCTCTGTTTGCCCTGATATCCTAGTTTGACTTCCTTGCCTAACAGCCCACTTGTGTACACTATCTGGGTTCGCATCTTTCCAGATACTGAGATGAAAGTTGGCTTCTGTTTTTTTGTTTTGTTTTTAATCTCTTTTTGTCTTACAGGATTTTGTTACGTAGAATTTGATGAGGTTGAATCGCTTAAAGAAGCTCTGACATACGATGGAGCAGTAAGCTTAGCATTTTTATAAAATAGTATTTGAAAATTGATAGCTGCCCTTGCTGGAATGACTGGTGGTAAGATTTCTCCTCTTCTTCTTCTGCATCCAACAGCTTTGGGGGGACCGGTCACTCCGAGTGGACATTGCTGAAGGCAGGAAACAAGACAAAGGTGGCTTCGGTTTCAGAAAAGGTGGCGGCCCAGAGGACAGAGGTGATGTTTAAATAGCTGCTCTTTAATATATGGTAAATTGGAATGAGTGCATTAGTGCCGCCTTAAACTAGCATGTGTGTATGTATAATATTAAGCTTTTAGTTTAGTTACCTACCACTTTTCAACAGTAAACTGTGCCCAAAGTTGCTCACGATATGTTAGTATTATATAAATGTTAGTATTATCAAAAGACAAAACATTTGGGGGAAAAACTATCTGTATTGAACTTCAATAAATTCAAAGACAAGAAACACAGTTAAATACATATGGGAAAAATTAGTCTTAATGGTGGAATAATGTAGAGTTTGTGATAATGTATTATTGGAGTGGTATAATCTAGACTTCATGCACCACAAGTTCAGAGCTAAATCCAAATAAACAGGCCAGTAAATAAATCAAGAAGCTAATCAGTTTCTAGTCTTGCTGCGCTCCAGGAGGCCACAGCAGTTCAGAAGAGGTGGGCAGCCTAGATCGGGGTAGGCAGAAGGTAGTTTGTAATCTAGATATTTGGGTAATTCGTGGCGTATTGGCAAAGATTTCTGACTTTTGTTGTTTAACAATAGCAACAAGCAAAATGACATACCTAAATTAGATTGCTGAAATCTTGGAATATAAATATAAAGCATTTAAACACACACACACACAGAGTGTACTGTCTAAAAAGCAAACAATATTTAACAAGAAATTGATTTATGTGTGGAAGGACTGAGTTCAGTTCAGTTCTTGGGCTCAGAACAAATTCATGCGCTCAGCAGTTGTACAGAGGCACCTTGTTCTTTAATTCTAAGGGTATGTCTTTTGCACCTGCCTCCAGCTGACAGAGTTCCAGTAAAAGGCAAATTAGATCCTGCAAGCTTTAATATTGCCCTCTACTGGGCTGGGTGGTTCACAGCTGGTTCCAGGAGTGGCTGGTGGCAGGCAGCAAAAGGGAGTGGCAGTGGTGGCAAGTCCTCTTCTCCAACCTCTCTGGTGCTCTGGCTGCAAGCCAGGTCTTGTTGCGCACCAAGTGGCCATATCGTGTGCCAGCAAATGCCTGCTTAGGAGACTTCAAGTGTTCTTGGATAACTCAAGTATGAGAATCTCATAGGTAGGCACAGAGCCAGGCAGGTGAGTAGCTTTATCTCCTTAAAGGCTGGCATGGGAGGAACCTCAAGGAAGCAAATTGAAGGGAGAGTGAATCGGGGTAGGAGCTACCTAGGCTCAGTTATAATCTGAGGAGCTGCAAGCAGTGACTTTTCAAGGTGTGGTAGTCACAAAAGCAGTTTTGACTGAACTGTGGCTGGAGATTTGGGTCTCCCTGCCTGCTCCTGTACATCATTGAGAAATTGAATTGGAGGGAATATTCTTGCTTTCTTGGCTAAATGGAGGGCAGGGAGAATAAATAGTTTGCCTCAACCTGCCTTTTTTCATTTTGCTTGAAAGCAAATGTGTCCTAATGTACTGCCACTCCGCAAACATGGGAGGTGACTGCTTAGCTCTGATGGTAGGCAGATGCTCAGAAAAGGCTTAGTGTAGACTGGTATGCCAGCCTTTGAAGACATGAGTTCCCCCAACTATGTTTGAGTTGAGTTTTCCCCAACTAAAGTTAAGTATGGAGTTTAAACCTACGTGGGAAAACAAGATTGGCATCGTGTATCTTGAGGCGCTAAAGTAGAAATGAGCAGTTAACTCATAACCTCTTAATGATTTAATTGGCGTCTTCAAAACCATGCATCTTACTGCTCTGAGTAATGCTGGACTGTTTTAATGCTGCCTTCTCTTTTGTTCTAAAGAGCTCCAGGCTCACACAGACAGATCTAAACAGCTGTATGTGTTTTCCTAGGCAGAAAAGTATCCGGAGCAGAAAGGTATTTCAAAGGCTGGGCTATTTCATGGTGTGGTGCTCTCTAAAACAAAAGGAGGCAGCAGCGTGAGCTCACAAGTGTACATCTACTATTTTATTAATACCATACAGTTTGAGCTGTTGGATCCAAAAGGAAACAAACTTTTTTCTTGTTTAACTAACATCAAGAACCTTGAGCTTGCTAATGCTCTCCTTCATAGCCTGGGCAACTGCATGTGTCACAAGGATGAGTGCTCCCAGATAGAGATGCAGCAGCTGAGACGGTTTGTGTAGTAGATGTTGCAGAAAATGTGCCATCTTCCTAACCTTAGCAGGTCCCCTCTGCCTCTTTGTGTAGTTTTGTGATGTAAGTGGTTTAAGTGCATTTCAGCTCAGGGAAATAACGGAAAAGCTGTCTTTGAACTTTTGCTTTTTCTGAAGATGCTGGCACTTCACAGGTTTCCTCATTGCAACCTTCCTGCCCAGGCCTGGATGGATGAGCCCCTTTCTTTGAGAGCTAAGAGCGGTGTCCTTTCCTGGGTTGTCATGTGCCAACCACACCTCTGATCTAGACACATTCTCCTGCAGAGTACAATTGCCCAGTGGTTGTGAATGTGAGGATTGCACCAGACTGAGAGAGCATTGAGATTTCCGCCCGCTGGCAGTGGAACCTTTTAGATCTTCCCCATTGACCCCTGCTTGCAATGTGGCTTTCTTTTTAGGCATGGGCGGAGGAGGTCCGCGGGAACCACGAGGAGGTGGATGGGATTCCAGAGATGACTTCAGTTCTGGTAGCAGTATTTTTCCATTTTCATTTTCCTGATTCCTCCTCGTCCCCTACCCCCACCCAAAAATGTTTTTATTTCAATTTCCTTTTGCCTTTCTCTGTCAGACATGCCTGTGACCACAGATCATCTTATGGCAGTCTGGTTGGCCACTAAGGCAGAAGCCCAAAACTTTATCTGGATGTTTCTTAATTTTTGAAGACCGTGGCAAAGGTTGCAAGTCGTCTGCGTTCTGTTTTGATTGAAGGATTTCAATGGCTAGTCCTAGTTTGGGGTAGGGCGGGGGGAGTTGAAAGTCTTCGAAGACTTGAGGGCATGAATAAGTGTTGGATCTTTTTGACAAATACAAGTACCTGAATTGCTTTCAGAAGGCATGGCTTGGATTGTGCAGTTCTGAGTTGCTCTGTCTTAGCATCAGCTGGGACTCTGCTTCCATCTGTCTGTCTCTTTTTGGTACACACAACACTTCTGGATCCTGTAATAAAAACATCAGGCCCACTGGGTGAGAAGTAGATGAGGATAGGCCCAGGTAACTTATTCCCCCCCCCCCCCCGCTGCCTTCTTGAAAGCTTACTAACTTGCCTTTCAGCTGAACGTGCTGGATTGCTTCTTTCCTCTTGCAATATGGGCAGAGGCAATTGGGAGGGGCGGCGTGAATATATGCTCTGGCTGTAGGACTAAGTTGGCTCCCATCAACTGGGCAGACCAGCTCAAAGCGGGGGGTGTAGCCTCTTATATCTCTTTCCTTTTATTCCTGTGTATTGCTACACAGCACTAAACTAGCAAGATGTTTTTTGTATGTACAATCCAACCTCCTCAGCTACCGTAATGAGGGTTATTCCTGTTTAACAGATGAGAATCTGGGAGTATAAACCAAATGCTTGTGGCTACGCATTGTGTTCATGGCTGATGGTTGTACTTGCAATTCAGCCACATTCTTAGTTGCACAAGAAGATGCTGGAGGCATCCCATAGTGGATGGAGATTGTAAGATCATCTTATCCTCAAGTAGTTCATTCTTCCCTCTCCTGTTCTGCTCCTGATGCACTTAGACTGCTTTTTCCTTGTATTTGATCATGTTTCCACCTCCACCCTCCTTTTGGCCAGAACATTTTCAAACTTAACTCTGTAAGCCTCTGTAAGTCTAGTAGTAGTAGTGGTAGTAGTTTTTATTTATTATTAGTAGCATTTCAATTTATATACTGCCCTTTAGCAGAAGATCCCAGGTCAGTGCACAGCATTAAAAACACATTACAGAATGTCAGTGATAAAAACATAATAAAAAGCATACTGGTAGGCAGCCTAATAAAAAGTAGTCATTATAATTACAGTCCATGCATTTTTCTCTAGTCAGAAATTTGGGGTTTCTTCTGGCATCCTTGTACAGGTATGCATATGTCAGTTGGTGCAAATTATCCTCCCATCTTATTTTTGAGAGTACTTGCAATAGGGATGGATTGCCTGTCGGTCATAAGAAACCTCTTGGCAAAAATGCATGTATGCATCTTGATTTTAGCAGCAAGGATTATCTTCTTTCCAAAGCAACCACTCTTGCTTCAGTGCATCCATACTTGACACTCTCCAAAAGGAAGAAATCGTATGGGATCGTGATTTCAGGCTGCAGCAATCTTACATTTGTATTGCAGTCTGCAGGTGTGAACCTTTTCTCCCTTTTTCTTTGATCCCCTTCATAATATCAACAATCTATTTTTTTAAAAAAAAACCTCTTTCTTCCTTTTGCAAGGAAATCTAACACAGCAACCCAATCAAACTAAGAGAATGAAATAAGCACTTAACAGTAAAATCAAGAGTGCCAAGTTTTTACACCACCACCAAGAGCCACGGCATAGCATCGGCACCCGGCAATCCTCAAAAAAAAAAAAAAGAAAAGCCATGCCTTTACCTCTCAACGAACCTTGGGCAGCGTTAGGGCCCATACATGCCCTCGCTGTTGGAGGAGCTTTTCACTTTCTGTAGCAAGTTGTATGAAACGGCAGAGTGCCTCTTCTCTTCCTGTTTCATGGCCGTCGTCTCCTAGCCCAATCTCTCCAGTGCATCCTGCTTAACTAAAACCACTTCTGTCTCTTGGCAAGCCGAGCGTGCCAAGCTGGTCCTTCAGCCGCCACTCTTCCGCAAGATGCTCCCGCAGGTTGGATGGAGCTGCTGGTGGGTTTGCCTCTGTGAGAAGCAAGGCTGTCGCTTCGGACACGTCCGAAGAGCTGGCCCTTACTGCCGTGTCTCTCCCGACAGGTTTCAGAGATGACGACTTCCTGGGAGGCCGGGGAGGCCGGACCCGTCCCGGGGACCGGCGAGGAGGAGCAGCCGGTCCACCCATGGGAGGCACCGGTCGCTTCAGGGATGGGCCTCCAGTGCGTGGCGCTTCCATGGATTTCAGAGAGCCAACTGAAGGTGGGCGGCCTTTGCTTTCTCCTGCATTTTGGCCCAACTGAATTGCTGCTGTCCACCGCTCTTGGCCTGCAGCATTCAGTGACGTCATCTGGAGGGTCGCACGTCAGTTGCGGCGACAGGCAGCACTGTGATACACCTTGATTTTGAAATGCTTTTTGGTTTTGTTCATTTCAACAGAAGTTTGGACTTGTGAGTATGAGACATTCCAGAGTAGCAGGCCATAACCGTCTGCTATAACAGATACACTGGAGAGTCTTATGGATCTCTTAAAGGCACCTGGCATGAGGTTTCACGGGGGGTGGGGGGTGCTACAGTCCATGTAAAATACATCACACACTTGCAAGGATAGTGAGCAGAGGATTGTGCCAGGGGCAAAGAGATGAACATGATAGGAGATATAAGGCTTTGCACTTTTTGCTCTCAATTCATCTGCCTTCTTGAGGACTTCTCTGCTACTTTCATGCATTTGAAGTGGGCTCTAGCCATATACCAAATATAGGATCCTGCGGTCCTCCAGATCTTGTCGGACTACAACTCCTGTCATCCCTGACCACTGTGCATGCTGGCCGGGGCTGATGGGAGTTGGGAGTTCAGCACCCGGAGGCTTCCTCTCCTTGATCAATCTGTCACAGGTGCCCTACGATCCTTTGTTCATTGGCTCACGGGACCGCCTGAGCTGCATCTCAAGCAGAAATGTTTCTTCTCTTCCAGAGGAAAGAGCCCAGCGGCCCAGACTCCAGCTCAAGCCCCGGACGGTTGCCACTCCTCTCAATCAAGTAGCCAACCCCAATTCTGCCATCTTTGGTGGAGCCAAGCCGAGGGAGGAAATAGTAAAGGAAGAGCAAGAATGAGCTTGAGGGGTGGGATGCAATGGGGGGGGGGCGGGCGGGAGAAAGGGGTTGAGGGAGGGGACTGGGGGTGGGGGTGGGAGACAAAACGCAAGACAGCCCAGAGTGTCTAACTGTGCTCGGAACATTAACCCTGCAACCACCATTCCTACCATCTGACACCTGTCCTCCTTGAAACAGAAAAGGAAAAATCAAAACAAAACAAACCAGAGCTTGCGAATGCATGTCAGCTGTTAACAAGTGGTTTTTAGTACGTTCTTGGCTTTGCTGTATCTAGTGCCTGCATTGTCTTAAGTTTCTCCCTCCCTCCCCCCCCCCCCCGCAAGCCATTTCCCCCCAAACCCAGCACATGGCTTCTGGCCAATAAATCGCTGCCCTCTTCCACAGAGGTCGACTTCTCTTCCCCCGGGGTGCTGCTTTCACCTTTTCTTCCTCTCTGGCTCTTTCCACTTCCGAGACACGCGGGTTAGGGTTCAGTCCTGCTGCTCCACTTCGTTCCCTTCTGCCTTCCACGGTGCTTCTCTACCTCCACTGCATGCTTACCACCGACAACCTCATGGCCCCTCAACTCCGAGGAGTCCCAGCCAAGCGGAAGACGTCTCAAGCTCTAGAATACAGCCCCTGTAGAATTAGCTTATGCAACACAATGTTAAATAGGATTGCCACCCGTTAGCCCTTAGGCACTTTGGAATAATATATATGTACATATATATACTGTATAAAATCAGTTCCACCCCTCCCCTTCCCGGCGGTGCCGTCAGCACTTTGCAGACCCCTGCCTGGGGCTGAGTTGCGTGTCAGCAGCCAAATCTAGACAGGGACCCCTGCTCTGCTGCTTCCTGGACTTGGCCTGCCGACTTCTCCCTGGCCCTCGAAGCTCGTGCCTCCTGTAGCACCCAAGGACTGTCTTCTTCCAGCATTTTCTTGCGTTTTCTTTTTACATATTTGCTAACCACTTTTTAACTAGTTTCTGAAACCAATAAAGTTTACTTTCCTTCCTTCCTTCCTTCCTTCCTTCCTTTCTTTGGCTCTGTTTCGAAGGAAACGGCTCTTGACTCTGCCCTTCCAGCATTCAGCTCTTGTCTCTTGGGCTGCCGTGCAGAACTTAGCTTTGCTTTCGTGCTTTGCCTCTCAAACAGACTGGAGGGGGTGACGCTCTCTTTGGATCGCAGAACCCCATTGTCTATGTGCCGCTAAAGGCAACAGGGGATTGCAAACCCCTGTCTCTCCATACCAGAAGGATTCTGCTTGAAAAGGTTTGATGGCGCACTTAAAGAGCGAGCAGAATACTGAGCCGTTGGGTGACCAAGAAGGGAGCTGTTTCTCGCTCTCAGGTTATTGCTCTCAGTGTGAGGTCTGGTCAAGGTGTGAACACCTGCAGTGCCTGACATAGACGCTTAAGGTATCCGGTTGTAGCTTTGGAACAGGTAGAATTGAAAGCAGCAGATGTGTTATTCCTCCTCTCCCCTTTAAAAAAAAAGACATGTCCATTGTGTAAAAACAGGTTCCAATTTGTATAGGCAAATGTTCCAAGGGCTAGCCTCCCCTTGGATATCATAGTATAAATGTTTCTTCCCGCCCCTGTCTTTCAGTCCACTTCTAAGAATAAGAACCATTTGTCTAACACTACTTTTCTTTCGAGACATGCATTTTTTTGTGTGTGTGTGTGTATGTGTGTGTGGTTGTGTTCCAATCGAAATCCATCCAGTAGCCGCTCTTCCGTTCAAAATGTGGAAGACCCGAGATTTTAAGAGCAAAAGCAAAAAAGAAAAAGAAAAGAGGATGCCCATGCAAAACTCACCTGGTAGTCAACCCGTTTGACTTTTAAACGTGTAAAGACAAGTTTCCAAACACTCAACACATTCTGCTTCATGACAAAGTAAATTTATGGATATGGTATTTTGTGAATGAACTTTTAAATAAAGAAAACATTAAGTAATATTTAAGACTGGTCTGTGTTGAAGTCTGTTCACCATCTGGGCAGAGAAGAGTTGTCGGGGCTGTCAGATTTGTTCAAGGGGCAACAGTTTATAGAATGGAAAATCAAAGGATGTTCTGCAGATATGTTCTAGTTTATTTTCTTGGAAAAATTAAAACGTCTATCCTAATTACATTCCCCCCCCCAAACAATCCCGCTTAACAGGTGTTAGATAAGGTGAAGGAACCAGTGATACAGAGCTTGGAAAATTGACAAAATGGGACCTAAAATGAAATGTTAGCAATGTGGAGTTGAGCGTGCCTGTGCCCTAACTATCCTCTTTTTGGGATACTCCATTCCATTCCCTCTTCCCTCCTCACTGCCAGCAAAGAGTTGGTCAGCATTCCATGGTCACTGAGCATGCTCAGTCATCACTGGGTGCAGTTTCATTCTAAAAAAAAATAATTCTACAAAACAGTGGGCTCCCCCAGGCTTACGGATGCATGGTGCATGGATGACGCGGTTTTGGCTACAAAAGCTTTGCCACTCACCTCTGAGCAGCAGGAAAAGAAGCACCAATACCATTAAAGGCAGCTTAAGCGGAAAAGCGTTTATTGATTTAAATAGTGAAGCCTGTTCCGAAGTAAAATTCTTGGGATTCTGCTGCAACGCTAGGTACATTGCTGCTATTTGCAGCACACAGGTGGCAGGAAGGGAAAGTCCCTAATCATTTGTGGGGGCTGGATTCTTTGCCAAAAGATTGCCAGCCGCTTCCTGGGGCTCTGTCCCTTCTGCTGAAAGAGCAAGGGGGGTTGGCTCCTGTCCATACAGAGGAGCCAGAAGCAAATGTTGCTTTCAGTAGTAACATGCACATTTTTCAGAATGCATGGGTTTCCTCCCATTTCAAATACTAGCTTCAAAGGAGGGTTTCCCCTCCAGATCACAAGAGGAGGAAAGAGTAGCTGTTCCCTTCCGTGTCTCCATTCAGAATCCAGCTCTTTGCCTCTCTTCCCAGCGCCCCCCCAAAACGGGATGCTGTTAGCATTCCAACACATTCCTTTTCAAAACTGCAGGTGTGCATTGGCTGTCATCTCTGATTTGGCCCTTAGGTGGCGTAAGCTGCACACCCTCTGGGTGGGTCTGGGTTTTGGCCAGGACAAGATGTTCACTCAAAACTCACCTTAGCTTTTGCAATTGATGTGATTTGCAGATCTGCTGAGCCCACTCATCAAATAATTGCTCAGATCTGGGGAGGGTAAAATTTGCATCCCCTTCGGAGCGCTGGGCTGGGTGGAGAGGTTTAAACGTTATCCATCCGACCATTCATTTTTGTTTTTTTGTGTTTTTGCCTCCACCACATAAATGAATAGGAACTGAGAATTTTGCTTGGAGTGCTGTTCATGCTGTTGGGATTGAGGCTAATGTTATTATTTATTAAATTTGTATATCACCCTTCATAAATCTCAGGGTGGATCATAGCATAAAAATGCAAGTTAAAAACACAAAATAACATTTTGAATATACTGGACCCCATTGTGTTTGTTTAAAAAAGGGCTATCTAAGGTATCTATGGGACGCGGGTGGCGCTGTGGGTAAATGCCTCAGCGCCTAGGACTTGCCGATCGAAAGGTCGGTGGTTCGAATCCCTGCGGCGGGGTGCGCTCCCGTTGCTCAGTCCCAGCGCCTGCCAACCTAGCAGTTCGAAAGCACCCTTGGGTGCAAGTAGATAAATAGGGACCGCTTTCTAGCGGGAAGGTAAACGGCGTTTCCGTGTGCAGCTCTGGCTTGCCAGAGCAGCGATGTCACGCTGGCCACGTGACCCGGAAGTGTCTCCGGACAGCGCTGGCCCCTGGCCTCTTGAGTGAGATGGGCGCACAACCCCAGAGTCTGGCAAGACTGGCCCGTACGGGCAGGGGTACCTTTACCTTTACCTTATCTAAGGTATCTAACTGTTGGAGATGCAATGGAGATAATGTTTCTCTAAAACATGTTTTTTCATTGTCCTATATTGAAAGGTATTTGGCAGAAGGTAACTGAAACTATCAACACAACTGTACGGAACAACCTTAACATTTTCAGAGCAAAATGTCCTCTTGAAATGTATACCCAGCACATGGAACCTTACAAAAGGACAATGCGAGTTGACCCACAGCAAAAAGACTGATACTGATGAATTGGAAAAATAAAAATGTGGCTCCCTTCTACGATTGGATTGAAGACTTGTACAAACCCGCAACACGTAAACGCAGATTTGCCATGGACAAATTCAATGATGTTTGGAATCCTTACAAATACTGTAATAGGTTAAGATCTGGTGAAGTACAATAACAACCTGGAGAGAGAGACCTGGTCTGAACAAAGACATTGGTTTCTTATCTCATTATACATGACAAAGCCATTTTTCACCTTCTCACCCCTTGCTTTTTCCTGTAAGGCCTATTGCAGTCGTTAAGAGTCATCAACAGGCTCATCACAGCTATCTGCCAATCACCCATTCCCACCACCCTTCTGAGTAATACCCCTCCCCACCTTCTCACTATATAGAAGGGTCTGGAAACTTCTGTTTCAGTGTATCTGAAGAAGTGTGCATGCACACGAAAGCTCATACCAAGAACTAACTTAGTTGGTCTTTAAGGTGCTACTGGAAGGAATTTTTTTTGTAATAACAACCTTGTAAAATACACAGTTTTGGGTTCCCCCTCCCCCTTTTATTTTCCCTTCTACACGGGTTCTGTTTTTCTTTTTTCTCTTTTATTTACATTTCACCATGTTTAGTGCACATATAGTTATGTACTTTTGGAACTTTAAATAAAGATGTTAAAAAAGCCAACACAAAATACATAATAAAAACCTAAACAAAAAAACCCAATAACAATAACAATACCTCCCTGGAATGCTCTAGCTCCTGAACCCCATAATTTTACCACAGGATGTTCTTATTTGGTGTTCCACCCTTAGTTTTACTCCATCTATAAAAAACATACAACCACCTGTTATTGCATGGCTTTTATCACAAATGGCCCTGAAGCCAACTTTTACCAAGTGCAATTTAACAGCTGAGGGGGGTGATCTTTTAGGGTCTGTATCAGCTCTGGGGGGAACCTTCGTTTCACATTAAATGTTTCCTTCTGTTCAGAGGGGTGTCGTGGTTTGGCACCATCGCACATCAACTTCCTGTTTCAAGGTGGGCCTAGCAATGTGCAATGTAAAAAATTTGTAGGGCCTGATGGTAAGATCTGTTTGAAATACGCACTCTCAGGAAACATCTGAGACTTTCTCCCTGGCATCTTTAAAAAAAAATAAAAAAAATTATTGAATGGTTTTATGTTACAAAAAACAATATAGCCATACTGCTATTAAATATAATTAAGAAATAAAAATTACATACATTGATATTTAGTTTGTTATTTGTTATTTACCGTCTTATTTCCTCCCTATTTTAAGGGTCTTAAACTGGTGTCAGGGGGGAGGAGACTCAGACGGAACTTCGCCGGTCTAGACTTTAAGACGTAGAGCAGCACGCTCCGGCTTTGAAATGGAAACTGAACTTCAATAAAGACTTTTGTAAATAACTACAGCTGGGCGTTGGTCCTTTGTGAGCTGGGACAGTGTCGTATAGCAAAACTGGCACATTGCGAACTGCTGGGCCTCTACTGTGGTGGCACCCCCCCTTTGAAACTTCTTCCCCTTACATATCAGATGGTTGTCTTCTCTAATGCCTTTTTGGTGCCTATCAAGCATCCTTTTCAGTGGAGATCTTTATCCCAGTCAGTTACCTGTCTTGCATTTGAAATTAGTTTTTGTGTACGTTTTCATTTTTGAACAATTTTATTGTCAAATCAGCTTGCGATGTTTCTTGGAAAGAGATTTCTTGGTGAAATGAAATACAGTGGTACCTCTGGTTACATACGCTTCAGGTTACATACGCTTCAGGTTACAGACTCTGCTAACCCAGAAATAGTACCTTGGGTTAAGAACTTTGCTTCAGGATAAGAACAGAAGTTGTGCGGTAGCAGCGGAAGGCCCCATTAGCTAAAGTACTTAACCCGAGGTACCACTATACACTGTACAGTGGTACCTTGGTTTAAGAACAGCTTAGTTTATGAACAACTTGGATTAAGAACGCTGCAAGCCCGGAAGTAGGTGTTTTGGTTTTTGAACTTTGCCTTGGAAGCAGAACATGTTCTGTTTCCTGTTGAGTGTGTCCCATTTGTAAACTGAGTCCCCCGCTGCTATGGGAAAGCATGCCTTGGTTTAAGAACGCTTTGGTTTAAGAACGGACTTCCAGAACGGATTAAGTTCGTAAACCAAGGTACCACTGTAATTTTTTAAAAAATGGGTTGATCAAGGGTCTGGAAACCAAGCCTATTTGCAGAGTGTTGGGCATGTTTGTTTAGCCTTGTAAAGAGGAGACTGAGAGGAGATACAGTCGCCATCTTCAAGTATCTGGAAGGCTGTTCTGTGGAAGATGGAGCAAGCTTGTTTTTCTCCTGCTCCTTTTTTCCTGAACCAACAAATTCAAATGACAAGAAAGCAGAATCCGACTGAACATCAGGAAGATTCTGATGGTAAGAGCTCTTCAACAGTGGAATGAACGGCCTCGGAAGATGGTGGGCTCTCCTTCCTTGGAGGTTTTTAAGCAGAGGTTGCATGGCCATCTGCCAGGGAGCTTTTTAGCTGTGATTTCTGCACTGCAGGAGGTTTGACCCTCAGGTTCACTTTTGACTCTACAGTTCTATGATTCTCGGTCATTCAAAACCACCAGGAGTGGAAAGTCGCTTTATTATCAGGGGAGGGGCTTGTAGCTCAGTGCACGCTCTGCATGGAAAGGTCCCAGGTTCACTTTCCAGAAATTATGTAGCTGTCCCATACAGGGAGGGGCGCGGGTGGCGCTGTGGGTTAAACCACAGAGCCTAGGACTTGCCGATCAGAAGGTCGGTGGTTCAAATCCCCGTGACGGGGTGAGCTCCCGTTGATCGGTCCCTGTTCCTGCCAACCTAGCAGTTCGAAAGCACGTCAAAGTGCAAGTAGATCAATAGGTACCACTCTGGCGGGAAGGTAAACGGTGTTTCCGTGCGCTGCTCTGGTTCGCCAGAAGCGGCTTAGTCATGCTGGCCACATGACCCGGAAGCTGTATGCCGGCTCTCTTGGCCAATAAAGTGAGATGAGCGCCGCAATCCCAGAGTCGGTCACAACTGGACCTAATGGTCAGGGGTCCCTTTACCTTTTTACCCATACAGGGATCGAATCTGCACCCTTGGCATCATCATCACCATGCTCGAATTAACTGAGCTATCCAGGTTGACTTGCCCCAAACCCCGTGGAGCCACTACCACTGATTGTGGGCAGCAGTGAGCTAGCTGACCCCGGTGGTCTGCCTCTCTTGTGAAGGCAGCTTCCGATATTCCTCCAAGTCAACCTGTAGGATTTAAGCCAGCCTTCCCCCAGGTTTGGCTGAGCGGTTGACCTGAATGTGACGCACAGGCGTTCCAACCCACGACTGCTTTTGGTCTTGTGGTTTGATGAGAGGGCCGCGTCCGAGCCTGGCTTCCGGATGCCGGGTTTGGTGACTCATGTAGGGGAACAGGAAGCGAGAGGTCTGATCACCGTCTCTGTGAGCGAGTGACCACATTGAGGTCAGCTCTTTCTGCAGAGAAGAGAGATCGAGGGGAGATGGCCAGAGGGGAAAGGATCAGCTGCAGCTCCTGAGAACAGCTGGAACCAGAAGGTAGAGCTGCCTTCATCTGCCTTCTCACTTTTGCACCTCCTTCCTCAACTCCAGACACTTCACTTCTGGGTTCTCAGAGAAATGGGGGAACCTTTTGGGCGAAAGACTGATTTAGGGGTATTAATTTGTCCGCTGAGCAGTCACCCGCTAAGACCTTATTTCATTCCTCTGCATGAATAGCTTCTAGGATGGTCTCCAGATTCTGTGTACAGATCTGTAGGCGCAGACCATCTCCCGACTCAAACTAGTTCATTAAGAAAATCCCCAAACTCGGTTTCATGGGTGACTCTGGGTCAGCTCCCTGCCGTAGTTTATCTTAAATTTTTAAGTGTCTATATGCTTATTGCATTTATACATTTTAAATTTATTGCTGTACATTGTTTTAATTGTTTGTTTTCCTTCTGTGACTATACCCCCAAGTGTGTTTTATAAGCTGGTTTCCAACCGTAATAAATTATCTATCTATCATCTATCTATCTATCTATCTATCTATCTATCTATCTATATCATCTATCTATCATCTATCTATCTATCTATCTATCTATCATCTATCTATCATCTATCTATCTATCTATCTATCTATCTATCTATCTATCTATCTATATCTATCATCTATCTATCTATCTCTATCTATCTATCTATCTATCTATCTATCTATCATCTATCTATCTATCTATCTATCTATCTAGGTTCTCGCCCTTGCTCTCCTTCTATCCCATTAATGTCTCTCTCTCTACCGCCAGCCTACAATATCCTTGAATCTCTCTCCTTCTTTCCTTGTGAAAACTGAACTTAGAGGTGAGGCTATCCGTTAGGCAGTTAAAATTGAAAAATGTGCCACCAAGCTGAGCATTTATTCGTTACAAGGTGGGAATTGCAATGAAAAGCTGCCATATAATGGAGCACACCCTTCCCTCCTAGCACGAGGGCTCTTCTTCTGCCTTGTGTCCATTCCCTCTCCTGGGACACTATCGGCTGACCTCCACCAACCTGACGCCCTTGGACGCTTTGCGCTACAATTCCCACCAGCTTCTGGCTTCATTTAAGGTGCATGTACTCTGGCTGGATTTAGGCGTGAAGGAGCTGTAGCAAAAGTCATTCAGGAAAGGTGGGCTTTGAAGAAGGGGATGGATGGATGTCAGGGATGCAGCGCTGCTAAGGTAAATTGGGAGACAATTCCAGATGAGCAGCAGAGGAGAAAGAGAGGAAGAGATGGTGGATTTAGTCTGCAAACCACGCCAGTGGTTACATCCCCAAGAGAGAGTAACTGCTTCTCCCGTTTCTTTATTTTATTCACATGTTAAAACCTATTAGTCTTTTCTTGTACTGGTGGGGTTAGGGAGGATTGGGGATGAGGGAAGGATTGATTGCGGACTCAGCAGCAGAGCAGACCCCAGCATCTCAAGGCAGGCCTGAGAACATCTTCCATCTGAAATCGAGGAAAGCTGTTGCCAGTCAGCTTAGATGACACTAGCTCCAAGTGGTGCAGCGATAAAACTGCTAGCACACTTGTAAAGTGAAGCAGGGTCCGGTATGGTTTTAAACTGGAAGGGAGACTGTGTGTTCAGATTGCAGAGGGTTGGGCTAGACAACCCAGATCTCTTGCAACTCCATGATTCTATGAGCTAGAGGGACCCAGTGATCAGCATCCCATGAGGGCTGGCTCTCAATGTTTCCGGTCACCCCAGGCCTATGATTCTAGACTTTCCAACAGCAGCAGGAGAAGTCTGAGCAAGAGTCTCCAGCTTTCCCTCCTTGCTTGGTGAGCCAAGGCCTCGTGAGTTGCTTTGTTCCCTTCAAATATCCAAGCTGGGCACTCAAGTGTCATCAGACAGGCGTTGGATCTGGGTGGGAATGTGATGCATTTGGGTAGTGTTCGACTCCGGGCGTAAAGGCCGTGGGGGAGACCTCCCTCTTTAGGTAGTCATGAGTATTGCAAAGGGTGGTTCCACACCCTATACTGAAAGCATAATTTAATGCACATTTATAGCTTATGACTTTCCCCAGAGAATCCTGGGAACTGGTGTTTACCTCTTCACAGTGTTAAAATTCCCAGTGTCTTTAACAGACTACAGTTCCCAGGATTCCTTGGGGGAACCCCAGAGTCAGAGGCAGGAGAAGGGAGAGAGAGGTCAGGCTGGTGGAGAGTCAAGGGCTTCCATATCTCCTCCTGCTGCTCCACTGTCTCCCAGGACCAGCAGAGGACTGAAGTGGGAGGAGCAGAAGGTTGCACACAGGCGTAGTCCAGACCCTCCAAATGTCCCTATTTTCCCAGGACATCCCTGATTTAGAGAAGCCATCCCAAGTTCTGTTTTGATCCTGGAATGTCCCGCTTTTCCTTATAAAATATCCCTATTTTCAATTGTGATAGGAATTTTATGGTCTTAAATATATGGTAATGTTCATAAGTGTACCAACCAAGCACATACATAGATCAGCATAGGAAGGCCAACCTGGAACCATTTTGATTCCGAAACTGAGCAAATGTTTTCTCTGCAAGGTCAAACTGGAAAAGCCTCCCCATTGTCTTTTCCTTCACAAATCCTGTCTTAAGGGTATGTCTGTGTTTGAATAGGGTGTGAGCCTGGGACACGGCCCAGGAACTAAGTATTTATCACTACAAAAGAATGGCCAGGCTCCTCAGGCAATCCAATCAAGTAACCTGCCAGACAGGAGATAAACAACAACAGGAGATAAACAATATTAAAATTTCTGTTTTAGACTGCCTTTTCTGTGATGTAGGTGTGATCTATCTGAGGGGTGGTCTTAGGTTACATCCCTTCTGTGATGTATGTATAATGTTTCTGGGGGTGGTCTTGATCTACAGGGTGGCAATTTCAAAAATCTTTATAAGGCCTTGCACACCATTTTTCTGGGTCCCTCCTCTCTCCTGCAGGTGAGGGGAGCACCCTGTTGCAATAGATCAATAAAGGCCTAGCCTACAGGCTGCTGTTTTGCTCCAAGTAATCCTGGTTGGTGTTTTTGTTTTTTGTCCAAGGGAGCCCTCGGATTTTTTCCTTAACACAATGGAGAAATGTTGGAGGGTTTGGAGTTATCCAACCCCCGATTCGTCTAAAGGCAATCCTGAATAGAGAAGGGTTTTTTTTAAAAAAAAAGTTTAATGTTTTATTACCTTTTTATATATGTTGGAAGCCTCCCAGAGTGGCTGGGACAACCCAGTAAGATGTGTGGAGTATAAATAGAAAAAACATAATTATGGAATGGGAAGTTCCTATTTTCACCGGAGAAATGTTGGAGGGTATGGTAGTCTTTGCCTGCTTCTGTGCAGCCGGAGTTGGGAAAATACATGTGTTGTGGTTTGAGCTGTCCACCCACCTTCCTCTTGCATTTTAGAGGTTGTAGTTGCGGCAAGATCGAGCTATGAGCCAAGTGGAGCTGATCTGGGGCGCCTTCTCCTTGATGTTCTTAGGAGCCTTGGTCAGCATGTGCATGAAATGCCAAAGGACAGGTAAGGCTTTCCTTTGAAACACGGATCTGGATCCGTGTTTAGAGGGTTTCCCCTCTTTATATGTCCCCAACACATTGTGAAAAACGGGCCTCATCTATGGCCACAAAGAGAAGGTTAAAGGTTTTTTTTGTGTGTGTAAAAAGGTAAAGGGACCCCTGACCATTAGGTCCAGTCATGACCGACTCTGGGGTTGCGGCGCTCATCTCACTTTATTGGCCGAGGGAGCCGATATACAGCTTCCAGGTCATGAGGCCAGCATGATTAAGTCGCTTCTGGTGAACCAGAGCAGCGCACGGAAACGCCGTTTACCTTCCCACCGGAGTGGTACCTATCTATCTACTTGCACTTTGACATGCTTTCAAACTGCTAGGTTGGCAGGAGTAGTTGGACACAATTGTTTGGAAATGGTGCAGCTGGAAAGCTGATAGTGTGCAGGATTAGATACCTTAAGCATATGTGTTGACGAAACCACTGTTGCGCAACCTCAGTTTTGCCTATCTGTAAAATGGGCACAGTGATACTGCCCCGCCAACCACACTCTGCAAATGCACCTACCACACACAACCTTAGAATGACCCTGATTTCCCCCTTTTCATCTTCTCTTGACAAATGACAACTTTTTGTTCTGGACCATGCTATGTTACTCCCACCTTTTGTATAATTTTAGCTCACAAATGTTTGTGTTTTTCTCCTCCTTGTAGGAGGGAGACAAGAGCAGACAGGCCTGGACAGTCAGAGGAATCAGTAAGTAGCTGATCACCATTGCATGTCTGATTCTCTTATTGCTCTCTGGGGCGTAAGCATGAGCAGTGTGTATGGAGGTCCTGGGCTGCCCAAATGCCAAGACGCCCCTCTCAGACTCGCTGATGTGGTCCAAAGGAAAGCAGAGCAATACGTTCAGCACCAGCTTGGCTGCATGAGTTGCCAGAAGGGGATGTACGAGACGCCATCCACTCCAAATTTGTGTAGGGTTTGTTCCTTAGCCTTTCATTTCCCCAGATATATCCCACAAGGCAGCAGATTGTTCTTCAAGGAAGCCTTTCTCACAAATGAGCATAGCTGCAAGGCAGCACAGGTTTTGGGCCAGAGTTTTCTACCCTGCCTTAGCTCTCCCAAGTTGGCATATAAAAAAGTTTAATAAAATCAAACAGCTTACTAAAACCAGCTGAGGAGCAGTAACAGTGCCCTCAGGGAAGCAGCACATTAACCAAACACAGACTGCTTAAAGAGGTTCTATTGCAAACCAGCGGCATATAAATTAAATATCGGAAATGTTTCAGATTTTTGTTGTTGTTGCACTATGGTGCAAGAGGGTCCATCCAGATGGCTATAATTCAGTGACATTACAGAAGCATCCCAGAACAGCTAAAGAAGCAGAATGATGTCTGGAAGTTCCAGTACAACCCACAACTAATGTGCTATTATTGCATCAAGGACATCAGATGTCAAAGAAATAAACAACTATCTGACTTTCAGAAGACATCTGAAGGCAGCCCTGTTTAGCGAAGCTTTTAATATTTGATTAATTATTGTATTTTAATATTTTGTTGGAAGCCACCCAGAGTGGCTGGGAAAACCCAGCCACATGGGTGGGGTATAAAGGTAAATGTAAAGGGACCCCTGACCATTAGGTCCAGTCATGGCTGACTTTGGGGTTGCAGCGCTCATCTCGCTTTATTGGCCGAGGGAGCCGGCGTACAGCTTCTGCGTCATGTGGCCAGCATGACTAAGCCGCTTCTAGTGAACCAGAGCAGTGCACAGAAATGCCGTTTACCTTCCTGCCGGAGTGGTACCTATTTATCTACTTGCACTTTGACGCGCTTTTGAACTGCTAGGTGGGCAGGAGCAGGGACCGAGCAACGGGAGCTCACCCCGTTGTGGGGATTCGAACCGCTGACCTTCTGATTGGCAAGTCCTAGGCTCTGTGGTTTAACCCACAGCACCACCCGCGTCCCTTTTGGGTGGAGTATTATTATTTGTCAGAACTGCCCTAGGTCCCAGCTCACAAAGGACCAACACCAGGTCGTTGTTATATATACAAAAGTCTTTATTGAAGTTCAGTTTCCATTTTAAAGCCTTGGCGCGCAGTTCTACGTCTTAAACTCTAGACCGCCGAAGCTCCGTCTGAATCTCCTCCCCTTCCACACCAGTTTAAGACTCTAGCCTTGCTCCACCTCCTCCTTAGCTCCTTCCTCCTCTGGGCCCTCCTGCCCGCTGGGGTCTCAGCCTTTCTGGACTCCTCTGACGCTGATTCCCCGGATTTACTCCCCACCCTCCGGCGGGCTTTAGGACCTGGTTCCCTATCCGGGCTACCTGCTGTGCCGCTCGCCTGTACATTTGAACTTGGCGCATGCGCCCAGTCGGCAACCTTCCTTTCGACCGTTCCCTCGCTCTCCGATGGAGGCGTGGTCAGCCCTAACTCATCTTCTCTCTCTCCTGGAGGAGACACTAGCCCTGATACCTGGGATTCTTCCCCCCCACTACGCTCTGGTGGGGAAGCTAGTCCTGACCTCCACCCGCTGCTCTGGGAGTCACCGCTGGCCCCTTGCTCCTGGCGCGTCCCCCCTGGGACCCCCCTTGCCCTGGCCATCGGCGCCCCCCTCTGGGAATCTTCCAATTCGCTGGAAAGGCTCATGGAATCTCTCGGGCCACTGTCATCTTCTCCCACGCTGCCCTCAGACTCCTCCCCTTCGCTCTCCATTTCCTTTCTTCCCTGTGCCTCTGCTCCTGAGCCCCTGACATATTATTATTATTATTATTATTATTATTATTATGATGATGATGCATCAAAACACCAATCTGAAGGAGTCCCAAACCAGTGCCTTAAATTCTGTCTGGAAGCAAATTGGTAGGCAATGTAAACAGCACAGTATTGGTGCAATGTGTGCTTTGAGTTCCAACATTAGTCTTCTACGTCCTGCACTAGTTGACGTTTTCAAACAGTCTCCAGGGGCAGCCCCACAGAGGGTGTATTGCAGCAGTCTACTCCGTAACTGAGGTCGGCTCTGTTTTCTCTCATTCAGGGATGAGGAATCCTGTGGCCTTCCCACAATTGGACTCCAGCTCACGTGGCCAATGGCCAGGGATGGGCCAACTGGTGTCTTAAAAGCCATAGCTGGCATGCTGCCTAATTTCATATTGGTTGGTGGGGGAGTGGGGTGGCAGAGAGAGAAGGGGTGACCTGCCCACTTTTGGCCTGTTCCTGGCCACTGCAGGTTCTCTTGGTTTCTCCTTTTTCCAACCTTAACCATTTCTCGAGATTTCTGCAGCAATTTGCAATCTTTTCTTTAAAACACCTTCATGAAAATTCTTCAGCATTTTGTTGTGAATTTTTTCTAAGGAAAAAACTTACCTTTGCAAGCAGTTTCTCCTAACGTGGCACATTTTTTTATGTTACTTCCAATAACATGTTAATTGCTAAGCACATTTCCCCCTAATATCATGTGTAGACATTTGTGAGAGAACTGCATTTGCAAAATTTGAATAAGTAGGAATTTCAAAGGATGGCTGTGTTTCGATTCTCATAGAAGCATCAAATTGTTGAGTTGGAATGCATCCCAAGAAGGCAGGAATAATCATATTTTTCTGAAAGTGTGAATTTGATAGATTTGCCTTTAAACATGAACTGAACTGAATTTCTCCCACATTTTTTTATATGATTTTTATTAAATTTTCTGTCTTACCATTTCAGATAACATTTTACATAAGATAGCAATGACTTCCCTTCTTCTCTTTCCATGGTTCATTTTGCATATCTTATATCCCTGCATATTTTACAAAAACTATACGAATCGGTTTTCCATTATTGCGTCCATCAAAAATGATTTACGCTGTCAAATTTATCTTAATGCTTTTTCAGCTGTACTCAGTTATTTTCCATATATTCAATAAACGTTTTCCAATCTCCTTTAAACATATGTTCTTCTTGTTCTCTTATTCTATATGTTAAGTCTGCAAGTTGTGCATATTCTGTCAACTTTAAGTTGAATTTCTCCCACATCTTTGCACATAATGAAGGGAATGCATTCCTTGGCAGCAAAATATTGAAAACTAAACACCAAAGATTCTTCCTGTATCTTTTCAGTTATGGAGAGCAGCAGAGGTTTGAGGCGGTCCGCTCCCATTCGAGTAAGTGTGTTCTTTTCCCCCCATTTTTGTTTTTTTATTATTAAATATTTTCTTGGTTTTCAAAAGTATATGCAATGTGTCTCTCTCCCCCCCCCCCCAGTAACATTTTTTACAGATCAGTTTCATTTGTTGAGACATTAGGAAGAAAAGGGGGGGGGAGGTGGAAGGTGGAACGGTGAGTGGGGGTGGGTGGCAATGTTTGTACAGTGGTGCCCCGCAAGACGAACGCCTCGCAAGACGAAAAACCCGCTAGACGAAAGGGTTTTCCGTTTTGGAGGCGCTTCGCAAAACGAATTCCCCTATGGGGTTGCTTCGCAAGACGAAAAAAATCTTGCATCCCCCCACGGTTTTTTTCCGCTTTTTTCACCCTTTTCTTAAGCCGCTAAGCCGCTTATCAGCTGTTCCGCTGATAAGCCGCTTAACAGCTGATCGCTGGAAGCCACTTGACAGCTGTAGCGCTAATCCGCTAAGCTGTCAATGGGCTTGCTTCGCAAGACGAAAAACCCGCTATACGAAGAGCCTCACAGAACGGATTAATTTCGTCTTGCGAGGCACCACTGTATTTTACTTACCTTAATATATGTGGGGTTTTGTGTCAGCGTCGCTTGTGTAGGTTCTCTGCTATTCACTTGTGTTTCTTTGGTGGTGAGAGAGGTGTAAGTGTGTTCTTCTGAGTTAACTCCCACTGTCTGCTATAGCCAAAGTGGATCCATATTGTGCGTTGCACCTGATATGTGGTCTTTGGAAACCATGTTCCGTTTTGAAGGATGATGCTGTTAGCCAGCTTAGCCTGGGATTAGAGAGTTTACCATTGGGTGGTTGTCTCCACTTCTCCATCTGTGATGGAGAGAAGTCCAGAATCAGCAGCAGAAGCTGAAGCAGGAGAGTAGAAGGAGGGAGGCCGAGAAGCAGAGATGAGTTGAGCTGGTGAAGAGTCATGAGTTTCTCCCACTCCTGCTGCGACAAGCTCCTCATCTCTCAAGGGTTTGTTCCAAGCATTTGGAGACTGTGCCTGCGTGCAGCCAAGCCCTCCTCCGCCCTTTTCATGCCTCTTCTGGTTCTGGGATGCAAGGGCAGAAAAAAGCTGGTCACAGCAGAACGGGGAGACACCTGTGATTAATTTCGAAATTACGTATAAACTAAACAAGCTATAGCTTAGGGCTCCACTCCCTTGGGGCCCCCCAAAAAATAAAGGGGGAAAAACCTGGATATACATTTCCAAAATATAAGATAAGTTCAACAATTACTTTGATAAAATACATACAGTGGTACCTCGGGTTACATACGCTTCAGGTTACATACACTTCAGGTCACAGACTCTGCTAACCCAGAAATAGTGCTTCAGGTTGAGAACTTTGCTTCAGGATGAGAACAGCATCAGTGGGAGGCCCCATTAGCTAAAGTGGTGCTTCAGGTTAGGAACAGTTTCGGGTTAAGAACGCACCTCCGGAACAAATTAAGTACTTAACCCATGGTACCACTGTATTTTGTTGTGTGCAAATGGTTTTAGATACCTATTAGGTCCATAAACTACCACATAGCATATATTCAACACAAAAAACAGCAACAATTTGTCGTTGACGAAGGTCAGCTGGACATATAAAGGGCCCCATTACCTTCAGTAGCTTAGGGCCTCATCAAACCTAAATCCGGCCCTGCCTGTGGTTCTTCACCAGCCTGACTCATCTCTGCCTCTTGGCCCATCTCTGAGTCTGCCTCTGATTCTGCACTGCTCTCTGCCACAGACTCTCCCCGCTCACTAAGCCCTGTTGCCTCTTCAGCTTCTGACACCTCCTCTTCCAAGTCTTCTCCCTCTTCTCCCCTGTCCCACCACCATTCCCTGGCCTCTGAGCCTTCTTCCCCTAGGGATTCCCCAGCTGGTTCCTTTCACCATCCCTCTGCATCCAACCAGTCCCAGGCATCACCTCCTTCTTTTGGCGGTAGCAGAAACTGCATTTCTGCACTGATGTAGTTAGTAGCATTTGAATCCTTCCCCTCCAAAGGTGTGACTAACTACTTGCTGTCTCTGTCTCTCCTGTCTGTTTTCAGTGTCGAGACATGACTGTCCAAAAATCCTGTGTGACATGCCAGGACGAAGGTAGGTCAGGCTGCTTTGGCAGCCTCTGAAGAAGACCGTGCTCCATCAGCCTGATGCATTTATTTCATTTTTACCCCTGTGGGCGCTTAGGGTTTTGAATATGGTTCTCTCCTCCCTCCTCCCTCCCCATTTAGAATATGGTTTCCAGATGTCCCCGTTTCCAAGGGACAGTCCCTGGATTTACAAATCTGTCCCCGGACAAAATCCGTCCCCAGAATGTCCCCGGATTTCATTTAATGTCCCTGGATTTATATTTTAAGTGTTGTAGATTTATTAGTAGAGGATGAATGTTGTGTGATTGGTTCAATGGCACAAGACACATCATATGGGGACTGCCGGCGAAGCAAAATGGCGGACGACACAGCAGCAAGCAGCTCTTGAAGCCAGCCAGAGCCAACTGCACTACCAGGCTGGTTCTGGGATGCTGAGACTGCTGCTGCCACTGCCAAGGGGGAACCGGGGATGCCTGGCACGTCAACTGGGGGAACTGCTCACCCCCCCACAACCCAAACTGAGCCAGGAGCGAGAGTGCCCAGCCACCCAGCCAACTGCTCACAGAAGAGAAGATATTACTTCTTTTTTAAAAAAAACACAAACTTTTAAAAATAACTTTCTCTCTCTCTATTTTAAGTGTTTCTGGATTCTTTGAAAAAAATCTGGTAACCTTAATTTAGAAATCAGGTACCACTGCTGAAAAGGTCCTGTGGCCAGTTACCATCTGCCTGGCCAAGCACTCAGTTTAAGCAATTGGGTAGGCTTGGGCATGCCACAATCTAGCATTCCTTGCTTTTTCGTAGTCTTTCTCCGTTTCTAAATATGTCCCTCTATATTTTAGCATAAGAAGCAAACATCCGGCCCTTCCAAGTCACCTTCGTAAGTATTCTTACTCATTTAACAGGACCTGAAAAGGCCCCATGAGCCAGACTAAACTCAGGCATAGGCTTCAATATTCTCTGTCTGGAACTGATGGGCTTTTAAAGCGTGTAAGTCCAATAGCGTTGTGTCCATGATGCTGGTGTGTTTCTGTGAAACAGGCCACATGAAAAGTCTTTTTTGGCGACCTCCGCACCACACATTTAAAGCTGTATCACGCCACTTTGAACAGGCATGGCTTTCCCCCCAAGAATCCTGGGAAATGTGGTTCGCAAAGGGTGAGGAGGAGAAACTGGTTAAACGATACAGTGGTACCTTGGGTTACATACGCTTCAGGTTACATACGCTTCAGGTTACAGACTCTGCTGACCCAGAAATAGTGCTTCAGGTTAAGAACTTTGCTTCAGGATGAGAACAGAAATCGTGCTCTGGCAGTGCGGCGGCAGCAGGAGGCCCCATTAGCTAAAGTGGTGCTTCAGGTTAAGAACAGTTTCAGGTTAAGAACGGACCTCCAGAATGAATTAAGTACTTAACCTGAGGTACCACTGTATAGAGAAGCCCCAGGAGGAGTGGCTGAAACCAACATCCACATCACTTGAAAGCAAGCATGTACGCAACTCAGCTAAGATACTGAGGGTAGTAGCATTGGGGAATGCTACCTCTGGAAGCAAGCAGTGGTTTGCATTGCAAAGCAATACAGAATTTACATCAAAATTGAGGATTATGTTCAGGAATATTCATCATAGACCTTGAATGTTCCCTGAAGCAAAGCTGCAGGGGCAGTGAGCTTGTGGCTCTCCAAATAATAATAATAATAATAATAATAATATTAATACCCCACCCATCAGGCTGGGTTTCCCCAGCCACACTAGGCAGCTCCCAACAGAATATAAAAAATAGAATCAAACATTAAAAACTTTCCTAAATAGGGCTGATGTTGCTAGACCACAATTGCCACCATCTCTGAATATTGGACAAGATGCTTGATGGGAGATGGAGTTGGTTAGAACATGGTGCTGATAACCCCAAGGTTGCAGGTTTGATCCCCAGAAGAGACAGCTGCATATTCCTGCTATGGCCAAGGCACAGTCTGACCCCCTCTCTACTTCTGTAATCTTCATAGAACCTGATTCTTGCCATTAATTTGATTCTGAATTGATTCTAGAATGTATTTTAATTAATTGACTGTGCGGTTTTATGTATGCTGTGCTATTTTTACCTGCTCTGAGCCCGGCTTTGGCCGGGGAGGGCGGGATACAAATAAAGTATTATTATTATTATTATTATTATTATTATTATTATTATTATTATTATTATTATTGCAGAGCGCTGGACTAGATTATCCACTGGGTCCTTTCCGATTCTATGATCCTAACATCTGGAGGGCCACAGATTCCCCAGGCCTGTACTGTGGACACCTCACAGAGCAGCCTCTGAAGAGAGCGACCTATGGCTGGCAGATATTTCTGGGGTCAGAGAGGGAACACTTCCCTCCCCAACTCATTCTCCACGGTGCCCTCAGGAGGGTGGCGGCATTGTAGCATTTCAAATTTAGCTTGTTAGGGAAGCGATGGGGAGCAAAACTTTTTTTTAAAAAAATTTCTCATTATAGATTTGTAGAGTTGCAAGGGATCCCAAGATTCATATAATCCAACCCTCTGCAATGCAAGAATGTCAACATACCAATAATGCCCATCTAATTTGAAACCATACCTGCCCCTGCTTATTGCTTTGCAAATGTCCAAGCAGTTTTAATGCTTGACAAGTGCCACTCAAACTCAAAATCACCCAGCAGCCTATTGATCCAGATTTTTAAAAAAAAAGGTCTGGGAGGAGGAAAGACCCACAGATCTCACTGACTTTGGGGGTTAATATTCAGAATTGAATGGAACCATTCTTCAGATTTTGCACTTTCCATATTTTGCCTTTCTTTCTTTTCTTCTAGTACTGAAGTACCCAAGTGGATCTCAAAAGATAAACAAAATGTTGACAAATGCACGCATTCACATAAAATACATTTGTCAATATGTTGTGCCAGAACAATGTGTGTTTAAATAGTATTCGTATGATGTAGATTTAAAAATAAATGTTGAAATGGGGCGAGGTGGAATTATGAACGAACGCATGCCAAACACAGGCTGAAACAGGCAGAACTTCATCACACCCAGTCATGGTTTTTTTTTTCAGAAGCCTGCCCTGAGCCCAGGTATCAAAATATTGAAAAAGGTAAGTGCACTACTTCAGCATATCACAGGTAAAGGAAACGGATGCTGTGATTTAAGCACAGACTGGTGCTGGGTGAATTTCAGAGGGCTAGAGGGGATTCAGCCCCCTTTGGCCACTGTTTCCAAGAGACTCCAAGAGGCCAGGATTTGTCCCAAACTGGGGTGTGTACAATCAGAAGATGGAATACCCATGAAGGGTATCCCTTTCCCCATAAATTGAGCCCTGTTGTTTCTTTCATGAGTCAACAGCACCATACCCATCAAGTGCCCCTATTTTCCCTGAACATGCACAGAATTACAGAAGCTATCCCAGCTTCTGATTTCATCCGAGAGTGTCCCGTTTTCACCCTTCCAGCACCGCTGCCACTGAGCATGGGAGGAGAATGAGCCAGAACCTGAAGCAGAATCCTTCTGCGCAAGAGAAGCATTGCCCCAACTCTCTCACCGCCCTGTCCTGTCCCCTCTCCCTTGCCATCTTGTTTCCTCACCCTGTGTGCGAGGGCTTGTTGGATCAATCATCTCTCCATTCTCTGCCATATACTTTGGTCCCAGCACCACTGGGATTTGGAGAGGAAACCTCAGCATAGTCTTCTGAATTTTATCTCGATGGCCTTCAAACTAACGGTCACTCAATTGTACTTTCAGTGCTGCAAATGGAGCAAGATCCTGCATATGTGTAAGTCTATCATTGCAGTAGGCTTTGGGGGCAGGAGGGGAGGATGTTTTGCTTATTTTGAAACTTTCCTGATCTCTTAGGTACAGCGGAACTCTGTTTTCCCACCCTACATGGGCCACG